>NW_004524602.1:9253830-9323610 GCF_000260255.1 Octodon degus
GGTTTAATGAAAAGAGAATGGAGTTTAGAGTTAGGGATGCCTAGATTTCAAGTACTGGTTCTAAGTATGTGATTTGGGGCAAATAACTTAATCTTGAGTCATAGTCTGTAAGCAATAGCAATAAAATAAATCATTTGTAAAAGGGGACAGCACAATAAGGAATATGTTGATTTCTGCATGTGTGTAGAAGGTATGGTTGGTTTGTGCCAAGGGCTAAAGGGGCATTTTATGTTCAGTGCGGAAAACATTGCCTTGCAGATCCTTAGCATTTAGTACACAGTAGCTGTTCCTGTTATTCTTTTTTTGTTGTTGTTGTTCCTGTTATTCTTGACCCTTACAGTAATCTGTAAAGCAGAGTATTGTTGTACCCACTGCATAAATGTAAATACTGTACTAGGATACAGAAAAGGCATAACTTGTAAGACACACAGTAAGAGGTATAACTGGGACTCATGTGTCCTAATGTCCAAATTCATATATTTATCATATTACCTTGATAAAGAGACATGAGAGAGGAGCAGAAAAATTAAAGGTGCTATACTTGATCTTAACCAAAAGGCTGAGAAATGGTAGAAAAACTAAAGGGAAAATTATTTTTTTAAACTTACTTTTCTTCTGTGCCCATATCACAATATCTCATGTGAATATATGGGTTTCTGAACTAATGGTCTGTAGATCTGTAAAGAGATACCTAAGCAATTTCACATCTTTTAAAGTTTCTTGGAACCTATTAAAAATAAATTTTCATTCCTAAGCCTTGAGAATTTTCCATTTCAGATCTATTTTAGAGGCAATAGTGGTTTTGTTTCTGGTCATATCTAAAAGAGCCTGTGCTAAGAACCAGCGCGACTAGATTTTTCCTGTGACACTGTTGTGTTTATCTTTGTTCCATTGATGGCTAATTATCAGACTACTGTAACTGACACTTTTAGCATAGAGTTTAATACACATTAGTCTCTCCTTATCTATGTTTTTAGTTATGGTCAACCATAGCCCAGAAATTCTAGAAGCACACAATGTATTAACTTTTTATTATATATCTATCCTAACCATTTTGAATACACAGATACAAAATGGACATTCATCTATATCCCTTTTTTTTGCTTAGTTCCATTATTTGAATATTAAAGGTGTGTTAACTCAGCAAAATATTGTAAAAGAGTCCAGGAGTCCATAATAGTATTGGGTCTTCCGCTTCACTGGCAATGTCAGAAATTGTTGACCAGAGTCCCCTACAGCTCAACATAACAGCATGGCTTTACTTCTTATACGTCGTTTTTATACTTTTCTGCTGTATGGTTAAGACCAAGGTAAAGCAAGACCTATGCAACAAGAGTTGTAGCTTTTGGGTCTGATAAGGTCAGTGAAGTCCCCTCAGGATTTATCCTGAGATCCTGTACCTCAGATTGTAGATCCTTTGTCAGTGTCAGCCATGTGGATGAGTCATGGCCATTGCTTGGCCAATGTGCTTTCTGTGAAAGCTTGAGAGAATGTTTTCTCTCCATGTGACTCTCCTTAGGCACACTCTACATCATCGATCACTTTCCTCTTTAGCCCCATAATCTCCTTGATCAGAAAATTTGGGGCACTACCGAGTTACATGACGTTACAGTACAAGTTCTCTTATGTCCTGAGTCTTAATTGACCTTGGAAGGCTAGGGCCAAAATGTTGGCTTTCCTTGTGGCCCTCCTTTTTCTCTAATTTTGGTCTGTAAACTTAGGTTGTTAACCCTTCAGAAGAGAAGCTTATTGTTATTACCATACAACCTAGGCTGTTAAGCTTAACTTCACTATCTGTCTGAATATCAAACATCTTAGGCATAACATGGAACAGATATTTTTCATCAAGTACTATAATATGTTGAACTTTAAGTCCCTATAGAATATGGTGAACAAACATTTAAAAATTAGAACATATTTTTTAAAAAGTCATAAAGAATTATATAATTCTTACATTTGCACATAAGTCCAAAATCTAACCATATACAACCTTGAAGCAGGACAGACCCACAACATTCCTTTTCCTGTCTCCTGCCTTCATTCACCACCCTCTTCTTCTTGAATAATCATCTACCTGAGAGACAGCACAGCAGCAACTGGCATGTCAGCAAAACAACCCGTATTCAGAAGACCAGAATGACAGGCGCTCCAAGCATGAACCTACTATTACAGATTGCCATCTTCAGTGCAGTTGCTTAGTTCACAGGTGTCAGTATATATAGTCAGGGTGAGGATCTTTCCAATTAACTGCTAGATTCAGAAATCTTCTGGAGATTCTCAGGATCATTGCCTTGCCCATCTTCTACATATAAATGTATGGCTTATCACAGAAATATGGAACACTTCACAAATTTGCGTGTTATCCTTGCTCAGGGGCCATGCTAATCTTCTCTGTATCGTTCCAGTTTTAGTATATGTGCTGCCGAAGCGAGCACACGATGCCTGTTTATAACATTACAGATTTCTAGGGTATGAGGGGCCTTCACCGTGTTTAGCAGCCAACTCAATTTACAGATCAAAAAGTTGAGGCACAGTTTAATTTGTCTGAAACCATACAGGCAGGCATAGCCACAGTTGAAGCCCTTTCTGTCTGCGCACTAGCCCAGTTCTTTGTCCACGATTCTTTTTCATAATTTTATCCATAAGAATTGAGGCATTAAGCATTTGTACTGTTTTTTAATCATGGTAAATAGCCATAGCATCAAATCATATAATGTGTAACAAGTCCCTTTGAATAGGTAATACACAAACATGCAACAGAAGCAGAAGGTGTATGTTGCGTGGAGCCAAGTTCGAAGAGGACTGTTTTAGTCTAATAACACGCACAAACTGATGCTGTATTGCATTTTTCATGAGTTGCAGCCCAGCAGCCCACCAAGCTTAGGGAATGCCCAACAGAGGAAAATCATAAGCCATGGAATTGAAATAAGGAGATTTATGAATTAGATCTGAAAATTACCCAAAGCCTGAGTAATTTCCAATTATAGGAGGGAGGAGTGTCTTACAGCAGTAGTTTATTACAGGATCCTGCCTTTGGTACAGACAGCCTAAAGTGTAGGAATGCTCGTGTGTCCTCCTGACAAGTAAAATCCCCAAGTCTTGTGTGACTCTGTATAACTGCTTTAAAATCATCAGTGCACTGGCCGAAGGAAAGGCTGGTTGTTGTTTGAATAAACAGATGCCCAGCTCTGAAAGAGTGCAGAACTCAGGCAGCCTTGGAACTGAGCCCCCTGTCCTTGATTTGTCACACCCAGGCCTTTGGGTGAGGAGGTGAGGGGGCCTGGAGTCCCTGTGAGGGAGGGCCAGGGTGGGGCGGGGCTTAGAGATGGGCGTGGCTCCCCAAGGGCCTAGGGAGGACCTGCAAGGAGAGTGTGGTGTGATTTTGAGAGAGAAGGCCCTTGGCATCTCTGCTGTTAGACTCCTGGGTGCGGTTTCCTGTTCTACTCCAAGGCAAGGCTTTTTGAACTTTCTGATCCCAGAGTCTCCACTGGAATATTTGCTAAATACAGAGATTCCTTGGCCTGTGTCCTAAGATGGTAATCTTATCAGGGAGTCTCAGGTAGAGTCCTTAAATCCTGGGGTGTTTTGCCTCTGCGCTCCTTTCCAGGCTTGGTCTCCGTTGAGATACAGACATCCATCTGCAGTCTAGGGAGCCTAATGGCAGTGACTCAGTTATCTCAGGACTGCTTTATTTGAGAGCACATGTGTGTTCTTCTTTACTGCATATTCATGCCTTACTACTGCCATAAGACACTCCTCCCTTCTACAATTGGAAATTACTCAGGTTTCGGGTAATTTTCAGATCTAATTCATAAATCTCCTTATTTCAGCTCCATGGCTTATGCTTTTCCTGTATTGGGCATTCCCTAAGCTTCGTGGGCTGCTTTGGCTGATTTAATTTTTTTTTAATTTTCAAAATGGAATATTTGTTTATAGTGACTATTAAAACGTGAGTACTGTTAATCTTTGCAATTACAAGCATGGAATGTATTATGATGATGCTATCATTATTTTTGACCTAGATTAAAATTCTGTGATTTTAACACTTATGTAGCATATGCATGTCAGGCAGTTTTGTGTCACTGTGACAGAATATTCAGGATGATATAAGGAGGAAGGTTTGCTTTGGCTCATGGTTTCAGAGGTTTCTGTCCATGGATTCTGGGGCCTGAGCTGAGCCAGTGTGGTGTGGCCAAAGCATATATGGAGGAGGCCTGTTGGCCTCATGGTGACTGGAAAGCAGACGGAGAGAGGGGCTATGATCTCGGTCTTCTTTTCAGGGACACCTCAGTGACCTTGCTTTCTCCTGTGAGCCCTGACTCCTAACAGTTCCAATGTCCCAGCTGTGCCACTGTCTGGGGACCTTTCAGGAATGTTCTAGATCCAAGCTATAAATAATAGCATGGTAGTTGATATCAACCATATCTTATAGTCAGAACTTTGATAATGAGAAAATATCTTTCGTTCCCTCATCATCATAGCCATTTTAGTAATTTAGAATGTAATTGAAAATTCCTGATGATCGTGTCTTTTCTTTTCAGATAGGAACCAAGGCTTCAGCCTTCTCAATTCATTGGCTGGGACAAACCACAGCCTTGGAACTGCAGAGACCCACCGCTCAGAGGTAAAGACTCTCAGATTCTTTCTCCTCTTTGGCCTTATTTTCTCCTTTTCAGTATGCCTGCATCATTCGTCATTTTTGTTTTCTATTTCTGAGGAGGCAGAGAATAATAAGAATAGGGTCTCGCATGGCCCTGTTGTGCCGGCGCCCATTGGAGGTGGCTCACTTGGCACCCAGACGACCACCGACCGCCGTCAGCCTTCCTGAGAGGTCTGCAGTGCTGGCTGGCGTGTTTTTTTCTAGAGTGTCTTTTGAAATGCACCTGCATTTCCTCGAGGCCTCCAGATCTTTAAATAGAAAATAAAATTGTGTTTTATTTCCTGTGCACTTAGCCTTACACACTGAGGCAAGGCCCCTGCCCTCCATGAGCTGGTGGTCCGGGCTCAGCCCTCGGTGCTCAGGCACCCCAGGCCCGGTCTGCTTAGGTCAGAGCCTGAGATCATGCACCGCATTTTCTCTCCACAGAGCTTTCCCATCAGCCTAAAGCAGTCGGTGTCCTGATTCTGTACATTTTTCACATTTTGAGTATAACGTGTATCTTTTAAAATAATTTTAGAAATATGTTTTCATCAGTGCCTACTAATTTTATAAAGTACTGGGCTTCAGTGTGGTATTTTCACACATGGCGCGCACACATTTGGATCGCACCCACCCCCAGCCCTCTCTTTTGTTCTTTGTGGTGTTCCTCATTTGTTTCATCCGTTCACCTGCTGATAGGCGCTAGGCTGGTTCCATACCTTGGCTATTGAGAATTGTGCTGCAGTAAACGTGCGCATGCAGGTATCCTTAGATTGTGCTGGCTTTCATTCCTTTGCATATGTACCAGGGCATGTTGTGTCTGGGTCATATGGATTTTCTATTCTTAGCTTTTTTTATTTACTTTTTTTTTTTTGGTAGTACTAGGGCTTGAACTTGGGGCCTTGCACTTGCCAGGCAGGTGCTTATGCCCCTGAGCTATCTCTCCAGCCCTGTTCTTAGCTTTTTGAGAAAACCTTGTACAGATTTCCACAGTTGTTGGCCTGATTTACATTCTTACCAACAGTGCAGAGGGCTTCTCCCCACCCACCCTCCCACTCCGTCCTTGCCAGCGTTTATTATTTTTGTATGCTTAACATTAGCCAGCCATGTGTTGTAGCTCAGGACTATAATCCCAGCACATGAGAGGCAGAGGGAGGAGGTTTGCTGCAAGTTTGCGCTTGTCCTTGGAGACCTTGAGCAGCTCCATGGCGCGTTGCTCATAGGGGGGGCGAAGCTGCACACCTCTGGATCATGTCCTGCATGAACTTGGTATGTTTGGTGAGATGTCTGCAACTGTGGCTGTGCCTCCATTTGCTCACATTCTTAGTCACCTTGCGGCCCTTGTTGAGGCCCACGGCCATGGGATAGCGGAGGGCCATGGCTACTCTTCTTTGATGGTTGCTGTGGCGGAAAGCTATCGTTTCAGTCTCCTACACAGATACTAATTTTACCACCACCACTATACATAGTGAGTTCGAGACCAAACAACTGCATAACAAGACCCTGTCTCAAAAAAGAAATGCCTTTCTCCCTGGGGTGAGATAAAATCTCAATGTTATTTTGATTTGCATATCCCTAATGACTAAAGACATTGACCTTTTTTTAAAAAACAACTCATTGGCATTAATACTTCTTTTGGGAATCCTGTCCTGTTTATTTGTCCATTTATTGATAGGGCTTTTTGAGTTTTTGGTATAGTCTAGATATTAATCCTTTGTCGAGAAAGTGTCTGGCAAAAAAAATTCTTTCATTCTGTAGGCTGTCTCTTCACTTTGTAAGTAGTTTTCTTTGCTGTGCAGAACCTTTTTAATTTGATATAGTCCCATTTGTTAATTCCTACTATTATTTTCTGTGCTATTGGAGTCTTAGTTAGGAAATCTTTTAATTTTTTTTGGTATCCATAAGTGTTTCTCCTGTGTTGTCTTCTAGCATTTTCAAAATTTCTGGTCACTTAGGTCTTTGATGTATTTTGAATTGATTTTGGGGTTTTGGATATGGACATAATATATGTATTGTTTGTTTGTTTGTATTTTAACTTTCTGCATAGGTTTATTCCAGAACGGCTCAGTCCTTCTTGGCAGTTGCCTTCCTCATGGCGGCCAGCACGTTGCTCAGCTCCTCACGCTTTCTCTTCGCACAGATGTGCGTCCCCACCCTTTTCTTGATGAACTTGAGAACACGCTTGTCCTTGGAGACCTTGAGCAGCTCCATGGCGCGCTGCTTGTAGGGGATGAGCCGCACACCTCCCGGATCATGTCCTGCATGGACTTGGTGTTTGGTGAGATGTCCGCAACTGTGGCTGTGCCTCCATTTGCTTACATTCTTCGTCACCTTGTGGCCCTTGTTGAGACCCAGGACCATGAGATAGCCAAGTGCCATGGCTACTCTTCTTTGATGGTTGCTATGGCGGAAGGCTATAGTTTCAGTCTTCTGCATAGATACTAATTTTACCACCACCAATATTTTTAATCATTTAATTTATTTGATGCAGGGTCTCGCTACTCAGCTTGGACTCATAGTGATTATCCTATCTCAGCCTCCTGAACACTGGGATTGTAGGCATGTGCCACCACACCAGGTTTCGGTGGCAGGCACACACTCCTGGGGTCCCAGGCCAGTACAGCATGGGGTACTGGGGATCGGACCCTGGTCGTTGCGCTTGCCAGGCAAGCACTTAGACTGCCGAGCTATCTCCCAGCCCACCACCAATCCTTTTTTAAGAGGCTATCTTTTCTTCAGCATCTGTATTTGATCCTTCATTTAGGAATCAGATGGTGGTAGTTGAGTGGGTTTGTTTCTCTGTCCTCCAATCCCATTGATCTGTGTGTCTATTTTTGTGCCAGTGCCCTGCTGATTTTGTTACATTGGTTTTGTAGTATAACTTGGAATTTGGTGTTACGATGCCTCCAGTCATGCTCTTTTGCTTAGGATTGCTTTGGCTATTCTGGGTCTTCCATTAGTCCATATGAATTTTAAGATTTTTTTTTCCTAGTTCTGTGAAGAATATCATTGGAATTCTGTTTAAAAATGCATAAAATTTGTAGATTGCTTTCAATAATAGGGCTATTTTACTAAAATTCTGCCGATCCATGAGCATGGCGAGTCTTTCCATCGTATAGTGTCTGAGTTAGTCTCTTCAGCACTTGTAATTTTCATGGCAGAGCTCTTTTACTTCCTTGGTTAGGTTGATTCCTAGATGTTTATTTTAAAAAAAACTTTTGAAGCTATGGAGAATAGAATTATTTTCCTGATTTCTTTCTCAACTAGTTAATTATTGATTTAGAGAACTGTTGATTTTTTAAAATTGATTTTATGTCCTGCTACTTCGCTGAGTGTGTCTGTTAGCTCTCATGGTCTCGTGGTAGCTCCTTGGGGTCTCCTAAGTATAGGAGCATACTGTCCGCGTATTAGGGTGATTTGACTGGTTTTCCTAATCGTGTCCCTTTTCTTTCTTTTTCTTGCCTAATTGCTATATATCCTCCTCTCATCTGGGATTGACATCACTCCTCCCAAATGATACAGCAAGCATCAGCAAAGTTGTAACACTTGCTAGTTTTTCCTTGAGGCAACCACTCCTGGGTGAGGGAATCTTTAGCCTTTTTTTTGTTTAAATAGAGGAGCCTCACTTATTCTTTCTTTCCTTACCTTTAGCTCTTAGAGCCAGCTAGGGAGTATGGGGATGTGAGCCTTTGGGGGATTTACCTGTGAAGCTGCCTGCTACTAAGTTGTTGTTATTGTGAATTTTCCTCTAAGCAGCCCGCTTTGCCAGCAGCAGACAGGACAGAATTGATCCCGGACCATCGGGGTGCCGCATCTAACACAGCAGATACCCAGGGTGACAGCGCTTTGGGTGAGTCCTTGGGCCACCAGGAGACAGCTCTGTAGGGTTTGGAATAGATGTTGAGGGGGCAGGAAAGGGGGAGGGAATGGGTGATGTGCCAGCAATAAATGTGAGCCTTGTCCAGAAGAAGCACGGAGAAGAACGCATGGTCAAGGCACGTGGGTACCATCTCCTCTTTATTCTCTTAGCAAGCCTTGATTCACATCATCTTAGCTGAGACAGAACCAGGTGTTAGAGCAGCCTTATAGTTCTCTGTGTTCCCAGGTTTTTATTTTTTCTTAGTATTGAACAGTAGTCGAAATTAATGGTGACAAGAATAATGCAACATTATATCCATAAGCCCTTTCACATCCTTTGTGTAGTTTTTTTGTATCTCATTTGGTAATGAGATTTGGGAAGAACCTTGTTCCGTGGAGAAGATCGTGACACCTAGAGAAGTATAATAACTTGTTCAAGGATCTCTTGCCTAGAACCAGGTCTGCTGCCCAAAGCCAGACGCCCAGGACCTTAGAGTTGACAGTAAGCGTTCTTTACGTGGAATGACTGATACTCCTGCCTTACGGTCATGCTGTTGGTCATTCACGTGCTGTAACAGTTTTTTAGTTATTTTTCTGATTTTAAGATAATCTGTATAGAAAACTCAAGTGATTGGTTATAGAAACATATGAAGAGAAACTAGATACAGTCTTTTTTTCTTCTGTGGTTTGTTCGGCCTTCTCCTTTCTGAATCCTTCCTGTTGGCCTTTAAAGTAGCTTAAATTCCTGCTGTCACTGTTCTCTTCTGTGGCAGTTACTCTGTAAGGCGGGTTAAAAAAAAAAAGACAGGCTGATTGGGGCTGGCATTTGCGGGCTGTAGTTTTACATGGCTGATTATTTCACAGTTAAATCTCATTTCAGGGAAACAGGATAAATAAAACATCTTCTATATAATGAAACCTGGACTTTTCATTGTCAGAGAAAGAAGTTACATAAATAAATGACGGGGAATTCTAGAATGAATCCTTTGCTATTGGATTGGAACCTAACATCAATATGAGCTCATGGTTAAAATAAACTTAGGCCAGTAGAGAAAGACAGATGTGTGCATGCCTGTGATAGCGTAGCTGCGTGTGTCTAGCGAGCACTCAGGTCCTGGCTTCTCAGTACCAGGCACAGGTAGAAGGAACCCGGCTCTTTGAGCAGTGGCTGAGGTCATGCCTGGGCAAGGATCCTCTTGTGTTGCCCACATGTAAGGAAGAGCGTAGGAAGGAATGTGCATGTGTACAGGGCACAGGACTAGCCCGAGGGCTTCCACAGACTGGGGCTTGGAACGGTGTGGCCAGCAAAATAAGCTCACCCGTGAGTGGATTATAACTCACAAATTAAATCCCTGTGAGGCCATGCTAACATAAAGAAGGGGAAAGAAAAGTCTCCTCCTCCTTATAGACAAATTCCATTTCATAAATGCAGAAGGAAGGAATGAGGGAAATAGAAAACCAACATGAGGCACATACCACAGTAATAGTTTTGGCAGGCAAGGTTAAAATTAGTGGATGATAGGTGGAGTAGAAGTAGGTTATTTGCATAGGCTGGAAATTTCTCCCCGTAGGTATTCATTGATTTCAATGGAGAACATAGGAACTGTGCACTGGAGAACACAGGCAGATCCCGGCCACCGTGTTAACAGTGATAAGGCATGTTGATATTGGAGTCCTGGCAGAGGCCCCACGGAAAGTGCAGCACCTCTGCTGGAGTCTTGCCCACGCTGTCATGAGAACACGTTAGAGCAGACTATGGGCCGTGGTGCAGAATGACTAGGCCATGAAGTGTCTTACGTAGGAAAGGCAAAGGCTGAGGACGGCGCTGGGGAAGGAGCTGGAACAGTGAAGTTCTGTGTGGGACCCTGAGACACAGGGGAGAACTGGTGACATCTGAGCAAAGCCTGTGTGGTCGTTCTAACTGAAGATTCACTGCTTTTCAATACTCGTAACAATTTGAGGTGTTCTCATGGGGGGGTGATTGCAAGACTTACAGGGATCCTGTTCTATTTTGGCAACTCTATGTGAGATGAAAGTTATTTCAAAAGTAGTGGCCCAGGAATGCTGGGAGGAGCCACAGCAGTGCTCGCTGGGGCAGCTCTGAAGGGTATGGAAAGAGGGAGGGGTGGTCAGGGCTGTGATAAAGTTGCTAAAGCCTGTGGGCCAGCCTTGAAGGAGGAGTTAAACTTGTGGTTAAAATGGCTTTGATAAAGAAGGATATGCCGGGTATAGCAGATAAAGGGTCTGTAGTGAGATGCGAATTTCAATGGGCTCCGCCTCTGAAGGGCTATCATGTGGGCGAGTTTATTGTAAGGTAAGGGCCTTCCGTCTGTCAGCTGGGGAGAAGCTCTGGCTCATCACTTAGTGGTAGCTGTCCTAGCAGACATGCCAGTACCTCTGGTGCTGCAGAGTGCTGCATCCCTTTGGTTCTGTGTCCATGTTGCTTAGTGGAGCTCGTGTGGCCTTCACAGGGGGCACTACCCCCATGTCACTTCATTTAGTGCCTGTGACCTAAGCAGGTCCCGCAGCCCATTACTCCAGCCTCCTTCCCTTATCACAGCTACAGACTGTAGGGACAGCTGTTGTCTGTTGGCGGGGTGCACGTGCTGGGTATCGCATCCCGCTTGTCTCAGTCTGGATCCTTGGCGAGGCACAAATAACATGTTACAAATGCTATTTCAGATCCCACATTAGATCTGGACATTCAAGAATTAGCCAGCCTTACCACTGGAGGAGGAGATTTGGAAAATTTTGAAAGACTGTTTTCAAAACTGAAAGAAATGAAAGGTAACGGGCTCCATTGTATCTGCCATCTTCCCAAGTTGATGCTCATCTGTTTCATGTAGTAGGATTTTATTTCATAACCATTGGATTTGGGTCTGGTCTTAGCTGTACTGAGAAAATTTCCTGCTTGAGGGGCTGTGCCATCCTCTGCTAAGATTTCCCCACGGCAGATTTCCTTTCCTCACTCTCCTCTTGCTTCCCATCGCATGCCTCTCGGTGCCCTTTGGTGTATGGCATCACCGTGGCGTTTCTTGGGTCCCCACCAGTTTATTACGTCATTTCCATCTGGATGGTTCGGAATATTTCACCTTCCTCATAGCAGTGATGCCCACTGTATAAACATCTTTGAAACCCACGTCCCACCTTCTTGTGTTAGAACATCCCTGCCTTCTGGATGCCCCTGTGCTGCTAGACAAATTTCTTACAATCTATTTTCCCTCTAGACAAGGCTGCGACGCTTCCTCATGAGCAAAGAAAGTTGCACGCAGAAAAGGTGAGAAAAATCAGTCAGGTAGTGTCTGCAGAAGGTCTGGTGTTGTCATATACGACTTATAAGGGACACCCACCCTTTATATAAAGGGTCTTAGTGTGAGCTTTCATTGGATATTAACTTAAATATCCATACACAGTAATACCATTAGTTCAGTCAGAATAAGATTTCTCAAATGTATGATGAGTGACATGGAACCCTCATTGTGACTTAGAACATTTGTCTTCCTAGCTTTGGGATCAGGGGACTCTTAGCTGTTTTGTTAGGACCAACATGACATGTGTTCTTGGCAGGAAAGTTAACGTGGTTGATGGGATTCCATTATATGTCTATGTCATAATTTATCCAGTTTCCCTCTGGAGATTTAGGCCAACAGTATGTTTATTTTTTGTTTCTATAAATAATGAAGCTCTGCATGCCTCCATGTACAACTTACACATGCCTCCATATACAACTCCCATCCCATCCTTAGCTTAAGCGCTTAGATGTGAAAGTCCTGGGTCAAAGGGTATTTAAGGATTTTAATTTTGCCAGAGGACTGGAGGACAGTGTGTAGAAATTTAGGGACCAAGTTAGTTCAGGGTAGGACTGAAATTCAGCTGGTGCCTACAGCTTGTTGCCTGCTTCTCTCCACAGGTGGCTAAGGCCTTCTGGATGGCCATCGGGGGAGACAGAGATGAAATTGCAGGACTTTCTTCTGATGAGGAACACTAGCCTACGCCTGCTAGGTTGGACTGACAGGGATGCCAGCCTTCTACCTGAGATGCTTTCTACTTGAGCCAGCCACATCTTGTGAGATCCCCAGTATTATGTTTGCTGCCGGATTTGTTTTTAGGGTCCCCTTAATGTTCGTTTTTAGCAGGGAGTTTGGAAAAGTCTTTCTCCTTGAGGAGTGCAGTGACAATAAGAATTTCTAAAATTTTTCTTGGTGCTGGGAGTGAGGAAGGGTGAGTATCAGAAGTCTGTGTGATTCCCCCAACTTACTGAGGAAGGCAGTGAAGCTGCCGTTCTCAGCCAGCCTTTGTGTTGAGTCCACAGCTCCACATTCAAGCCCCAGGGCAGGAGCTCCTGCGAAAGGTGGGAATATCCCCATTCAGGGAGCTTGTGCCTCAAGCTCCGATGCTTTTTCTTGAATGAGAAGAGGGAGCTGCAGATTTAGTTTGTGCCACAGTATGAGAGGCTGGGCAGGGTCAGTGGCCCCTGGGTTTATGTCTAACTTAGGAAACACTTCTGAGTGTTTCTTTGAAGTGCGGTGTCTGAGTTTGCACTACAAAGAATTGGAAAACCAGTGTACATTTTTAGAATGCCAAAAATAAAGCAAAGGTTTCCTATCTGGTGCGCATTAAAGGAGAACAGTGTGGGGGCTGTGGGAGAGAACTGGCAGGGTTCTGTGCGGGTCACAGAAGCACTGTGCTGATGACTGAGGTGGTTGGTTGTGTCTCCACTATGTGAAGACACTCTCTTGCCTTACCTGAAATAGAGCTGTGTTGTCACCCTTCAAGCCTCAGAACAAGACAAGTGTGTCCCGTCTTTGTACTTGAAAGCCAGACAAATCACTGCTGCAGTAGGCTCTCTGAGCAGGGGTGAAGCAGTAAACGGTGCACCTGAGCGCCTTGTTCTCTCCCAGTGTGGAGGCCTCTTCCCTGTGAGCCCTTCTGGCAGTAGCTGTGGGGACAGTCCTGTGTCTTTTATCCAGGGCCGTATGGATGTGGGAGAGGTCAGCCCCAGAAAAGCCAACCATCCAAAGTAGAGTCTCAAAAAAGAGTGGAAGGTACAACAAATAAAAATCTCAGTTTCTTTTTCGGTGGACACATGCATAGTATGTGTCACCCACCCTCTGATCTGTCACTGCTATGGCTCCAGACTGTCTCAGCGGTGTGGACAGTGGTGCTGGCACACAGGCCCAGAGCTCCTTCTGGCTGAGGGTGGCGCTGAACCTGGAGTGGAGGGAACAAGGTTAGGTCATGAGCGAAACCAAGCTCAGGCCCTCTTGAGGTACCACTGTGTAGGCCCTGGGGAGCCTGAGACAGCAGAGAATGGAAAGTTGCAGAGGCTACCGGGCCACCCAGGAGGTGTCAGCCCATGAGTGGAGCCTTCAGGAAGAGGCATCCCAGGGAACAGAGGACACTGCCTTGCTTGCTGCCTCTCCCCCGCCTCTTTCTGAAGCTCTCTGCATGTGTGCGCCAACTGATCTGGGGTGACTGTGCTTCTCTGAGGTGGTAATTCCTGAGGAGGCTTTGTTACCCCTTGATTAAAAATGGAAGGGAAATTGGCTTTTACATTGATGGGAAGGCATAACATATATGTCTCTATTAGAAAATTTTAGAAAATATATTAGGCCACATTGTTAAGAGAAACAGATTTTTTAAAAAAATCTATGAACTTAATTTTATGTATCTAGCACAGCCAGGTGATTAAAATGTGATTTATTTCCAGAGCCTGCTAATGTGTGGTATTAGGAATTTGTTGGTTTTCAGTAGGGGTCTGGGTGGGGTAAGCCTTACCTCCTCCTTTGGGTTAGGCGCGTACAGCAAAGTCTGAGGGTTTGTCAGACGCCTCTTGTTAGAAGCCACCAGCCCTGTACGTAGTGTGTGCTCAGGCTTTAAGGTCTCAGCTCTTGGGGCATGGAACCCTTCAGGGGCACATGCAGGATAAAGGCCTCTTGGGGTGTGTGCTACTGGTCGTGTTTAGAAGACTGATCTCAAGCTAACACTGCAGAAACAGTTGCTGTCTCTAATTTGACCTGTGTGCCCATTATAGACCATGCAGCTGGCATTGGAAGAGAGTGAGCGTTTTTCTTAAACATTCTGTCACACAGCAGTTTTTGGCATGTAGTAGCCCCTCAGCCCTCATTGGAAGGTATAGCTCGTGTCTGGTGAAGATAATCACAGTTAAAAATCTGAGAGTGCTGGAAGTGGGGAGAGACAGGAATAAACACCCCTCCCAGGAATATCATGTGTTGTATAATAATTTTAGAGCAGTGAAGACGTAGATATTTTTATAGTTTTAAAATAGGCTGTCCTGCCAGGATATGAGAAGATTGACAGAACCATTTTGTTTGCTTTCTATTTATAGGCCTTGTTCACATCGGATGAGGGAAACTAGGGGTCCAGGGACAACTAGACTTAGATGGCGGGGGATGGTAGCATGTGGCCCCAGACCGCAGAGCATATTGGGCGTCCCTGCGAGCTGCTGGTAACACGTGAAAAGTGACACAGCTAACTTCATGTTCCCTCTGTGGGGAGGCAGGGTCAGCGTTTTTGTGCTGGCTTGTCAGATTCCTCTAACCTTGAGGCAGTCCATGTCTCCACAGTGGCCATTGAGAGAGCATGT
This sequence comes from Octodon degus, assembly GCF_000260255.1. Classification (NCBI taxonomy): domain Eukaryota; kingdom Metazoa; phylum Chordata; class Mammalia; order Rodentia; family Octodontidae; genus Octodon; species Octodon degus. Next base: position 9,268,935 of record NW_004524602.1, read on the forward strand.
GGAGTAGCCCCGGCCCTGCCTGGCCTGCTGTGGAAAAGCACTCTTGGGAGAACCTGTCTGAGGGTAAGCTGAGACTGTTCTAAGCTGGAATTTTGGCCAGTGCTGAGGTAAATTTAGCAGGCCTGTACCTTGTGAGGTCAGTGGCCTAACTCAGAGACCATTGTCATTTATAGTTTCAGTGACTGCTCTGGTAAGTTAGACCCGCCTTTCACACCCTACACACACACACATACACACACACACACTCACACCCTCCCACTCACACTAGACAGTTTAGTCACAGCACTGTAGCATCACATATCAAATCTTGCTAGAGGACTATAGGTAGAGAAAATATAAAATCTGGTCAATTATATTGAACCTAGTACCACCTTGGTATAAGCTTAAGAGAACAGTGTTCTCTTTCCGCATTCCCACAGTGTGCTTCGTAAAGTACAATGCTGAATGTATGAAGCAGGATTCTGGCTTCTGACTCAGTTTCCCTTTGCGGCTTAACGATCCACCACCCTTGTGGTCCTGATGTGTAGGTTTGCAGAAAAGGTCTGAGAAAGTCTCTCAGGTTTATTTTGGCATCACCTAGGACTGTTACTAATGTCACAAGCTTCAGTCTTCATGTAGGCATCTTTACATGGGGTTGTTTTAGTGTCAGAAATGTCTTACTCGATTCCAAGTTGTTCCCCCCTTACAGAATGAGGAGCGAGCAGTAGAGGAAAGACTAACGGTGCACCTTTTCTCAGAGCACCTCCGAGCCCCACTGCAGCTCTCCAGTGATATAGTTCTATTTTGTTGCATATTAGAGAACTGTGCACTCAAAACCTGGCCCTCATGGTCATTACTGCATCTTTAGAACACAGGCTTTGGGGGAAGAAAGAAAATTCTTCTCAACCCCTTGTGTGTCCTCCATAGGCACTGTGGAAGTCACTCATGGTCAGCTTGCTAATGAGGAGGCCACCTGCTTCTGTGCTCAAGGACATAGTCCGTCAGTGCCTCTGCCCTTTGTGTTCTCTACCAAGTGGTTTTAATGCTGTGGAAGTGCGGGCTAAGTAAGGTGTGGGGTAAGGGTGGTCAGCACTTCATGGAAACATCAGTGTAGTTTGAAAGATTCTTTTGTTCTGAAGTTCAAGCCATGGTCTGTACCATTATACCTCTCCAGGAAACTCCCGGGATGTTGTTAACACAGTGAGATAGCCTCAGACTCATCCTTCTGGACCCGTGAGGGCTGAAACAAGGATCAGGGTCCAACCAGCTCTGAAGTGACCTTCTGGTGCCAGACTCAGAACGAGGCACGGTGGAGGGCAGAGACTCAAGGATGTGGTTTGTCTTTTCCAGGCACTCAGAACCCATCTTTGATGGCAGTACAGGACAAACAGGACAAGGTCACAGCAGAATGCCAGGTGGAATACAAGGCGTGCCGTGACCAGCCTCATTGCTATGGGAGAAGGCAGCAGGTTGGGGTGGGCGGAGTAGGGTGCATCTCAGAGCAGTACTGCTGGACAGAGAGCATGTGGGACTTGGCTGGAAGCCTGAGCAAGATGGAGCAGCCTGAGTGAGGCCGGAGAGCATATTCCGCTCTGCCCAGTGGTGCTGCTGGTGCATGCTGAAGTGCCAACGACTTAGGGGAAGCAGCGCTTGGGTTGAGCTGTAACGATGAAGGATTTGGGTAGAGAAGAGGTAGCAGAAGTCTTAAGTTACAGTGCAGACAGTTATGGAACTAAAGCAACACGCCTGTTAGAAAAATCCAGATAGAGCATGATGGTGGGTAAGGTCAGAGTGACATCAGAGGAACTTGTGGTGTCTGTCCCAAGTGTGGAGGAGCCTGGGAACCATAGGTTTTGGGCAGAAAAGCCACCCAGCCTTAAACACACTTCAGGAAGATGTGGCCAGATCCCATCAGTGATAACTGTGTGAAGAAGGATTCTGAGACCAGGAGTGGACCCAGCCTGGTGGTTGGAGATCTTGGCCATGGACGGAGACACGGGACAGGAGTTCATTTGCCCACGTATTCTGCTACCCCTGGAATAAAGGGAGGACAAATTCTAGAACTTTGGAGCGCTCTAATAAAAGGTAAGCACAAACTATGTTTTGGTGCCATTTTCATAGGAAAGGACTCACAGGAGACTAACCCAGTGGAAAGGCATGCAAGAGACTTGCTGGGCTGGAACCTACTCGGTAGGGCACCAGCTGATTCATTTACTCAGCAAAGATGTCACGCCCAAAAGCAGCCAAGGGACAAGAATAAAACTTAAGCGCTGCTCCCAGGAACTCGCAGCTAAGAAGGGAGACAGCACACAGTGGACAGGCCTGAGGCGACAAACACACTCGCTAGTGGAGGTCAGGCTGGAGGTTGGGGGACCAGTTAGGAGGCTTCCTGGAGGAGATGTGTTAGCCAAATTGCCAGGCATCAGTGAAAGCCAACAGAACTCTTTGTGGTGGAGAGCAGAGAAGAAAGGCTGATGTTCCAGCCAGTCACAGGGATGAGGATAACGCAGAACTATAGTTGCCCAGGTTGCAGAGGGCAAGGCAGGGAATGGTCGGAGCTCAATGGGGAAAGGCAGTGGCTGGTGTCCCATGATAAAGTCCTGAGAGTTTGTGCTGTGGACTGAAGACAGTGGGGAACACTAATGGCTTGTGACACCACTGGGAGGTAGTGGGCCCTTTAAGAGATGTGGTCTAGTGGACAGGCCTCGGGTCATTGGAGGCAAGACCTCAGAAGGGTGCTGGGATCCTGGCACTTTTCTGTCTCTGCCTCCTGGCTACCATGATGCACAGCAACGTGCAACCAAGCATCCGTGGGCTAACACCTCAAAGCTGGGAGGCAAACCCTCGTTGTCACAGGTATTTTGTTACAGTATCAGAAGGCCAGCACCAGCCATGTGACTGCAGGAGATCAGGCTGGAGGCTGGGGGACCAGTTAGGAAGCCAGTGCACGTGGGGGAGTGTGGAACCAGGGCGAATGGGAGGTGTGGGGAGCAAAGGGACCACGTCGCAGGGGCTTCGGTGGGTGGAGGTTAGGAAAATGGTTGTGCCAAAAGGTGGGCTGAAGCCTGGAGGACAGGAAGGTGCTTTAACAAGGAGATGAACTGCGCCCCGCACATCATCAGCTTGAGGCCCTAATGCAGGCGTGGTGAAGTGATGGCGCACGGGCCGTGGTGGGCTCTTTGCGGGGTTCGCAGTCACTGTCCTCTTGCAGGCACCAGTAGCCAGCAGGCTGGTGAACAGAAACTGAAGGTAGTAGCTGATGTCCACTGTGCTACTGATGGGGAATCGTCCGTATTTGTGTGGTTTGAAATTTTAAGGGTTGATGCAGTCCCTCAGAGAGCACGGAGTACCGAGCAGCCAGTGGTCCCGGAACTCCAGTCCAGGAGGACTGCAGGCCCGAGACAGCAGCCCGTGTGAGACGGCTGAGGAGACCGGGGGGGGGGGGTGCTCAGCCAGGACATACTGAGCAAGAAGAGGTGCACTGTGCTGCCGAGAAGCAGAAGGGGAGAGGCTGTCGCTAAACAGAGGTGAGAAGGGCTGGTGTGGAAGCTGGGTCACGTCTAATAATGTGTTGGGATTTAGAGTCACTGATTTGGGTCAGCTGTTGAGAGACCCACAGAACTTCGGGCAAGGCCTTTTGGAAAAATCCTAAGGCAGGTACCAGGTGCATTTCGTGGAGGCCAAGTGTGGTGGCCCCTTGCGCGCTTACTATGGCCTGGCCTCCTGCCTGGAGTGGGGAGGGGTCAGGCGAAGCCCTTTCAGGACTGCTGCAGAGCCCTCACTAGAGGCCAAGTCCAGCTGCTGTCTCTGCAGCTGCCATCCCCAAATTGTGCCTTTTCAAATGCCAAATGATCAAAACAAATGGCATTTTACATCATGATTATCTTAAGTCCCAGAAACAGTTTTGAGCTCTCTTGCTGGGACCTGGAGATCAAAATGAATTTTCACTGACAGGCCTCTGAGCTGGACAGTATGGAAACGTAATCCCTGTTAGTTTAAACTATCTGTGGGAAGACGGATACTGCATTTAAGAGAGGGTGATAGTATGCTGAGGATGCTTTGCTGCTAGCAGAGGCCAAGAAAAGCCAGAGGTGGCTGGGCTAGAGGTTGGGGTGGCCTCGGAGAGCATCAGAGGGACTAGGCAGGGTTTACACGGAGGGAGCAAGAGGGGTGATTCTTGCGTGGATAACACGTCCCTGAGCGCCGAGCGGCACCCCGGTGCATGGGGAGGCCCGCAGCAGCACCACCGTGGCACTGCGCTGCAGATCTGAGTGCCCAGGACTTGCACACTTTTCCCTCTGCAGCCAGTTCGCTGCTGAGTCTCTCCACCAAAGATAACAACAACAATCAGACTGAGCTCCTGGTGTAGGAGCTTTTCATGAACAGTTTATTAGAAGGGCACTTACCAGAGCACGAGACAGGGAGAGGCAGCGTGAATCGTCTTTAACAAAGGGGGATACAATGCTTAAACGGGGGCTCTGCTTTAAGATACAAAAGTTAGAAAAAACTAAAACACTATAAATACATACATGCTTTTTACAGAGATTAAGAGACTGGCTGAACAGCAAAGGGAGTCCCATCCTCCCGCCCGGTCCAGCCCACTCCCGCCCACCAGAGCAGACTTGCGGGGCTGCAGCCAGGCACTGCGGCTGGTGCAGGCTTCGCTATAAAGACAGCTCTGTGTCTCTGGGGGAGGTTTTCACCCTTAGTGAAGGGCGCTGTCAGAGGGCCCAGATTTGACTCAGAGCTGCCAGTTTTCACATGTGGGGCTGTTTGCTGAGCCAGCCTGGTTTGCTGCTTCCGATCCAAACTGAAAGGGCCCCTACACTCTCCACCAGGACTGAGCTGGCTGTGCCAGTCTCTTCCAGCCACTGTCCTTAGGAGACATCTTCCATGTGTATTTTTAAAAAATTAAATAGTAATCTGTCTGAATGGTTTTTAAGAAATTATTATATAAATATAAAAACACCAGAATGCTACAGTAATGCATTACTTCTACATTAAAAAAAAAAATGACAGAATCACAATTTCTCAGTCCAGTTACACAAATTGCTGGTTTCCTTCCTGTCAAAGCTGTGTTTCTAAGGGGTGCCAGGGTGTCACAGGCTGACACCCCCCATTGAGGTGAGGCCTTTGTGACCCACGCCCTTTCCACCCGAGATGCGCCCAGTGCTCCCCAAGTGGGAAAAGGCTGGTACAGACTTCCGTGAGGGGACACTGATGCCACGTGAGGGAAAATGGCACCACTTAGCTGTGTGCCGTTTTCTTGGGTTTCTTCCCATAAGGTGGAGAAATGTGGAGTTTTGGAAAAAAGTCCCAGCACTGACCACATAAAACCACACAGTGAGAGCACGCGTCTAAGCATGCGCCTGCACTGCAGCCAGCAGCCCCCTCAGAAACAACAGTCAGTCCTACAAGCCGCGGAGGCTCCTCTCCCAGCTGCTACTCGTAGCCTTGGAAGGGGCAGTGGGGCCAACAAGGAAATCCAGCGTTTGCCATCCCCCCGAGACGCCTGTCCGCGCCTGACAAGCACATGCTGCTTACAGAAAACCCTTCTCTGCGATCTGGTAGGGTGTTTAGTCCTGGAGTATGTCCAAGCGCTAGGAAGCCAGGGGGAGATGGAGGGAAACAAAACAGACCAAGCACGTGGTCTGTGCTATAGCTCATTTCAATACATTAACAATTTTTTAAAAAAATAATCACCATGGTCAGTAAAAAAAAAAAACAGACAACATCAGGACAGTAGAACTGTCTGCCTGCGGCCTCACCCTGGAATTAGAGTCCCCCCCTCAACTCGTGGTGCCTCCCACAAGGTCGGGTCTCCTCGCTGCAGCCTGGCAGGAAGGTAGTCAGCTGGGGTGACGTGGGGCACAGGCTCTGTATATGCTGCGCTATGAAATGAAGTCGGTGAGGAGGGGTGTGGCGTAGGACAAGGACTGAATGCTGGTTGCACCTCTGCACCGGGGCCAACACAGGTAAGTCACGTGGCCTGAGAACCATGCCTAAAACTGCTATCCAACAGCCACCTTTAAAGAAGTGTTTAAGTGTATAAACGCCGTTTGTATAACAGGATGTAAAACTAAGGAAGGACACTACACAGGCTGAAGGACTCTGGCGCACTGTGACGGGCAGCAGCCCTGGCCAGCCTCCAAGTATGCTCCAATGTATTGCCAGAGCTTGCTTATGGTTTCCTCATACGTCCTCCTCCAGTGCTCTGGGAAGGGAGAGGCCAAGGAAACAGCCATGGAGCAACATAAAATCCAAACTGCGTGCCTCCTAGATGCAGCCATCAGGTGTGGGTACCGACGGCTCTGATACCATCTAAATACAGCCACGCCAGAGGCCTGCCTTCCAGACTCAGGCTGTCCCTGACGCTGGATTCCAAGCACCTGGAGGATGACTGCCAGGAAGCCTCCGAGAGATCACACAGCAGGTGGGGAACACAGGCCTCCAGGGACCACTGCCCACGGCCTGCCAGAGGGGCCGTGATCGCGCCACAGAGGCTCGAGTGGAGCATTCTTGCCCCGAGTCTCAGAACTGACCGGGAACATGCGTACACGTCCGGGAGGGCAAGAGGGCAGGAGTCCTTGGATCACTGAGCCAGGTCCGAGGTGATCGGGCTGCGGAGGAAGTGCAGAGTTCCCTGGGTTCTGGGTCGGCTTCCCCGTAAGAGGATCGGCACAGGTCCAGCATGGCGCACCTCCCTCCTCTTCCTGTGTCCTCAGAAGGCGTGAGGAGCATTGCGCCTACCCAGACATCCCAAGGCTCCACCTACAGGGCGCAGGATCCCGGGGGGGGGGGGGGGGCACCAACAAGTGCCGCAAGTCTTCACTAAACATCAGAAATTTCATCACATTGAGGTTGAGAACATGCCAAAAGTTACACTTTCTTCCCTTACCTGGAATAAGAAAGGACTTCCATAGGAAATCCTTTTTTTTTCTGGTATAAATCCATGCAGAGATGTGAGAAGTCATTAAAAAAAAAAAAAGCAGCGAAGAGTAAAGTACCATTTGCAGGTGTCAGTCCTGTCTGCTGTATTCCAAAAAAGGTCAGTAAGAGAGAGGGCTTTTTTTTTCCAGTTGAAATAATTTATACTAGTTCTCTCCCTAATTGCCACTGGGAGCAGTACTTATTACACAGGATCGCTGCTGTGGTTGTCGCTGATGGGCCTCCACGGTGAGCTAGATAATCTTCCATCCCAGGGTGGAGATGACAGACCTCTTTACACCAAGCCTGCAATTTTCAAAGGTATAAAAAAATTTTAATAGCCCTTTCATATGCCTGTGTTGGCCTGAGATGTTTCCCTTCTGGTGCATTTGCTTCTGTAAATTCCAGCTTCCCCAAGTGCCAGCAGGCGGCTCCTCCACACACCCTGGCAGGGCTTCACCTTGAGGCGAGCAGGAAGTAGTGCCCTTCTGGCTCTGGCCTCCCCAGTCCATGCACCTACCCAGTATTTTTTTTTTTTAAATATAAAACCTTTAAAAGAGCATATGGTAAAACTGATTTACTTAATGCAGCTGACTACTGAACCAACATAGCTGTGTGCATTGCAATATGGAGCAAGCACTTTGGGTGCCAGAGCTGCCCCCGGCACAGCATTGCTCAGCCTTGCCTCTTGGGAACACTTAATGTCGCTCAAATCTCGTTGAGATTGATAAGATAAAGGAACACCACACTGCATACACACAGCCCCAGCAGATCCCAAGGGAGAATAAAGAGCTTCCGAGGAGGAGACGGCGCACATCCTGCAGACCACATTCCTCGCCCCAATCGGTGCCTGGAGAGAGGGGTGGGCCAGCAGGGCACTTCCTGCCACCGCCAGGCTCACCCACTGTGCCGGCGTGGAGGGCTTTGGCTGCAAAACACGGTAGCAAGGTCTGTCGAGGATGCCAGGGAGCTGGAAGGGCCTTCCAAGGTGGGTTCCACACCCCAGCCCTGGACAGAGGGCCTTTGCTGTTGGACTCTTGACATCCCAGGTTGCTGTCCTTGGAAAAGAAGGCTGGGGAAGGCAGGCTGTTAACAAGACCTGTTCACTCACTCCACCAGCGCCAAAGCCACTTCTTGTCCTTCAGACTTGGGCCGAGGGCACGTGGGTTCAGCAGACACCGCTGTTCATAAGATCCGTCCCTGGGTTTGCTTCTGTGTGTCATGAGAACAGGCTAGTGCCGCCTCAGTTGAGGGAGAAAACCTACTTCTTCCTCGACAGGAGCAGGTCGGGTAGAATTCTGCTCTCCGTCTCTTCCCTGGCCGCTGCCCCGAGCCGGCCTCCCTCTGCGTGCTGGGGCCTCTAGGACACACTGGAGCAGCGGATGCTGGGGGAGCCCATCTGTGTGAGGACCTTGTCCAGCCACTGCAGAGGCCCGTTCAGGTGCAGCTCGATCCAGCAGGGGGTGCTGGTCACCGTCTGTCTCCTGCAAAGACGGAGGGGCAACAGGCTTAAATATCCAGAGGAGCCCTCAGCTGGGTCAGAATACATTCTGCTTTGGCGAGGGGCCTCTTCCCTGAATCAGCAATACAGCCCACCCTGTAGAACGCTGCCCCAAGGTTTGTACACGTAAGTTGCTGAACTACCAGGCAAACTGCTCCAGCCAAGGAGGACTTGGATCAGCTCCTTTGCAGGGGGAAGGAGGAGGGCCTTCATCCTTTTATCCCTGGCGATCCATTACAACAATGGAACATAAATGAAATGATTTCAAATTCTTGTTCTTTGAATTTTTCTAGGAAATATATGTGAATTTCATGTCAAAATTCAAAAACTTCCAATCTTTGGTATAAATGGGTGTTATGCACATAAGGTCAATCCCAGGGCACCCAGAGAAGGGGCTTCCTTCTCTGGCTGTTTCCCTATCAGATGGGCACCTGCAGCTCCCCAGGTCAAGACCCTGACCAGCCCCAGCAGCCCACAGTGACATGGGTCGGCCTGATGGAGAGGTTTGTACAGCGCGCCTGGAATCCATGCGCCTTGGGTTCCCAGCATTCTGCTAGGATTCTCATTTACAGCCTTATTTTGGAAAATCTTACAAGTAGAGCTAGCTGTAGAAGAATTACTGGAAAAAACCAAGGCGCACGTTTCTTTTCCCCAAAGCACTTTGTCTGAGTTTAGGCTGGCTGCTGACGTGCTGGCCTTCGCTGAGCATGGGCTATCAATGCGGAGGCCAGGCCAGCTGGAAACGCCAGCCTGGGCCCTGCGCCCCGCTTTGGCCTCTTCAGGGACCCAGCTGAAACCTCACTCCTTGGCCCACAGACGAAACTGTTCTGGGAAGGGGCCATGCCTGCTTGTTGGGTGCTGTGTGGCCGCCAGGCGGCAGTGACGCAGTGTCCCCATAGGACTGGGTGTGCTGGCAGGATGTCCTAAGCAGCAACACTGTCCCCACAGAGAGGGGTCCACTAGCATGGGGCCGCCTCCCACCACTGGGAGCTGCAGGGCCCTGTGTGTTGGTGGAGAGGGGTGGCTTGGAGGTGGCCAGTACCCTGCTGTCTGGTGAGTGGAGGATGCCTGCAGCTGGCCCCTGGACTAGAGCAGAGGAAGAAGAGGAGCCGTTGGACCTCCTGGATCTCCCCTGGGCTCCATCTTCAAATATTTCCCTTCCCCACTAAAATACTAATTTTCTAACCTTTCACTCCTATTCCCTAAGCGACCCAGGCTAGAGCTAAAAGGTCGGTTAAAATCTTTCTCCTGCCAGACCTCCTGGCCTGGACTAATCTCTGCAGGTCGTCATAACATGGTCCTGAGTTCCCCAGGGCTCTGACTACACTGACTGCTTACATGGTCACTTCCTGGATTTCACAGATGCAGGGGACCAGGGAGCCCCTTTCTCTGGCACCATGGGGCAGACACAGAAGAACAGGAGCTAAAATACAGTAAAAGGAGGAGGGTTTTACAGAGTGAAATCCTCTAATGAGAATCTGACTTTCCATAAGTCATGCTCATCGGGACTTCATTATAAATGGTGGCCCTGGGCCAGCACTGAAATGGTTTGGCCAGTGTGCAGAATGACTGCAAAACAAAACAGATGCCAAACATCTGGAAAAGTGGAGAGAAGTGAAGAGTAACTTGGAAGGCGCTGGCTCCCGCTGACGTGTGGGCACCTCTGCGTCTGGCTGCCCAGGAGCTGGGGGCTGGGCAAGGTGTGGAGAGGAAAGGACCTAACTGCTCATGACCGCTGAGCAACACCTGGGATCAGGGCCACATTTAAAATACTGTCTAGAATTCTAACACAAGTTCTGCACACATAAACTGTCTTCCTTTGTATGTACTCAAATACCCCGCCCTTCTAGATTCTCATCTTCAATACCGCAGATCAGCAGTGGTGAACCTACGGCGCATCAGCTGTGACAGGCTGTTAGCTTGAAAAGCTCTAAAAGGTCTCCCGTCATTGTCCTGTGTGCTCGGGCCACCACAGTCTGAGTCAGGGATAGAGCCACAGCTGAGGGCTTCACCTCCTGGGGTGACCACTCTAAATCCCCCTGCCCCGGCTGGTAGAAAGGAAGCAGCCACCTGGAGGGCAGAGTGCTGGTTCAGTATCTCCCATTGAAGGGCCATCAGGCAATTTCCTGTTCTTCCTAAGCCCCACCATCTGAACGTGCGGATGATGGCCACATCCCCACCCAGGGCTATGTGAGGCTAACATGGGACGTATGCGCTGATGACACTGAGTGCTAGCAAATGCGATCGCCCAGGGCTGACTTGCCTGCCTGCCTGCGCCTCCCTCTAATCCATGGCGGGAGACCAGGCCCACTCATCTCAAAGGAGCCTCAGCTCTGCTGTTCCGAGTTACCCAGAGTTGGGTCCCTGACACTGACCTGTACTCAGCTCCCCAGCCTTTAACAAAGCTCATGCGGATGGTGCACATGCGTGTCAGCTGGTAGACAGCCTCGAAGCCCTGGTTCACAGACTGAGCCAGCAGCGCAGCAAACTCCTGGTTATTGAAGATCTTCAGGTTGCATCCTGCAGGCAGAAAAAGGACAGTGCTGCTGGCACAGATGCGTGGCTGTGGGTCCCCTCTTGGGAAAGCCATCCTGGGTCTCCCTGGCTTAAATCACACAGCGCAGGTGGTGCATGGCCAGTCCAAGCACCAGTCACAGACTCCACACTTCACACCACTCAAGGGGTGACGTGCTCGGCTCCTGCCCTCCAAGACGATGCCCCACAGCTCTACCCCTTCAGTCACAGGAACACAGAAAGTGGACTATGAATGGGGCCACCAAGGACACGAGCACCACAAAGAAAGGTGAGCCCGGCCCTGGGCCAGGGGGCCTAGGCCAGACTCCAAATGTAGAGAGGAGAGGGACCTGTGCTGTGCCGATGTGGCCATCACCTGGGCCCAGGTCACTCAGTGGAATGGGCCAGGAGAAGGAGATCTGGGTCACAGCTTGCCCTCTGGGCACAGGCTGGGTCCTGGTGACACAGCAAAGGGAAGGTGTGCCTCTAATTCTCCAGACAGGAAAACTAGATGCAGGCACAAATAAAAGTTTAAAATAAACCTCTCCTTTGAAGTACCGCTGTCTGAAAGCCAGGAATGTGTCAATCAGAAACGGACAAAGTACATGCCAGCCTAACAAAGGTGAGCCAAGGAGAGCCAAGGTAGAGACCAGCACCAGCTCCTAATCTTGCTGTGTGGCTCTGTGTCAGTCACCTCTTGTCCCTGACTTTGTGTCTCCCTTAAAACATGTGGCTGGCCTCCAAGGTCATCCCAGTTCTGACATTCTGTGAGCTGGCAACCTCCAAATGCCCTGGGCCGGCTGAGGAGGCAGTAGAGAGACAAAAGGGCACTTGCGCTTCCCTGAGCTCTGAGGCACTGTGCTGGGAGAGCAGGGTGAAACTCGCTTCAGCCCCCAGAACAACACTGGATGTGCTGTCAGCCCTGGGCTCCAGGCAGGTGTATGTCCCTGTGCACGTGGCTCTCCACCCCTCTGTGCCCCTCCACCTTCACTGCCTTACTTGAGGAGTGACTGGCGGCGAGGATTAGGTGAGATCAAGGATGCACGTGTCCTCTTAACTGCGGCTACAAAATACAGTGGAACCTCGTGGCATCACGAGCACCTCAGATTTCTTGCACTCTGAGGTCTGCCCTGCCCTTGGCCCATGTCTCCATGCAAATGCTGTCACTGTGTGGGTGGTGGCTGGGCCAGGTACGAGCTCACCAGCCAGGCCTGGCCTGGGGCCTTTGTGTGACAGGAGGGCTGCCCTCTGCCTCGACTTAAAGAGAAAGCACCTCCTACTGGAGCCCACTGTGCAGAGCATTTGGGGCCCGGCCCGGCCTGGCCCGGCACTCCTTCTTGGGCTCCTGGGTCCATCAGCCTCAGGAAACTCAACAGTTCCCCAGGACAGAGCCACAGCCTGGTTCCAGCATGGCCTCAAACATCACCTCCATGGACTTTCTTGTCATGTCTTGGTTGTAGTATCCTCTCTGCCTCCAGGGCTCTACCCAGTCCCCCAGTGCCACGCCGTGCGCTCTGCAAGCCTTCCCTGACCTCCGGCAGCTGTGCTGCGCTCCCCCTCTGCCACGTGCCTGGGCTCAGCAACCCACCCTGGCGTTCTGTTCATCTGGGTCTGTGCCACACACAGCGCATGGCCCTTGCAGACCTGTGGAGACAGGAGCAGGGCGCCACCCTTGCCCTCCGGCACCTGGCACAGACCCTGTACGCCGTGGAAGGGTTGTGTGTGGATGGAACATGCAGAGGAAGAAGAGCATCTGCACCCCCCCTGGTCCGGAGCAGGCCCCACAGACTGCTCGGAGTGAGCACGGAGGAAGCACTGTCGCCTCCCCTCCAGGCTGACTGAGCAGATGCTGGAGAGGAGAGGAGGTGGGGAAGGGCTGTGCTGCAGGGCGGGGGCTCACTCACCTGGAGGGATCTTGCAGACGGTGGCAGGGTGCCAGCCGTAGCGCTGGTTACAGTTGGGAGACTGGACAAAAATAGCACTGTCGCTGAGGCACTCTGCAAAGACCTCCCCTCCAATGTAGTAGAGCCGCACGCCTCTCCCTAGAGACAGGTTAGACTGGATCAGGGTACTAGCGCCCACACAGTGACCTGGGCCACCCACGATGCACAGGAGGCAGAGCTGTAGCGGCTGCTCCCCATGTCCCCAGGCGAGCAGGACCCAGAGCCCAAGCCTGAGAGCTAGACGAGGAACCCACAGGCAGCACTGGGTTCATGCAGGACAAGCCTATGATGACAAGAAAAAGGACAAGCCATGGCCTGCAATCACATTTCCAACGTGTGGCCTAGAAAGCAGGGTGGCAGCGCCTCCCTCACGGGCACTGTGAGACACAGCAGTGCCTGCCACCACCCTTTGGCCCCTTCTCATCCCACCCCCAGATTCAGAGGTTCATTCCAAAACCCCCCAGGGCTCTGGGCACCAGGGATGGGGCGATGTGACCCCTCTGTGTGTTCTTCTAAAGTAGTTTGTAAGTTTCTATCATTTATTTTTCCTTCATCTCTTAAATCCACTCCAGATGGACAGGAATTATTTTTAAATAAGCTGTGCAGTTCCAACAGTTATGCAAACGCTCAGCTCAGCACTCAGCCAGGGGCTGTCCCCCCCATGTGCCCTGTGGGAGTCTTGCTCCTCCCACTCCTGGGGAGGAGGCCGAGGGCTGGGCGTGGCAAGTCCAGAGGGTGGGAGCTGATGAGGGGCTGTGTACCACTCATCCTCCCTTCTTCATCTCCCATCTGCGACCATCCCTCTCTCAGGGTGCCCATTTCTTCTCCTCATCCTTCAGAAGTTGGGACAGAAGGAGAGCAAGAGCAGGGAGAAGAGCCAGGCCAGGAAAGCCCCAGATCATGGCGAGCACACTGCCCTGAGCTCGTGGCCCCCCAGCCCCTTTTCTCAACTGCAGACTCTGCTCTTCAAACAGACTCTCCTGAGAGTCCAGAACCAGCCAGCCAGAGCAGAGGTGCCTCTAGGGCACGCCCCAGCCCCCCAGGTTGGCCCTGGAGCCCCCTAGCTGACCCTTGGGGTTCCACATTAATGCCTGAGAGTATCTGACCACAGCTGTAAAATAACTTGAACAAACCAAGGACCCCCCAGCTCAGCTTCCTCTGCCCCCCAGCTCAGCTTCTTCTGCGTGTCTGGCTTAGGCGTCGTAAGGTCAGGCCACTTTTGTCTACCTTTTCTACATGGTCTAGGAAAATCACCTAAGAAATTAAAGATCATTCTTCCAAGAATCACAACCTACTTGTCAACCTCCCTGAACTTAAAGGGTGTTTTTATTTTAAAAACCCTTGCGTCACCTTTCCCACAGACTCCCCTTCCTGTTGCCATGAGAGGTTTGGCTACCTGGCTCCAGATGTGAGACGCCTGTCCCCTGGCACCCTGGTGGGAGTGACCGACCACCCTGAACGCTGCCTGTGGGGGACCAGAAAACCCTGAGGGCTGCGAAACGAGGCAGGGCACCCCGGGCTGCACGTTACCAATGTGCCTCCGCGTCAGCTCCACCGCCGCATTCCTGTTCACGTTGGACAGCAGGCCTAGGCAGAAGCGCTCCGAGTTGGAGGGGTCGGTGAAGCCATCCACCGTCATGGACGGCTGTGAGGCGTGGAACGTCTCCCCGACGCGCTGGTTCAGCTCATAGTAGGAGATGGAACACCAGAAGGCCGGCTCGCAGTAGGTGACCGGCTGCAGGTCTGTGGAGACAGGGCGTTGGCAGTCGAGCCCGGGGACCCTTGGTGGGAGCCCTGCCCCACCTCCTAGAGGAGAGGCAGGACCCTCTGCCTCACACCTTCCCTTGCATAAATCTTGAAGGATGCCAGGGTATCTGCAGGGCACCTGTCCAGCCTCACCTCTATGATGAGAAACCTGAGTTCATGACTGGGAGCCTACCAGGGCCCTCCCCACCTGGCCCAGCACCCGCATTCAGGCCAACCTCACGGACAGTGCCATGGTGCCTGCCCACCACACACACACACACACACACACACACACACACACACACACACACACACACACAGAGTCACCCCTGGCCTCTTCCTGAGGAAATGGGTCATGCCAGCCTCTGTCCCCAAAGAGCTTTCAGCACAGGGCACCCCCAACCTGGGCAAGCTCAGCCCATGGAACAGCAGTTCCACACAGAGAGGGCCCGTACCACACAGAGGCCGCACAGCCAGCCATTCTCAAGGGGTGCCAGCTATACGCCATGTCCCGTCACACCACACTTCCTAGCTACCAGCTGACAAAGCAAAACTGCCATCTTGTGAGGGCCTAAAGTAGAGGGGTCCCCAGCTTTCTACTTCCTGTGACTCCTTACCCCATTCTCCCCTCCAGCCACACAGGCTCCATCTCACCCACTGCTGCTGCCGTTTGCCAGAGAATTGGGGTCCTGCTCAGTCTCCCGTCTCCACCTCAGACCTCCAGCCGGGTCACTCATTCTGGCTCTTACACCTGTGTGGGGCTGCCTGGCTGTCTAGGATGTGACACTGAGCCTCGGTGACTTTCCTGACTGTCCAGCCTGGGCTACTTCCCTGCTTATGCCTTTAGTACAGAGCTCTGAGAGGGCAGGAAAGGACAGCAGTGCCAAGTCTCAGCACAGGGGCCCTGGGAAGCCCGCTGAGGCTGAGGGAAGATCGAATGCCATACTGTCTGTGGGGAAGGCTTGGGTGTCCCCAGGCACAAGAAGACCCAAGTCTTCCTGAGTCCAGGCACAGACCCTCCCCATGGTGAAGAGAGGCGCGGGGGAGATGCAGACCAGGGTCACGGTGCAGGTCCCAACCTGGAAGTGCTTACTGCAGACCAGACCGTAGATGTGGGGGCGCAGGGAGAGGGAGCCCAGTGGAACAGGATCATTAGCAGTATCCCTGACCTCCACCCCCAGGAGCCAGGGTCATATACCTACTTCCCCTCCCAAGTGGGGACAATAAGACATGCCACCACACAACACTAGCTGTCTTCCAGGGAATAAAACTGCCCATGGCTGAGAACCGCTGCCTGGGGACAGGGCAGCACGGTTGCCTCCAAGCTGCAGCTTCTCTGTGACTTCGGCTCGGGCGCAGGGCCCTCCTCCTCCTGGCACTGCCATGGTGCCCGAGCATACAGTGCGGGTCACACACCAAGTACACAACACCCTTTCGGCAATCCTTCGACCGCTGCCTCTAGTGGAGCAGTGTGTCCTTGCTCCTCCCCTCTCCTCCTGGGAGCAGCAGAAAGCAGGGCACTGGCTGCCTGGGAATGGGGCAGGAGCAGCTGGGGCCTGTGCCCTAGCTCCTGAGGTTGGGCTGAGCCACGTCAGCTGCTTCCGGCTCTGGCTCTGCTAGGGCTCCCACATTCCAGGGAGATAAGCTATATTCAAAACTGGCCACTAAAATGTGAGCTATGCTGCTTGAGAAACTTTAAAAAAAAAAAAAATACCGGAGCAACCCAGGCATTCAAAGTGGTCAGGCACCACTGCCCAGTGACAGCCTCTGTGGGCCGTGTGCGTGGCGATCTTCAAGACATGACCTCCTCTCTGGCCTTGGTTTCCTCGTCTGCCCAGGACTTGCATACTGCAGGCCCCTGTGCCTGCATGGCTTGGCTGCAGAGGCAGCTCTGGCTAGTTGGGGCAACATGGGCTCATTCAGCGATGTACAGAACAACACACAGTTCTCACCCCAAAGCCACAGCCCTGTCCAGAATCCCTGGGGTTTTGTCTAGGCAGGAGAGCAAGCGGGGCTCCTGGGCATGCTGACACACACCAGTCACAACTGGCAGAGCTAGCAGGCTACCCACTGTGGAACAGGATGCTGCAACCAGGCTCTGGGGCAGTGGGGGCTGCAAGTTCTGCTCCAAGAAGCCCCCCTGCCCTGGGCAAGCCTGAGCTCTTCTGAACACCCCCTGAAGCTCAGACAAAACCTGACACACAGCATAAAGATGCCTGTTTAGGGGGTTCAGTGGAGGTCAGACCAGTAGACGAGTGTGAGGCCTGCCGCTTCCCAGCATGCTGCGGGGCCTGCTCCCCGGTGTGGGAAGCCAGCGCGGCAACACCGCCAGGTGCTTGCTCCATTCTGCCCAGTGACAGGCAGCCCTGCTTCCCACCACCTGGCTTCCCGCAGCTCCTGGTGGTGGGTTCCCGGAGGCACTTGTGCCAGAGGAGTTGCAGGCCAAACGTATGGTTCACCATCCCTGGGCTCTAACTTCAATGACACTTTTTTTAAAAGACCACGTATGTGCTTTCATTTGTTTCCCATCAAAAGCCTCATCTACATCATGGTGAGAATGAGAGGAAAAAGTCAGGAAACATGAGGTTACAGCTACTGAAAAGAGCACTCTGCTTGGCTCTGAGCTTCCTAGCACATGAAGCAAAGAGGGAACATAATGTACAACATGACGCTAACGTGTGAGCATGCAATCCCTACTAGGGCTACGTCAGAAACGTAAGACTGCGTCCTCAGTGCCAGGCCTAGGCCTCTGCACGCCTTAAGTGGCAGGCAGTGAGCATCGAGGCCTGGCCCACCACCCCTCCACTCCCAGGCTGCCGAGTAGAGCTACTCGCTTCCCAGAACAGAGGTGCCAGAGACTGCGAACCTCCAGCCCCCTCCCCGCCCCCATCCCCTGCGTGGCGTTGGCCAGACTTGCCGAGTGGCATGGGGCTCTTCGTTCTCAGCTGGCCCCACACCCGCCCGGCACATTGGCTGACTTTAGTTACAAGCCCTGTTCCAAACTGGCATGGACTTTGTGTTTTATTTAAGGAAAAGAAAACAGAACGAGACCCAGAAGGCAACACTTGGATGATGGGATGCCTATTAAAAACATGTGCAAAAGACTCAAGTCCGGTAAAGGAAAAGGCGGGGAGATGGGAGGGAAAAGTGACTTTCTGCTCCGTTCCCGCCCCCCACCCGCCAGCCCTTGGGCCCTCTGCCTAGACTGTCCCCCCACATCTGAAGGGACCCCACCCATAGGCCAGCTTGTGTGACCCCCCACACTAGCCTGCCTCCTCACTCTGGGCACAGCTCAGCCACTGTGGCCCCAGGGCACCGACCCCAGCCCATCTTAGGAGTCCAGCAACAGGCTGTGCAGAGAAAGAAACTTTTTAGCCTGCAATCAGCTTACACCACCAAGGAGAGCAGGAAAGGCAAGCTGTCGGGAGAGTAAGGAGACAGCCAGCAGAGGATGTGTCACAGCCTGGGGCTTCTCAAGATGTCTGAAGCCTGGAGCCAGAAGTGGCCTTAGAAAAGGGCTGTGTGGCAGCACCAAGACCTGGCACTAAGCCACCTGCGACCGGGACCCCTGTGCCCTCCCCAGGGCTGGTGGCCTTCTACCTCCTGGCTGCCTGGACACTGCAGGGTCACCCTCCTGACACAGAGGCAGGCTCCTACTGCCCAAGGTGTTTCGGGAACCCAGGCCCCTAAACGACAGCTCAGGCGTCGCCAGGCCCTACCTGGGACCTCCGTGGCCTCAACAGGGCTGATCCTGAATGTCCCTTGTAAAGCCAGAGACACCTACCCCACAGGGCCCTGTGAGTTACCCTCTCCTCCTCCACCTGCCTTGCCCTCCCCACGCCCCCACCTGGAGTGGGGAGGAAGTGCCAGGAGAAAGCAAATGTCCCCCACCATGGTCCTCTTGGTCACGCTATCTTCATCATCATTTCTTTAAAAGACATAGGTAAGGTGGGATGTTTCTGCCTTCCAGGCAGAGCTCACCACATGCCTGGTTTCATTTTGTGGATTGGGCACAGTGGCCACCAGGAAGTAGCACCGAGGCAGCTGCCTGCTGCTCCCCTGTCCTCACTTGTCTTGCCCTTTTGCCCCACTGCTGCCTGCAAACGCCCCTGCAAAGGCTGCCTTTGAGCTCCTCCTGCCAGCCTCCAGGACTCCTCCCACGCCTCTGTGTTGCCACTGTCCTTCAGGGTGGCCCTACCCCCTTATCAGCCTCATTCTAGGCCCCGAGCCCTGGCACTGACTTTTGGAGCAGGTCTCCTCTGTACTAGACTCTTCTACCGTCAACACTGCAGCCGCAGCTGGGGTGCCCCAGCAGTGGCCCGTTTGCCAGGGGATGCTGAACCAACAGACCTCCCTGACACTTGGTCACAAAGCCCTCCTCTCAAGAGCCCACTGCAAGAAGGGCTGTCACCAGCAGTGGTTTCCAGCTCAGCCCTTTGGGGCCTGGCTGCTTCCCCAGCTTTGTGGCCAGGTGGAGACACAGCTGAGCATGGCGCATTCTGCCATGGTCACTGGGCCTCTCCCCCTCCTGCCTCGGTCGGCCATCCTCAGCATGACCACCATCTGGGTAGGTCTAGGTGGGTCGCGGAGGCATGACCTTGGGAACCTTCTCTGCCCCTCCCAGCCTCCTCTCTGCTGCTTCCTGGCTGCCATGAACCTTCCCACCAGGACGTCCCTGCCTTGGAGCCAGTGGCCATGGACTGGACCCCCCGACACTGAGAGCCACGTGGGTGGTAGACACTGTGCCGCCGCAGCAGCAGCTGCCAAAGGGGGTTCTTGGCTTTCCTGCAGTAATTTCCCCTAGAATCTACACTCCATGCAGTGGTCAGATTAATAAACATGACGCTGCCACCAGGCAAGCCCGCCCAACCCACTACCAACTTTCTTCTGGAGGCCACAGGGACATGATGGCGCTGGACTCTTCTCAGCCCCCAACGGTCCCTTCGGCATCATTCCTTCCTGACGTGCCATCAACCCTCTATCTGTACGGTCCCTCCTGCCACCTCTGGTCTTTCAAGCTGGGCAGGTAGAGACAGCTGGTCTTCCTGGCCCCAGTCTAGATGCCCTGTGTGATAAGGCACAGACTACAATGGAGGACACTTGAATGTAAAGCCCACTTATCCATTTACTAGGCGTGTGGTCTGGGATAAATGTTTGGCTTCCTACTCTATGAAATGCAAATGGCAGGACTTCCCCTCACAGAGTTGGCCTGAGATTCAGACTCAGGAAACCTCCGAAGAACACTAAACATCAAGTCCTCAGGAAGCACCCACCATGGCCAGTCCTCAGGAGGCACCCGCCACCCTCCTCGCCCACCCCCAGCTTGAGGGCTCCCAGGTGGGGGCTCTGAACGGGGAAAGGAGGTTGAAGACTCACTCAACAAGTGCTCATCTGAGTCCTGGTGCTGATTCCTGGGCTGACTTACCCGACTTCCTCCAGAGTTATCCCCAGACCAGCCAAGGGGCACCACTCTCCACAGGGCTGGCTCAGTGACCCATGCCCCTGCCCTTGTAAGAAATGACCTCAGAATTCTCACAGATAAGCAGCAGGGAGGGGACTCCATGCTATGAGGCAAAGCTCAAGACTCAGCCCATCACCCTGGACCCCAAGATCTGAACAGTGAGTCCCAGCTGGGGACCAGCAGGACAACTTGCAGGCTGGACCACGGAGTTGGGAAGAGTCTGCCCCAGGTCTGTTAACCAAACTTGCTCCCGTGGCCTCTGGGGAGTATGGCTCAGAAAACAGATCCACAAATAATAGAAATTGAGATGGGTGATTCTACAAGCTAGTATTACAATTCTGTAATATAATGCAAAAAAAAAAAAAAAAAAAAGAAAACAGATCCACAGCCACTCATCTCGGGCTGGAGTCCAGTCATTTCACAATCCCTGCCTTTCATGTCCCGAGTCGCAGCAGCTTCTAGCTTCTTCCCTCTGCAAAGCCCCACACTCACAGTGAAATGGCCACACCGCAAGGTCACAGCAGGCCTCCAATGTCACCTTCTCACTTGGAGCCAGTGACCACAGACTGGACCCCGTGACATTGAGAGCCAGTTAAACTCTACCCGCTCTGGGCAGCCTGTCAAGGATGTTCAAGCACCTGCAGGTGCTAAGCTTTACCTGACACTGTCATCTTAAAACCAAGGTTCACAGAGCCAGTCCGAGCCATACAGAGCCACCACACCTGAACTCAACACCCAGTGCTCCTGAGCCACCATGTCCACTCCAGCAGCAGAGCCCCAAACAAAACTAAACAGACATGTTCTTTAAAAAAAAAAAAAACTTCCCATAAGTAAGGATACAGATATTTCACACATCTGGAGAGCCTCAGCAGGCTCCAACTGGGAGTCACGAGGACTTCACAAAGCTTGTCCCAAGCTGCAAACTGATGATCCCGGGTGAGCGGAGCCACCCTCAAGATCCTGAGCCAGAGTCAGACAAGCAAGGGGCACAGCGGAGCCAGGGGCCAGTCATGCCAGAACACTGTGGGCAACTCAAGATAAGCAGGGGGCGAAATATGGAAACATCTATGAAATGAGAGAAGGGAAAAGCAGATACATAGGATGGTCCTGACGATAAGGACGCTTGTGTTGGTGGGATTACAGGCACCAGGGCCTTTCCCCAACTGCCTCTGTCGCTGCTTTATTAAAAGTTAAATTATCCTGAGATGAAATACACAAATCCCAAGTCCATGTGTCTGGAGCCCACCTGTGGGTGGGGGGCAGGAGTCCAGCTGCCGGCAGACCTGCACCAAACCACACACACGTGCTTGGCTGACCACGGAGCTGGGTCTCCAGGGCCAGAGGTCTGGGAATTTTCATTCACTCACATCTGACACCACCCAGGGGAAACACTAACCCAGCACACAGCCGCCTTTCCTGTCACCATGGCGTTCCAGTTTCCCTGCTCTGGGGTGACCCCAGAATCGCTGAAACCAGAGACCCGATGGGGCTGTGCTGACCACTGGGACAGCAGGGTGGAGGGCAGTGAGCCTCACTGATGGGGTCCCTGTCCCTGTCTCCACCAGCTGGAAAGGTTCTAGTCTTTGGACAGATACTTACCTAAGTTATTGTGTGCTGGGGACATCGGATTTGGGGAGAGGTTCGGAGAACCTGCAAGGAGAAACACAGCAGTGAGGTTTCAAGAAGGGATGGCTCATCACAGCAGGACAGAGCCCAAGACAGAGCCCCCAAGTTGCAGGAGAAGGCCTGACCTCATGCCCTGACTCCCATGTGTGTTTCCTGCACCCCAGTTTCTCCATGTGTGGAATGGAGAATGGAGGTAACAATAGAACAGTCTCAAAGGTCTCCCTCCTCCTGATGGGGTAGGATCCTGACCAAGGCTAAAGCACAGGGCTGGATGCCCAGCGAGCGAGGCTGGGTGGCACCTTTCTCTGAGCTTACACCGTCAACATGTCCCATTAGCTGCACCCCAGGAGAATGAGAGGAGCAGGAAAGGGCCTCTTGCTGCGGTACACAGCCCAGGGAAGCTGCATGCTGCCCCCCCCCCCACCCCTTCCCTGTCACCCCTCCCTCCATGCATGGGATGCTGCTGCTCAGGAACCTTGAAGTACCCATCTCCAGAAACTCAAACCCGCCCTGGAAACCCTGTAACTCAGCTACCAGACCCGTGCTTCATGCAGACAGGACGGCACATGTGGGAAAAAGTCCAGCGCTAGCTGATGTATACTGTGAGGTTCTCTCCACCAGAAGGAGAAAGGGCACAGCATCAGCCTTCCAAGAAAGCAGTGGCTGCAATCTGCTGTCCTTGAGGCCAGGCCTGCGTCTGGCCTCAGGCACTGGTGCTGTGAGGATGGAGGAGCCGCCCCGGCTTGCTTCCTTCTTCCCATGTCCCCTAGCCCACTGGGGAGGGCACAGAGGCTGGCCCTGCAGGCTCTCAGATGCCACCAGAATCAGCTGTGTGAGGGCCAAAGCCCTACGGCTTTTTGGAGCCTTCATTTTCTAGTTAAAGTGGGAATAAGGAAAAAAAGAAAGCGTGAGTAAGATAATCTACTCGGAGCTGTACAGATGAGGCAAGGACATGCGTGTGAAGCTGTTTACAGCACATCTATGCACAGTGCGCGCTCGAGAGACTTTCAGTCACGAAGGCCTTGGAAGGCTGTGTGACCGTCTTGCTGATCTGAAAGGGCCTGTGAAAGGAGACATGGGGAACAAGGCGACCTCTGGCCTGAGCCACTTCACCCCAAGCCTGAGGGGGCCCTGAGGAAGAACGGAATCAACAGGATACTGTTGCCCGCCCCCATGAGGGCTGGCTGGGAGCCACACATCAGGTTTCCCCTTGAGATGGGACACTGAAGTTCAAGACAGGGCCCTGAGACAGAGGAGGGGAAGGGATAGTGACAAGCGGGCAGAAAGGGAGGAGGGGAGGGAAGCAAGACCTTCCCTCTGGTCTGTGTTTACAAAAGGTGCACAGAGCCAGGCAGGGAGCAGAGAGAGGGGTGAAGAGAAGCCCCACAGCAGGAGAGACACTGCCTGGCTGGCCCTGCCCCGTGCCAGCAGCGAACAGCTGCAAGCTTGCTGTGGTCACTTGGCACGGAATACAGGAAGGTCCCCAGTGCACCGCAGCTGCATCCATGCTGCCAGCTGCTGGGGCAGGAGGCAGGGAGCAGCTGCAGGGGCTGCGCTCCACCCAGGAGTGTCGCTGCACCTGTGCACGATTTCAGCGGCCCTGTCCGCATCATGCACGGGAGCCTGCCTGCCTGTGCGTCTTCTCTTCTTCCGGAATTGCAGTCTGTCCCAGGCGGTGCACAGGGCAGGTGGCTCCACAGCCCCGCAGCCCTGTGTGCATGAGTATGCCCACTCTCACCAACCCCATCACCAGGATGGGATGTCCTCTCTGCTCCCTCCTCCTCACCCAGCCACCAAGCACGTTCATGTGACGGCCAAAGCTCTGTTCAAACAGCTACTGCTGTGGAGCCAATTTAGTCCCATAACAAATGACGTGGGAAACATCTGCAGCATGGTGACAGCGCACCAGGTCGGATCCCTCCCGGTAGGGGCACTCTGCTCACACTTGGCACCATATAAAGACAGCTGCTTCTTTGCTGCCCACTGGCCAGTGTTAAAGACCTGTCTCCATCCATACTCTCTGTAGCCCACCCTCCACACCCTGCCACCAGCATCCCACCCAGCCTCACACCAGTTTTAGGCCTGCACTAGCTTCCCACAAACCATGGGCTCAATGCCAAGTGGTCTTCCTGCCATGTCAGATGCTCTTGATGACAGGTTCCGAGCACAGTGTGCCTAACCCTGGGCTCTGGCCACATAAGGCTCTCCTGCCCAGGCCGCCATGGCCCCCACAACTCTGCCCAGCAACCCTCTCTGCCCACCTCACTGGTTTCTTAAGACATCATCCATGTGTCACCAAGACTCAACTCAGGAAAAGCCAACACTGCAAAGTACAGCACCTCCCAACCTCAGGTTAAATGGCCTGCTCCGTGCCCCTGCCACCCCGCGGTATCCTCCGACAGGGCAAGTGGAAGACAGCACGGTGACTGCAAGCTGTCTGGGACCAGCTGTGAGCCTGGCACGCTGCACAGCATGGTCACTCTGAACACTAGAGAGACTGGACAGGGTGAGAGGATGCAAGAGGCAGGGACAGAGGTGAGGGCCCAGCTTGCCTGCTCACCCAACTGACCTGCGTCCATGCTGTGGTTCATCTGGTGGTCGCTGGTTTCTCCATCTTCGCTCAGGTAGCCAGGGGGTGGGGTCTCTGGGAAGCAGAAAACAGGTGGCCATGAGGAGGCCTGTGACGACTTCTACAACCCAAGTCCTGGGTTTCGGGCTCCTGCAACCCCTGGAACCCCAGGGCTGCCTCCAAGTCCGCAGCACCTGTGCTGGGACGCACAGAGCCAGCTGCTGCAGGCCCAGCTCCCCTGCTCACCAGAGAGGCTCTGGACTCTGCCTCGCCCACTGCTGCCCTCCAAAGAGCAAGCCCGCCCTTGGCCCCGCTTCCCCACGCAGACCCACCGCAGTCTGTCATTTGTCATCTCTAGGGAATGCGGCTTAGCTTCCCGGCGCTCATGCAATCCGATGATGGCAGAGGCTGTGCCATCCAATTCTTGGAACCTCCTCCCCACCCCGTCTGGACTCGGCCCTCCACGGCCAGCCCTGGGACAGGAGTGACAGCTAACCCCATGGCTACCTGTAAGACTGGGAACGCCGGGCAGGGCACTTGTGAAAGTTCTGCCCCCTGCCTTCCCACCACCTCAGGGTCCAACACAGAGGCCACCCTGGCATGCAAACCAGGCCAGGGCAAAAGCCACATCTGAACCAGAAGGCTCTGAAGAAAGCACTGGTCAGGCGTAGGCCGAGGTGATGGCCTGAGGGTGTTGCAGCACCTCCCAGGACATCAGCTACAATGATTCACACTCGATTTGCATGTAAATGAGGGGCTGCTACAAACATTTGCACAGTTCTGCAGGGTACGTGTCTCCTCCCAAGAGGGAAAACTCCAAGTGGCCTCAGCTCCCACCCTGGCTGCCATCGGTCCCATGTCAGAGGCCCAGGGTCCTGGCAGAGCCCAGCCAGTCAGGTCTCCCGGCTGAACTCCAGCCCCACTGGTATGAGGGTGAGGCCAGAGAGCTACGCAGTGCTGCTATTTCTGCTTCCAAAATAAATGACTGCGCTGGGGCCAGGCGGAAGGGTCACGCTGCTCCTCCACGCCAAGCAAAGCATCATTAGCCAGTGGGGAGCTGAGGCCACAGGTCCCTTCCCAACGGGGACACAGGCTGGTTCGGGGCCCCAAGGCCAGTGCTGTGCAGAAGGACCCAGTACCTGGAATATTGCTCTGGGGCTCGATGCCAGCAGGGAAGTTAGTGTTCTCGGGGATGGAATGGGTGTAGTCCTCCAGCGGGGGGAACTCGGCCGGGATCTCTGTGTGGCGAGGCACCAACACAGGAGGTAGAACTGTTGGGTGAGAGAGGACAGAGCCGGCTCAGCATCGGGGCTGGGCTGGTGCCAAAGCCCTGGAGCCCCGCAGACCCTCCTGGGCGGTGTACCTGGTGTCTCCACCCTCTGGTAGTGGTAAGGGTTCACGCACACCTCGTCCTTCTTCATGTTGAAAGCAAACTCACACAGCTCCATGGCCCGCAGCTCGTGGTGGCTGTGCAGATCCGGCCATCGCCACAGGCGGCAGTAGATGACATGGGGGAGGCCCTTGCGATGGGATACCTGCAGGCGACCATCCAGAGACCTAGTGGGACAGGGAGGGCAGAGAGTCAGCAAAGTGGGTTTGACTGCTGGAAGCCCTGAAGGATCTGCTGGCTGGCATGGGCTCCTGCTTTGCTCCCAGCCGCAGAGGTCCTATGCCGAGCTGGGAGGCACCCCAGGAGAACCAGTCAGGCCCACTGGAAGGCTGAGGCCCCCAACAGCCAGCAGAACAGGCCGGCACCCTATGCCCCAGGCCCTGAACAGCAGGCAGCAACTCAGGAAGGGTATACACTCGAGTCATGATCCACAAAGGTTCTGCGCTGCTCGTCTGGCTCTGCGTGGGTGGAGATCTAGAAAGGGTCTATGTAGTGAGACAGTGGGGCCCAGGCCTGGCTGGGGCGCAGGCAGCAGTCTCTGCAAGGATCTGGGGGCCACAAGAAGGGAGCCCGTCTTTCTTTTAAAAGCAGTTAAGGAAGGAGCCTCTGAGATGCTTCAGCGCCCTGCACATAAGCGTCAGGCCTCGACCTCAAGTTGATTCTGACTGTGATGATTCTGAGGTGCAGCCCAGAAAGAGGGCTGCTCGGGAGTTAGGCGACCTAAGAGGCCCATTCAGAACCCGCCAGTTTTCCTAATTGCCGAGTGGAACTGGCGAGGAGGTATCTGCAAGCTGGCCCTCTGTGTCCCCTTAGGACCAAGGACAACCATGACTCTGTTAAACAGAACCTGGGGGCTCTTTGTGAGTGAGGGGCTCCCAGACACAACCAGAAGCATCAACCAGGAAGAGAGAAAGAAGGGGCCACTCGGCACCCCCAAACCACTGTTCTGGGAGTGGGTAGGACAGGAAGGTCAGCGCTGCCGACTCAGGGTATCTGCAAGGATGTAATTAGTTCCCTCCTGTGGTGCAGGGGACCAACGAACCCCAACAACTGAAAACAGTAATTATCAGGCAGAGCCAGAGAGGACAGTCTGGGTCTGGTCCCCAAGTACAGGAGAAAGACTGGCAGATGTGAAGTCCTAAAGACCTGGGGTCAAGATGTGGTTCACTTCTCCTCACTGCCAGAGCCTGGGCAAGGCATGAGGAATCTAGGACCCTCCACTGCTTGGTCTAGAAGTGGGGGACATTCAGCCCCTTCCCCCAACCTCACAAAGCTTGGGGTCCCTTTGAAAGGCCTTTGCAAAGCGCCAACCACTGAAGACCACTGCCTACTCTCCGTCATCGTAGCCACCTGGGCCAACACACTGAGCCCCAGCAGAGCAGGCAAGAGAGTGGGAAGTGGTGCACTAGACGAGTCAGACAGCTGCTGAAGCCACCAGGTGCCCACAGATTAGGGAAGTGGCCGCATCTGCTCTTCAGGTTTTGACCAAAGCCCCAGCCCGTGCTCAGTAGGAAGCTGAACCTCACAGAGGCCACAAACAGCCACATGCACATGGGCAACTTGGGGTCAACAAGATAATGACGTAATGGAGAAAGGGTCATCTTTCAATGATGTGCTAGAAGACCAAGTAGCCACACATAAGAAAAATGAACTTCAACTTACACCTAGACCCCCCCCCAAAAAAAAAATCAAACAACGTGCTTCATAGAGTAAAGTTTAAAATGGTAAAACTTCTAAGAGAAGAGTCTGGAGAAAATTGTGGTGACCTGGGGCACTAAAAACACAATCTGGAAACAGAAGGTTGAGATATTGGTCATCAAAATCTAAGCTCCTGATCTTGGGTGGGCACTGTCAAAAAATAAAAAGGGGACAAGCTAGAAGATGACATTTATAAAGCATGTATGTGGTAAAGGATCTCCAAAGACTCGATATTAAGAAAAGAATTCAATTTTAAAATAGCAGGTAATGATTTGGACAGATGCCACCCTAAAAATAAAAAGATGGCAAATATACATGAAAGCTATCACCAGTCTTCTGCAAAGGACAAATTAAAGCTACAGTGGGATTCCACACACAACCATGAGAACAGCTAAAACCGGCAGCAAGGCATGTTGGCGGCAAGGGTGTGGGACTGTCATCCACGGCTGATGGGAATGACAACGGGCCAGTGACTCTACTTTGGGGGGCAGTTCCAGAGTTCCTTAGAATGGTCCTTGTCAAAAATTCAAATAATCAGGGCCGGGGAGATGGCTCAGTGGAATAAGTGCTTCCCTGGCAAGCGCAAGGGCCTGAGTTCAATCCCCAGTTCCACCAGAAAAACAAAAATTCAAATAATCAGAGATGCTGGTAAGGCTGTGGCAGAAAATGCCCTTCGACGCTGTCAGTGGGAACATAAGCTTACTACCACCATTGTGGAAATCAGGGTGGAGAGTCCTCAAAAGCACACTAGGAATCCCGCTTGAGCCACCAATCCCTCTTCTAGGTAGCTTCCTGCAAGAGCTAAAGACAGCCTAGTACAGCGGTCGGCGCAAGCCCATGTCCACAGCAACACAATGCATACTAGCTAAATCTTGAAAGCAGCCTCTATGTCCACCAACAGACGAATGAACTGAGGAAATGTGCTAGTTACACACAATGGAGTAGCATTCTAACATAAAGAAATAAAAGTTTGAGCCTTTTATAGGAAGATGGATACACCTCGATACCGTAATGTTCAGTGAAACAAAGAAGACACACAAGCTTTAAACCACACGTCGTTTCTCTTATATGAGCAGCCTAGATTACAAATAAAGAGTAAAGTAAATATAATAGGAAGGAGTTGGGAAGATAGCTTGGCGGCCTAAGCACCTGCCTGGCAAGCATGAACAACCGAGTTTGATCCCAGGTACTACTACACGCTGGCCACCAAGTCTGGGGGTGACAGCGCACGCCTATAATCCCAGCACTGGGGAGGCTGAGACAGGAGGATGCTATGAGCCCCAGCTGCATAGCAAGTATATCTTAAATAAATAAAAAAGATTTAAAAAAAAATAAATAAACCCAGGGCCAGCCAGATAGCTCAGTGGACTAAAACGCCTACTTAGGCAGGCACAGAGACCAAGGTTCAGTACTGGGCACGCTGTGCTGGCCCCGCCCCCCAGGGTGCACTGAGTCAGCGACTGGGACTGGGCTGAAAACAGGAGGATCACTGAGTCTGATCTGTGTAGTGAGACCCTGTAGTCCCTGCGCTAAATACATTTAAAAATAATAATAAAATAAATAAATAAATAATAATAAAAAGAAATAAAATTTTAAAAAAGCAACCCAAATTATAAACAAAGAGCAAAATACAGGTAACAGGAAGCTGGGAGACAGGTCTTTCTCAAAGGGGAAGGGAATACAGAAATGAGAAAGTGGATTTTTTAAAAAAAAAGCAATTAGGCTGTGCTCTCTATATGAACCAACTCCACAAAGGGAAGGCAAGCATCATACAATACAAACATGCACTACTAAAAAAGAAAGTTAAAACAACCCACCACACAGTCCACTCATCCCACGGCTAAGCGCTCAGGGAGAAGTGGAAGCACACATCTAGGTACCTGCTTACGAACAGATAAACACTGAGTCAAATCCACACCAGGGCACTCCGCCCGCAAACCGGAAGAATGGTCCACGGCTACACGCGACAGCGGGGCTGGATCCAAAACTACGCCGAGCACGAGAAGTCAGACCTAATCCTGTAAAAAGCGGGAGCTAACTGCTGGTGACAACAGCAGTGCGAGAAGCTGCAGGGGGCCAGGGGTGAGCAAAGGCGTGAGGAGACTCCGGGGAGCAGAGGTGCTTTGCTATCTTGGCTGCAATGGAGGTTTTACAGGGATAGGCATGTGCCAGAATTCATCAGATTACATACTTTAAGTACGTGCAACTTATTTGTAAGCTGTTATAACCATTAAGAAAAAAGACGTAAGGACTTCAGACTCGGATGAACCTGGGTGTAAATCCAGACTCCACGCTCGCTAGCTGAACTTCAGTGAGTCACTTCCGGCCTTTCCTCTTCTCACCTAAAGTGGAGTCTCCTTCACCGAGTGATGCTCCTGCCAGAAGTGCTCAGCACAAGCCACCGGCTGTCCTGACGGCTGCACAACCACCACAGCCCCACCGGTACGTACAGCAGGGTCTGGCACAGGAGGGCCGTGGTAGGTGCCCTGGGACACCGTCCCGTTTCTGCTCTGGTGCTGTGGGGACCCGTGGGTAGAGGGGTCAGAAACCAGGCCACATGTCTGCTTTGACTCTCACAAGGGTTTGGTGCCCAGACTTACACCATCCCCATCCCCACGCTGTAGGCTCAGGGGCTCATCGAGTGCCCTCACGGTGCCACCTCACTGTGTCCGCGGACCTCCAGGAGGCGGAGCTCAGTCCTAGGGTCACACAGGATCCCGACGACAGGGAGACGGATGGGGCGCGCTGGCTCTCCAGTTCGCAAGCCCATGACCGCCGAGCTGATTTGGCAGGCTTTTCTAGAAGGCAGCTGCTCTGCGCCATAAAATTCCCGAACTCATGACAAGAAGGGCATCTCATTCATTACTTCTTCTGCGTCAGCGACTGCTGCTGGCTCAGAGTCGCGGCTGCCTGGGGCCCAGTGCCCTGGTACTGTGCCTTCTTTCCCTTTCCGTTCCATTTAAAACACGCACCAATGCTTGCTAAAATAGTGCTGGAGCTGCTGCCGGGCTTACAGAGCTGGTGTGTCCGGAACACGCCTGCCCAGACCTTCCAGGGCACTGGGCCCACTGAGTAAATCCAACAAACATGTCTTAATTCTGAGCTGATATTCCCATAAACGTGCTTACTGCCAGTCAAGGGTCTGTCTCTGACCTACTCTCCTCTCTGTGTCAGCCTCCTCCCAGCCCCAGAGCGGCCACCCTTGCACTGAGCGGAATCCCAGGAAGCTGCCCAGCTCCTCCTGACACATGGCTGAGACCTCTGCCCCCGCCCAGTGGCTTCCCAAGACCCCCAAATGGCTTTCTCCAGCTCTTTGACAGAAGGTTTTAATCTTTAAGTATATTTTTCCCTAGCCAAACAATTTCCTGTGGCAGGAAATTAGGTTTCCTCCCATTGGCTCCAAGTAGGACCTGTAAAGTGTCCCAAAATGGTGGTGGAAGCCACGGCCAAGGACACAATGGGGCCGTGCCAGGGTCCACTGCAATGGCGAGGCCTGCTAGGGTGCTCCCTAGAATGAGAGGCCATGGCTGGGACCCACCTCGGCCCAAAGTCTCTCCTGTCCTGGTGACCAGCGATCAGTCATGCACGGCCGTGGTTGGGGGCAGCTCAGGGATGAAGGCGCAAGTTCCCAAAACACATCCGGTCTCTTCTGACAAACTCTGGGCCACGCACAGCTAAAACATGACGATATAAACCCAGAACTGACTCCCTTGACCAGCAGAGCACCATCAGGAGCTTCGCCCTCCTGCCCCGCAGCTCTGCCAACACCACAGGCAGTTCAGGCAGCTGTGGCCCTCAGCCTGCACAAGGACCTAAGCCCAGGAGGACACAGGGGCAAGAGCAGGCATGAACAACCTCTAGCTGAGGCTGAGTCCTCGGCATGGTTGTTACACAACACTAGCTGAATAATACAGACTCCGCTAAACTGGTCATCATCGTTATCTCTGCATACTAATTGAGAAACAGGGATGAGAGGCTAACCAACTTTCCTACAGCCCAGGGTCAATGTAAAGTGAAGCCAGCCCGTGTGACTCACAGCCCGTGAACCTCTGAACGGGACACGCCCCCATTCCTGACCTCGACTACATTACCAGACAAGACTGGGCCAGTTCAGAAGGATTAGTTTTTATTTATAGAGAACAACCTACCTGTCAGCTTTCGGCATCGACTTGCACAAAATGTGACCTTACCCCAAATACTCATCTCAAGTGGAAGCGGCCCAAGCAGCACGTTAATAACGCAGAAACCAAACCTCCAGCATCCATTTCATTGCAAGTCACCCTGTATCTTTCCACTTCTCCCTCCTTTAACATCTGCTATGCTAGGAAAGGTGATCTCCGAGCCTGGCTTTGCCAGTAAGTACCACGAGTCCACACTCGCCATACACGTACACAACCAGCTGTGCCCAAGCTGCCCTCTGTCATACCCGCCTCTCTGGCCCATCCCTGTCTCTGTCACTTCAAGTAGGCTTCTCTGCCATCTCTGGGTTCACTCAGCTGCAATAAAGTCTTCTCCACTTTTCTGGAGTTTCACATTATGTAGAGGTCTTCTTTGTGTTTCTTTTTACTTTCTGGTTCAGAGAAAACAGCTGGGTTTGAGTGACCTGAGTTTGGGTCCGGTGCTCACTGCATAAACCTTCTAGGAAAGCAGAAAAACTTGGGGTGATTTAGAAGCCCCTTGCATTTGGTCACTTTCGGCCTGTGAGCTCCTGGCATTCCCCGAGATCCCTCTTGACCATCTCAGAACCTGCCCACAGCCTGGGTAGTCCCAGGACAGCTGCTCCAGGGAGCAGCACCAGGAAATGCTGCCTGCTGGGAGGGGTGTGTGATTTGGGGGTTTACCATGTCCATTCCTGTGGGAAGCACAGGCAAAACATCCTTTATTCCAGGCAGGAGTTAAGGGTTGAGTCCCCCAGCTGCAGGTGACAAACCATGGGGGACAAGTGTTCAGAGAACACAGTGACTGGGCCAGATGACACTGTGTGTGAAATGCCACTACACAGAGCTGCAATGCAGGCACCCAAGCGGCCCAGAGAGCGCCCAGCCCACCCCAGTGCCCCCGGGTGAGGGAGCAGACACAACCTGCCCAAGGTCAGGATGGATGGGCGCTACTTCTTTTTGTTGTTCTATAAGACAACTTTCTGAGGTTGTAAATTCTATTAACATAAAGTTACCAAGAAAAAGGGAGGGGGGGGGCGAAGGCAAGGGAAGAAAAGAGAAATTGGGGACAGGGAGAGGAGAGATTAGTGGTAAGACACTTATCTAGCATGCAAAAAGAAGAGTGCGAACGAGCCAGGCCAAACACTGCATTTAGCAGTCACTTTGAAAACTTTTTAAACTGTTATTTCAACGCTTTTCCAGCTTAATATTCTTCTCATTCGGTGTCACACAGAAAAAGCCATGGACAGTGGCTGAGGTCACACTGTGAGCTCTACCCTGGTGACCACACACCCAGCCCAGCTCGAGTTTCCCAAGTGCTCTCTGCAGCCCTGCAAGTATATGCTGAGCGTGTTTTTAATATTCCAACTCCATTCGGCCACAAGGCTGAAAACAGGATTTTGTAACCCTAGGCACCTCCTACGGCCATGAGTCCACCGAGGACAGTCCTGTTTCCATCGGAACCTGCGAGGGGATGCTGCCGAGAGCTCTGGCCTTGAGCGCTGCCAGTCTGGGGAAAACCAGACGCCACACCAGGCTAAGGCTACCTCACCGCCCTCCTGCCAGTAGCTGGCACCCCTTCCATTTTTCCCACTGTCTCCAGAGCAGCAGGCCAAGGACCTCAGCAAGTGCTCCAGACAAAGGAGGTGTCCTGAGTGGGAGTCCCACAGGTTTTAGGAGCTTCCTTGGGGTGGGGGAGGAACCTTGGAGACAGGAGTCCCAGAACCACTTGCAAGTATCCTCTGGCCATGCAGGCACCTCCCCTCCCAGGACAGCACCAGGAGGCTCACAAAGGGAGGCCTCGGGTCCGTGGAGGAAGTTTAGCCTGTGTCCTGTCACCTGTGCAGCACACAACACCCAGAACTTTTCTGTATCCAGTTTGAGTGACTGGAAACCTGGAGTTTTTCCACATTGGCACAAGTGACACTGGGGGCAGGTCATTCATTCAGCAGAGGCTGGAGCATGTTCAGGTGCAGCCAGGGCCACCTCCTGCAGACGCCAGGTGCACCCCCACTCCCGCACGAACATGTCTCCAGCTTGTGCCTACAGTTCCCTGTGGGGGCAAATGTGCTGCCCCCACACCTCTTGAGAACCCCCAGGTTAAGGAAATGCCCCCCAGATGGGCCCAGGTAGAGAGAAAGGGAAATCACTGAGACCCCAGAGCAGGCGCTCAGCCAGCACTTCTCATGTGTGACTACAGTGGGGACAGGGACTGAGCAGGAATGGGCCACATCACTTCCATCTCACAGAAGAAACCTTCGCAGTGTCGGACAGCTGGCCCAGAGCCACCCAGACAGGCAAAAAGCCGTGTGTGGCCTGAACCTGGGTGTCACGCTCCAAATCCAGTTCTCTGTCACAGCAAAACTGTGAACGAGCAGGGGGTCCCCTTTAGCACTGATGAAAGTCATCCAGGGGGAAGAGGAGGGAGAAGAGGAAGAAGAGGAGGAGGGAGAAGAGGGGGAGGAGAAAAGGGAGGGGAGGAGGGGGAGGAGGGAGGAACTCACAGGAGACCTCTCCGTTTGCTGGCTGTTTTCTTTTCGCAAGCTGCTTTCCCTCCAAGCACATGTCCTGGGAGTGCTCTTTCTCAAGGGTCACAGGATAGAGCCCTCAAGTCACAAACAGAAGATGCTACAAAGATCTGGTCTGACACCGCCTACTGCAGTACACAGGAAAGCTGCTAGATTCGGTGCACAGAGCCTCCCGAATGGCCATGTCGCCCTGCTGGGGAACCGCTGCTTACATCTCTGCGGAGCAGAGCTCTTCACAAGGATGGTTTACTCATCGTTGAAGAGATCTCTCATGAAGCGTTCAGGATCCACACAGCCCGCGGCCACCTTCTGATGGGCTGACGGCTAAGACACGTTTCACCCCGGCGTGGCCTCCAGCGCCCACCCTCGAAGCTGACCTCACGCAGCACAGGAGCAGAAAGCAGGAAGCCACCACGGCCACCTCCCACATGGGCTGGAGAGCAGCTCAGGGGCCAGCGCTGCAGACCCGGCCTCCTAGCCACAGTCCACTTCGGGGAGAACAAAAGAAAACGCAATGCTGGAGCCCACAGGACAACGTGGTTCCTTCCTCCCATAACCACATGACGCTCCATTTGGGGAAACACAAAATTGAGTAGGGAAAACATTGATCAGCCGCAAAAGACTAATTTTAGAGGCAAAGGTAGAGAAGGGAGAAAAAGGCAGGTTCATTCCCTCCTCTTGAACGCATTTCCCTGAAGAGAAAGCGTGGCAGCCACAGGGGTTGGGGGGAATACCCATTGCAAGCTTCCCGAAGAAAGACAGGGGAAAAATCTTTCTTCTCTTAAAATAGCAAGGGCACAGTATGGAAAAGCCGCCTCCCCCGACAGCGGCAATTTTTCAAGTCTTATCTGCCACTGGACTTCAGTATTAGCTCAGCTCACAAAACAAACAATTCTTATTACAGGGCTCTTAGTCACTGTTTTTTTTTTTTACTTTCTTCTACAGAGCAGAGACCACGAAGGGCTCCATCTCCCCTCTCCCTTTCTTCCCAGCTGATTCACTGCCCATGGGCAGCATGCAGGGCTGGGCTCCGCTGTCTTCTCATTCCCAGAGACAACTCTCACGGCCTTCCAGGGTGAGGCGAGGGGAACTGGACAGTGATGAGGACCCCCAGATGCCTGGTCCTAGCTAAACGAAGCACAGCTTCCAAAGTCGCAGAGCAAAAGCAGATGGGCGTTCGTGGCTGGGGAGCTGGGGGAGAGCTTCTGAGCTAAGTGTAGTTGTGACTTCCTCCTCGATTATAACCCCCTGGGCGGAGATGGCATGATGGCCCAAGTGCTACGGGACGTGCAGCGTGTCCCCTGTGTGACCCAGGGAGACTGGAGTGGGGGTGGAGCCCGGGCCACGGCCTCCCAGGGCCCCTCCCTACCATACTCCTAGTGAGAGTCACATCCCTCACCCTTGTTTCCTACTTTTAAGAGACACCTCAAAATTTTCAGACTTCTCACACAAACACCCCGCCTCCAAATTAGGCTAGAAGAGGCCAACAGCAGGGAAGTGGAAGATGTGTGCATGTGCATGTGTGTGCACATGCGTCTGCATGCGTGTGTGTGCATGTGTATGTGTGAGATTCTGCTGCTAGAAAAGTTAGCGTGAGGACCACAGAGTACCGTAACTGACCTATGCCTGCCTGTGCACAACACAGTCTGCGCAGGGCCTCCCTGGCCATCCATCACCCCACCGACACACTCCTTCCTCCCAGGGGACATTCTCACCAGTCTGCAGAAGCGATTCCCACCGACCTGTCAGCCAACAGCGGTGTCCAGGGTACCCCAGGCACCAGGGGGCAGCCACACAGCCACACAGCATTCCTTTCTGTCCTGGGTACAGACTTCCGAGTGGGTCTCAACAAAAAGCCCTGGTGCACTGGGGGCAACTTCACCCATGAGACAGCAGAGAACCCCTCTGGGGAGGAAGGAAGAAATTCTGAAAGAGCTCGCGGCCCTCAGCCAGAAGCTTCAGCCCTGAAGCGCTACAGTCAAGAGAGCAGAAGGGGACATCCTCTCCCCAGGTCCTGGACACTCCCAAGAGTCTCACACATGCAGCCACCCAACCCACCTGGGCCCGCCCACCACCAAATAATATTCCACTGCCACAGTGCCCAGTGGCTCTTTCTGCCCACAAGCTCCCTCTGTCCTTTCTCCTTGGAGTCCTACAGCCCTGTTGTCCCCATCATTTAGCACCAGGGGCCCGGCACAATGATGTAACTCCTGTGAATCCAGCCTTCCCTGCCCAGTGGGGCCAGGATCCTACAGAGACCCAACTTAACGCACAGAATGAAGCCCGTGAAACTGGCCCTACCGCATACATCTCACAGGATGTAAGGAAGGGACAGAGGCCAATCAAGAAGCTGAACCTGGTGGCAAAGTGGCTCACAGACACGCATCGTAACCAGAAGCCTCAAACCAGGGATCAGCAGCTCTTGAGGGGCGTGATTCAAAATGGCAGGGGGTGACAGCACAGGGCCAGGTAGTGCAGGAGACAAGAAAATGCTTTTGAGCGTGGAAGTTCCGCCGGGGCACCCACTGTGCCAGAAAGACCAAGTCACCAGCGCTAAGGCTGAGGGGAGACATCAGCATTGTACGGCCTCTGTGGACTAACAGTAGCCACCTGGAGATTTCTGTCAGCTGGAGATTTCTCTGCCAGCCAAGAAAGCACACAGACATCTGGGCCCATTTCGGAGCAGACAGGTCCTGGCTCTGGCTATGCCCGGGACCAGGTGGCTCAGCACACAAGTCATCTCATCTGCAAGTGACAGCCCCACCTGGTCTCTCATGTCGCCTGCCCTCCTGGCACCTTCTAACCTTCTGAAGACACTGGGAAAGATGGGTGTCCACGTCCACGCTTCCCATCCCTCACTGCCTCACACCTGTGACATCCACAGTGATACAGCCAATGAGTGACCCGGAGTGCAGATGGTGGCTGGGCATGGGGACATGGACAGAAATGCAAAGTCCTTTCTTCTCGACTGTGAATGGAACCACACTCAGAGAGGGCAAGAGGGGCCTCCAGGACTCTGACTCTTCCTGCAGGTGAGAACCACAAAACAAAGCTCCAAGCCCCAGAGCAAGACCAGCAGAATAGTGGCAGTCAGCTGGCTCATAGCAGAGTGGCACCAAAGTGACACAGAACAGCCCCCTGGGAGGAGGTGGCTTCAAACTGGAGGGAGGAGAGGAGCGAAGGTAGTGGAGCTCAAATCAGAGGCCGTGAAAGGAGGGTGCAGGTCCCTGACACACTGTGGCTCGAATTGGTGAACACAGGCCACGCCGGGGGCCCAGGAGGGAACAGCGTCTCCTCAAGAGTCCTCCTGAGTGAGCCGCAGAGCTCCATTCTCCATCAGGGTTCTGTGGAGAACACTGATGGCCCCAAGTGGGAAGCTCAGCTGTGTCACAATGGCACAGAGAAGTGAAGATCACAGTGCAGGGCAGTGTCACCCTCACTTGAGGTGTTATCAGTACCACCGTTGCCCAGCATTGAAGAAAACCAGCTGCCCAGGCCAGCTTGGAATCAGCCCAAGCCTCCTACTCCTGGGCCACAGGGCACAGCCCACATGACACTGGGGCAATGGTGGGAATGTCCAACGGGGCCAGTGGTAGCAAGCAAACCACTGCTTCTCGAGCAGCTGGGGAAGGAGCACAGAGCAGTGGCAGGTGGGCCAGGATACCAGGTGGCTGGCAGGGCTTGGCGGAGGCGCACCGGGGCTCTCCTCTGACCCCACCCCAAGCGCATCTATGAGTCCTGCAGCCTGTGCTCGGGCGTGACGTCACGCACCAGGTGTGGCCTAGTCCCTAGCTCACCCCCACTGTGTCCTGTACTGCTTTGCATGTCTAGTCCCTGAATGGGTGGGAGGAGGAGAAACAGGGAGGGTGCCCCACCGATCCAAGCGCTGACTCTGCCCCCATATCGCTGAAGCCTCAGCTTACTCTGGCGCCACCAAACAGCCCCCTCCCGGCTCCATGCCACTCACCATTGGCTGCCCTGTGCCACCTTAGGGCCAGTTGCTCACCAGCAGAAAGCTGCAATGGGGAAGATGGTCAAGGGGTCATCGTGTGGAAAGTCACGCGTAGTGGGAGTCACTCACCAAAAATACTGCTCAAAGGCAGTGCTGAGAAGCCACCCTTGAATATTAAAGTAGTTCCAGGAGTAAGATGTGAGAATATTCTGGAATGATCATCTGAGACATCGTGTCTTTTTTTTTTAAAAAATGCACCTTCACCTCCAGCACAGGCTGAGAGGATCACAACCTTCCTGCGCCTCCTGACCTAGACTTGGAGCTGAAATCTCCCAGAGGGCAACACTCAGCCCGAGATCCAGTGCCACCAAGTGGGAGCTGTTCCCAGTGGGCCTCGTGAACACGTCAGCCACTGCCTGCACATGATTCCTTCCGTGCCCTGCAAGGGCCACCAAGCCTGGCCCAGAGCAGACAGTAAACACTGCACATTCCCTGACTCCACGCAGTGCAAATGTATGCCCAAATGAATATTAAACAAGTATTTTTTTCTTTCGAAGCACATGTTTAAAAAAATTACTCCCTAGGAAACTTAAGACGTGGAAAGAAAATCACAAAGTCTTTCAAATAAAAAAAAAAATTCCCAAAGGTCAACAATCTTCCCTTTCTATCTGTATAACAAAATATTATCCAGCCACCAAAAGAAACTTAGTACCAAAACACACAAAAACTTGGGTGAATTTGAAAGTAATTATGTGAGGACAAAGAAATTAAACAAAAAGAATATATATGCTATATTCCCATTTATACACAATTTAAGGAAACCTCTGCCAGAGAAAACACAGGGAGGGTACAATCAGCAGGGCTACCCCTACCCCATGTGTGGGTGGGCAGAGGTAGAGATGGGGGAGATGACAGGAAGAGAAAGAAGGGCCTCCCGTCAGCTCTGCCCTGGGTACCACTTCCACTAGAAACCAGGGAGAAGCAAGCCCCACCCACTTTCAGTGGGGACCTCAGGAAGACAGTGGCTGGGGGCTTAAAGCCATCAACCTGACCTTATTGTCTCTTCCAGAACCCTCTGTCTGTCCGTCCGTCCTTCCTTCCTTTTTTTTTTTGTGGTACCGGGCATTGAACTCAGGACCTTGCACTTGCCAGGCAAGCACTTATTCTACTGAGCTATCTCCCTGCCGCCGTGCCCCCCCCCTTAGAATAAACAAAGTAGTATCCATCTAGGCCTTCTCATACCTGCCGACCAGGGAACATACCAACCCCAAGCAGGGTCATGGACAAAGACAAACAACTGCAGTGACCCACCACCGCTTTTGATCTGTTCCCATTTCCTAGCTTTTACCACTGCCAGAGTCAAACCTGGCTTTAGAAGGGATGAAGCTAGGGAAAGAAAGGAAGGGGAGCAGGTAACCACAGCTGCCCGTTATGCCAAAGCCAGCACCCAGCCAGCCTCAGGCCCCAGGGGCTACCGTATGCTTAAGAATTTCTTAAGAGGACCCTGCATTTGCCCCTCAAATCAAACCATTCTCTTCCCTGTCTGGCAAAGGGTAAAGGCCAAGAAGGGAAGGATTTCATTGCACTGTCGGAGAAGGGTCCCTCCTCCGGCCCCTCTGGTAAAAATTCGGGTACAGGCAGACAGTGCAGGCTTCAGGGCAAGAATCCATGTGCCTCTGTCTTAATGCTTTACCATAAAACCTGGCAACCGTAATCCCAGCATTATGGGAAGCTGAGACAGGAGGATCCTGGTTTGATCCCAGGCTGCACAATCTACTAAGACCCTGTCTCAACATTTTTTAAAAATGGCTTGGGATGTAGCTCAGTGCAAAATCTCTGGATTTTTTTCTTTTCTTTTTCTTTGTTTTTTTTCGGTACCAGGGATTGAACTCAGGACAAGTGCTTATTCTACTGAGCTATCTCCTGGCCCAAAATCTCTGGATTTAATCTCCAGTACAGGAAAAGAAAAAGGAAAGGAAAGGGAAAAGGGAAATAAATCCAAAGAGACAGAACTGGTGTCATAGGGCATCTGAGGTTTATTTTTTCCCCCCAATGAGAGCAAAAAAATTTGGTTAGCATCTGGAGGCCTATGTGAATGAACAGAGACCCTGTATCTCTCTTTTCCAAGATGAGCTTATCACACAAGAATTACTCCTGGATCCCTTTTCTGGTTCTTAGACAGGGTCTCCACATGTAGTCCAGGCTAGCCTTGCCTCACTGTTTAACCCAAACTGGCCCCGAGCTCAAGGTGATCCTCCTGCCTCAGTCTCCCCATTGCTGGGATCAGTGTGCACCACTCCACCCCGCTAGGAATTAGTTCTTTATTTTGGTGGTTGCTTCAGATCTGGATCTGGCCCGTGAGGCAGGATTTCAATGCTTCAGGACACTGGGGCTCTGGATGTCATGACAGGCACAGGGGGGCTGCCTGCTTTGCATGGGCTGAGCACTGGCTGTAGTTGCTAAGCACTGACCAAGCACCAAAAAAGGGGTAGAGAGAAAGCACATTTTTACAGCTGCTATTTCACATCACCCCTGGTCAGCGCCCTTCCTTTGGCCTTGGGCGTGGATGGCTCCTGGATAGAGCTTTCACACCTTGCAGGGAGGGGAGGTGCAGAAGGAAAGTATTTGTGAAATCTCCCCTGAGCTCTGACAGGAGCTACTTTCATTGATCCACACAATAGCACTTATGCTGCCTGGCATGACTTGTTCACACATCTGAAGCCAGTGGCAGTCCTGACCCAGAAGACGTGGAGGAAATTGAAGAGAGAAAAGACCGAAGGAGACGCCAAGAGCACCAGTGTCTCCCGGGATGGGGGCAGTACTTACCCATGCGGCTGCCTGAGGACAACCCAGCTGAGTAGCGGCCAGAAGGTGGCGAGGGACTCCCTCCCTGCAGGCTGCAGGCTCAGAGACCCTCTGGCCTCTGATGGTGACCGGCTGCCCGGGCAGGGTCAGCCCTGGTGGCCTGCGGGGGCACAGGCTCCCAGGATCCAGAACAGAGCACAGGGCCATGAGTAACGCCTCTGCCTCACCCACGCGGAGGTTTGCTTTGGGAATGTGGCTTCCCGTCATCCCAAGAATGTGCACCCCACCCAGGGAGAGACAGCGGAAGAGCTCTGGCAGCTGCCTGCCAGCGGCTCTGAGAGCCACGGGGAGTGAAGACCCAGGTCCTGCCTGGGAGGCAGGGACTGAGTGTGCTGTGCTGGGGGTCACAGGGCAGAAGGGAGGGAGCACATGCCCTCCCCGCCCATGGATGCTGCTGTGCTAGAAAAGCCCTAGAAACACCTACAGAACAACTCCAGGGGATGCCAGCCCTGTCTGTCTACAAGCCTGTACCAAACACTTGAAGAACAGAGCAAGACAATCTGCCCCAGGCATGCTGAGCAGAACAGCAGGAAAAACCCGACTTGGGAGAAACTAGCAACTCCAAACAAAACTGGTAATGGCCAAAAGTACACTTCTTAAACATGCAATGAAAATAAAAAACAGACCAACACAGCACATGTCTTGGCAGAATGCAACAATTCTTTAAAATTTTACCCAGGGAAAAAAAAATAAATAAATCACATAGAAAAAAAAAGTCAACACAACCGAAAACTGAAAGCAGCAGAACCTGCAGACAAAGTCGCTGACTTTACAATGGATGAAAAAAAATCCATAACTCTGAGATACACAAGATTTTAACCCAGAAAAATCAGACTTGGTTGAAATGGTGGCGTAACAGAAAATTCCAGGGGCTAAACTAAAATCAGTCCAACAAGCCAAATACAAAACCACCAAATTTTGTGAGGCAATGGATATGGAAAAGAAGTGACCCTGAGGTGAAGGTTTCAGTTGAAAAAGTAAAAGAGAGCACAACTCCAGGACAGCTTCACGGTGGTGAACCGAAACAGCTCAGGTACGACAATGACTTGAGACCCCGAGCCATTCAAGCTGTTGACAGTGTAGGCTGCTGGGAACAGCCACCTGGGAGGGACGGCAGGAGGAGACACATCCGGGGCTTCCCCACCGCTGGTCAAATGTGAACCCAGGCAGAGCCACACACACAGTCTCACGTGTCCTGGATGCCCACACCCAGGTGAGACCCCATGAACAGACTGGCTGGGAAGACTCCTGGGAGCCTTCTGCCCCAGCCCTGCCGGTTGGCCTGAGCATGGGAACTGTGTTTGGGGTCACAGATCCTTTTGCCAGTGGCACTGGCCCACACAGGCTGCCGGTGCCAGGGAGCCCAGCGCCCAGGGACCTCCATCCTCTGCCTTGGTGGCTGGGGGAGGAAGAGTCCACAGAGGTAGAGGTTAGGGAGGGGGTGCGATTTAACCTCCACTTCTCCAACAATAAGCCTAGATTGCAGCAGGGGCCAGGGAAAGGAGCGGGCCTGTGAAACCAGTGCTGCGATCAGAGGCCCATTTTCTAATCCTCATCCTGCCAGAAACGGGCAGAAATAAAAGGCAAAAAGGTGAACTAGAAAACTTACATTCCGAGGAGAGAGGACAAAGGCTAAGCAAGGCTGATGAAAAAGGACAAGAAAGCATGAGGGTACGCAGCCCCTCCAGAGCTCACTGGTTTAGCCAGAAGCAAAATAATACAAAGGAGGTAAGAATTATTCCTAGTTTTCTGGTTAGGCTGCTGGAAGCACAGTGATGCGATTTAACAGCACAAACACACAGATAGAAAAATAAACTGATGAGTTAGAAGAGTCCCACTTAATTGCAAAAATGTACTCTAAAGCTACTGTAATCAAAATAGTGTGGCTCTGGCATAAAGACAGGCATGCAGGTTAGTGAAATAAAATATACAACCCCAAAATAAACCCTTGTGTGTACACTAAATGATATTTGATAGTGCCAAGAATATTCAATGAGAAAAAGGGTTTCTGACAAATGGTGCTGGAAAAAAATAGATATACACATGCAAAAAAATTAATATCTCACCTAATATCACATGCAAAAATTATCTCAAAGTGAGTCAGACCAAAACGTAAGGCTTAAATCTATACAAATTCTAGAAGATAACATACAGGAAAAGTTTCGAGATTGGATTTGTCAGTCACTTTCTGGTATGTCACAAACTGCTCAGGCAACAAATGACAAAATAGACTCTAAAATAAAAAAAAAAAAACCCGCATCAATTTGGTGTATTATCAATACAGCAAAACTGCAACCTACAGAATGAATGCAAATATTTGCAAATTTCATACCTTATATGGAACTAATATTCAGAATAATATAGAGAACTCCTAACTCAACAGCAAAAAGGCAAGCAGCTCAATTACAAATATGGAGATTCCAGCCGCTATTTCTCCAAAGATACACAGAAAACCGACAACTCCATGAAAAACTACTGATCGTCATGAATCATTAAGGAAACGCAAACCACCACAAGGAGGTGTCACTCTCACCCACTAAGATGCTTACTGTTTAAAAAGTTTGTAGTTAAACCAGGCATGGTGGGGCCCGCCTATCATCCCAGCACTTAGGAGGCTGAGGCAGGAGGCTCACGTCAAGTTGAAGGCCAGCCTAGGCTACTTAGTGAGTCTGAGGCCTGCCTGGACTACATAATGAGAG
This sequence comes from Octodon degus, assembly GCF_000260255.1. Lineage (NCBI taxonomy): Eukaryota > Metazoa > Chordata > Mammalia > Rodentia > Octodontidae > Octodon > Octodon degus. Next base: position 9,312,490 of record NW_004524602.1, read on the forward strand.
CCTGTCTCAAGGGGAAAAAAATGTCTGAAGTTACAAAAAGAACCCACCTTTCAGTTGTGGTGAGTAGGTATTAAAGAAAATCCTGCTCTCCTGCTCTAAGAATCAGGGGCTCTGGGTCGCGATTACTTAGACAGAAGTTCCAGGTGACTGGGGAAGTCGAGAAGGCATCAACGCAAATTTATTTTCAATGAACTGAGGGCGGAGCTCAAGTTTTAAGTCAAAGGCAACGAACTGTTAGCTGAGGACTTTTGCTCTGGGAGCAGCAGGGTTTGTGTGTCTCCCTAGCCTCGGAGAGTTAGCCTGCTTCTCCTCAGCGCTGACCATTTGGCTTGACTGGTTTCTAACACATCCCCTGGGGCCGTGCAGCTTTGCACACGATACACTGCAAAAGCCCGGTCAGGTCAGAGGCTCACCAAATTCGAGAGCAAAACCTCTTGGAAAGGGAGGGAAAGAAAGAGGAGTGTGGGTGTGCAGGAGCGGGCACCTCTGCAGACTCTGCATGTTTAGTTTAGGAAAGAAAGGGGAGTCACAACTATCCAAAGCAGATACGAAAAATACCAACACTTGTTAAATCTAACAGAAGGTACCCTGGTAATCAAACTTGCCTGCTACTCAAACACTTTATATTTTATATGGGAACACGCACACACATGGACGCCAGGCCTCTGAGGGGGTGTCTACCCAGCAAAGAGGCAGCTGAGAAAATCAAAGTTCAAAGCACTTTCATATGTAAACACTTGGGAAATTCTTGGCCTGAGAGAATATATACAGCAACGTGTTAACTTGTCCCTGTCTTCTAAAAAATTTTGTTGTTACAAAGAAAACAGAATTTTTTTTAAAAAAAGTAAGTACAAGAGAAAGTGAAAACTTATTTAGAGAAGACCTCCCTGGTTCCAGGCACTCTGCACAAAGCTCGGAACATCAGCTCAGCTCCGGGTAGGACACAGGCTGCCATGACCCCGTCCTTCCCAGAGGGAAAGGCCATTGGCCGAGGCCACATGCAACAGGCCAGACAGCCAGACTCCTGGCCCAGGCGAGGGGAAGACTCACCAGACCAGCCTCCCTGCACCCACTGTGAAGGTCACTGTCCCCTCTGGACCCCCATGCCCAGACTGCTGGTGCCTGGCGCAACAGGGAGCCTTCTCTGCCATCTCCTGCAGTCGCCCGCCAGGCCACTCTTCCCCAGTACCTTCCAGCTCTCACTGCAAGCCCCAGTAACCACGGCCCTGCCTTGGGAGGCTCTGACGCCACCTCGGCTGCTCACGGGCTAAGAATGTGTTACCTCGCTAAGCCCTTGGGTTCGGCTGGTTGGAGGGAACCCACGGCTCTCATGGCACAGTGCACTCTCAGCAGGGTCTCTGCAGGGCCGGGAGTGACAATGAGCACAAGTACACTGCCCGGTGGGACAGTGTGGGCCGGTGCTCTACAAGGCCCCAGCAGCACGGCACTCCGGGCCTGGCTTCAGCGTCCCTGCCAGCGGGGGCCATGCCTTTAATAACAGCATCCCCTCCCACACTGCATCCACACTCAAATCACCAAGGAAAGAGGACTGGGGCTTGGAGATGGAGCAATGAGGCCCCGAGACCTCGAGGAGAAAGCCATGGAGAAGAACTCTGGACACTCTGGGTGGCTTCCTTGGAGCTGCTGCCTCTGCTGAGTGTTTCCCAGACTCCAGAGGACATGACACCCCAGGGCCTCCCCTCCAACAGCCAGGGAAGAGGACTCTGGAGGCCTTCTGCACTCCTCTGCAGGCTCAGCAGCAGCAAAGGCCTGGCTCATCGGGGCCGGGGGATGGCAGGGAGCCGTCCACAGAGCCGTGGGTTCTGTGTGCTGGGGGAGGCGCGGCCTTGGGACCCGCCAGCCTACGTCAAGGAAAGGAGAAGCCGCTGTCTTCTGTGAGCAGCGTGGCACTCGGCGGGCACTGGGAGTATCGTGCGCTCAGAGTGCTCAGCAGAGCGCAACCCCGACCACACCATCCTGTTTCCTCTAGAGCGACCACTGGCAATCTCAGATGCTAGATCTACAAGGCCACTGGGACAGGCATGCAGGGACAGAAGCCCTGGCCACAGGCTCAGGAGCACAGGCCGAGGCCCCAGCTCTGACCCCTCCCTCCTCAAATCTTTCAGTTGCCTCATTCAGGAAAATAAGGAAGGGAGAACAGATCATCCTAAATGTCCTCGCCAAGTTTGCGAATCACTGGGAAAGTGCTCTCGCCAGGGGACATCCGGGGCCACCGTGCCCTCCTAAGGTCTCAGACCGAAAACCCAAGCACCTCTTGGCTCCCTCCCTCATCAGCTTCCGCTCCGATTTGGAGTGTGGATCCCTGAAAAGTCCTCCCAATCCCTGTCTAATTTGTAGCTAACTACAAGAAACTGGACTTACACTCATTTCGGGGCTTGCAAATGGAAAATACTAATGACTTTGTAAACTCATTTCAGATTTGGCTCCATAGTTTTTGGCAGTAAGATCACACTTTGTTTTCCTTCTCATTGTTTTTTGCAGCAAATGAAAACGCAGCCCAGCTTCAAAAAAATTGTGTTAAAAATTCCAATTAAGCCTTTCTAAGGAAAAGGAAAAACAGCCGTGGAATTTATCGGCATGTTCCGTTACAACAAGGAAGATGGTGGCCACCTGTGGAAAGAGGCCCAGTGGCCCGAAGGGACACAGCAGGAAGAGAGAGAAGAGGCTCGAGGTGAGGTTTTCCTTCCACCAGCAGCCACCAGGTTCACCCTGCTGTGATGGCCACCCCTGGGGGAGAGCTGTGGACCCCATGGCCTTTGGCGGGGCCACCACATCCAGCCTGGGTGTCCCAGCACTGGATGGGCCATAAACAAGTTAGACAGTTGCTCAGAGGGGGCAAGGAGGTACATATGTCACAGGACAACACAGACGATGCTGTGAGGGAGGAGAGAGACTTGAGGGACAGGGCAGAATGTCCCCAGACAGAAAGCTTTGTGGCAGGCCAGAGTTCTCACAGGAGCCCAAGAAAGAGCCTACCAGAAAGAAAACCCAACCCACTGCTGCAGAGAGCATGGGCTGGCGACAGTCTGCTAAGGATGAAACGGCGGCTGACACTGTCACCCTCCTGGTTCTAGCACAGCTAAGCCTGTCACTCTTCTGCCAGGACAACAACCCAAACTTACTCCTTAGCTCATCTTCCTAGATATGGAAACTGGAGCGGGGCCGCTCCAGGCGCACAGCTAGGCAGTGCGGGAGCAGGGCCTGCCCTGGACCTCCTGTCCACTTTGCCTCCCCCAGTTCCTCCCAGCCCCCAGCCCACAAGGCCCCTGCCTCCCAAACAGGAAAGGACGGCAGTTTGGGAATTTTTATTTATTTATTTATTTATTGTAGGTTTTTTTGCATAACCAGGGATTGAACTCAGGCCCTGGCATGCACTTATTCTACTGAGCCATCTCCCATGCATAGGAATCCTAACTTCTGGGTCCACTGCCCCCTGGGGAAGCAGCAGCCTCTCATTCCTGGCCCAACCTCCACCTTACCAGTAGGGGGGGTACAGATTCCCATGGGGAAGGCTGGGGCTTAAACACCCCGCGAGGTTCGAGGTGAGTGTTCCTTGATTTCCCATCTCATCCGATGGAAAACAGCGAAGCCCCTCTCTGAGCCCCTGGCAGCACTCTGGGGAGTAAGCTGCTCACCCACAAGAGTTTAACTCTCTCTGCTTCCACTTCCCGTCAAGCCCTGGGAGGGTGGGAGGAGGCCCGTAGCAGGGTAATCGCTGCTCAGATAGGGAGGTAAGGCACACTTGCAAATCCGCGTAGCCGGCTGCATGACTGAACTCGGGGGACTCAGCTTCCCCCTTGAACAGAGCAAAGGGCTTGCTAGTTACGCTCCCAGGCACCTTGTCTCCACAACACTGGTCAGAACCAGTTCCTCTGCAGTCTGCCCAGGCCATGCGTGCCCTGGAGCTGGGCCGGGAGGATGTCATCCCGCATCATGAGGCGGGGCAGTACTGGGGCTCGCAGGCACAAACTCGAACTCTCCACTCTGCTGCTGTAGTGTCAGCCAGGCAGGGCCCGGGGAAAGCACCGTATCCAGGCTGGCTGACTTCTGAAGGACAGAGGGACTGGTCACCTTGGCACCAGACAAGGCTTCTTCCTAAGACGACACGATATGAGCAAGCTTCGCTTCCGGACCAGCCCCTGACCCCGTCACAGAAACGAGGTGGCTGGGTCAGGGATCCGGAACAAGCCGCTGGGAGCTGCGTGACCTCCAGGAAGCTACACCGTCTACAAATTCATTTCCTTCTTGTCACGCCAGGACTGGGGGAAGCCATGACGTGGACGGTGACCAGACTCCCCGCACAGTCAGTCAGTGCCTGGTGTGTGACGGCGTCAGCCACTGTTCAACATCCAGAAGTACTGTGGCTGCTCTTAAAAATCAAATACATGCCCTGAAAATGAAAACAAAAATCCCGAGGACGTAACTCAGTGCTTGGCCAAGAGAGTGTGAAGGCCACTCGGTGGGTGACGGCTGCAGCTGAGTCAGGAACTCCTAATTCTTGGTCCCGCGTAGCCCTTTGGTCTCCTGCAAGGAACCGCCGCTCCCCACACCTCAGCCTCCCACGCAGGATGGACACTGGGTCAAGGCCAAGTGCCACAGAAAGGGCAGAGATGTAAGATGACCAGGAATTTGCCCCCACACCATGTTGTCAATAGGCATCTGCCACACATGCAGATGAGGGAGGGACCACATGAGTGTATGCATGGGGGTAGCGCTGGCTTCCTCAAAGCTCCCCACATTCCAGAAAAGCAGAAAGCCCCAGCTTCCCAGAGCCTCCCAAGGAGCCCAGCTTTCCCAGGCCGGGGAGAGCACAACCCAGCCCTGTGGCCTCCACAGCCACTTCCCCCATCTCTCATCCCCATTGCACCCTCCCAGCAGCCAACCAAGGGTCTGTGATCAGTGAAGCCGCCTTTACCCCTCACCACCACAACCAGCTCATCCCCAGTCCCCCTGAGGTGACGTCCCCAAGCTCAAGTTTCTCGGGGCCCCTCTCATGGCCTGGTGCAGCCCTGAATACTTGGCTGAGGCACTGAGCACAAATCCACTCTGTGTAGTGGAAGGGAACAGGCAAGTGGGGGGGTCCGGATCGCAGCTCCACCGCTGCCCGTGTGGCCAGGGACGGTGCCAGGCCTCTCAGAGCTTCTGTTTTCTTGTCTGTAAAGGGCACCCAACATCCAACCATGACACAGGTGTCATAAGAATTAAATGACAAACAGCACATCCGGCCCAGCACATGTGACACAGAAGACGTGCCAGCAGATGTGAGTCTCTTCTCAGGGGAGAGGAGACCCAGCTCTGGCCCCGGCTGGGCAACCCAGGCAAGGCACAGCCTCCTGAAATGCACATGTATAGTTGCTGCTTGGACGCTGCTCTCTTCCCAGGCAGACTCCGCTCCTTCTCGAGACCAGAGCCCCCTTGTGCCTGCTTTATTTCTCCTGTGCCAAAGGAGCACACGAGACAGGGGCTCTTACAGAAATATCCCAAGCTCTCAGGAATTACAAACCGCCACACCCCAGGAGCTGCGCCTGTGTCACACTGCTCCCTTTCATCCTTACAAGAAGCCCGGGAGGAAATGACATTTCCTGTACTTTACAGATGAGGAAACTGAGGTTCACAAAGGTTAAACAACTTGGCCAATGCTACCGAATGCTCAGGAGCAAAATCCCAGGGCCCAAACTCGGTTCCGCAGGCAGGGCCCGGCTTCTCCCGGAGACACAGCACGCAGCCCAGGGCCCTGCTTCTGCTTCACACCCATCCTGAGCCTGCACCCCAGGGAGTCCACTTCCCACCCCTGCCCACCAGCTCGGCCGAGGGAGTGCCCAGGGTCAGCAGCACAAACCGCAGGCCGGGTCCCTGCAGTGCGCACATGGCCGGCCAGGGCCAGGGCCAGCTCAGAGTTAGTCACACTTTAAAGGGGAGATGAAGGGACCGCAGCTTCTCGCCTGTTTGCCTTTGCACCTCCCAGCCAGGGTGCAGGCTACAACCCAGAAATAACCAGTGAGCAACAAAGGCCCAAGAGCTGTTTGCTCAGAGCGGCCCTCAGCCAGGCTGGGTGGCGGCCCCGCAGAAGCACTGCTCTTCTGATGCCATTAAAAATATCTGCCCTGCCGCCTCCAGCCACGGCTGTCCCCGGGCCTGGCAGTCTACATCTGCTCCATGGGGAAGCCCTGTGTCTGATGCACAGTGGCCTGGCCTGAGGTGAGCATGGCAGGGGATGGGACCCAAGCAGCCGCCCAGCCAATGAAGGGACAGTTCCGAGGTGCAGAGGACACAGCCCTTCAACCTCAGGAGTTCCCAGGTCAGAGACAAACATTGGACTTGAGGGGACAGCATCAGCGCTGCCTGCAGCCACTGCGTGCGGGGAGCCATGTGCCAGGAGCCCATGTAGCCACAGGCCAAGGGCCCTCGTGCCCGGGGCAGGCTGCAGCACAGGGCAGGCCAGGAGGGCTGGAAACCCAGGAAGCCTGCCAGGGGACAAGGCTGAGGAGCAGGAGGGCTCAGGCGGGCCCAGAGGACATGAAGTGGCTGGCCGTGGGGCCAGAGTCAGGCACTTGCCCTGTCAACCCCCCAGTTTCCTTTTTTAAAGGGGAATGCAGAGCAGGGTGAGGGAGGGAGGAGACAGAAGAGCAAAACATGGGTAGACGCTCCCATTCAGGCTCAGACAGGGTAAATATTTACCCATCCATTTGTGAGCCTGGCTGGGTGAGCGTCCCTAGCCTGGGCCACCTGGGTCTACACAGGCGTCTGGTCTTGATCTCAGGCCCGAGGTGACTGGTCCATCCCCTACCTTGTCTGAGAGCTAAACAGATACATCTGATGGCCGCGGAAAAACTGACCATGGCCAAGACCCTGCTGCTCTTGCCAGCAGGTGGCAGCGGCAGTCGGGCTGCCCCAAAGCCCACCTGGCTGGGAGAGTCCCAGCATGAGCAGTGGGCAGGGGCTGCTGTGCCCTCACCAGGCGGCTGCCCAGGAGACACAGTGCACTTGGGCCCGCGGAGGAGTGGGAGCTAAGCAGGGTCACCTCTGGGCCACTGGGTTGCGAGGACCATAAGCATTACTTCAAAGCATGTTTAAAATGTGGGCTCCCTGTTCCCACAAGCAGAAACCTAAGGAGGAAGGAGAAACGGTCATCTCCATTGGCAGCTACAAGACCGGAGGCTGAGCGTCCCGGGGCCCTGACGCTGGGTCCGGCGCTGTTTCCGGTTTGTCCTCAGCACTCAGGACGCCCACCGCTGGCAGGCTCAGCATACCAGGCCTGGCCCACCTCGCAGGGTGGCACCAAGACCCAAGGAGGGAATGGCAAAGGCTGAAGTTAGGGGATACATGTGGGTTCTCACAGCAGGTCCTGGACAGCTTGGGTCTAACAAAGGGAAAGAAGGAGGGGGCCCTGCCGGCTCAGTCAGATGCAGGATACCGCAGCTTGCAGTTTAATCCCCACCTCCACCTGCATTACCAGACCAGGACTTAAGGCAGCCTGAGCCAGCCAAAGAAAAAGTCATTCTCCACAAAGGGAAAGAAGGAAAGCAAGCCACCCCAGGGACTCAAAAGCTGCCGTCAAACAACTTCCCAGTGCCAGCACCCCACACAGCCCACCCTGCCACGGGGACTGCTCCTGCTCAAGCGCCAGTGCTCAACATGGTGGGCGTGGGTTTCCGTGCGCTGGGCCCATCCTCCGGGAACCCCGGTGTGGGGCTCCTTGTTAAGCCACGGCTGTATTCAATTACCCACAGCCACAGCGCCTGCCCACAAGTTGCTTTATGGTCAGTGCACTTGAGCCAGGCGGTGACCTAAGTCCAGGTCACTCCACAGCAGCCCCCGCTGCTGTCCTCCTCCGCGAGAGCGCAGGCCCACACTGCAGCCGTCTGCTCCCCTGGGCATGACTCAGAGGAGTCAGTTGTCTTTCAAAAATGCTTTTCATATTTCAAATCAAAAATAAATACCACGCACTCTGGAGGCCAGCCAGCGCAGATGTCTCTGTTGAGCTATTAAAGAGAAAAGGCCCGGGGAGGCTGACAAAGTAGTGGATTCGCATCAGCCCAGCCCTGCTGCGTGCATCTGCGGGGGGCCAGAAGGGGGCCCTGGGGGACGCTGGGGAGGCCAGTGATGGTGAGGACAGGACAACAGGAAGAAGCAAGTGTCCTTCAGGGCAACCCACTCTGAGGAGGTGCTGGCCCCAGGAGGACAGGCACAGAGCAGGAATCCACCTCTGCAGAGTGAGGTGGCGGCACAGACACAGCTTGAGGCCAGGCACAGAGGCACAGGAAGCCTGGGTATATGACAAAGGATAAGCCGGCACGCGGGGACACACCGGGCATTAGGGCCCGGAGCTGCTCAGTGAGTTTGTTTCCCAGGGTTCCCTCCCTCTCACTTTTATTTAGTTCTGCAACTGAACCCTGGGCCTTCACACTAAACTGTGTCTCCAGCCCCCTTTGGTTGTTTTTATTTTTTATTTTTTTTTTTTTAACTCTAGGAGTGTTGCCCAGGCTGGGCTCTAACTTGCAATCCTCCTGCCTCAGCTTCCCAGACTGCTAGGATTACTGGGGTGCACCACCAGGCCTGGCTCCCTCCAAAGGCCACGAGGAGCAAAGCAACATGTGACTCAATCAAGCACAAGACGATGCACTCCGGAGATGCAGTGGAGCTGGCTGCAGCTCGGCGGCGGAGTGCACCAGGCGGGCTCAGATCCTGTCCATTCCAGCACCAAAAAACCCACAAAAGCCAGCAGCGGTGCGAGGCTGCTCCAGAGTGACACAGCGCAGAGTTTCCACACTGAGCACTTTTCGTAAGTGATTTTCTATAAACAATCTAGAGCCCGACTTATGCTTCAATCTTGCTTAACTAGTAGCAGCCACAGCTCTGTCCCCAAATCTCACTAAACGAATTTTCTTTTCGTTTTTTGAGATAGGTTATCACTATGCAGTTCAGGCTGTCCCTGAACCCACTTTGCAGCCCAGGCTGGCCTTGGACTCCAAGGGATCCTCCTGCCTCAGCCTCCCAAATGCTGGGATTACAAGCATGTGCCACCACACCCAGCACAAAAGGAAGTTTCTGAATCAGTGAGAAGGATACTTTAAACCAATAAAAAGGCCAGTACAGTAAACCCAGAGGCCAGTATCTCGATCGAGTCTTACGCGCTGGACTTTATTGCTTATGCAGCACTTGTGTCACACTGGCAGCCTGGTGTGACATTCACACAGTCAGGGCCGTGACGACGCCACTTCACAGCCCGCAGGCACTTTCCAGTTCCGTCATAATCTTGTCTCCACTGTCCTCTGCGTAGCTGAATGGATGAACGGAGGCGTCACGGAACAGTGCCTGGTCCTCATCTCACAGTGGATCCCCTACCCGACCAAGAACCCAACAGCTAAAGGGGTGTCGGCCGGATCCAGGCCAACTTCTGTCTCCAGCTATGGTGTCTGGCCGGGTGTCGCTTCTCTCCTTCTTAGCCGCTGCCACCACACGCACGAGCAGGGCTGGACGCACACGGGGGAGCGCCCAGGCACACCCGGGGTCTGCAGATTCTGGAGCTGAACGTAAGAGCCAGAACTTCACCAATGGCTCTCAGTATTTTCTACTCAGGCGGATGCAGGCTGAGAGCAAAGGAGAGACTTCCACCATGGAACAACGGAACTGTCACGCTGACAAACGATAAATATGTGTTAATTTTATACTTCTGCGTGTTTGTATGTTTGTTTGTCTTGAGACAGGGTCTCACTAAATACCCCAGGCTAGCCTCAAATTCACAGTGATCCTCCTGCCTCAGCCTCCCAAATGCTAGGATTACAGGCATGCACCACCATGCCTGGCAATATGTGTTAACAGAAAAGAACTCAAAACAAATTTTTTATATACATAATCCATTAAAAGTGGGTAAATGATCTGAGTAGACAAAAAGAACTCAAAACAAAAATTTTTTTACATATTCCATTAAAAATGGGTGAATGATCTGAGTAGACGCCTCTCAAAAGAAATAACAATGACCAGGAAATGCATACAGACCACGCCGCACCTTCAGCTCTCTGGAAGTGTAAAAGCAATGGTGAGAGTCCGCCTCAACCCACCTGGAATGCCGACTGCAGAAACAAACTACAGATGCTGGGGAGAACGACAGAAGGGACCCCTGAGACATCATTGGCAGGATGCAAATTAGTACAGCTACTGCAGAAAAGTGTAAGACGGGTTCTCAAGAGGCTATAAACATCAGTTCTAGCACTGGCCCAGCAATCTCAGCACGGGGTACACAGCTGGTGGAAATAAAGTCAGCACAGAGACAGACCTGCGCACACCCACATTTACTGTGGCACCGCTCACAGCGGCCAAGTGAGAAGGGCAGCCTAGCTGGCCATCAACAATGAACAGATAAACAGGTTGTGGTATCTAGTATACATGGTAGAATATTACTTAGCCATGAAGAAGAACAAAACCCATGTCACCTGCAGGAAAATGGACAGACTGGAGACATAGCTATGGGGAAGGGAGAGGAGAGGGGCTGGGAAGGGAAGAACATGACCTAACACGTGACACAGACCTCACTCCTGTGTACAATGAGCATGAATTAGTAATTAACAGGTAAACATTCTGATGTGCCTTGATCCACTGTGTCACTGGGTAGTAGGGACACTAGCTTTTACTCACCAAAGGGCAGCCCAAAACTTTCTTCACTTGTCCCAATTCCCTTTTTAGGGGGCCAGGGAGATGGCTCAGTGGAATAAGCGCTTCCCTGGCAAGCACAAGGGTCTGAGTTCAATCTCGGGTTCCACCAAAAAAAAAAAAAAAAGACATATCTAAGTAGGTGCTTTAGACCACTGAGCCATATCACCAGCCCCGGGTCGTTCATTTCTATCCCACGTTTTTGGTTAGTTTTGTCAGAGACGGGCATTCCATTGTCATTTAAATATTGTAAGTGCTTGAATTCAGCAGAATCTCCTAATATTGTCCAGTAGTCCGTAATAGTAGTGGGTTTTCTTTTTGGCAGAACCAAGGATTGAACTCAGGCCCTTGTGCTTGCCAGGGAAGTTCTTATTACACTAAGCCATCTCCCTGGCACCAGTCATGAGTTTTCTGTAAGACTGGCAATGTCCAAAGTTGTTGACTTGAGCC
>NW_004524602.1:9323710-9327451 GCF_000260255.1 Octodon degus
TTTTTACATATTCCATTAAAAATGGGTGAATGATCTGAGTAGACGCCTCTCAAAAGAAATAACAATGACCAGGAAATGCATACAGACCACGCCGCACCTTCAGCTCTCTGGAAGTGTAAAAGCAATGGTGAGAGTCCGCCTCAACCCACCTGGAATGCCGACTGCAGAAACAAACTACAGATGCTGGGGAGAACGACAGAAGGGACCCCTGAGACATCATTGGCAGGATGCAAATTAGTACAGCTACTGCAGAAAAGTGTAAGACGGGTTCTCAAGAGGCTATAAACATCAGTTCTAGCACTGGCCCAGCAATCTCAGCACGGGGTACACAGCTGGTGGAAATAAAGTCAGCACAGAGACAGACCTGCGCACACCCACATTTACTGTGGCACCGCTCACAGCGGCCAAGTGAGAAGGGCAGCCTAGCTGGCCATCAACAATGAACAGATAAACAGGTTGTGGTATCTAGTATACATGGTAGAATATTACTTAGCCATGAAGAAGAACAAAACCCATGTCACCTGCAGGAAAATGGACAGACTGGAGACATAGCTATGGGGAAGGGAGAGGAGAGGGGCTGGGAAGGGAAGAACATGACCTAACACGTGACACAGACCTCACTCCTGTGTACAATGAGCATGAATTAGTAATTAACAGGTAAACATTCTGATGTGCCTTGATCCACTGTGTCACTGGGTAGTAGGGACACTAGCTTTTACTCACCAAAGGGCAGCCCAAAACTTTCTTCACTTGTCCCAATTCCCTTTTTAGGGGGCCAGGGAGATGGCTCAGTGGAATAAGCGCTTCCCTGGCAAGCGCAAGGGTCTGAGTTCAATCTCGGGTTCCACCAAAAAAAAAAAAAAAAAAAAAAAAAAAGAGAGAGAGAGAGGTTTGTAGCTGTATGTCATATAGACAAAAAAAAAAAAAAAAAAAAAATTCCCTTTGTAAACATTTCCAAAAAGCACCTGTCCACCCTCCCACCCCAAGGCTGTCTTCTCTAAAAAAAAAAAACATGGTCTGTTCCTCCAATGTGCATGTCCCTCGGGCCACCCTGCAGGGTCCTCACTCTGAAGACCAAAGAGCCGCATCAGCAGTGGAGGGGACAGTGCGCCTGGTAATGTAAGCCGCCTTTGGAACGGACAAAAGCCTTTGAGCAAAACCAACTGTGAGTTGCGGATCCTCCAAGTCCCCTCGGCCTTCTGGACCTTGGTAGGTTTTACTATGAAATCCATGCTCATTTTCTGAGACCTCTTTGGCTCCAACCAAAGGCCAAAACACAAGAGATCACCAGAGACCACAAATCCCCGAACAGGAAATAGGTCAACTGATTCCTACAAAAGCAGCCCTAGCCTGCTCATCCTTAAACTCACAGGGAAGCTAAGAAAGCAGCCACCCATGGCTTGGGGAGGGGGCGCGGCTGAGGGGTCCCTGACACTCACAGCTCAGTTTCTCTAGGAAGAAAAAGTACAGCCTTGAGAATTTTATAAAATGAATGATTGTAAATAAATAAATAAAAGTAAATATGGGGGCTGGGGAGACAGCTCAGCAGTGTAACAGCCTGCCTTGCAAGCACAAGACCCAAGTTTGATCCCTGGTACCACATGCCATGCTGGCCCCATGTAGTGGCATTTGTCTGTAATCCCAGTGCTGGGGAGGCTGAGACAGGAGGATCACTATGAGCCCCAGCCATGTAGCGAGACCCTATATCCAATAAATAAATAAATTAATTAATTAATAAAATAATAAGATGAATGATTTACAAAATGAAAATATTTCCTTGGCTCTTTCTTCCTTTTCCTAGTACTAAGGACTGAATCCAGGGTCTTCATAAATTGTCTACTCTGGCCCGGAACACACGTGGTCCTCCTGCCTCAGCTTCCCAGTGCTGGAATGACAGACGTGTGCCACCACGCCTGCTTGCACAGATCTTTTAGAAAGACCTAAGGCAATCAGGTACTGCTGGAATTCTTCCCACAAGGGAACAGCAGAAAGCCTGACAGTTTGGTTTCTTCTCGAATGTTCTAATGAAGCTAGAATAGGCCTTCCTCAGCAACGTCCCTCATTACCTGGAGCCTCCCTGACCAACCCAGCCAGGACAGGGTGACAGGAGGCAGCTGGGGACACACCCCCGGGGTGGTCTTGGGGTCTGCAGGCAGCTGGCAGCTGCTGAGCCGGTGCCCGTGGGCACTTGCTGGCAGCCCGCCTGTGTCACAGGCTGACAGGAAACAGGAGACGACAGCAGCAGGCCGTGTGGAAATCCCCACCAGGCAGTGACTCAGCTGGGCCGGCCAACAAGCTGCCCTCCCGGTCCCGGGCCACGAAGGAAGCCGTGGCCACATCTGTGCAGAACAGGGCCCCAGAGAAACCAAGTGCCAGGGACAGGGAGTGACACCAGGCCTGGGACCGCAGCACTGGGTGGCCCCCAGGGACAGGCTGGGCTCCAATTTCAAGCTGTGGCCTCCTCCTGCCTTTTCCCACTGTCCCGGCAAGGAGCTCTAGGCTGTCCCCCAGGCTCCTTCTGTCCCCAACCATAAAGTACCCCGTGTTGTCCAGGGACCCTAACAAAAACCAATAACCAAAAACAGGCACAGGGGCTCAAAACCTATCACCAGTGAGATGCAGGAGGACTTATGAAACCCAAATCTTTGTTCAGCCTTTGAGACAGCTAGAAAAATCTGACCAGGGCCATTTTACTTTAAAGATACCTTTCTGGACTTTTTTTTTTTTTTTTTAATTTGACGTATTTTGTTACAGGGTCTCACCGCAGCTTGGACTCGTACTGATCTTCCTGCTTCAGCCTCTCCACTGCTGAGATTACAGGCATGTGCCACCACGCCCGGTCTCAGTGGCCGGCATGGAGAGCCTGAGGCAGGGCCAGCAGAGCCTGGGCTACTAGGGATTGAATCCAGGTCTATACGCAGGCCTGAGCTATCTCTGCAGCCCTGGACTTTCTACCTGTGGCAAGTCTGTGTGAGGACTCACTGTGATTCTTAGGAACAATCCATGTGCCCTGTTCCATTACTCAACGGTTCTGCTCTTCCAGACGTTTCTGAGATGCAGCTCAGCAGAGGGCCCTTCAGGCCCTTAGCGAAGGACGCCCCGCAGTCGCCACAGCCAAAGCCTCTGTGACCTCGGCCCTGCTGTCTCCAAAGTCCTCTCCCTGAGAGTCTCAGCACTCCAGGCATCATATCATCCCCTAACTATGCCCTCCTCGGGGCCACCCAACGGGTGCTCCATGCACGCAGGGCTCTCCACCAGTCCAACAAGGACCCACTTTGCAGCAGGAATCTGTGTGTCCCAAAGCACAAAGAGACACAGAGAAAAACCGGGGTTCAGAAGGAGGCAGACCTTGCCAGCTGGGGCTCTCAAAAGGAATCACTGGGACCACGGCACGTGGCTATGTCTCCACCCGCACCCCATCATGCTGAGAGCACACAAAGCTGCCTCCTGCTGTTTGCGCAGCATTTGGCTTTCCATGCTGGGCAACAACCCCACAGGGGAGGGCATCTTCACAGTAGAGCTCTTTTCAGTGCTATGATGATACGGATTGCTTTTACCTCCCAAACTCTAAGCTGGGAAGTACATCTTGGGACCTGAATCTGCTGCCACCAGCTGTGCCCTCACTCAGCATTTGGTATCTGTCATTCCTTACAAGGTGCACCAGGTTCTGTGACCCCCTGAGAAGGGAGGAGGGGAAGGAGGAAGGGGAGGAGGGGGGAGAGGAGAAGGGGGAGGAGGAGA
>NW_004524602.1:9327663-9331209 GCF_000260255.1 Octodon degus
AGAGGGAGGGGGAGGGGGAGGGGGGAAGAGAGGGAGGAGGAAGAAAGGGAGGAGGAAGAGAGGGAAGAAGAGGGGGAGGAGGAGAGGGAGGAGAGGAAAGAGGAGAGAGTGAGGGAGGAGAAAGAGAGGGAGGAGGAGAGGGAGGAGGAAGAGAGGGAGGAGAGGGAAGAAGAGGAGGAGAGGGAGGTAGAGGACAAGGGGGAAAAGAGGGAAGGGAAGGGGAAGAGAAGGTGGAGGAAAAGGGGAAGGGGGAGGGGGAGGAATCATGCTATCATACATGCCATCCCAACAGCCCTCTTGCAGCCTCCAAGTGGGGTGCACAGCCCCTCATGGGGCTTCCCACTGTGGTGACCTCCCTGGTCGCCATGTGTGGTGCTTACCTACCCACTTGGGAGGTAACTGGCAGCCAGTACTCTGCCAGGTGTGTGCTCAACACCCAGGGCAAGCATGCCCAAAGAATGACCTGATTCTCAATCAGAATCTGGGTAGCTCATAATCTTCATGTGGTGATCACGTTTCTGGACCTGCTACATCCTCAACTCCTATTTTCCTTTCCTTTTTTTCTTTTACTTTTCTTTTTTTTTGGGGGGGGGCGGGGTGGTGGACAGGATCTCAATAAATTGTCCAATCTGGACTCAAACTAGCAATCCTCCTGCCTCAGCCTCCAGAGTGCTAGGATTACAGGCATGAGCCACCATGCCAACCAACAGTTCTCACTGAACAAAATCTGGCAATTTGTGCCCGACACATCTCAGCTCACAGGGCTCATTTCCCATGAGCTCACAGGGCTTCCCGGCATGAAGGGAGACACCTCACACCCGCCAGAGGCTCGCTTCTGGCACCACCTGCCCAAATCCACTTGGGGACCTGGAAACTTCCTGCTGATGGGAAGGAGGTGGCTGGCTGCTTTGGGGCACCTGGCTCCTCACGTGTCAAATGAAGGGCTTGGAAATGGCAAGTCCAGGACCCCTGCTGGGTTACAGCCAGCTCTCTGCCCCCTCCAAGACTGACGTTAGAACAAAGCCAGAGCAGCATCAGTTCTGGGGTCACTGTCTTCCTGAGCCCACTATGGTGGGGACCAGTCAGTCTGAGGATCTGAGTCTGTGTCCTTCTCAGCCTCATCAGCTCGTGCGACCCTGACAAACCTTGTGCATTTCCAGGGGGTCCTTGCTCCCCTTACTCCACTCACCAGCCCACTACAGCACCACTCTTGAGGAGCCGGCCTCCCAGGAGAGTGGGAGAAGTAGGGGCCTCCGTGCTGGAGAGATGCCCAGAGCAGTAAGGACCGGGTGCAGGGGTCCAAGTGGCTTTTGGAAGAGGTGAGCCTGTGGTCTCCAAGCAGCTTACAGGTTTTAGCAAGACAAGCATCAGCGGATCCAGATGAGCACTGTGCTTCTCACCTGCTGGTCTTTGCCTTTCAAACCTGCTGTCACCATGAAGGGAACACTGGCCGACAGCTTTCTCTCCACACACAGGCCCTCTGGAGAGCCCTTCCCTGCAGCTTCCGCAGTCCCTGACACTGTCTCCTCTCCCTGAGACCCTGCTCCGTCTTCCCTTGGGGATCCACAGCTCCAAGGACACTCACAGCAGCTGTCAGGTCACCTGGAACTCACTGTCAAGACCACACAGACCTGCGGGGGCCAAGACCCTGACATCCACCACAGCAAGGCATGTCGCCACAGGGGCGATGCCCGCTCGGCCACAAGCCGGGCACTGCATTCCCCTCTGCAGCCAGGGAGCAGCCAGGACGGGAAGCTGTGTCCCACTCAGCAGTGCAGAGGAAACCTTTCAGCGCCTCGTGAGCTGGGCAGGAATGGGCATCCTAGGGCCACATTTCAGAGTCCACACTGCTGGCTCCACGCCAGGCACCATGGGTGTGGAAGTGTGAGGCAGGGCTGGGCTGGGCGGCCTCACTCTCCAGGTGGAGCTGCCCATGGACTCTGGACCCTGGTTCACCATGGGGCTGTGGACAGGCAGAGTACACCCCTGCGACCTCTGTGCCCACCACCTGGGGACACAGTGGACACTGACATGTGCTCAGGAAAGGCCCACTGGAGCACAGGCATAGTGGCACACACCTGCCGTCCCCACATTCAGGAGGCTGAAACAGGAGGACTGCTGTGAGTTCAAGGCCAGCCTGGGCTGCACAGTGAGATGCTGTCTCTTAGTAGATGTTGGGGAGAAGCCACCCAGTGGGGTGAAGTAGTGAGCCGAAAGTGCTGCATGGGTGGGCCTCTCTCCTGTGTGGCCATGCCTGTGCCAGGCACAACTGTAGGGCACAGCAGGCCCACATCCATGCCAATGGGTCCAGTCTGGGCCAGGACCTCCCTCCCACAAACTGGACTTCTCCGTGCACAAGAGGACTAAAGGCACAGCAGTGGCAGAGGAGGGAAGGCGGGGGCTCTCAGACAAGCACAGCAACATGGCCTGGGCCTCCTCTGGCCACTCTGCCTCCTACCAGGGCAGAGGCCTGCCGCAGCCCGGATGCCCGGCATCCCCTGCCCGGCCAGCTCTCCGGAAGCTCTGTGCAATCAACTTCTAAAGCACAGCCAGCTGGCCGCACTGCTGCTGGGGCAGAAACGTGGACAGAAGAGTAACCAACGTTCCCAGTCTTGGAAAGAACTCAACTGAGGCTTCCAAAGCCCTTCCTGGGCTCTGTCCTAGGCAGAGTGGGAGGTGGGCAGGGAATAAGACATTTCCTGCCCGCGAGGCGCTCTCCATCTAGAGAAGGAAGCGACAGCCATGAATCACGGCTGTGCGCAGAAAGCTCTACTTATAAAGTCCTCCAGGAGAAATTCTCTCAGGCTTCAACCCCTGAGAATATCAGCCTTCGTTCTCCCTAGAAAACAGAATTTTTAACTTGATGGCTTCTTAGTAATCTTATCAGACATCACGTGTCCATGTCACCCTTGACCCCGGGAAGCTCAAAGTCAAACGTGTAGCCACCGCTAACAATCTCACAAAACCTCACACCCTGCAGTGCTAGGGACTAACAGTTTCTTACTGGATCTTATTTTCCTCTTTGTCTCCTCTTTCTTTCCTAATTTCCTCGACTGTCTTTATCTTTTTTTTTTTTTTAATACACTGTGTTTCTGATACTTATACTGCATATGCTTCTTTAGAATGAGATTATAAAAAATTGATACTACAAAACTACAATAATCAGGAAGGCAGACATACTATACGATGGGAAAAAATTTGAAGTCCAAAAGTAAATTTATATGCACGGTCAACTGATTTCCAACGAAGGTGCCAGTACAGTAAGTCTTCTCAAAGGGCCCAGATACAAAGACCACATACAAAAAAATGGAGCTGGGCCTCTTCCTTATATATTATACAAAAATTAAACTCAAAAATAAAAAAAATGTAAAACTGTAAGAGCTAAAATTACAAAAATATGAGTTCAATCCCCAGTACCGCAAAAAATAAAAAAAATAAAATTACAAAAATCCTCGGACTAAATCTTTACATCCTTGGACCAAACAATGGTTTTCTCAGATACACTACAAAAGAAGTTACAAAAGTAAAAATAAGTCAGCTGGGTTT
>NW_004524602.1:9331789-9378235 GCF_000260255.1 Octodon degus
AAAAAAAAAAAAAAAACCTCTAATAACAAGATTGCTCTCTAATCACAAGCAGCAGCGACTGTGGAGAGAACCTGAGGCCCTCACACATTCCTGAGGTGATGACGACACACTCCAGCCACTTCACAACAACTTAAGGCCGGGCATGGTGCTGCACGCCTGTAATCTCAGCACTCGGGAAGCTGAGGCAGGAGGATTACTGAGTTCCAGGCTCCTAGGCTATGTAATGAACAGTTCAAAGCCAGTCTGGAATACATAGCAAGACTTTGTCTCAAAAAAAAAAAATGGAGAATGTGGAAGAACCCCAACCATTTGGCTATTCCTCAGAAGATTAAATGGCCAAGTTGCCAAGTGACCCAATAGCTCCACTCCCAGGTATCTGCCCAAGACAAATAAGAACACATCCACACAGGAAGTTATATCAAAATGCTTCATTCCCAAAACCAAAACAAAACCAAGTCAAGTTGTCCACGACAGAACAGACACAATGTGGTAGATCTAGGTAACAGAGTATTAGTTGGCCATAAAAAAAAAAAAAAAAAAAAAAAATGGCATTCTGATAAGCTGCTGCAATGCGGGTGAACCCTGAAAATGTCACTCGAAGTGAAAGAAACCAGCCACCAAAGACCCCATATTATGATTCCATTTATGTGCACTGTTCTCTAAGGGCAAATCCACAAAAAGTAAATTAAGTCACCAGACCTAAAGGGGATGAAACGGAAGTGGCTGGTAAAGGGAATGAAATTTCTTTTTGTGCTGATAAAAATGTCCTAAAATTAGCAGTGAGGATGGTTGAAAACTGTTACTACTAAAAGATGCACACCTTGAACGAATTTTACAACGCGTGAATTACATGCCAATAACACTTATTTTTCAAAGGATTGATTAAATAAAGTCTAGGGCTGTACTAAAAATAGTGGGCTAAAGCCAGGTGTGGTGGTGCATGCCTGTAATCCTGGCACTTGGGAAGAGGCTGAGGCAGGAAGATGCTAGCGAGTCCAAGGCCAGCCTGAAGGGCAGAGCAAGACTCTTTCTCAAAACACTATGACTGTTCTGGAGTGGGAGCCCAGAGGTCTAAACGCTTTCTGGCAAACACAAGAACCTGGGTTCGATTCCCAGTATCACATGCCGTGCCAGCCCCAGAACCCCGGGCGTGCTGAGCCGGCCACCAAAACCAGGGGTGGTGGTACACACCCGTCATCTCAGAGCTGGACAGGCCGAGACGGGAGGATCACTACGAGTCCAAGCTGTGTAGTGAGACACTCTACCAAATAAGTAAATAAATAAAAGACTTTTAAAAACAAAAACAAAAAAAACACTAACTACTAAGAATAGTCGTAATAGGAATAAAAATGAGCCAAGAAGGCTTTTTCAGCTCACACCAGCGCACCTTGGGACGGAAGACTTAACATTCAGGAAACGAACCGTGGGTGAGGGACACACAGAACTCTGGGATCGCTGCAGCTTTTCTGGGACTCTGAACTAATTCCAAAACAGCACGTTTCTTAGAAGCAAAGGTCGGCTGCACAGAGCTGGCTATGACAGACACATTTAGGCTGCGGCCATTAGCACGGCAGCAGCCATTAGGACGGCAGCATCCTTGCCCATGGGGCAGTCCCCCAGGGACAGCGCTTTCCCTCCACAAATCTCCTTCAAGCCAAGGAAATAGTGTCACCTAGGGAGAAGGGGACCACCAGCACACCACTCCCCACTCCACTCTGTTCTGTCAGGTCCTCTCTATCCCCTCGTCACCCCATGTCCTCAGTCCAGCAGGGCTCTCTAGAGCACCAGGAGGTCACTGCCTGTGCCGCGATTGAACCCGCAGCCTCTGTAAGCTGCATCTTACCTCCCAGCACACAGACCTCTGGGACACAGCCGAGACCTCTTAGGGTCCTGCCGGGATGGCCCAGAGCTGCGAGAGTGCAGATGGCAGTGTTGCCACGGGAAACATCTGGTTTCAGGCATAGAAGCCCAAGGTCATCCCACAGCCCACCAGCCAGCTGGGTTTCAGTTTCCAGAAAGTCCTGGACCGGTTCCCACTCCACTGGCCCGGAACCCTGGCCCTGTGCTATGGGGTGGGGGGATGTGGGAGGGGGCTGCACTGCAGGCTCCACTCCGCTGCACTGGTGGCAGCCACTGCTCTCGATGGGGCCTCGGCCACTGACATCACAGGCCTGCAGTGTCACATGTGGAGACAGCACGCAGGGTCACGAGAAGTTCAGTGCTGGGGTTTTCTCAGTCCACTGGGTTTCTTCACTCAAGCCCTGACCATGAAGCGTGTGTTCCTTCTCTGCGTGCATGTGTGTGTTAAGTACCTCACATTAGCATTTCCTGCTGCTTCAGAGAAAGGAAGCGTTGCACACACACACACGCACACACACAGACTCACATGCACGTGCGTGCACACTGACACAGATCGCGGGTTCCAGGGACTCGCATGAGGTCACCCAGCTTCAAGCACAGTAAATGACTCAGTATTTCAAAACTGCTGCCACAGAGCATTTCTCAGTGCTGGCAAGTGCCCCGTGCACAACGCCTTCCCACACGCCAGGGGCTGACAACGGGAGCCGTATCTCACAAGTTAGCAGGCGCAGCCGTTCTCACCAGCAAGCACTGACACACCAAACACACGCTCATTGAGCATTCCCTGGACAAGTGTCAGGCAAACGCTTGGTTTCTCCTGTCCCGCTGGCCTGGCACAGAAACCCAGTGTGAGGCGAAGACCAGGCCTCAGCAAATCAGCCTATTTTAAGCCAGCCTTTACTTGTGTAACATTAGGGTAGGAATATTTTCTTTGATCTTTTTTTTTTTTTTAATTCCTGAGGATTGAACCCAGAGCCTTCACACTAAGCTATCTCCCCAACCCCTTTTATTCTTGAGCCAGCATCTCTCTAAGTTGCCCAGGCTGGGCTCATACTTTCAACCCTCCCATATCAGCCTTCCAGAGTGCCAGGGTTACTGGCATGGACCACTATGCCCACCTTCCATCATTTTACCTTAACCTCCCTATCAGTGAAACCTCTCAATTCCACAATTTTGGCTTCCCAAATGAAGAGAAAGCAGTCTTGCTCAACAGCAGGGCCACAGCAAACAGCACAGACTTAGAAGAAGAGCTCAGAGCGCAAATTGGTGGGGATGAGCGGGCTGCAGCCTCTGCCTGGGGCCAGCACACAGCCCTGCCCAGTAGGGTCTCACTGTCCAGGGCTGCTATGGGGACGTGCCAAGACCTCAGCGTCTGTGGGGACACAGGCTGGGCACTTCCCAGTGCCAGGGCAGGGCAGGGGCTGTGAAGGCTGCTACCTGGAGACACCACATCGGAGAAAACCGGGTGGACAAGCATGGGCTTTTTATGCTGGGCAAGATGCAAAGTGACAAAGAACAGTCGGGCAGAGGCCAGGCAAGGCTCCCTCAGAGCGAGGACTCTCAGTCATTTGGGGCAGACAGCGATCACCGTCGTTCCAGGGACCCTCACAGAACTCTCCTGCGTAGTTGAAATCATCTCACACACACACCCCAAGCACTCAGCCCACACTGCTAGCAAATTCACAGCTCCAGAGCTCACCAAAACCAAGCCTAAAAGCTCCTTACCAGGGCCACCAAGAGCAAGGGCAAGTGTGACAACAGGGACATGCTGTGTTTCCCGACCTACTGGGTATCAGAGCATCCCAGAGTCTAGTGGGCAGCTGCCTTGCAAGATCTGGCCTTTGGCCCTGGGCTCCAGGGGAGAAGGTCCCAGAGGCAGAGGGAGGCTGCAGAGTATGGGGCTGAGGGGGTGACCTGCTACAACTACACATGACAGTGCAGAGGCCTTGGGTGCCAGGTGACCCAAGCAGAGCCACAGCCACCCACACAACAGTCTACAACAGTTGCATTAAGACACTACACAAGTCAAAAGGGACAGTTCTTCAAAGAAAGCCCAGCGGCTCCCTCTCCTCATGTAGAACCAGGGCTCTAGGACAGCAGGCCTGTGGAGGGACGGGACAAGCAGCTGGCTCTACAGTGGCCACAGCAGGCAGGCAGAGGCCTAGGCCAGGCAGCTCATGTGCCCTGAGTGGCTCAGAGAGGCTACTGGCTGTGACCAGGGCCACCTGCAGACCGCCCACTGTTTTCCTGGCCTGAACGTGCAAAATGGCACAAGCTTCCTGGACACAGTGACAACTGTCTCCTCCCTAAGCACTTCGCGACCAGCATCATCCTGGGGAGGGCAGAGTGCACAGGTGGTGTGATTGGTGGAGAGAGCTGGATTCAGGGGCTCACTGTGGCCACATCCCTTCCCCCAGGGAGCCACCTCTGTCCTCCCACTCCCCACCCCCTCCCAAGACCACGGTCACCATGCCTGAAATTCCCACCATTTGTCATTCCTCTGGCATCCAGGGCCCAAAGACCGACTGACTACACTAAAAGCCCTGGTTAGAGCATGAGTCATCCAATCTGCTGCTTTGAAATCCACGTAGTAAACATTTATTGCGGGCCTGCCCGTGCCAGGTACCTCGTGGGCGCCAGAGAGGGGAAGGCTAAGGCTGGGAAGCAGTGAGGGCCCAAATCCTGCAGCCAGCCGGTGGCAGAACTCAGCTTGGACTCCCTGGGAAGTCCCTGCAGGGTTTTTAATCCATCAGGGAATGATATGCGTGATACCATCATTTTGCATCCCTTGGGGTAATAAACACTATGTCATTAGCGCCATTAACACCTTAGTGTGAATTAGGTAATCAGATGAAGTGTCACCTTGCAAAACACTCAGATGTGGGGCTGATAAGTTCTGATGCCAGAGGAGTGGAGCCAGGAAAAGGCAGTGGCCACTCCTTGGGAGGAGGGAGGAGGGGACAGACCCAAGAGGAACCTGGTGCAGGACGAAGGCCGCATGTGCATCCTACACACTATGATTCATGCCCGCAAATATTTACTGAGCTCCTCGGTTCTTGGCCCTGGGCACAGTGGAGAACAAAAGAGCTGGGCCCTGCCCGCAAGGGAAAGACAGACAGTAAACAAAGAATCCCCGGCTCTCTAACAGCTGGGTAAGGTCTCTAAGGAAAAGAACAGGCCCTTAGGAGACCACACTGGGGTCCGGAATAAGACAGGGGGGAACCAAGGAAGGTTCTCTCTGATGCTATTTCAGCCAAAACTGGTACAGCTGAAATTCAGGGATGAACTCCCAGACTGAAGGATTGGCAAGTGCAAAGGTCCTGGGGCAGGAAACCAAGAAAGGCCAGGCAGGGCTACAGGCCTGTAAGGGGCTGATGCTGGAAGGCCAGGCCCAGCAAGGCCCAGCAAGGCCCAGCCAGGCCCAGCAGGGCCCTAGGGTTTGGACCAAACATTCCAGACAACAAGCACCCTCGGAGAGAAAGGCTTTCCCTTTTCTGGAAAACTCCTCCTGCTGCCAGAGTGACTAATTTTCATCACTGCTGTGCACAGTAGCCATTTTCCCCGGCCACAGTGATGGCCACAGGCTGCCCTGCCCAAGCCCCACGGTGCCCTGGCATTCCATGGGCCTGAATCAGCCTGCTGACTTCCAGGAGGGACTCTGTTCCCCCTCTACCAGCACGGTGCAGAGTCCCAGAGTAGCTGGCGACAGGTCACGGTCTCTTCCACGGGCCTGCAGGTGCATACTGATCTTAGCTCCGGCAGAGGGGGTCTTACCTGCGCCCCAGGATCTGTCCACCTCGAGGCACCACTCAAGGGGAAGAAGGAGAAGCAACACAAGAGCTGGGGGTGACACAGACAAAGGGGCCTGGGGGTGCTGGGAGCCTCTCAGGGACACCTCAGGCATTGAGAGAAATGACTGCAGTCCTGCAGTCTGGCTCACCAGTGGCAAGAAGGTGGATCACAGAGGAGGTTCCTTCCTGGGTGACAATACCCATCAAGGAAACTAACACAGTGTAAGTGTGGCCACTTCCACCAAGCCCCTTGCCAAAATCACCTGCCCTCAACCACCTGCCTGGACAGACTAATAGGAAATCAGCTGAAGAAAAGGATGCTGCGCGCAGTGAATGTGGCAGTTTGTCACTAGTATGGGCAGAATAAATCGTGGCTCCCCTGGGAATAAAGAGAGGAAGAGGGGCCATCAGGGCACTCCTGACTCGGGCTGGGAGGCCCGGCAATCAGGCCAGGAGGAATGGGACATATGAGGAGACAGCAAAAGGCTGTTTTGAAGGCCGCCCCTTTCTTCCTAACACCCATCTTCTTTTACAATCAGCCACACGCATGAGCATTTCTTTTCATTTATTTCCTTCATTGGGGGTACAAATAAGAGAACCTAGTCCCCTCCCCCAGTAAGCACTCTCCCACTGAACTGTGTCCCCAGCCTGGATCAGAATCCTAACCCCCCAAAACCTGCCACTGCCCTTGACTCTGTCTACACCGCTGCCCACGGCAGCTGCTGCGAAGCGGGAACGCACTCCCAGGGCACATGGCAGCCTAGCACTGTAGACAGACAGGCAGGCCTGCCCAACCTGGAAAACCCTGCGGCCCTCCACAGTGGGGCGGGGTGAAAGTCCTGTAATCCGATCTTATCTACCTTCCTGCCTTTGAATGGGGCCACAACAAAACCAGCACTTTTTACAGCAGGGGCGCTACCTTCTCCTGAGCTTCCGGCCCCTTTCCTTCCTCCTGGCTTCCTGTCTCCCTTCTGCCCTATCCCCTTAACACAGCCTCGGAGTCAACACCTCCACTGAAAGTGACACAGAAGAGCCAGAAGATCCCCATCCCTTGAGGTTCCAGAACCACCCTAGGCAGGGCACTGAAACAGGCAGCCCCCCGCATCCCCCAAGGCCTCCTGCAGCAATGTCAAAGGGCCACGGGGGGGGGGGGCAAGGTTATACTTTCAGGGTACCATTTTTATACTATATAACTAGAGAAGTTTTCTCTGATCCTGTAGAGGGGAGCAACTTCTACATCTGAGCTGGGGCCCAGGAAAAGCACACAGGGGTGGGGGGATCCACACCTGCCCCTAGATAGCTCCATAGCCACAGGTCTAGGGGTAGTGACAGGAGCTTGGACATCCCAGGCGACAGGTCAGCAGCACACCCCAGCTCTCCACCTTCCTAGATGCCACGAGACCCTCCTAGCTCACACCATCACAGCAGATGCCTTCTGACCCTGGGCAGATGGGCACTGCCGGATGGGCTTTACTGTCCCACTTTGACATGACACAAAGTGCCTCCCCCCAGGACCAAGGGCTCTGTCTGAAGCCACAGGAGACAGGCCAGGCATGCAGGTCTGGGACAACAAGAGGCAGGCAGGAGGAGCCCAAGGCAGGCCCAAGACAAGGCTCCCACACCAAGGAAGTTGCTGATCAGATCTGGCCGGATGAATGATACACAGACAAGCTACCTTCGTGGAAAAAGGCCAAGTCCATATAGTCAAAAATATTTACTGAGCTGTGTACCAGAGTCAGGAAGTGATTCAGTAGACATTCAGAGGAGGAGAGGGTGCGCCCAGGACCGGGGAGGCACGGCACGGGAGGTGGGACTGTCGGGGGTCTGAAGTCAAACAGGTGCAGAGGGGCCGGGGAGGGGTCCCAGGGGCTACAACATGGCAGTGGTTGGGACAGAGGACCACAAGGAGAAACCAGACGGGCCTCACGTAGGATCCAAGGGGCTATACAAGGTGAACCGGAGAGAGGCTGGCTCCTGAGAACTTTAAATACCAGACCAAGGGGCCCTGGTCACAGACTGAGACTGTCCACTTCCTCCCAACCCATCCTTGGTCACTCCTGTTCCCAGCCACCAGGACCACCAAGAGGTCAGACATCCACCCCCACAGGGTCCACACCTTGGGCACACCCCAAATTCCTATAGATGAGCAAGACCTAGACCTTCCCAAACCTACCCTCTGCTGCAGAGAGGGTAGCTAGAAAGCACACCTCACAAGGCGTTGGTTTTTTTTGCACATTTTAAATGGTTTTCACACATTTCTGAGCAAGGGCATGACTTCTGTGAGAGACAGCGGGCGTGAGTGTGTGTGTGAGCATCCCAAGTTTCAAAAGGGAAAAAGCTATGGTGAAATCTGACTCATCATTCACTGGCTTTTTTTCTCTTTCAGGGTGCCCTCGTACCTAAGCCCCCCAATTCCCACAAGCACACGTCCCGAGACTGATTTGACCCACACAGCACACTAGGGGACGTCACTTGAATGTTCCTGGCTCTCTGGGTGACCACCCTCCAGGGTTCCCATGAAAAGCCCAAACTCCTGAGGCAGGAACAGGGCTTCTACTGTTACTGCACCTAGCAGAGCAGTTGCCTCCTTATCTTGGTGACTTGATGGCAGAATAAACACTGGGGCATCCTGAGCCCCGTTTCCCATGGCTGAGATGCCCCTAAAATGCAGACAAACCCCCTCCCTGCACAGCCTGGGCTGGACAACATGCTAGCACCAGTCTGGTGGGAGGGCAGGCAGAGGGCAGCGCTGCAGGGCCACAGAACTGGACACACATGCGCTTGGAGTGGGCACACTCAGTCCTGGCAAGTTCCCGACTTTGTGTTTACACAGAACATTCCTTTCTCCCAGCGCCCAAAGCAAGGGGCACCTGGGACACCGGTACCTCCAACACCCAGTGTAAGTACACAATACCAGCGACCCTTCACAATCTGCATGTACCCAGCAATGCCAAAGAGCCCCGCTTCCTCCATTTTTTCCACCCTGATTTTTCCCAGTGGAGCACAAGGGAGCTAGAATGGAGACCTCCACTTTAGTGCCTTGCTCTGTGCCCTCTGGCAAGTCTCTAACCCTCTCTGAGCCTGGGCTGCCTCCTAAAGATACAGCCTGACTTGGAAAGTCCCAGGGGCACACCAGTGACCCCTCCCTTTCCTTCCTCTCCCACACAGCACACACATCAGAAAGCAGGTCAGGGAGGGGCACATCTGTGGAGCACCTGACTGCGCAGTGTAATAAAATACCGCTTGCATGTTCACCCACCAGGGTGTCCGTCACAACGCGTACAACTCAGGGCTGAGCTCATTCCAGCACTGGCAGGGCATCACCCCCATGTGGATCCAGAAGGTTCCTTCACCCCTACAGGAGCCCCATGCCTACTCACTCCCCACCTTGCCCTTCCCAGCCCTGGCACCACCCATCTGCTTTTGCTCTATATCCATTTGTCTACCCTGGGTGTTTCATGTAATGAAATTGTACAATCACCGCTTTCTGTGTCTGGGTCCTTCTACGTAGAACCTTTCCAGGGTTCGCCCGTCCTATAGCACGGGCCTCATCTCTTGGCTGGAAAGTACTCTGCTGGAGAGAAGAATGCTGGTTTGAAGGAGTCAGACTTTCAGAAACTTTGGTACTACTAATTATTAGTAATGTTTAAACAAAATCATCTCTGATGGGAGGTCTGGGTGCAGGGTGATCATGGGCTCAATTAACCTTTGATGGCCACCTCTGTCATCACCACCCACAAACTGCAGCATGTCCCAGCCTGGCTGGCGAGTCACCAGCCTACAGGCCCAGCCAGGCACCAACACCTGAGCAGGTGAATCAGAACATTGCTGCCGCCCGTACGATGCACCCTGAGGTTCCTACCCAAAGAGTAAATCATCCTAGGCCAGGAACAATCACACACAGGCAAAAAGCAGGGGAACCCCTCTCTCGAGCAACACTGCCACAGGAAACCTCCCAACTTGGATCATTGTTGAGGACGTGGCGTGATTCCCCATTTCAAAATGATTTCACCAGAGTCCTATGCACGGGTTCTCCCGTACGCCTAAAGCAACTCAACACGCACAGCATTTCAACCACAAACTTGCTGCGCAGAACGTCATGTGGTGGTTTAGTCTGCTCCGGTGCTCAGGGTCGCCAGGAGGGTGACGCAGAACGTCATGTGGTGGTTTAGTCTGCTCCGGTGCTCAGGGTCGCCAGGAGGGTGACGGACGAATCCCGAGGGCTCTTCCTGCATGCCAGCCCTGTGGCCTTGACAAGCACAACTGCACCAAGCACTTGGTACACACCTGTGATGTCTCCCAGCACTCTGGGAGGCAGAGGCAGGAGGATCACAAGTTCCAGCCCAGCCTGGAGACTTACTAACTTAGTGAGATACTGTCTCAAATAAAAAATAAAGGGCTGTGGATGTAGCTCTGTGTAAAAGGTCTGGGTTTAATCTCCAATGTTTTTTTTTTTTTAAACAAAACAAAACAAAAAAAAAAATAGCAAAACAAAACCACTTCTAAGAGCATCGTTTTGCTCACAGTGAGCACAGGAGTCACACCCCTGTCCCTAAGGCTGGTCTGAGAAGGGAAGGACAGGGCCAAAGGAGGAGAATTGACATGGTGACTCACCGGGGCACTATGCTCGCAGGACAGGGGCTCTGCCCATTGTTTAGGACAAAAGTTCCTATCTGTGAAGCATCACAAAATACAGTCTCACCTGCCAGAGTTCCGTAAATACTTCTTCACTGGTCCCCTCACAACCTGACTCAGGACTCCCGTCCACTGTCCCTTAGCCAGCTCCTGCTGGCTGCAGGGGACCCAAGGCCCCCCTGCCACCTGCCTTCCAGACCGTGGAGGCCTCCCCAGCCAGCGCAATCCTCCCCAAGTGCTCCTGGCCCCTCCTTCCCCAGCTCCTGAGGCTGGTTTTCTTTAATTAGCTCACTGTGGCAGGAGAGAAACGCGGCCCACCCTCCAGATGAGCAGCTCTGGGCCTCAAGTGTCCTCTGCGGTTTGCTCTGTGCTGCTGAATGTGTGCCAGGCAGCAGTGGGCCCCGGCCGGGGACGCAGGGCAGGAAGAGCCCCACTCCCCAACACAGGTGGTTCTCTTCCCAGCAGCTGACGCTGCACAGAACCACAGGCCGGCTGTGCCCTTTTCTTCATCCCTGAGACCTGCCATTGTGGTCCTGGTGTGGGACAACTCAAACCCTGCTGGTATGCTGGCTCAAATCCCCCTCCTCCCTGGTCTGGCCATTCCTCCCTTCTTCCCTCTCCCCTTCCTGTTCTTCGTTCTGCTCAGGGGGCAGCAGGGGTAGAGTCCTGTCCTATTCTCTCCTCCCCCAAATGAACAACAGACAACAGCAAACAAGAGTTACAGAAACACTGAGGGCCCACCAGAGCTCTCCCCAGCTACAGGATTTCAGCTTAAAGAGATTTCTACCCTCACACACCCCTACCTCAGTGGGACCCTGTCTTGTAAGGCAGGCCCACCCTGTACTGCTCCATCTTATAGACAAAGAAACTGAGGCACCATCTGGAAGGTACAAAGGTCATCTGACGGATGGTGACAGGGGTGAGATAACAAAGACCTACATCTTCAAACTCCAAGAGCTCTGATTTTTCTTCAACTGCAGCAGCTTCTAAAGCACAGCACAAAAAGCAGCTTCCAAGTAGGGCCGGAGACCCCTGATCTATCCTGTGGACTCTGAGGCTGGGCCTTGGAGGCTGGGGGTTCCCAGCACCTCTAGCGATTGTCCCTCCTTCCTCCTATCCGTGAATCATGAGCACTGCTGGCACTTAATGCCACAGGACACACCATGCCGGCTCCTCCCCTCACTCCTTTCACTGTCATGACCACACCAGGAAGTGGTTACCATTACTCTCCTTTTGCAGGCCAGGAGATGAAGGCTGCAGGAGGCTTGAACAATTGGCCCAAGCACCAGCAGCTGGTTAACAGGAGAGGCGATGGGACGGATGCAAGAATTTCACCTTCTCACAGCCTACATTATGACCAAGGGGCTGGGCACAGCCTGCTGAAGAAAAGGCTCCTTCAGGAGGCCAAGCCAGAGACAGACTCAAAGAAAGGGCTCTCTCCGCCTGTGCTGGCTCACGCCACTATGCTGGGCAGCTCAAAACTTGCACGCGGGATGCACAGGAGACCCTGCAGTATCTCCCACACCATGATGTGTGCAGTCTCCTCCATCACTCCGAGCAGCAAGATGCTCCCTGCCCAGATGTCACCTCTTGGCTCTGGGACCCAGAAGCCAGCCTGAGCACATTCGGGACCAGCTAAAGGCCTGCGTTTGCAGGACCAGGTGAGACCCCTTGGCCTCCGCTTTGGGGTGCAGCGCTCCATAAAACTGTGAGGCTCTCTGTACACAAAGCAGGACAAGCTACCATGCACAGCCTTTTTCTGTTTCCTATGATCTCTCCCTTGCCGTCAGCAGACATAATAAATGTTTTCCATTTATTATATACTATCATTCTAAGAAAAACTAATATTTTATATTATTGCACAAATGTGCTGGTCACATGCATACTGTATGATACCCACTTTAAGTACAAATATAAGCGCATTGGCTACAATCTGGAATCACCAAAACTGCACAGATTTCTTTTGGCAGCTCAGATGTGAACACACACTCTGCGACCTAGAACAGGCACCCGTGGCCCCCACCTGCTCCATCACAGCGGTGACCTGGTACCCAGCGTGCTTACTCCAAGTCCTGCTCAGCTCCCAGACATCTTGGGTCTGCAGACCCTGCGCTCCGGGACACTGGACACTAACAAGAGCCAGGACGGCAGCGACAGAGCACCGAGCCACACACTGGTTGCCTGTGGAGCGGCTCCAAGCACTCTCATCCCAGTGGCCTCCCCTTCTGTGGCTGGTCCACGTAGAGCTGAGTAAGCTCAGGACCCCATCCTCAAGAGCCTGGGTTGCACAAATGCTGTTATCCACACAGAAAGGCAAAAGAGGGCTGAGGGTACAATGTTACCCCATCTTGGTGCCCAGTGGGTTGCCAGGAACAGCAGGGGGGTGAGGGAAGGAAGGAAGGGACCAACCACTGACCAGCTCTTAACCAGGCGTCAAACAGGAGCGAGGTTTTGTACCTACATGAACCCAACCTTACCACACCTCTAGAGAAGTGGGCATCATTACATTAATTTTTTTCCCTGGAGAACCTGAGGCTCAGAGGAAAGATGGGACTTGCCCATGGCCCACCCAGCCAGTGTAGGCTGACTCCTCTGTCCCTGTCGCCACCCAGCCGGCCCCTTGTGCAACCGGGCCATCTGCCCAGAGGCCAGGACTACAGCTGCAATGGAAACATGAGTGTCTCTAGCTCAAGAAAGAGGAGACAACATTGACCATTGACCCCAACAGGTCAGTTGAACCCCGTCGGTTACAACCTGTCCAACACTTCGAAGCTGGGCATGGAGTGCAGACCTATCACTCCAACTACTTGAAAGGCCGAGGCAGGAGGGTCATTTGAGCCCAGTAGCTCAGGACCAGACTGGGCAACACAAGGCCCTTTCTCAAAGATAAAGCAATACCAAAGGTGTGCTCAGTGGCACAGCACTCGCTGGGCATTTGTAAGACACTCATTTCCACCCCCAGCACTACACACACACACACACACACACACACACACACACACACACACAGAGTCCCTAAGACACAATTTCAGGTATGTGGCCAAGTCCCTGCCAAATGCAGCCCTGCAAGTCTCCCCAGATGCCTGTGAAGCAGATCTCAGGTAATTACGCCCCTCCTTGGTCGCTGGGTGAGTGAAAAATAATGTGTGTTTATTACGTTAAAAGCCTGGGCCCTGCCTCAGCATGGTTATTAGAGTCATTAGGACCTGCCTGTGCAGGCCCTGGGCTCAACTCCTCCCCGCTGCCCGCCCGCCCGCCACACGCCACAGCCCTCTCCTCCGGCCAGCAGTTCTGAGCAGAGACCAGACAGAGTTGTGTGCTGAGTCGGCCTGAAGAAAAGCTAGGGAGGGCCTCACCCCACACAGAGGGGTCACAGGGGCAATGCCTGCTGACCCCGAAGGCAGGAACAGAGCAGCCGGCACTGTTGTCTTAGGGCCTCACCTCCTGGCTTGATGTCTGTTCTGGTCACAATCCGGCTAGTGACAATGTGGGAGTTAACAATGTATTCTGAACTGCCCCAAGGTTCAGGATGGCTTCACTGGGCCCACAGGACCTGTAGGCTACCCACTCAGGTGGGCTTGGTAGGTCCTGCCATCTGCCCTGAGGACCTCCTCCAGCACGGGTGGGATCAGTACACTGTAAATCCTGGTCCAGGGAGTCCTCGAAGAGCCTGTGACCAGAATCTGGGCAAGTTGAGCTCAATGCCTTACCTGTGTCACCCCAGTAAACCACCTGCCTTCTCCAAGTCTGAGCATCTTTCACTACTAACCAGGAAGGCCCAAGTCCCAGGAGATACTCACGGTCTCAGTGGGTTGGCCACAGGCTGGACAGGCCTCCCTCAAGTCCACGAAGCAGCCACAGCAAGAAGACAGGCCCAGCTGACTGCTTTAAAATCCTGCAAGTAATGAGCAATGCCACATTCCCAGGTGACACCGTATCACCACCAGGCAGCAAGAGCGTCATCTGGCTTCTCTTCTTGTCTCAGCCCTGCATCTGACTGACAGAGAAGGACACTGGGGCTGGCATGGTGACCTATGCCACTAGGGAGCAAGCCCCCCTGTGCAGGTGGCGGGGCTCACAGAGCTGCTGAGGGCCAGGTGTGCACCCAAAAGCTTTACTTCCTCAGGCCTGATCTGGTGTTTGGGGCAGTTTCATGTCAAGGTTCCACCTGCCCTGACCATGGCCGGGGACATGACAGAAAGACGTTGGACAGATGAGGCCAGCGCGGCTCAGAAGGCTTAAGCAATGAACCTCCAGACACTGAGCAACGCACTGAAGCCAAGTGGCCTGGCTCTGAGCTCTGGGTCCTTCCCCTGCCACCAGGTGGCCAGGCACAAGTGACAAGACAGTGAAACCCAAGGGCCAGATCACCACTATTAACAAAATGTCCCAACTCCCACGAAGAATGTAATCATTATGTACTGCAAACATGTATGAATAAAAAATTAAAATAAAAATAGGATGAGAAAAGGGAGGTCTATTGGCAGGAATTCAACTCCAGTCTACCAATCTCTTTGCCTTTATGCTGCCTGAAGCTCCCTAAATGATCACAGCTGCTAGGAGGACCTCACACCTCAGCACTGACCTGGGAACCAATTTCCTATGGGGTGCAGCCTGGCCACTACTGTCCCACTTCTTCCACAGAGCTCCACGGGAAGCCAGGATGCATACAGGACCTGGTGCCTGTCACTGAGTTTATTCTTTCCAGTCAGCTCAGGGGCTGGTATTTTCAGCTGCTTAACAGAAGTACAAAGATGACACCAGGAAGTACATGACTGGAGACGTACGGCCTTCAGGCTCGTGCCCACCCTGCCACCACATGCTGCTCCACACAGACCCCCAGCCCTTGCACCTCTGCACCCTGACGGCAGCACCAGCAGCCCTCACAAGGATGGCAAACGAAAGGGATATTGGGGGGCTCTTTGGGACCCAAAAGGCCCCAGGGGCAGGGGCAGGGCTCACAGCTGCATTTCTACCAAGTGCCCCAGTGATGTAGTACCAGCAGCGACCACTCGTTGAGAACGGCTGATTAATCACGGAATGTGATCACAGAACAGTGGGAGGCTGGTGGACTGAGGGTAGTCCGTGTGATGGGTCAGACTGCATGGGAATGTCACGAAAACAACATAGGAAATCATGAGAAGCTGCTCCTTGTAACATCAAGTTGCAGCATCAGGCCCTAAGTGTGCTGGTCCCAGCTCAGCTTGCCCTCTGACCCACTCCAGTTCCCTGGGCCCTGTCTGCGCTAGAGCTGATCCTCTTGATTTCCTGGGGGATGGAGAGGGGGCAGCCACCCCTTCTCCCTTGGCACTGAAGACGGCCAGTCTGGAAGTAAGGACATCTCAAGCTCACAGTGACTCCAACCCTGGGTGCTGGAAACACCTCCTTCTCCTTTTGTCCCTCAAATTAAAGGTGGCTGTGGCCTCCTGCTAAGCTCCAGGTCACCTTGTCTCCCACATTTGGCTTCTCAGCTCCCTGACTGCCTGTGTGACCAAGGCCCCATATTAAATTTTCTCGTAAACACTGATGTCCTTTCTGCCTTCCTGGTTAGACTCTGATACGATCTGATTACAGCAATACAAACACGCTTCCACAAACAGATGCTCTGGAAAGCGATAACAGAAGAGTCGAGTCTAGGGGAAGGCTCTCCCCTAGAAATGTTACAATCAATCTGCTATCTATGATCACTAAAGGAGAAAACCAGTGCCATGCCCACAGTGCAAGGAAGTACAAAGGTGAATCCCTACAAGGAAAAGTCTGGGGAGCCGTGAATCCATGACAACAGATCTAAGAAAACCAATCCCTCTATTTTCATTGCTGAAAACACCTTATTTTGGAGAAACCATGGCCACAGCCACAATGACACCAGCAGTGCCCCTTGAAAGTACCAGGTGGTTATCTGGGGGCGAGTGACTCACAACTAAAGAGGTCACAGCTTGGATCACACTGGAACCGTCACCCCTGGGGAAGGGCAGGTTCAGGCCAAAACTCCTATCTCCAGCCCCATGTCACGCGCAGGCAGGTCCCACCTGTCACGCCTGGCTCTGGGAGGTCGCTGGGCTATGGGGTGAGGAATGAGGGCATCCAAAGAACAAAAGGACTTTGGTCACCCAGGTCTAGCACATGTCACGGGAGTGACACATATGCCGGGGAGCTGGGGGAAGGGGTCGGTACCTTCTTTTCTTATGATGTAGGCTTTTTCTCTCTCAGGGTACAATTAAAATCAAAAGAAAGACTCCACGATGCTAGATGGTGACTAGTTAATAAATGACAGCAGGTTTCTGGCCACCCTGAAGGAACAGTCCTCTCCACCAAGATCAGCTGACTGGCACGGAGGCAACGGCCACAAGCCAGGCACAGGTTGATGCGCTGCTGGCAGCAGCGGAGCGACAGCGCTGCACCCAACAGACCAGGGGGCTTCCCCCACACTGAGCCCTTTCACATCCAACCCAACCCTGCCCAGAAGCTCAGAGAAACACAGAGGTCAGAGTGCCAGGAAGGAGAGGATGCTGCAGGGAGGAGCTACAGGGGCTTCTGGGAAACCGAGTCACTTTCCCTAATCCGGAGGGAACCAGCTCAGCTCCCGAACTGGGTCTGCCACCACGCACACCTGGAGAGCAAAGTTCATTTCGGGCTCTGCACGCTGAGCATCAGAAAGCACGGCCCACCTGACTCCATTACTTTTCTCTCTCCTTGCAGAGACAAAACTCCCGACACCCAAACTTAAAGGGGAAAAGGTAGTGGGTAAAGCTTTCAGTCCATGAGTGGCTGGCTCCAAGGCAGGGTGACACACAGCAGAGGGGCAACTATTCACAGCAGCAGAAGGCAGTGAAAGCAACAAGCAAGACAAGGCTCTGGGTCCCTTATATTGTATACAGGCCACCTGCCCTAGGAGGAATATGCAGCACTCACACCCATAATCCCAGCACCCTTAATCCCAGCCCTGCAGCACCAATCCATCACATGATCTAGATTCAGCCACCTCCGAAAAAGCCCTAAGGCTGCCTGAGGCTCTAAGGGACCACTCAGACACAAACCATAACCCCACCCGCCCCTTCTCCCACCCATTCTCTGGCCCCAAGAAGCTGGCACCACCACACCTGACTTTTTACCCCTGGGAGTTAGCCAGCTTTACCCCTGAAGATAATGAACTACCCAGCGGAAGGGCTAGGGCCCCACTGTCGGCTGAGGAGGACACACAGTCCAGATTCACCCCCATCCCACGCCGGCAAACAAGACCCACCATGCAGAAAGCTGGTTTTACCAAGTCACTGCACCTCTGAGGGCCTCAGTTTCCCCACCTGTCAGGAGACAACCTGTAGAGATGTCTTCCAGAGGAGAACACGAAGGGCATGGCCCACCACGTGGCAGAGACTTCTCCGTGTGGTTCCTGATGAGACCAGGGAGCCCAGAGGGATGGGGGTTGGAGGAGGTGTAAGGGGAGCACCCATCACAGTAGCTTCCCCGGTGGCTGTCACCTCCTCAGGCGGCACATCACATGGCCTGGCTGTGCCTCCCCCAAATACTATCCATGACAGTACAGAAGGCACGAGCCCCTCCTCCGACAAAGGGGAAGCCCAGATCAGGAGACTTTGTGGCTCCCCAAGCGTGGCCATCAAAGCCACCGGGTGGAAGGCTGCTGGGACCACAGGCTTCCCCCACCCCTGCCGAGCCACCATCTGGCTGCACAGGGCCAGGCCACAGCCCTGGGGGTCACAGGGGCACCTCCTCACAGGAACTGCATGGAAATGAACCACACGTGGGAAGCGCGCCGGACGCTGTAGAGTGCAGTGCACAGTGTAGTGGCGGTGTAGCTAGAGTGTCCCCTGGGGCGGGTGAGAGCAGCTCGAAAAGGACACACCATCCTCTGAGGGCTAAGGAGCTGCTCCACTGCTAACGGAAAACTGTCCCTGGTCAGCTACCACATAGGGACAAGACCACTTCCCAGGCCCAGGCAGGACTGCTCTGAACTACAACCCCCTTGGGAGGCTGAAGCCCAGAGTCCCAGGCAGGAGGGAACCTAGCTCATCTGCAGGCTGGCCAGAGCCACCAAGACGTTAAGAAGGGAAAAAGGACAGCAAGGATTTCAGGGGTGGTCTGTAGCGAGAGCTGTCTGGGTGGGTGATGTGCTACTAGGTTTCTGAGGTCTCTGTCCTCCTGCTATGTCTCCTAGCCTGGCTTCAAACAGCCCCATGGCCATGCAATCCCCTCAGAAAGTCCTCTTTGCATTGCTTTGTGTCAAGCGCTTTATTTGGGGTCTCCTGGGGACTCTGCGGCTGCTCCCTCCGAGCTCACTGAGCTGTCTTTGTCTGCAAAAGGTCACCCTGCAGACAAAGCCACCCTAGACAAAGGTCGAGGTCAGCGCTGACAGCGCATGCTCCAAGGCAGGCTGCACGCTCCTCCCTCCCTCCCACTGTGACACAGCCCCAGCCCAAGGTGCTCTGCTGCCTCTTCGGGTTTCTCGCCCTCCCCCTTGCACGTGTTTTCACTCTAACAACGCGCACTTTCCGCCACCATGGCTGCCCTTGCCCTGCCCACCCGTCCACCCGCCCACCACCTCAACCCAAGACACAGAGCCGAGAAAGACCAGCAGGAGCTCAGCAAGTCCATCGGCAGGGCCACCCAGCCCTGGCAAACCTTGTGCCAGCCTCCAAGCCACAGGCTCCCAAAGGAGCCAGTCCCCAAGCCCTGAACCTCCAGGCACCAACTCAGGCAAATGCAGGCAAACCCACTCCATGCCGGAAGTACACCCAGCAGACCTCCTCCTGCCATGAAGGGGATCCAGGGATACACTCACACATGTGTGCCCTCCCTCCCCACCCAGCCCAAGGTTTCTATTTTTGTCCTCCTCCAAGAGCTGTCGGTCAACCGGACAGGGCTGAGAACCTGACCCACACTCAGCCTCCCCAGGGCTCGCTGGCTCACCACCCATTCCAGCAGGGCTTGCATCACACCAGGGCAATCTCGGAGCACAGAGGCCAAAATTAAAAGGTAAAGTAAAAAGGGAGCTGTTTACTGGAAGCTGAAGCTCTGCTGCCCAGAAAATATGAGGCTTTTTAAAAAAACACAGCCAGGTAGCTAACATGCGGCTGCCACCCCACCAGAGGAAGCATGTACTCCGCTCTACACGCAGCTCTCTGCCTGCCCCTGATAACACGCGGTGCGTGACGAGGAGCCCTGGAGCAATCCCCCGCTAAGAAATAACAGCTTTGGCCACACCAGAGCCAGGTCCTGCTCATGGGACAAAGGGACACCCAAAACGCAGCCACTATGGAGAGGTAACACAAAGGACATACGAGGTACGCGGTATTTCTGGGTCACAAGAGAGAACACCTTCCAACTGCAGCTTCGCAGGACACTGAGGTGGGCAGATGGTCACTGTTAAAGCAGAGCCTGGCGGAGACCAACCCTCACCTCACAGGAGAAGGAAGATCCTGGGGGTAGTGAAAGCTAGGACATTTCTCGGGAGCAAGGACATAGTCATTCTCACTGGCCAAGAAGTGGCCACCAGGGCTCCAGCCCCTTCAGAGACGCCTGGCATCTGGTGAGATGGGAGAAGACACACACATTCTGCAATCTTCTGCCAGTTCTACACACCTGTCCCAGCTCCGCACATCTGTACCAGCTTCTCACTTCTATCCCAGCCCATCCCAAGGCTTGAGTCCCCACATTACTCACCTTGGGAAGGCAGCCCACAAGGCCTACATTACTATCTCCTGGAGCTTCAAACCTTATTCCCTCCTTTCCTCCAAGCACCCTGCCTGGCTTCCTACACGCTCACCTGAGGATTCCTTTTTCCTCTGAAAAGACAGCAGCAGCCCATTCTGTGTCTATACCTGCATCTCAAAGTGGAAGTTGGCATGGTTTATCACTACCCACTTCACCTGCGAAAGCCCTCGGCTCAATCACAGTTGACAAATTCTCCTCCTCCTCCTCCTCCTCCTCCTCCTTTCTGACCTCCATCTTTGCCATCCTCCCAGGCAGCAACCTACCCTGGACCTGGACACAGCGTCCAATCTAGCTGCAATTCCTGTCTGCAGGTCATGGGTTTTCATTCTGGCAACTGTGCCGTATCAGGCCTCTGAGGCTGGAGGAAAGGATCCTCAGCGGCAGCCAGGACCAATGAGGGGCCAAGCACAGAGTTCAGATGTGACAGCGGATGTGGAAAGACACCTACAAACAAAGACGGTGACCCCTGCCCCACGATACCATCCCACAGGGGCACTCAGATGCTGCCAGGGACCTGACACGAAGGCTGGCCGACGCTGGTGAGACCTCTCAGTTGCATGCAAAAAGCATGGGTGTGTGGAATGGTCTGTTTCACCCATGCTTGCCCCGCCCCCTTAGTAGTCTGAGTTTCCTGAACAGAAATATCAGCCACAGATGGCTCGGCTCCTTCAAAGACACTGAAAAACCACTGAGCCAAGGATACAGACCTCAGGCCGTGGTCTGGGCCAAAGCAACACACACCCAGGACGCAGCCTTCTTTTCTTTCAGGGAGAGCATGCTTTTCTTTTTCCAATCAACTTCCAGCACTTTCCACCCAGGACACACGCCCATCACCCTGAACCACAGCTTCACATAAGCACCTACAGCTGCGGGGCTCAGTTTTGTTGGCAACACAGTCACCCGGGAAAATTCAGAAGTTCTCACTTTCCAACCTGAAACCTGAATTAACTGATCTGAGCATCAGAATATAGCCAAAGGGAACCAGCCAGACGTGGTGGCCCACACCTGTCATGCCAGCACTGGGGAAACTGAGGCAGGAGGATTGCTGCAATTTAGATCCCAGTCTGGGCTATGTCAAGAGATCCTGACTCAAAACAAAAAAAAGAGGCCAGAGTGAGAACAGCTAAGCTGACCCCAGCATTCAGGTAGGAATCGGAAGGAAGAGTCAGAGCCCCTATCCTTTCCTTGGAACCCCCAACCTCTTTCCATCCTGTCCTCAACTGTTGGCCCCGGACAGATTACCCCGTGATTCTGAAACTATCAAAATGAGTAACCATCATTTCTTTGAATGCCAGTGCAGAAACCTGAATTGTGACGATGGCAGACACATTATAGTCCTGCTAAACAACGCCTTCTGCTTACAGAGGAGGAAGCAGAGGCCTGCAGTAGCACAGTGACTCACCAAGGTCACAGAACAGCCTCAGGTGAGCCAGGCGGCTCAGCCACTCTCCTCCATGCCACAGAGGGTCCCGTCTGGTGTAGAGGACAGAGACACAGTGCATGACCACCACTGTCCCCTGCGCACCTCGGCTCCTCTTGGGCCTTAAAGCCTTGAGATCCAAGATGGTAGCGGCACCTCCCGGGTTCCCCAGCACCGGGCTCTACCTGCCCGCTGGCGGAGGTTCTGGGCGAAGCCATGGGGCACAGAGCCTGCACTGTTTGAAAGGGCGCCCCATTGAGCCGTGGGTGTGAGAGGCTGAGCCAGCAGTGGGTTCTGGTTTCTGGTACATAAGAGAGAGCTGACTGTTGTTCTCGAAATCTCTAACTAACCTTTCGAACCAACCTGTGAACCCATTCCCCTTCCTCCCCTGAGTGTATGGGAGCCGGTTTGAGGCAAAACTGCTGCCTCAGGTCACAGGGAGGGTGTGCATGGAGCTCAAAGAGAACTGCCCTCACCTGCAGCCTGACCTCCCCCAGCCTGGCCGGGACCCTTCGGGGAGCGGGGTGCCTCATTTCACCATGAGTCAGGCCCAACACAACATTCCAAATCCATCACGTGCCTGGGGCCCCTGGAAGTATGTCTGGTAGCACCCCACTCCCAGAACCAACAAAAGTAGCTCAGTAAGTAACCTGAATTGAAGCCGGGTGTGGTGGTGAACCGCTATCACCCCAGTGCTTGGGAGGCCGAGGCAGGAGGACTGCTTTGAGTTCAAGGCCAACCTAAACTACACAGCAGGACTCCGTCTCAAAAATAATTATTAACTAAATTAAAAAAAGGAGTGTGTAGGGGGAGTAGGAGGAAATGGCCCACATTTAAATCCAGGGGTGTCAGGGGAGTGTTTGGGTATCGATGCCCAGGCAGCTGCCAGTGCTGAGGGTCTCTAGCTCTTCATTCAGAAGTCATCCTCACACAACGGCCTGTAACTCTGACTCAGCCCAGCTGGGGAGAGCAAGGTCCCCTACCTGGTTTGATTTTCACGTCACTTAGACTAAAGCAGACAACAAAAAAAATAAAATGCACAGTGACCAAATGGGGACATTCACAAAAATCCCAGGATCAAAGAAGGCCCTTTGTGAATGATGTTATTTCATCCTCTCCCTAACGGTAACCACTTCCCACACGAGCCCCAGGAAGGCAACCATGGAGCCCACAAGAGAGAGAGAATTATGACCGCACTTTCCTCTCATAAACAGGCGCTGGTAAACATCGGAGACCACGGGTCCAGAGCGTGGTTACACAAAGGGTTCCCCCCACCCAGTCCCCACGGGCCAACATTCCCTCCCCACTGTGAGTGGTGAGCTCGCACCATTAACAGCAGAACCCAGGCTCATCCAACAGAACCAGCTTCACACGGGGACACTCAGCTTGGTTTCACGCCCAGGCTCACCTGGCCACCGCTCTTGGAAACTTGACAGTTTTCAGGGAAAGTAGCTGCTCCGGTTCCAGGCCTATGCTGGAAGGTGCCTGTCCATGCCTGGCCATACTACAAAGCCAGGGGACAGCCACATGTGTCTGCAGAAGGGGAAGGTCTCCTCACCACCCCACCCAAGATCAGGAGTGGGGGCTCGATCTTTAAACAAAGCTAAAACAGTAACTCTTTCAATCAAGCAAGAAAAATAGGCAAACCTCAAGCAAGCATCTTTTCAGAGCTTTGAGATATGCCTTAAGAGTCCCAAGAGACCCCAGCTCATAGATCAACATGGAAATAAAATGTGAAGCCCTGGGACAGACGCTTGCAGACCTGAAGGTAGCTGCACGTTCCCTGTGCTGAGAGGACCCGAAGGCTCTCCACATATGCAGAACACCCCACCAGAAAACAGCCAAGACTCATAGCAAGAGTCGGCCAGCACTGTTTTCACCACCAAACATTTACAGAATTTTTATTTCCTCACCGATGTGCTTTCAGAGAAAGCATCTAGCAGATTCAAACCAAGTAAGCACAGGGACGCTGAACAAGAATGTCTATTCCATACCACCTTGAGCCCTCCAAGGAGCTTCCAGAATCCTCTCCCCCTCACCGGAAGTGGCCTCAGCTCTGCTCCCTGCCCACACCATGCCCACACTCCAGGGCCTGTCCTCAGCTTCACTTTGTCAACAG
This sequence comes from Octodon degus, assembly GCF_000260255.1. Classification (NCBI taxonomy): domain Eukaryota; kingdom Metazoa; phylum Chordata; class Mammalia; order Rodentia; family Octodontidae; genus Octodon; species Octodon degus. The sequence continues at coordinate 9,355,344 of NW_004524602.1, forward strand.
GAAAATCTGACACGTGGAGGCAGGGAGACAGAAACTGGAGCTGCCTGAAACATTCTGGTCTGGGTCACAAAATGTGTGGTCCTCAGGCCTCACTTCCAGTTGTCTCCCTGAGATACAGTCTAACACCCTTCCTGAAGCCTCCCTGAGACTGCCACAACCTGCCTGTCACCAGAGAAGTTAAGCAACTGGCCCTCCACCTCAATAGCTACGAGCTTTGTGCGGGCAGGACCTGGCCCCTGATTCGGCTCTCATTATATCCTCAGATAGCAGCTAGGCATTGGTGATCATTAATGTGTACTAAGTGCCCGGCACCACAATGAATCCCCTTGATGAGTCCAGGCATGAGACTGTACCCTGCAGGAGCCTGGTGACGATCCACTAGTTCTGCTATTAACTGTGTGTGTCATGACATTGGCCAGGGATGTCAGGGAAACTCCAGGAAAGGTTTTCTTCCCAGTTAGAACCTCACCAAGCAGCAGCAGTGGCCCTTTTCTGCCCCTGGGGTTGACTGTTGAAAGACAGTCATGTTTGCAACAGCTGTGGCCATCTGTGGACCATGAGGGCACAAGCCTGCAGACCAAAAGTCGCTGGGCTGAAGAAAAAAGGCATTAAGGCGGGCAGCTCCAGAGTCCTCCTATTGCCTGATCCCTGCCTGCCATGCCAGGAAGCTGTTCTTCAGTTTCAGGTCACTTTCAGCCAGAAGCGTCCCAACTGGAAAAGGCAGAAAGGAGCTGAGAGCAGAGGGCCTCACTCACTGCAGAATCCAGGCACCCAGGGGCCCGAGGCCTCAGCTTTGCAGCAGAGGGGCCAATGGCCGAGAGACAGGGATGCAGGGGCCATCCCAGGCTGGGCTCTCGCCATGCCACAGCAATGCAGACTGTGCCTGTACTCACCGCCACACCCACCTCTGGTGTCTGCAGGCCACCAAAGGGGAAGTGCCTACTGTTCTGTTTACAAGACCCGGCAGGGCCAGCGAGGTGCGTGGCCAGAGAGCCACAGTCTCGGATGATGCGCTCTGTGAGCTCAATGTGCATGCGCATTTCTCTCTTCTGGGCCTGTCACCAGGCCCCCGTGTCACCTCAGCTGCTCTCCGTAAGCTCAGCGGACACGACCTCCCCTGCAGTTACAGCTGGCATGGGCCATCTGGAGAACTCAAGGCCTGCTCTGGACTTCCGAATCCTTACTTGGGGCAAGAAAAGAAGGCTGAGATTTACAGGACTGCAAAAGCAAACCCTGGGAAAAAGCAGCAGCGGTGACCAGCACCATCTCCAGGCAGCCTCTGCAGAAAGCCACCTGCACAGGGTCACTTGGACCACTCCCAGGCTGCATGAGCCTGGTGCAGTCTGCATTTACCACAATCAAAGACCAAAGGAGGGGCCGGGGAGATGGCTCAGTGGAATAAGTGCTTCCCTGGCAAGTGCGAAGGCCTGAGTTCAATCCCAAGACCAAAGGAAACCATGCATGCTGTTATTTTTAACTCCTTCCTCACCACCCCCCAGTTCTCCAGCAGGATTACCCACTGAACTTGCTTATTACCATATTTGAGGCCTTTGCTAAAACACAGTAGGGGCAGGAGAGGCTTGACCCCCAGCAAAAATCTCTGCCCTGGCCATTAAATGTCACCCAGTCTGTACCCATCTCCTGCGTTTCAAAGGGACAGTGTGGATGAGGGTGCAGCTATCTCCTGAATCCCCCCCAAGTCCGTGTACACCCCCTCCTCCCATCCCCTATGCTGCAGAGAAGCCCTCAGCACAGCCTAAAGACCCCTAACTGACTGCAGCCAACGAAGCTCTAGTGGCAACTTCACCGTGGAGGGTCATCATTAAGTTCTCATCCTGTTGTAAAGTATCATGCTGCCAACTTACTGCAGACCTTGGGCCAGGCCCTTTGCCTAGAACAACAAGCATTCACCCAGTCCCTCAGGGAAGAGAAGTGTCACAGTCACTGTACACAGCACTGTGGCACAGGGGGCCACTGGCCTGGGTTTACCCAGATGGCCCAGGCAAAGCCCGATGTCTGGCCACACATCAACAGTGCTGTCCTCTTAACTCTCAAGAATGTCCTTTGTGGTTTGATCAATTACATGGTCACCCTGGAGTTTACACAGAGACAAATCCAGCCCCACCCCACATCATGAGACTAACACAACTTCCCAAAGTAAAATGAGCCTTGCTTTTCATATCTGCAAAAGGAGAAACATTAATTTCATGGCTTTGCACACAAAGGTTAGCATGATGCTCTTAGGCAGTTACGGGGCTGAGGACAGACATCTGAGTTCAGGCCCTCTTGGGGCCCCGTGCTGCCTCTGACTCCGAGAGCTGTCGCCACCTGCTCCAAGGACATGGGTTGTGGCCTTTCCGGAGCCCTTCAGACGGGCACAAGACCCAGCACAGCCCATCCCCGCCATCCAGCACACAGCACAGGTCAGGATCACCCAGGAACATGACTAGGCACGTGTTGGAGTCTGCAGTGCCCCATCTTCACACTCAAATCCTTGGATAAAACCAAGAGTGACAGCACAGCAGAGCTTCCGGCCCAAAGCACCAGCACACACACACCCCGACTCACCCTTCTGCGCTGCTGCCTTTCCCTAAGGTCTCTGGGAAAATCAGGATGTGAGCTTCGAGGCTTCACTCCACTGCTGCAGCGAGGGTGTTAGCAATTCTATGTACGACGCTGTGCTGCACGAGGTAGTAATGGTTGACAGCGGTAGCTGACCTAAATGAAAAACTTGTGACAAGCCTACTGAGGCTGTTTTACTCATGAGGGAGGGGAGGCTTAGAGATGCTGAGATTTACCCAGTCACCAGCACTGTAAGTGGAGGACAGGAATTTGAACCAAGGACTTTACTGCAATACGCTGCCCCACACCTCAGCTTGAGGTTCAGGTCCGGAACACAACCCCTGTGCCAGAATCAGTCCAGGGACATGAAATCATCTTTCAATAACCCATCAACTTAGATCACCAACAGCCAAGAGCTGATAAGGTAAACTGTACACAATCCTCAAACGCTCAGTGTGACTTGTGTTTGCTCTCGAGAGTAAAACCCATGAACTACAAGGATCAAAACTCTTCTGCTCTCTCCCCTCAGGGAATAGACGGTGTTGTGATCGTGGGCACCACGCTGTGAGTCTCAGGGGAGACCATAGATAGTTTCACTGATGGTGGCACTGGCCGCCAGAAAGAAATGTGGGACACCAGGCAGAGATGGCCCAGGAGAAGGCTCCGAGCCAGGCCCAGGGAAACCCACGAGGGGCCGGGATCTCATCTCGAGGCCCCTGCTGGGGTTCACCAGGCAGCACAGGGGGCCCATGATAGTCCAGTCCATTTCCCCGGGGAGCCACATGTGACTCACTGCTAATTAACCTGAACTTGCAGCTTGCGGAGCCCTCCTGGCTGAACAAGGCGTCTTCTCTCTTCTGATGGCCAACGAAACACTATTTTCAACTTGGTCCAGACATAGCCTAAAGCTGTCTACATGGTGGTGTGAGGGATTACAACTCTGACCTGGATAACTCCGGCAGAAAGCTCACTGCCGTTACTGGCCACGGGGCACCACTCCCCTGCCCTAGTGTCTCCTGGGCACAACAAAGCCAGGTCCAGATGCTGCCCCAGCCCACCTGAGTGCTTGGTTGCTGGCCACTCCCTCTCCCAGGCTTGGCCCCAAGCTGTCCTTCGTCCTCGGACACCAGGCCCTTCCTCACTCTGTCTGGCTTGTGTCTCACACACCTCCCTCCACCCATGGCAACACTCCTATGCATCCTTCAGTAACCCATCTATACATCACCCTGTGAAGGCTTCAGCATCTCTGAGATGGCTGCGCTTCCTCTGGTCTCCTAAATGACACTCTCAGAGACCTTTACTAGACTGCCTCTCCCCAGGGCCCTACCACGGCTGTGGCAGTGACCAGAGTCCCTCTGCGCTCCCGGGACACTCAGAGGCAGAACTTCATCTGGTGTCCGTCCCCCAAAGCCAGCATTCCAAAACCTCCTGTTCCCAACAAGTGCATACTCAGTGCCCGGTGGAAATCCAGTCCTGTCACCCAGGACTCGGCTGTGACCACACAACTGAGCAACATTGGCGGAGAGTTCTCCGACCGACCTACACACCACCGCCACATTTCAGAGAGCGAGGCCAAAGAACAAGCAGCAAACCAGGATGTGCTTGAGCACCCTGCCTTCACCGAGGCCACCACAGGACCTCGGAGTCCGGGTTTAAATCCAGAGTCCTCCAACCCTTTGGTGTCACCACAGGACATGGAGGCTCAGCAAGATCCAGCTGGGGTCTCTGACCACCCAGCGCCTCCCGGCTCTGCAGGGGCTCCACACACCAGGCAGACACCCCAGACCACAAGCTGGAATCCAGCTGCTGCCCAGGCCCCTGTACTCCCTGCCTGGCCCCTGGGAGCACCCCAGGACAGGGGTAGGTGGGTCTGGAAGGCGGAGGTGTGGGTGGACAGGCCTGGCCCCTGGCCCTGTGTACCCCTTCCCCCATGAAGAGGAACCAGGCACAGAAGCCTCCCACAGCTGCATTCCTCTCACGCAGCTAAGGACAGGCGCGGGGCAGATCCCACTGCCCAAGTCTACGTTATTTCAGAGCCCTGAGTTCCCGCCACATGGCCCAGCCAGCTGGTTGGCCAGGTGGTTCCTAGGCAGAGCCGGAAGTGGCCCCTCCAGCCAGGCCCAGAAAGCACCAGCACCGGTAAACACACACATCTGGGCGATCTCAGGCAGCTATCAGTGACCTGGGTGTGAGTCACCTCATTTCTGCTTCAGGACCTTGCCCATCCCCCACCCTGGGGCACTGATTCATCAAAATTTGTTTTCCATACTATTATTTTTAGACAAGCAAACAATTTGAAATGAAGATTGAGAAGGTGGGAGAGGGGGTGGCAGAGCCAGGAAAGCAAATGAATGATTTCTTTTTCAACAGAGACCTCAGGGCCTAGGTCAACAAATGGCATGGGGGGGGAGGGTGTGTATGTGTGTGTGGCAAGTGTGCACGGGATCATCACGGAGCTCAGGGCTATCAGCCCGACTTCCTCTTGCAAATCGAGCATTGACTGAGCACCTGCTCTGTGCTGGGAGCTCCACACACCGGCCAAACACTCGACCTGTCTTGGCTCCTTGAGGCTGATGTAGATGAGGTAAGTGGTACAATCTCCTTTTCACAGATGGGGAAACTGAGGCTAAACTGAAGCAGATGTCCCCGAGGTCAGCACACAGCCAGTTAATTGTCTGACTCGCTGCCCTAGCTCTTTCTGCTTTACCTTGCACTTCCTGTGCTCCTGGGGAATAAGTGAAGAACCTGTCTGGGGACAGAAATGGCCCCACATAAAACCCAAAGGGGGCGCAGGACAGGCTGGAGCCCTCTGCCACCCCAGGAACAGAGGGGAGCAGAGTAACCCCTGGTCTGCACCCAGCAAGATTAAGACAGAGGCTCTTGACAGGGAGAACCTAAAGCAAAAGGAAAATCCCCACTGCCACGATCAGCCCTGTAACTACTCAAAAAGTCCTTTCTGGGTGCATTACTCCACATTTGGGATCAGCCCAGGGGTGATTTTTTAAGGAAAAAATGCCTTTTGGCATTTTTGAGCTGTGACAGCGTAAAAACAGACCTTTCAAAAACACACACCCAAAAGGCATTACTATTTTCAGAGGCCTGATTTTCAAAAAAAAAAAGAAAGAAAGAAAATGAAAATATCCCCCTCCCCATAAAACACAGCTTGGCGGCTGGGAATTTAAGTAACACTTTTACCCTGAACTTATATGCTGCCTCTGGTAAATAACGGTCAGTCACGTTCAGGAGAGAAGCCAACAGCTGTGGGCTGGGAGGGGCAGCTGACCCAGAGAAGAGAACCTCCACCAGGGGAAGACCAGCCAAGCTGGAGTTTAAACGCCTAACCTCCCTGCTGCCTAACAAAGGCTGGCGCTTACGCAATCAAGCACAGTCTTTCTTTATATAGAGGCCTAAATTAAGTAAAGGAAGCTTCCTGGGTAAACCTTGACATTTGAGCAAATATTTCCACAGGTATCCTCTAGCACCATGCCTACCTCTCCCATTTCACCATGTTTAGGCCTCTGTGGTCATTAGTTTAAGTAAACTTCCTGCTCTGAGAAAAGCCAAAACTCAAAAACAAAGGAACCAAAATTGTTCACTGTATCTGAAGACACCCGGCCCTGAGGCTTTATCCTAACGCTCAGTTATTTTTGTATTCCTTTGTAGTTAAATTTCACTGGTACTGAGGAAGAAGCAGAGAGGACAGAGGGGAAGAAATTAGCAAAGCTAAAGACTGAATTATAATTTTACTGCTTTCACTTATATAAATTAATTGGCACCAGCCTGACAGGGTCTTGGAACAACACATAAGACAGCTAGATCTGTGATTCACCCATCAGCTGGTTGTGTATAAACAGCAGCAGCCCTCTAAAATGCTTGGCCAAAAAATCAAATTAGAATTGGAAAGCTCCCTCTGCCATAAAGCTTACCTAGCCCAGTTTCCAGCCGAGGCTATCTCAAGCCCAGAGAAGGAAAGTGGCTGGCCCCACATCACACAGCTAATCAAAAACCAATCAAGAACAACTGCAAGTCATAATTATGTAGGGTGGGCTCAGCCTGGAACCTACAAGGTCTCTTGACTTGGGCCACCAGAGCAGCTCCCCAGCCTCGCTTATTACTGGTTTTTCTTTGATAGCATTTATGGGGAGAAAAGTCCTGCTAAACAAACTTTAGCCTTGTTCAGAATTAGCCAAACATCTTAATTAATAGGCTTCTATTCTGTTTTCATTTTACACCAAGTCTCTCTGTCAAAATATTGTGCAGCAGTGTGCCTGCTGTTTACAGCAGGGCCCTCCGATCATCATCAGCGGACAGTAGGACTCGCTTTGTTATTTCTCCAACTGTTAATTAAGTCAAAACAAAGAATGTCTCACATGTGCATACATGCATACACACACGTGTGTGAGCACACACACGCACGCACGCACGCATACACAGTTATCTTTGTCAGAAGCCCATAAACTGCAGAGCTTGGGGGATTTGGTTTCTTAGCACCAAGAAGACAGTATTTACAAATTAGCTAAAGACCAAACACACAGCGCATTATGACGATGCCAAAGGACCCCTGTTTAACAGCCAGCAGAGGCTGTGGCAGGCGAGACAGCGCTGCCTTAGTCACTCTCTGCCTGTTGCCTGGAGCAGGCGGCTGGTTACACGTGGAAGGTGCTTATAGGAAAGCGTAAAGGATCAACTGGATACACTGTCTCGGAATCAAGGGCAACCGGAAACCACAATTGTGCAGGGTGGGCTTAGCGTGCCAACTTCCAACTGTCCCCGAGAACCTCTGCCCTGAAGGCAGGGCAACAGAAGGCCCACAGCCCAGGAGCTGTTGGGGGTGGGGGGCAACAGGAGATGGCAGCTCCCTAGGGAAGGCCCAGTACCCTCCAACATCCCATCAGCCCCTGGGGTCTGCAAGGTCGCTGGGCTTCCTAACCCTCCATCTCGGATTGGCTAATTCCGGGCCTGCTGGAGCAGCCTTCCTGGCAATTGTCTTTCAGGCCACCAACATCATACCAGATGGGCATTTGTGAAGAGGAGTGGGGCTACTTTTCCACATTTTTGTTTCATTTTAAATCAGTCAGTAGAGCAAAGAGACCTGGACAGAAGTTAATTAAAGCTATTTGTGTGCTTTGGTCACGGAAAACCGCCTTTCAACCCCACAGTAAACTTATGGAGGTTTGTGGGCCGGTGGATGAAGAAGGTAAGAAGGAAATAAAATCTAATTTCCATGTAACCCAAGTACTGCAGGGTCCTGTTTATTTTACAAAGGAGTCTACACCGAGCAATGGCCCTGTCAAAGGGCAGTCACATCTCCTACTAAATTAACGAGGGAAATTAATGGTTATTCAGTCCATCAAATTATGTTAATTTTACCTCTGTTATAATAATACAGCAATCACAAGTGTACATTATTAAACCACTATTTATATTTTTGATCGGATTCCTAATGTGAAAAGCTCAAACCAAATCTCTCAATTTCATCAACTTCTTGTATTTCTCAGCAAAACTAAGTGACTATCACATTCATTGACCTTTTTTAAATATTAAAATAGTCATTTAGATGGCTGTGGTAGCACATGCCTGTTATCCCAGCACTCAGGAGGCTGAGGCAGGAGGATCATCTTGAGTATGAGGCCAGCCCGGACTATATAAAGAGACCCTGTCTCGAAAGGCAAACAAATAAGATACTTATTTAAAACTTTATATCTCTGCACAGGCTTTTTGAAAACATATTACTGAGTGTTTGCGTCCATTCAGAAACTGTGAGATTTACTTCCACAAGTGTTACCCAGAAAAACAAAAAGGTAGGTCAGGCCAAAACCACAAGCTAAGCATCCACCACCCCCTCTAACTCATCCACTTTTACTGCCACTTTATTATTTTCCAAGCTTGTAGATCTAAAGTCCCGCTCCCACCAAAGAAACCTGAATTTCAGGTTTGTGGTCCTAAATTACTTTTTGCTTCAAAGAGAAAATGCTTTGCAGTTATGGAAGTGACCAGACCTGGCCCGCTGACCCTTTGTGGCAAGTACCAAGGTGACATATTTGGGGCAGCACCTGGTTTAGGAAAAGGCAGAAAACCTCCTTCTTATGGCCAATCCTTCCCAGGTGTCAAAAAGCACTATGATTGTGTTGTTGTCCAAAACACTCCCCATGAGCCCACACAGACCCCCCCCCCACCTCCTCCACAGGTTAACTGTGTTCCCGAAGGCAGGACACATCATGCACCTTAGGGGGTGGCTAATGCCCTGTATCCGGGGGTGAGGATGTCTCCCAGCCTACACAGGGTCCTCCTTATTATGAAGTCCAGGCTGGCTTCAAACTCAAGGTGATCCTCCTGCCTCAGCCTCCAAGGACAAGGATCATCCCAGAGAATCACTGAATGAGTCCATTGTCTGGGGACACACGGCCACCACGGCACATCTCCACGATGCTCACAGCTTATGGAACCCTAACTTCACAGGTGTGGACAGGAAGGCTTTGAAGGATTAAGGAAATTCTCAAACCCATGCAGGGAACAGAATGGCAGCCACAGAACTCAAATACTCTTTTTTTTTCCAGAGAAAATAGAGGGTTGAGTTATTGTATTTTCTACCACAATGACTTCAATAAGATTTAAAGGGGTAGGGGAGATGGCTCAGTAGAATAAGTACTTTCCTGGCAAGCACAAGGGCCTGAGTTCAATCCCCGGTTCCACCAAAAAAAAAAAAAAAAAAAGATTTAAAGGATACACCGTAGTCCCTCTCCCCTGAGAACTCCCCCCAGATTTCTTCTGATTGCTGGGAATACAAAAGAAATAGCGCTCTGACATTCAGATAACGCCCTACTAGTGTTTCCCTTAGAGAAGTGTAAGCTCTCCACAGACAGGGACATTCTCAAATTTACCCCTGCACTCTCCCCTGGTGCCCTAACACCAACTCAGACATGAGAAGGGCCCAATAACTATCACCAAAGCAACAAAATCTACCCTGGAGCCTTTGACTGGGACCTGAGTTCCTGGATAGAGCAGCAGCCGCCAAGGTGCCCTGGGTCCCAGGAACACCAGGGGGCTCCCAGGAGCAGGCACAACCCCAAGTCTGCCACCCAGTATCCTGGGAGGAAAGGAGGAGGCTATTTTTCCTCTCCCCCCAGGTGAGAGTAGCCTGGCAAAGTCCCAGGGAGTGACAGCCACACCGTGGATCTGGTGCGCGGTGCAGGAGGGACGCCCGTGTCAATGGTGCTGTCAGGCACATTTCTGCCACTTCTTCTGCACTCAGCACTGAGACACAAGAAAGGCCCAATTCTCTTCCAAACAAACAAGGCCGTTAGCCACAAAGGCCAAGATGGGACTGGAAAGATAGCTCAGGGCAATAAGTGCTTGCCTGGCAAGCACAAGGTCCTGAGTTCCATCCCTAGCACCACCAAAAAGAGTCACAGAGGCCAAGGTGCAGATGCCCCTGCTGCACAAGGTGTCCGCGTCCATCAGAAAGGAAGCTTCAGCATGCTTGATTCCTCCTTCCTGACCCAAGCTTCCCTTTCTTGGCGGCAAATATTGCCTCCCTGTTCTTATGCACAGCAGACGAAGATACATGCAGCTTCACTCAAGTGCTCAACAGGTGGGGGGAGAGAGGGACGGAGACGGGGAGAGAGGGAGAGAGAGACAGAGACAGAGACAGACTGGTGCTGCACAGCTGGCCTGAGTTCTGGCCATCCTGCCGGATCTGTGTGCTTGGACATCCCATGGGTCCTACATCTACGTCAGGATCTTAGCACATCACTGGCACCCGGCTCTGTAACAGGCTGGAGATGAGCAAGCCTATGTCCCTCCCGCGCTCCTAATTGCTGCAACAGATTAGTGCTGGGGAAAGAAAGAAGCCACAACTCAGTGTGGAAGTCCCAAGTCTACAACAATAATCGGCAAATGTTGCCAGGGCTGCTCATAATCACACAGCAGGCAAAGCAGGAGTACATGGCCACCCTGGACCAAGCACTCCGTGAACCCGAATCCAAAGCTTAGAGAGTATTCTAAGGTGCCCATGAGCACACACAGACAGAGGGGCATGACTTCTCTCCTTCCCAAAGCTCTACCTAGTTCTCAAAGGCAGCATGAGGCCAGGCAAGGGACAAGTGACAAACAACCTACGGAGGCCATCGGGCCCCAGGGTCTCACCAGCAGAGCCCAGCTAGCCGCCACCTCCCCAAGACATGGCCTTCAGTTTTCCACCCAGGACCAAAACAGCAGCAGCTGTTGCCAAGGGAGACACCGCGACCAAGAGATGTGGGCATGAAACCCAAGAAAGGCAACTCCCTCTTTCTAGATTCACACCCAAGTAACTGGGGCTGTCCAGCTGAGAAAGGTGAATGAGGAGTTCAGATCTGCTCAGGGCTTGGGCTCAGTGGTGCAGCACTTGCCCAAAGTGAGCAAGGCCTGGGTTTTAATCCCCAGCATGGAAGAAAACAAAGCTCTTCTTAAGGTGCAAAGGACACCAGTCCTGGTGAGAGGAAGACAGGAACCGGGCTGGTACGTGAGAACTTTCCTCAGCACTCATATGCTTCTTGAGGGGCTATGGAAGAGGAACAGGCAGGCCAAAGCTTTGCCCCTTGCCAAAGCAAACTCCTCCCAAGACAGGAGAATCACAGCCCAAAGGTTTAGCAAGAGCCACCAACCCAGAAGAGAATCACACGGCCCAAGTCAGGACACCAACAACCTTTCCACTGTTCCCCTCCAAAGTCTGCTCAAGTTTTAAACAAGATTGTCTGAATTCTAGCTGCCTTATCTACTTTCCAGGGGCTGGTTTCCTTGTTTCTTTCTTCCAGGACCTAATAAACCATGTGAAAGTACTTTGCAAAGTGTGAAACACCTTCCACAGCTGTGTGTTTAATAATCTATACTATTTTTCCCGTCTCAATGTGCAAAGCTCCTGCCTGCCTGGCACCCATGTGCCTTAGGAGTGGCCTGTTTTCACAGTCCCTTCCTCAGGTGGAGATATACGCTGCTCACCCATCCTGCCCTTCCCCACCCCGCCAAAAAGAAGAATTAAGAGCTACAGCTGGCCCTGGCACGGTGGTGCACACCTGTAATCCCAGTCCTCTGAAGGAGGAGGCAGGAGGATCACTGCCTTGAGTTCAAGGCCGGCCTACAGTACTCAGTGAGACTATGTCTCAAAAAACAAAACAAAGCAAACCAGAAGCAGAGCAGGGACCAAAGCCCAGGTTTCTCGGGCCATCACCCTGAGGCCAACTCTAGTTCTGTCAGAAACCCTGGGGTATGCTGCCCATCAGCACACACACACCACCTTCCCTCTCTATTGACTGCACCCACCCAGTTCAGTTCAAAAACCACTTTTAAAAATCAGTATGCCCACCATATGTGGCATTTACCTCCAGGAGGAGGGCAGCCCCGGGTTCTAGGGACAGATGTTGCTTTGTGCCTGCCTGTCACGGCTGGCAGCCCTTGAACAGCTGCCCCAGCAGGTGGCCCTCGATGGAGTCAAGCCTGGGCCAGAAGTGAGAGTGAGGGTGACAATCCCCTGCAGGCTCAGGCCTTGTAAGTCTTCTTCTCGGTCCTCCGCAGTCTGGGGCCTCAAGAACCCGCCCCACCCCCACCTCCAGGCGAGCGCACGCCCTTGGTGCACAATCAGACTTTAAAGAAGGCTGCACGTAGAGACAGGAGGCCAAGGTGCCCACACCCCAATTCCCAGCCAGGCACGGCCGGGCACGGGGAGGCCCCGGGAGCGGAGAGAAGTCACTGACCCCTTCCACCCGCCATCTGTGAGCCTGCCCGACCTCGCCAGCGCGATGCAAGGATAAAGGAGGTCGGGACAGATGGCAAAGCGCTTTGGGAAGGAGGCTCCGCAGGAATGCGAGGGCCCGAGAGAGGCCCACTTCGGGGCGGGTTTTGTTATCTTTGCAAAGCTTCCCCCCAGTTCTATTGCCTAGCAATCTCTCAGACCAAAAGAAGGGCAAACATGGGGGGGGGGGTCCTGCCGCTAGTCTCTCCCACTTGGAAGTCGGAGCCCCGCACTGCAACTAAAGTGCGTGCGTGCGTGCACAGGGGGCGGGAGAGTGGAACAACCGGGTCTAAAAATACTCGATAAAAATGCTAATCCCAAAGGCAAAGAAAGAACGAAGAAGGCATCTGTCAATCACCGGGCTCCCGCTCCTCACCCACGTCCCCAGCTGTACCGACTGCATTCCAGCCGGGGACAGAGCGGGGGACCGAGCCGGAGCAAAAGGGGAAAGAAAGGGACAGGCACGGCCACCTCCACGAGCGCGGGCCGCGCGGGGCGGGAGGCGGAGGAGGGGCTCGGCCCGGGCCGAACAAAGCGGCCTCAACTCCGAGCGTAGCCCGCGGGGTGGGGGGGGACCCCCGAGGGACCCCCTTTCCCGAGGGTGGGAAGGCAAAGCGACGGAAGCCAGGGTGCCGCGTGGACGCCGAGGGCTCCGGACCTGGACGAGTGCAGAGGTGTTTTTGCCGGGGTTGGGGGGTCCCCGCTGTCCCCGCGCGCCCACCTGGGGATGGTGATGCACTTGGTGCTGGCGCTCTGCGTGGTGATCGCCTTCTCCAGCTCGTCCAGCTGCCCCGTCTTCTTCAGTTTCTTCACCAGGCTCTTGACCGCTTTCTCGCACCACTTCTCCTCCTGCCCGTTCTGCTCGCCCTTCTTCCAGCCCAGCAGGCGCTTCACGATCGGGGGGGTGAAGGGCAGGATGGACGACATGGTGGGGCGGGCGCGCGCGGCGGCGGGGAGCTCGGCCCGGCCCGGCCGCGCGCCCCAAACTTCGCCCCAACTCCGGCGAACTTTGCGGGCTGCGGCGCGCGGGCCCCGGCGGCTCCGGGCGGAGACGGAGGCGGAGGCGAAGGCGAAGGCGCGGGCCGAGTAGGGCAGGCCCCGCGTGCGGGGCGGAGGCGGCGGCCGCGAGGCTCCGAGTGGCAGCAGAAAGTTTGGGTTTCCGCACGGGGTGGCTGTTTGGGTGCCGCCTCCGGGCAGGAAAGTCCAACCCCCCGCCCGGCCCCGCTACCCGGGCGCTCAGGTCTCCCCGCCCTGCGCGCGCCGCCCGCTCGCGTCTCCGTTTCATGCAAATCCGCGTGCAGCCTCCTCGCTGGCGCTGTCACCGCCCCCTCAACGCCGGGGCTCCCGCTCCGCCCCCGCGCCCCGCGCCTCCGCCCCCGGGCGCCCCCCCCGCCGCCGTCCCCGCCCCAAGCTGCCCACGTGGGCTACCGGGCGGGCGACTCTCTCGACTCGGACAGGAAAGGGCCGAAGCCGTAGTAGCAGCCGGGGAAACGGGAAGGGGTCCTAGGAAACGGGCGACATGAGGGCCCCAGCGCGGGGCGCACCTGAGGGGACCCGGCCGGGAGCACACGCGCGGAGCGTTGGTTCAGGAAGTCAGGTCGCGCTGGTCCCCGATGGGGGCCTGACTCGACGCTGGGGCTTCTGACTTTTTCTTCCCCGGTGACAACTCACAGGCCGGAGGCACGAAGTAGCTCTTGGAAGTGGAGAGTTGGGGACCCCAGTGGCAACCCGAACAATAGCTGGAGCCAGAGAGAGTCCCTAGGGCCTTGTGAATCTAGCGTTTAGGAGGAGAAAAGAAGAAGAAGAAGAAAAAAAAACAAAAACAAAAACAAAAAAAACACGGACCCGAAGACATCTGTTGAATCCCTAAAGGAATGAATGGGGGCGACATCGTGATACTTTGTGATCGAAATTCGACACCCAGTCAATAGGACGCAGAGCAGTTTCCAAGGCAGTGAACTTGAAGGGGGGGAGGGGCGAGAGGGGAGTGCTCGAATGTTTCAGTGTTCAAAGTTAGCCGGGAGGGAAACCAAGCGAGGTGGCGCTTTGGGGAGCTGGGGCTTTTTGGCCCACCCGCAAAGATCAGGGGCGGCTTTGGGGAGTCACCGCAGGCCCCTAGCGCCTCCCCTTTGGGGCTGGCCGGGTAGGGAGGCTTTTGTTTGCTTTTAACAGCAGGAAACACTCTGTGGTGGGAAAGGGGTTATCTGCAACCCCGGAGGGCCGGGAGGTACAGAGCCCTGGGGGGCGCGGCCAATCCACAAAGTCAGCGAGGCTTCGGGCCGGAGCCCAAGGAAGCAGAGAGAGTCTCCGGGTCCCAAGTGGCCGTGTCAGGACTCGAACCTGGCGCTCTGTAAGGCCTGTATCCTTTGTCTTGCTTCTGCACCCCGCTGCCTCAAGAAGTTGTGGATGGCAGAGTTCTCGACTGAACAGAAGCGCTTTGCGTGGGGCTCTGTGGGACTGTGCGCAAAATGCTTGCTGGCCTGTGAGATGGAACCAGAACGGCTTGCCTCCCGACTTCCGGGGACACTGTGGGACACTACAGTGAAGCGCTCCCCCAGTCAAGCACCAGCAGGGAGCAGGCCAGAGTCCATGCCACCCAGACTAGCATCGTTAGAGGAGCCTGGTAGCCTCACTCCAGAGTGAGAGAGGGCTACCTGACCTCAAGAGCCAGGAGCTTGCGGCCTAGAGAAGCACCGAGGAATAGGGGCTGGGGGTGCCCCGGAGGCACAGAAAGAGACCCGCTGGCTGGTGAAGGGTTGGGGCAACCCAGTAAAGCGGAAGCTGGCTCGGAGCTGTTGGGACTCTGGCTTTCCCACTTCCACCTCCGAGGTCCTCGAAGGACAGCTGTTGGCACAGTGATGTGAGCTGCAGAGGAGGCTAGGGAGGTCCCTGGAATGGAAGGGCAGCCTCCACGCACTCCACCCTCCTCTTCCCAGGGGAGGAAGCAACTAGACAGCCAGCAAGTCTCCTGGACAGGCTCACACTGTCCCCTGCTTCCTTCCTGCTATCACCAATGAGTCGGGATGGCCAGGCACAGAAAAATGCTGGGTTGAGCCTGCATGAATCGGCTGGTCCACCTGGAGCCTGGGAAGGTGAGGAACTGACCCCTCTTGTGGCCTAAGTGACCCACATGCCTTCTCTGCTGTGGGCCAGAAACAGGCTGCGCATGGATGGGACTCCACTATGGTGCCTGATCTCCTGGGGCCCAGCCAGGCCTGCCATGCAGAGGGTGGCCTTGTCCTTGGGAGGGAAACACTAGCCCAGTTAATTTTTCATCAGGGTAAGTGCAAAGTTCAGGAGAGGCCAGCTAGGGGCAGAGGCTGTGGCTCAGTGTCTCTGGGAATTGTCAGCCTCAGGAGAGACACTCCACCATTCCCAGGGGCTCCCAGGGGGACACCTGGCTTAGTTATAGTTATTTCCCATCACTGGGACATTTTGTCAACAGATGGTGACTCTGGAAAGGCACTGGAATCACTCTGTCTTCACACAGCCCAAAAGGGGCTCAGGGTGGGGGGGTGGGCAAGTCAGGACTAAATCCTTTATCACAGGCCCTCTTGCTGGGGTATTGACGAACACCCATAATCCCAGCACTCTGGGATCTCTGCTGAGGTAGGAGTGCAAGTTCAAGCCCAGCCTGTGCAACTTAGTGACTTAGCAAAACTCTGTCTAAAAACTAAATAAAACAGGGTTGGGCAAGCAGCTCAGGGGAAAGGCTCTGGATTCAGTCCCTGGCACCAAAGGAGGAGGGGGCTCTGCCTCCAAGCAGGTCTCCAGTTGTGCACCGTGGGAGTACCTTCTGCACCTGGCCTCACCTTGTACCAGACAGCTTCTGGGTTAACCTCAGCCCCACTACTTCCGGTTGTGTGACCATCTGCACATTCCTTACCTCTATGTGTCAGTTTATTCAGCCATAATATGGGAGTGTTAGGAACCTATGCTTTAGGATTATTGGGTGGGATCAAGTCACATGACTCCTGTGCAGCACATAGTAGGTCTTCAACATTCATGAATATGGTGGATGTTCACCACAGAGAGCCTAGCAGCAGTGAGAAGCAGTTAGACCAATTCAAGTGAAAACAACCACAGTGAGAAGTAGCCAAATGCCACATTGTTACCTATCCTACACACAAGCCTATTTTGAAAGCTATCACATTGAACTACTTCACACATTAGGAGGGATATTAGGGGGTTTTATTTTGAAGAGTGAAACAATAAAAGTGATACATAATTTCAAAACAAAATGGTAGGAAATTAACAATGGTTATTACATTGTATGTTGTTATCTTCAAAATAGTTCAGATTACAAAATATAGACATGCAAAGTTGATCAAACAATGTGATGAATTGCTTGAAAGGATATTAGTCTTTTTTTTTTTTTTTTTTTTTTTTTCAGAACGGGGAATTGAACTCAGGCCCTTGCGCTTGCCAGGCAAGTGCTTATTCTACTGAGCCATCTCCCCGGCCCAATATTAGTCTTTAAATCTGAAAAATAATAAGTGTTAGAAAGATAGAATTGGAATTCTTGCACATTGCTGGCCAGAACTTAAAATAGCGTTGCCACTCAGAAAACAGCGTGGAGACACCTCAGAAAGGTGAGCAGAGAATTGTGATCTGGAAACCAGGTGTGGTGTGCACATTTGAGATCCCAGAACTCGGGAGGCTGAGGCAGGAGAATCACCGTGAGTTGGAGACCAGCCTGGGCTTTGTCTTTGTCTGCCTGCTACACACGCACACACACACACAGACATACAGTTATGATATAACCCTGAAGGCCCACTTCTGGGAATACACATAAAACAAAAAGATTCAAAGAGACGTTCGTACACCCAGATTCGTATGCAGCATGCATGCACACAATGGGATATTAATTGGCCTTACAAAAGAAAGGGAGGGCTGAGAAGATAGCTCAGTGGTCTAAGCGCCTGCCTGGGAAGCACTAGGACCTGGGTTCAATCCCCAGTACCACATGCTGTGCCAGCCCTGGAACCCTGGGTGTGCTGTGCAGGCCACCAAAATCAGGCATGGCGGTGCAAACCTATAATCCCAATGCTGAAGAAACTGAGAGAGGAGGATCATTAGGAGTCTGAGCTGTGTAGTGAGCCCCTATACCAAATAAATAAATAAATAAAAGATTTATTTTTTAAAAAAGGAAGGAATTCTGATTGTCACCACAACATAGTGGTGTATGCCTATAATCCCAGCACTGGGGAGGCTGAGGCAGGAGGATTGTTACAAGTTTAGAAAACCAGCCTGGGCTACAAAGTGAGCTCAAAGCTAGCCTGAACTTGTAGTGAGACCCTGTCTCAAAACAAAAAACTTTAAAAAAAAATTTAAAAAAAACAAAAACAAAAAACTTGAGGGGCCGGGGAGATGGCTCAGTAGATAAGCGCTTCCCTGGCAAGCATAGGGGCCTGAGTTCAATCCCCAGTTCAAAAAAAAAAAAAAAAAAAAAAAAAAAAAAACAAACTTGAGAGCATTAAACTGAGTGATCTAATCCAGTCAGGAGAGGATTCCAGTGAGGAAATACCTCCCATAAGAGTGGTCAAATTCATAGACATAGGAAGTACAGGGTGCTGCGTGGGGGACCAAGGGTGTCAGAGTTCAGGTGTTATATTGAGTGGTTACAGAGTTTCAGGTAGCAAAGGAGATGGAAAAGGCCCGGCAGGGAGGTGGGGAGAGTAGTGCAGCCTTGTAAATAGCCCTCATGGCATCGCTTCCATGGTTAGGTAACTGTCACTATAGATATTTTACCACAATAACACAGTATAGGAATGACAAGATATCACGCAGAACAGTGCTGCTGGGAGGTCATTTCAGGCCAGGGGATGAAATTAAAGGGGAAATGAATGCGTGCTGGGGTCTACAGGGACGAGTGCTCTGGGGGCTGAGGAGGGTGGTCATGTCACCCTTGCTCCAGTGCTATGCAGTAGGAGTTTGCGCTTATTAGTGAATGTGCTTGTTTTTGCTGTTCGTTCCGAGACAGCGCCTTTGCCTTCCGGCCCCGTTCTGTTGAGTGACGGTGAAGGCTCAGCCTTTAGTCCCCAGCCCACAGTACTAAAAGGCTGTCCCTGTGTCCCAGGGCCTGGCCAGTTCAGGCTTTGCCCCATCTGATGGCTGAGGGAGTGAAGGCAGGGGCTGATGCTGCCTGCGGTCTACTCTAGGCCTGGCTCTGGGCCTGGACTTTGAGGCTGCAGCCCTGTTACAGTTCTCCTGGTCTCTCCAAGATGTTTGTTAATGTTGCTGCTTCATGCAGGGAGGACTGGAGATGCAAGGAGCTGAGTTGCTGTTGGCCAAAGCAGGACAGACTCCGCCGCCCCTGGTCCCCTCAGCAGGCTTCTGACCACAGAGTGCCTGGCAGCTCGGCCTCTGGCAGGGGAGCTGCTACAGGCACCATTCAGGGGAGGTTCCAGGACCAGGGCTGCATTGGACGACAGGAGGGGCCCGTGGGCAGGCTGAGAGCCCAGATGCGCTGCCAGGAGACCTGAGTTCTCTTGCAGGAGCCCCTTCCCGGCCTGCAGAAACTGCAGCCCTTAAGGGTAGGGGGGCACACATGCCTGCGATCCCAGCACTCAGAAGGCTGAAGCAGGATTACTATGAGTTTGAGGCCAGCTTGAGCTATGTAGCAAGCACCTGCCTGGAAAAAATAAAAGGAAAAACAGCTCTGGGAGTCTGGGGCCAGCAGAGGATCCTGGTAAGTGTGGAGTTGTGTGTGTGTGCATGTACATGCATGTGTGTTTAATTTTACCTGTTGTAGTATGTTGAGCCCCTGGTGTGTGGGGTTGAGGCCCCCATCTGCTCTGCTTCCAAGGCCCTTCTTGCTCTGTTATCTTTTCCGCAGAGTTCAGCCCACACTCATGGTGCTTTGTGTTTGCACCTGTCTTGTCTGTGTGTCTCTGTATTCAGAGGGTTCCTCAGAGTTTTCCCTTTCCTGTTTGTATTTTGGAGGACACTAAGAGTCCCCCAGGCCCCAGCCCAAGATCTCCCTTGGTCCATGGTTCAGTGTGCGTCCACTACTCAGGGAACTGTTGGTTCGTTTTCACTACCCTTACTTTTAAAAACGATGCATGTGGGCAGCAGGAAAGGGGACACAATAAAGTAAGATGCAGTGGCTAATGATGTTGTATGCACTGATATCACTTTAGTAGCTGGTCACACTCGTCTTACATTTAAAAATCCATAGAGGTATAGTAGGCCTGGAGGAGCTGGAGGCAGGGTCTCCAGCAGATGTTTTCCCTCCTACGTTCATCGTCCTTTGCTGTAGCCCAAGGTGGAACCGACTCAAATGCCGCCCACCTGATGGCTGGATAAGAAAGAGGTAGCAGAGACTTACCAGCAGAATGCTCAGCCTTTAAAAAGCAAAGAAACTCTAATATACACTACAACACAGCCATACCTTGGGCTTTATCCGTTAAGTGGGTCAATCGTGAAAAGGCAGATATTGCCCAATCCTGCGCGTGGGATACATTGGAAGCAGTCAGATTCGTGGAGGCAGAAAATAGAACAGTGGGTTTCTAGGAGGTGAGGGCCAGAGAATGAGGGTTACTGTCTAACAGGTGTAGAGTTTCAGTGTGAGGGGGTGAAAGGAGTTCTAGAAATGAGTGGTGGTGGTGGTTGGAGCAGAACAAGATGACTGTATTTAACACCATTGAACTGCACATTTAAAAAGTTAAGCCAGGAATGGAGGTGGTACACGCCTATAATCCCAGTGCTCGGGAGGCCATGGGCCACATAGTGAATTCAAGGCCAGCTTGGACTATAGTGAGACCCTGTCTCAAAAACAGACAAAGAAGTCCTGATACAAGCCAAGGCCCACTGGTCCCTGAAAGCATCATGCTAAATGAAAAAGCACATCATCTAAAACCTCACCCATAGGGTTCTGTGTCTGTGAAATGCCCAGCAGGGACTCTGTGTGTGTGTGTGTGTGTGTGTGTGTGTGTGTAGATTGCTAAGTTTCTTTCTAGGGAGATGAAGATGTTCTAACATTGGCTTCGTTGAACCCCTTGGCTTCAAGTAACTGCGCAACCTGAATATTTGAAATACAACTGAATTGTGCCTTTCTTTTTCTATGGACAACATGCGGGATATGGGGCTTGCTCCTCAACGAGGAGGTCTTTCCCAAGAAGAATAAATGCTAGCACCTGCTGAGCCTTGGTAGGTGCCAGCAGCGTGGGTCGGGTTTATCTGTTTCATTTGTACAACTCCCCATAACTCGTGTTTCTAGCGGTCTTCTTCAGAACAGGACACTGGGGCATGATGAGGTGGCAGTGACATCAGTGGGTGGCCACGCTCTGGTAATTCAGGCAGCTCCACAGTCCTTGCTGTTAACCACAAGGAGGACAACAGTCACCACTAACTAGAAATAATCACACCGCAGTCACCCGCTTTCTTACTGAACATGCTGTGGACACCTTTCTATGTCAGTATACACACACTGCTCTGAGTGACTGTGGGACACTCTGCCACATAGATCTGCCACAGGTTACCAAACCACGTGCCCACGTTCAGATATTAGGTTGCTCCTATTTTTAAAAAGTGTTTGTAATCCCAGCACCCAGGAGGCTGAGGCAAGAGGATTGCCATAAATTTGAGTCCAGCCTGGGCTACAAAGTGAGTTCAAGGCCAGCCTGAATTACATACGAGATCCTGTGTCAAAAAATAAACACACAAAAGAAGCACTTGCATTAGTTAGCCTTACGCCACTGGAACCCAAATGCTCAGCGAAAGCACGGCAAAGAGGAGTGGTTTGTTTCAGTTCAGCTTGAGCAAGGCGAGGACATGACAGCAGAGGCAATCACCAAGGGAAAAGCTGTTAACTCAGCATCCAGGAAGCAGAGGACCCAAGTCCCTGAGTCAGGGCCACTTCCTCCAGCAAGGCTCCACCTCCTCACAGCCCATTCCACTGTGGGAGTCGCTTCATGCAGTCAAGCTGACGAGGCCAGCAGAGTCTTTCTGAGCATGCGCCCCCGCATACAGCACCCTGTTGATTCCCTGGAGTAAGTCTCTGGCGGGACAGTGCATGCTTCCAATGCACTTGTTGAAGCAAACTGTTGCCACACCTGCCTGAAAAGCCAGGTGGTACCTGGGGCAGGCTCTCTTCTTAATGGCTTACTTGGCCACCAATGGCTGTCTCTACTCACGGAGACCGGAACTGTGTTTACAGGAGAGACTTCCCAGCTAGCAGTGAGGAATCTGAGCAGGTTCTTGGTGGCAGGAAGTAGAGGACTTATCTTTCAGAGTTCCCTTCTTCTGTTCCAGTTATTGGGGTTCCCAGTGGCAGTTGTTCAGCTCTCTTCTCCCTTACTGGGATGATTTTTTTTTTTTGGGGGGGGACAGGGTCTCACTATGTGGCCCAAGTTGGCCTCGAACTCATGTGAGCCTCCTGCCTCAGCTTTCCGAGTGCTGGCATCACTGGCATCCACCACCACAAGCAGCCTTATTCACTCTTGAGTCTTGCTTGATGCTTCAATCCCCAAATCTGAGTATTGAGTTTCCGTTTCTCTCCAGAGTTCCAGACTGGGACATGCAACTCTCCACCGAACTCCGCATTGGGGCTTCTGGAAAGGCCTCTTCGACTCCTCTCAGCCCTCTTCCTCTCTCTGCCTGCGCCCAGCGGCAGCAGTCTAGACACGCCTCCCCCCACCCCCGCACCCCACATCCCAGCTGTCCCCAAGCCCTGTGCAATCCAGCTCCCCAGCACCCAGCGCCTATCTAATTCATCGACTCACCACCAATTATTATAACAATTTTCTAATTGTTACCATTCTGTGCTTGCTGCTGGAGCAAGTATTCTAAAGCACAAATCTCATTTGCATTTCCTCCTTTTAAAAATTGCTTTCAATGATTGGCTATTGTCTCCAGCAGTGCTGTCCAATAGACACAGAATGAGGGTGACATATACAACTTTACATTCTCTTGCAGCCACATGTAAAAAAGAAACAGCTGGCATTCACATGAATGTTTCCTTTAAACCACAACCTATCTGGTATATTGTCAGGTCAATGTGTAGTTAAAATTGTCTCTATACCTTTAATGGATTTTTAAAATTTGGAGACAAGGTCTTGCTAAATTGCCCAGGCTGAACTTGAACTTGTGAACTTCCTGCCTCAGCCTCCCTTGCACTGGAATTGCCTGGCTCTCGTGGGACTCTTGCATGCAATCTTTGCGATTTACTGTGTGTATTACACTCACATCTCCCTCAGCCTGGCTGCACATCAAGAGCCCAGAAGACGCATGTACTCCTGGCCACTGGCGGTGTAGCCCAAATTGAGGGGCTGGGGTCCGTGACTCTCCTCAGGACAAAGTGCTAGGCAGTGAGGCCTGGCCTCAGCTCTCACCCTGCTCACATCTCTCCAGCACATCCCAGGTCACCCTGCATCTGTGCCCTGTTGCGCACGACCTCGTCAACAAGGAAGACGCAACACACAGCTCTTCCTTCAGTGGTTTATTCAGGCCCCTTACAGCAAGCTTCTACTTCCAATCCCCCAGCCCTTGGCTAATATATACTCCCGAGCCCAATCCCAGTGCACCACGTGGGGATCGCCCATGGGTCCAGCATATGCGGAAG
>NW_004524602.1:9378335-9384040 GCF_000260255.1 Octodon degus
GTATGCACCTGGTGCAGGGTCTCACTATATAGACTGGAGTCACAGTGATTCTCCTGTTTTCAGCCTCCTGGATTAATGTTTTGAAAACCTGTGAAACAGTGAGCCCGCAAAAGCCGAACCGTGAAATAGCGAGGGGTGGCTGTGATTACTAGGGAACGTCAGGGAGCAGAAGGGGCGTAGGCGTGTGGCGCAGGGTGACACAGGGCCCTCAGGCCACACGGACCACACTAGGAGGAAGGCAGCGGCTGCTACCTGGGAGCAAGGCAGGTCTCCGGGAGCCTGGGGAGCGCCAGGGCACCTGAGGACCAGGAGCTCAGTGTCCCCCTCCCAGGTGGCTTGGGATCTAGGCTTTAGCCTCGGTCTCCTCATATGTCTAGTTGAGATGAGATGCAGCCCCAGCAGGGCCCCTCACTGCATTCACACAGCAGACATTGCCAATCGATGACAGAGTGGGCCGGGCCCCTCACTGCATTCACACAGCAGACATTGCCAATTGATGACAGAGTGGGCAGGGCCCCTCACTGCATTCACACAGCAGACACTGCCGATCGATGACAGAGTCCTCGCTGCTCCTTGGACCTGCTCATCTCTGTCGTGCAGCTCGCTGCAGGCTTCCAGCTGAAAACTGTTCACGCTTGAGGCTCTTCCGGCTGTGACCTAATTCTGGGGACAGAGACACATCTCTCTGGTCTTTGGGAATCCCCTAAAGAGAGGCAAAGGAGTATGGGAGAGAAACATCTCATATTCAAGTTCCTGCGGGCTTTCGTCAGCAGCTAATCTCACCAGCCTGATCCTGCCAAGACCACTCGTGGCAGAAGACAGCAGAGAGGAGGCAACAAGAAGACGGGGATCCCGGTGCCTGTGTTAGGACACACTTAAGACCTGAGCATCCGCTGTGAACTCGTGTGTCCAGGGTGCCACGTGCCACAGGAACCACTGTAAGAGAACAGCGTGGCCTCCTTTGCGTGGGGACCTGCAGTTTAGTTCAGGAGCCAGAACCCAGGAGTTGTACCCCCACTAAACTTGGCCACTTACCCAAGGGCTGTGTGTAGGACAGCACAGAGTGGTCTCTGCAAAACACTAGAGTGAATGACCATAAGAGAAACATCTGCGCACCACCCCAGAGGTGCCCTCCATCCTCGGGCACAGCTGGGTAGAGCTGCACTCCCGGCTGGCATGGAACCATATTTCCTCCTACCCCAGACAGGGTGTCCTCAAGTCACTAAGTTGTCCAGGCAGGCCTCAAATGTGACTCCTCCTGCCTCAGCCTCTCGAGAGTGCTGGGACTGCGGATGTGCGCTACCTCACTCGACTCAAACACAGACTGGAAGCAAACTGAGGCCCGTTCCAGGTGCCGATGGATCGCTGTCAGGGCTGCATCGGGGAACCCAGCGTCTCTGCTTGACACAGCAGACTGGGTGAAGCCCAGCACTGTAGCCACTGGGCTCAGGGCTACCCAGCGATCCTTCCGAGGGGACCTCATCCCTCACAGGTCAGCGAACACCAAGGGAAGAGCGGGCTGTCTGTGACGCTCCAAGCGCATATATTAACTACAAGAGGGAACAGCACATTCCCATCTTACTGTTCCTTCAAACTGGAACAAAGGAAGGTTGTCGAGCCCACGCTCATTCTTTTGTTCTGTGTCAGTGTGCGTGTGTGTGTGTGTGTGTGTGTGTGCGTGCGCCTGTGTGTGTTCATATGCATGTGTGTTCGGAGGTATATGCTGACTCAGATGCTCCTGGACCCTGACACAGTTGTGCTTGGATCTCATGGTCCTCGGTGACTCTGCGACCACAGTCAGAGCTCACTCGGGCTGGGGACAAAGTCGCCTCCACCCATTCCACTCCTGGCCTGAGGAATTTGCACCTCATGTGTCCGCCCAGGCTTTGGCAGCCAGAGCCTCTAGGAGGAAAGTGTTTGAATTCTGTACACAGGAGCAGAATCCTTTCTACCTTTCCTCTGAGGAAGCTCTGGCTTTTCGGAATGTCTGGAGACCAGCACTCAGCTTGTCTCAGTAATAATCCCTGATGAATCAGACGAGGTCCCCCAAGACAAGACCCATTGGAACTGCTGGTCCAGAGTGGCTAAGGAGCATACGGACCCAGTTTTGGTTTTGTTTTGTTTTGTTTTGTTTTTTCAGAACTGGGGATCGAACTGAGTCCCTTACACTGGCCAGGCAAGTGCTTACTCTACTGAGCTATCTCCCCGGCCCCGACAAGACCCCTTGGGATGTTCCTCTATCTATGCTCAGAAGCCCTGTGGCCACATGGCCTGGGCAAGTGGCTTCTGTGCCCTGGGACGGAAACCCTATGCAGCACCATGTTCTTGGGACAAACACAAATCATATTCAGGCAGCTGGGCAACCCAGAAGCATTCTGTTGGCACCAGAATCTTCTGGTATAGGAACTAGGGGACCATGGTTTCCTCATCTTGAGCCACCAGGAATTCGATGGCGGGCTTACATCCCAGGGTGCTTTGCAAAACGCAAGCCCAATTCCTGTGGTTTCTGGTCAGATCTGCCTTGGCTGTTGGGGCAATCACAGAACTTCTCTGAGAGTCGCTCCTCCCCTCTATGATTGAAATGGACCTGTGCCTGCCCAGCAGAGTCACACTGTGGTGGCCAAGGAACACTGCTCTTACCGTCATCTCTTGTACCACAAGCCTAACCACCTCCGTGGTCATGACCACGCCTGCCCTTGCCACACCATCATGGCCACATGCGTCTTCATTCACACAGTGTCCAAATGGCTCAGTTAGGGCTGCAGGATCTCCCTGTGAAAAGATCCAGCTTTAGAAAGTAAAGAAGCTGAGTGTGGTGGTGCCTGCCTGTAATCGCAGCATTTGGGAGGCTGAGGCAGGATGATTGCCTTGACTTTGAGGCCAGCCTGGGCTACACAGTGAATTCAAGGCAGCCTGAACTACACAGTAAACCCCTCAAAAACAAGGGAAGAAAGAGGAAAAGAAAGAAGAAGAGGCAGCTGTACTCAGGGTTTACAAAGGAATAGAGTTAATATAGGACACATAATTTATAGGGGACACATAATTTATAGGTTTTTTTTTTTTTTTTTGAGGTGGTACCATGGGTCAAACTCAGGACCTTGTACTTGCCAGGCAAGCACTTATTCCACTGAGCTATCTCCCCAGTCTCGGATTATTTTATAACATTTTTCCAGAGAGTCAAATATAAAAGACTGCAGGAGATCTGTCCACATGCTAGAGACCCACAGAATCCAACCGAGGGCCCGGGTCCTGCAGCAGGGCACTCCGCGAGTCCAGCTGGAGGCCTGGAGCCCCAACAGTGTCTCATGCAATCTGTATCAGGGATCTGCTCTGGGAAGGCGCAAAGGTCAGTGATGGAAGCTAGAAAGGCCGTGCCAGTGGGATGAAGGATCCGCGCCAGCAGGCTGAGGGCTCTGCACTGGTGCCAGGAAGGGACGCTCAAGGTAAGGACCAGAGCTGTCCTGAGGGGAACCGCAGCCATCCTCAGTGACAGCCAGGACCCGAGCTCCTCTGATGATGAGAACAGCGGAGTTCTGATCAGGAAAACCAGCCTTACAAGCTTCTCCAGGAGCATCAACATTACTTACTTAATCCACCACCATAGTTTAAAGAAGAACCAGATGCAGCTTCCGAGGCATCATCTCACATGAGGACAGAGAACAGAGTGCGGCACTGCTGCTCCTGAGCGTCTGTCACGCCTCAAGCAGGGCACAAGAAGAGAGCCATGCCTGACCAAGAGTCCCGGTCTCCTGCAGCTGCCCACCCCTTTCCCAGGTCCAGGTGAGCCCTGCCTGTCCCTCCGGAGGTCCTCAGGCAGGTGGCAGGAACAGAAGTTTTCCCAGGCCTGGGATGGAATGAGGTGTCATGGACAGCAGATTTGGGGTTTCACCACATTTTCCCAGTTGGGGTGTAGCTCAGTGACACATCGTAAGGCCCTAAGTTTGATCCCCAGAAGAGAAAAAAAAAAGGGGGGGGGTTTGGTTTGAAAGTTTCTTTTTAACTCTATCACCAGTTTGCTTTGACCAGGTTGAGACACAGTTTTGGGGTGAACTGATTTCTCCAACTCTGGGCTACTCTGTTGCAAATAACTTCCACTTAAGTAATGTGGCCCTGCTTGCGCAGAGTTTATTTAGATAAGGAAAACAACCTCAGCCTCCAAGGAGGGGCCGGCCCTGTTCTGCGCCTGCGCGTTTGGAGAGTGGCGATGGAGGCCCCGGAAGCTCGGGGCAGCAGAAGGAGGCAGGAGGAGCAGGGGACCAGGGACAGGGTGCTAGCAGCTTGGCTCCTGCAGCTCTCTGAGTGCCAAGTGCGCTCTGTGGAGAGGGAAAGCTGGGCTGTCCTAACACCACCCGGAGAGCTGGTGGTTCCCGGACTTCGTAAGCTCGAGTGTGTTGTAAACTGCACAGAGCAGGAAACTAGTTAGTTATTAATGAGCCCTGGACTCAGGCCAAATTCACACAGGCTGAGGGAGATGGCACCACACCCAGATTCAGAGGTCTGGGTCCAAGGACCCTTCCTATTAGCCTCCCTAGTACCCTCTGTAGAGACAGTCACCCCTGCACTGCAAGGTCCTTGGGTGGGGGGATTGTTTTTGTTTTGAGACAAGATTTTGCTATGTAGCTCAGGCTGGCCTTGAATTCATTATGTAACACAGCTGGCCTCCAACTCATGGAGATCCTCCTGCCTCAGCCTCCCAAATGCTGGGATTACAGGTGTGCACTGTCATGCTAGGCAAACTTTGTTTCTTGGCCCTAGCTAGATTCGGTTTTTCTGGGCCCTGGGCTATACAATGTGTGCAAGGCCACCACCACTCATGTTTTTTAACCTGTAACACATCGGGAACAACGCCTTTACTCCATCATTTGTTTAAAACTTTTCGTTTAAAAGCAAAACCTAATTTTTATACAAAGAGTTAAACACAGCCTTAGGTCATAAAACTCAAGGCAAATCTGCTCTGGCTAAAACAGAGATCTGGGCTGCGATCCAGGCCTCCTGCACCCGGCCACACCCACCCGGTCTGTGGCTGGCCGCCCGGGGAGCCTTTTTGGAGAGCAAGGTTTCAACCACAGAGCTCGGAGGCTGGTGCACAGGGCTGCGCATGCGCATGGGGAAGTGGGAGAAATTGGGGTGTCAGCACTGAAACCAGCCTGGACACCCTGCTTTGAAAGAGGGGAGAGCTGGTGTAATCATCCAGGCCAGCGCAGTTGGTGTAATCATCCAGGCCGGCAATAGAAGTAACTGTTCATGCGCTTACCCAGGTCCACAAGATTAATCACATCAGGCTGCCCCTGTGGGCCGGAGGCAAGCGGTGGAATACGCACCGTGTACGACCTGTATAGAATCTACAAATATACCAAACAATGTGGTGTGCGCCTGCTGAGGTATTGAGTGTGACATGCGCGTGGGAAATGAGCTTCTAGAAGAAATCATGGGAGAATATCTTTAATTTCGGTGTGAGTAAGAGTTCTCAAATGGCACAAAAAAAGCACAAAACCGAAAACCATCAATAAATTGGACTTGGTTAAAATTAAGAATTGTTTATAAGCAGGGAAATGAGATGCTGAAAAATACAGTAGAAAAAAATAGATCTATCTGTATAAATGAAACTATCCAAATTATACATAGACTTCCACAAATCAGTAAGGAAAAGACATACAATTTCTTTAAGAAATCAAAGTTGAATGGCACTTTTTTAAACAAATGTA
>NW_004524602.1:9384816-9405934 GCF_000260255.1 Octodon degus
TGCACCATGGTGTTAAGCAACAAGGGTGGGGCCACACTGGGAATCCATGTTGTGGGGCCACCAGGACTCCCCCACATTGCTGGGGAGAGCAGTCGCTGATGCAACCACCTGAGAAAACTGTTTGACCGTCAGCCATGTGTAGTACTGCACCCCTGTAATCCTAGCACTTGGGAGGCTGAGGCAGGAGGATCACTGTGAGTTCAAGGCCAAGCTAGGCTGCACAGTGAGTTCAAGTCCAGCCCAAACTACACAGCAAGACCCTATCTCAAAAACAGTGGGAGAGGGTGGGTGGGGGCTATCTGACAGCATCTACCACTGATGGCATTAAACATCCCCAGAATGCTCCTGCCTATGCACCCAGTACAAATGAAAGCTAGTCTATCAGACAACAGGTACAAGAAGGTTTAAGTATTTTTCTATCTTCCTGATACCCTCTGGCCAGAAATGGCCCAAACGCCCATTATGGAGAGGACAGATACATCATGGTGTGGTCACACAATAGAAGTCTATATGGCAGTTTAAAGAAATGAATGGTCTAAGGGGCTGGTGAGATGGCTCAGTGGTCTAAAGCACCTTCTTAGAACAAGCTTAGCAAAGCACAGGGACCGCGGTTCAATCCCCAGCACCACATGCTAGCCAGCCCCGCCCCCTGGTGGGCTGAGCTGGCCACACACACACACACACACACACACACATAAATAAATAAAAAAATAAAATTAAATTAAAAAAATTAAAAAAAAAGAAATGAATGGTCTTGCCCTCTCCAATCCTCAGCCCTGTGCTTGTCCTGTAGGGCCAGAGTGCCAGGAGTGGGAAGATGGGCAGCCTCCCCAAGTGGCTCCAGGGAGCAGGAGCTGGCTGTGGGTAAAAGCTGGGGGGTTGGGCATAAAGTAGATTTGATTTGCTATTCACTGAACCCTGCTGGGACCCTAAAAGGCCCAGGAATCCTGTAGGATCTGCCCAAGATTTGAGTTACAGAGAGAAAGAAAAGAAAAGAAGACAATAATAATTACAATAATAATAACATAGACTTCTGTGTGCATGTTGAACCCAGCAGTGTCCATGGCCCGGCCAGGTAGGACGCTGGCCCACATGGGGGTGGACCCCCTTGTCTCCTCCCTACCTTGTTACAGGCTGCTTCCTAGGCCACCCAAGCCCCAGAAGTGCCTCCTGTTCCCGGGAAGGTTTTGCACATGTGACAGGGAGAAAACTGTTCCGCAGAACGTGGCTTCAACTGTGAGATTCCCCCCCCCACAACTCCAGCCCGCTGCCTGTCTATCCCCACCTCAGATACTGTCACTCCATGGTCACAAGCCCTGGAGGAGGCCGGGGCCGGTGAGAGATGGCAGGCCTCTCTCTGCTTCTGTGGCCATGGGGGACTACCCCCCGTGCTCAGGGAACAGGAGGAGAGCGGCAGCTCAGCCCCAGCCAGAGCCCAGCTCGGAAACAGGGGGCACCTGAGTGTGCTTGGTGGGATCACGCTCATGGGTCAGTCCATCCACAGAGCCATGCCCTGTGCCCTTGCTGGAGATTGAACACACCGAGGAAATACCCCATTCTGGATTGGGGGTGATGTCTCAGTTTAGCTTTGTATATGTGATAACTGTATTAAGTGCTTGCCGTACACCAGCCTCTGTGCTAGGTGTTTTACAGGAGCTGTCCTGCAGTGCTGAGAACGCTCCTCCGATGGGCACCATTACTGTTACTGTTACTATTATTGTTCTCATTTTATAGATGAGGAGGAGGAGACCTGGGAAGGTGGAACCCGGCAAGTGACAAGGCTGTGCTGCACCCGTGGCCCCTCCTCGGTGTTCAGCGCCGTGGCACGCACTGTGTGCTCTGTGGGCCTCTCGAGTTCAGCTCTTTCAAGACACCCTCTCCCACCGCAGCACGCTGTGCACCATGGTGTTGAGCAACAAGGGTGGGGCCAGCCCGCTTCAGTTCCCAGCTACTGAGCTATGTGTCTTCATCCTGAACATCTCTGAACCTCTGTTTCCTTCCCGCAGGGAAATAACAACAGTGCCCCCTTCTCCACAGCGCTATGAAGATGATGTGGGAAGCTCTTAGACTGTCTGTGTTCATTCATTATTACTTTTCTCTTTAATTTTGCAGTACTGGGGATTGAACCCATGGCCTTCACATCAAGCTACATCCCCAGCCCTGTTTTTAATTGTTTATTTATTTTACTTTGCCACAGGGTTTTGCTAAGTCCCTAAGTTGCCTAGGCTGGGCTTGAACTTGTGATCCTCCTGCCTCAGCCTCCCAGAGTGCTGGGATTCCAGCTGTAAGCACTACCGCGTCCACCTCCATTATCACTTCTGTTTGCCCTTATCACAACTTAGTGACAGATGGGGCAGGAAGCATGGCTACCGCCTGTGCACGGATGGGGCTCTGAAGCTCAAGGGTTACACAGCACCCGAGGCCATGGTGGTTTCCAAGGCGGCCTCGAGTCCTGCCCCTGGACCTGTGTCTCTGCGCAGGGCTCCCATCCTCCCCAGGGTTTCTGCGCCTTGGTCACACGCTGTCCTCTCCCAGCACAGGCAGGCGGCGCAGGGCACAGCGGGGGTGCTGGGTAGGTGGCCGGTGGGTGCTGCAGCCCACGCGGGTGCTGCTTCTAAGTACTCTCTGCTCCAGGGAGCAGCGTGCAGGGGCGGCAGAGGTAGCTGCTGGAACGCACCAAAGTGCAGAAGGCTCCGTGGGCAGAGCGCGCCCGCGCTCCCTCTCCTCCCGCTGGGCCCTCCGCGAAGCCTCCACAGGGCAGAGCCGCGCCACGCGCTGCTCCCTGCTTCCCACGCAGCCCCGGGAAGCCCAGGACTCGGCTCGTGGTCCCTTCCTCCCCACCGGTCCCCTCTGCGAGCTCAGGGCTCCCAGGTGAGCCCGGGAACCTCCTTATCCTCCGCTGACAGCCAAAGCCCGGGCCCAGCATCTGGGCCGTTGGGGCCGGACTCCAGGAACAATAGCGATCCAGCAGAGTAAAAATAACCCGGCAGTTACGTCAGTTACGGCTGCAGAACCAATCGCGACCAGCGCAGCGGAAGAGAAGTGCGGAGTTTGACTCCGGAGGAGTCTTTCTGTTCCGCAGCTCAGGCAGGGCCGCATGACTAAGGCCGTGACGCTTACATAACTGGTATTTCTATTCCTTGCCCCTTCTCTAGAGAGGGAAGCTGTTACATTTCACTTGTCTTCCAAGTGGAGGAAGAAAGACAAAGGAAAGAAAGGAGATCACCGCCGAACCGGCACAGAGGAAGGGAAAGAACTGCTAGGGCTCTGGATTGTGAACACGAGATGGAAATACTCACCGGCTAGGGCAAATCGAGGTCGCGAGGACGAAGCAGGAGGATCTCTGCAAGGGAGATCCGGTCACAAAACACAAAAAGTCAGTTTTCTCAGTTGAAGAAGCCAGGAGGGATTTGGACTTGGTGACCCCACACTCCAGCCTTACAAATCCTATGACCCCCACAAGAGCGACTCTGAACTCCTGTACCACCAGCATGGGGTCCTCAGACCCCACTGTGCTCTGCCAGAGCTGTGTACTCGGGTGTCAATAAACACCCGCTGAGTGGAACAAGGGCTTACTTGCCCTTGGGGTGGGACACTGCCATACTTGGAGGGGGTATCTGCAGGGGACCGTGTCTCTGAGAGGTCACAGAGCCTCCTGCAGCCAGCGCCTGTCAACAGAGGCTGGGGAAGAGGAAACTTCTGACACTGGGGCTGCCTTGAGGCGCTTCCTGGAAGAGGATCAAAGAGACTAAGAGCAGCAGGGACCCAAGCAGGAGGGGAGAGAAGGCCAAGCAGGGTTGTGTTGGGATGCAAAATAATCATGAGGGGCCAGGGAGATGGCTCAGTGGAAAATAAGTGCTTCCCTGGCAAGTGCAAGGACCTGAGTTCAATCCTGGTCCCCCCCCCAAAAAAAAATCATGACCACAGGAATTTATATAATAATGGCATCTTGAACCCAGACTGGTTTTTTGGAACAGGGTCTTGCTATACAATTCAGGCTGGCCTTGAACTGGTGATCCTCCTGCCTCAGCCTCCCACAGGCTAGGATCACAGGTGTGCACCACCATGCCCTGCAGGCCAGACCATGAAAAGGCCTGGAAGCCAGGTGAGGAGGGTGGTCTCTCTCCTGCACACCATGGGGCAGGGAGTAGATTTGGTCCCTGAGAACATGGCCTTCTCCTCTGGTCAGGAGGTGACTTTGGTGTTTTCAACAGAGATGGGTGATGCGGCCGCCCCCTCACAGCCTTATGGTTCAGAGCCAGAGGAAGAAGGTCGTGGAGGTCGTGACTGGCCAAGGAAGATGTAGCCCATCTGCCCTGCATCGTCTCAAGGCCCCAAATCCGCTTTCATTGCCTGAGTAGCCATTCACAGCTTTTCATGTTGGGAAGAATTCATTTTTTTTTTTAACAGTGCAGGAAATGGTGGTGGTGGTGCACACCTGTGACCCCAGCACTCGGGAGACTGAGGCAGGAGGATCACCACAAGTCCGAGGCCAGCCTGGGCTATAGGGTGAAGTCAAGGCCAGCCTGAGCTACATAACAAGATCCTGTCTCAGAGAAAACATAAAGACAAAGAGCCTTAGACCAGGCTCCTCCCACCACACCACCCTGCCAAAGCTCCACTGAGTCACACATAGGCAGAAACTATTCTTCCTCTACTCCTGGCTGAATAGAAAGCAAGAGGCCACAGCAGGGGATATGGGAGGGGGCCAGGCATCCAGATGTGGAGGTCACTGGTGTCCTCGCAGTGACCAGGGCAGCTTCCCAGTGATCTGATTTCAGGAAAGCACTCCCAGCTGCTGGGGCTGGTTGGCCTTGCAAACACGGGATGGGTGTTTTCTTTCTCAGGGAAGGGGGTCCACAGCTTGCAGCTTCCCCTGTCAATACTAAAGAAGCAACATCCAGAGATGACGGTGGGCGATTCTTCTGCCCAACACCAGCAACCAGAAGGCAGGGCCCACGTGGGCAGAGCAAGCAACGCTTCTCCTGGGGCCAGTAGCTGTTGCAGAGGGAGCAGAAAGGATGGTCTCTGGGGAACAAAGTCAAGTGCTGTCTCTTTAAGTAACTCCAGGCAGCTTGACATCTCCATCACCAGAGGGGACAAAGATGTTGTGTACCTAAGAAAGGGAAGGATTTCTCTCTTCGAAAGAAGGCAAATGTTATCACCCAGCCCTGGAAAAGCCTAAGGAGCCCAGGCACAGTGAGACTCTGCTTTGCAGTGCTGGCTCTGAGGAAGCTGCTCCATGAAATGGGCTGAACATCAGGCCGGGGACAGTCCTCCTGCCCCTGTGACAAGCATGCCATTGCCGCCCTGCCCTGGGAATCTGTGAAGCAAGCCTGCGAGGTCCTTGGATCAGAAAGTTGAACACTTGGTGGAGATCCTCCTGCCTCGGTCTCCTGGGCTCTGGGACTGAAAATGTGTGCTACCACACCCAACACCCTTCCAGCCTCTTTGGAGAAATGCTATAGGTGTAGGTGACAGATTAGATTGGTCACATTTAACCATGCCAACTCAGAAAAGTAACCCAGTACACCAGTGTTGGGGGCAGGCCAGGGAAATATTACTGTGGCCTGAGGAGAGAAAGGAAAGAATTCACTGGGATTATCTTTCTCTGACCCTCAAATCCTTGGGGAAGAATTTGAATAAATAGCCTGGCCAGGTGGTGCATGTGTGTAATCTCAGCCCTCAGGAGGCTGACGCAGGAGGATTGACTTGAGTTTAAGGCCAACCTGGACTACATAGTGAGCTCAAAGCCAGCCTGAACTGAATAACGAGACTCTATTTCCAAAAAGAGAATATGAATAAATATTTGCAGGGGGTCTTGGCTGGGACAGAAAACATAGTTAGAGATTAGGCTGGAAAGAGAATATGGGTCTTAATTTGGAAAACCTAAAACCAAAGCAGTCTAAGCTTTTTTCTAAAGGCAACAGGGAGCCGCTGAGTATTCAGGATCCTACAGGAAGGAAAAGTGAACTCTAGCTGGTTGGCTGCTTATCCTGAAGAGCAATGATTAATGTCCCTGACACGGTGTTGGTGGGGTGAGTCAGGGCCGAAGCTACAACTGGCTACTTTTCTGAGGTTGAAGGGTTGAATTGTCAAGGATTTCACATTACTAAGTGGAAGAGGAATTTCTCAATGGAGCAGATACCAGGGGCAATCCCAGCAGCTGCCCAGGCCTGGCACAAACCATGGCATTACAGTGGCACCTATTTGAGCTGTTGGAGTTTCCATAAGAAAGACTCAGTCATTTGCTTGGCACTTCGGGATAGGGTCTTGCTATGTGACCCAGGCTGGTCTCAGACCCACTGCTATTCTCCTGCCTCAGCCTCCCAAGGTGACAGGTGTGCACCAGCGCAGCTGGTCTCTTGGCGTTTTATGGCATAGCCGTAAGACTTGTGCTTGAGGCTGGACCTTAGCCACTTCCTTGTTTAATTAACTAATATCCTGGCATCACTCCAAAATCTATCTGCCAGGATAAAACTCTAGCAAGGTACCTCACCTTTCTGAAAAAAGGCAGCTGCATTGCTGGGTTATTTGGGATTTTCTCCTCCCCCTTGAGGCCTGCCTTTGGCAAAGTATGCTCCGGTCAATACTCCATTACGCAGAAAACTCGGGGAGCTGGGTTGGCAAGGTAACGACATTTTCTGGGGAAAGGAGAGTTCTGCGGCTAAAACTTAATTTGTTTCCTTTTCCTTCATAGCTGCTGGGTGTTAAAAAAATGTCCGAGTCTACTTTTTGCTGCCCTCGATTGTGACGAAATGGGTGCTTGCTGAAGAGGCTTCAGGCAGACCACAGAGGAAAACTGTGGCCGTCGGTAACCACAGGCCAGGGCTGGAAAATGGAGTGGAAAAAGAGAAGGACACAGGTCAGCCGCTGCTGACCACAGGGCCGCAGGCACCGCGGGGCTGGCCATCACCCCACCCCTCACTCCCCCATCCCCAGGCGCCGCCTCTCGTAGGACATCGGGGTGAGAGTCACAACACCCTCTTTCCCGCCTCATCCCTCCCTGACCTGAGGAGGAAAAGAAGGCTGTTGGGGAAAGTTAAAGACTTTTTAAATTTTGATTTGATTTGATTATTTTATTTAAGACAAAGTCTCACTATAATCCAGACTGGCCTCGCAATCCTGGCAATTCGCCTGCCTCAGCCTCCTGGATGCTGGGATTATCGAATGAGCCACCACACCTGACTGAGGGGCCCTGTTTTAAGTGACAATGTTCTGAAGAGGTCCTGAGGTTGGCTGGGGGAAGAGAAGACTGGGCGGGCATCTGTAGGGTCCCCTCCACACAACTGGCAGCCTGGGACAAGAACCATTGTCTGTCCTCTTCAAGGAAGGACAGGGAGAAGAAAATAAAGTGCAACTGGACCTGGAAGCCAGGGTCCCCTCCTCAGTCAGGATGCAAATGGTGCTGCTGTCATGGGGGGTTCTGGGCTGGGCAGTCCTGGCTGGGTCAGCGTCACAACCCAGTGGTCCCTTGTTCTTCACACACAGGTGCAGGAGCCCACCCTTCCTGTCCATGACCCAGCGATTTCCCGCCAGGACCACCGTCCCGTGGGCTGTGCCCAGACTTAGAAGCCACAGCTTTCTGGCCCCGGCTCTCTTGCTGTGTCATTTTCTAAATGCTTCAACCCTAGCTGCTCCCACCAGGAGGGGCTGGGACAGATCCCCAACCTGGGCCGCATCCCTGCCCCGAGACTCCGGGGCACTTCCAGCAAGTAGAAAACTGAGGCTGCAGGGCTGAGGTTGGGTCTCTGGAGCTTAAGGTTTAACAGAAGCGTAGGGCGAATTTGGCACCCCATGAAATATCTGCTCTGCATCCCCAGCTGCAGCACAAAAGGGGCCATTTATAACTGCAGGCAGAACATCTGGTTCAAATCACACACACACACACACACACACACACACACACACACACACAGAGGCCCCGGAACCATGCCAGAGCCCAGCATCCTCTCATGGAATGTGCACGCCAGCCTTTCCGTTCGGGGGCCCTGGGAGATGAGCAGCCGTAGAGCTCGTGCGAGCTGCGCTACACGCTCTGAAGCTGGGGAGTCTGAGAGGGTGAAAACTGACTGAAAGTTACACAGCACAGCAGCAAGCGGCAGCCCAGCAGGGCAGGAATCCCAGCTTCCCGCTGCAGCCTCCCTGGCTCCCCACGCAGGGTGTGGCTGGCAGACACTCTGCAAGAGGGTCCTCAGAAGGTCAGAGGGTAGGGGACCCCCAGCCAGCAGATGGCCCAGGGCTTCAGGACTGACAGGGGAGGGCATGGGACAGAGGCAAAGTGACCCACTGGTTTCAGGGAACCAGTGGCCTGGGAAAGCTCAGAGGCCTGGCTGGCTTCCACTCTGTTTCCTGCCCCTGCCGGTCTCACATTTCTCTTCTTCCACTCTTCTGCGTGCACGTGTGTGTGTGTGTGTGTGTGTGTGTGTGTGTGTGACTGGGGATTGAACCCAGGACCTTCACTGTACGCTTCATCCCCAGCCATTTTTTTTGGGAGGGCTCGCACAGGGTCTTGCCGTGTAGCCCAGGCTGGTCTTGAGCGCACAGTGATCCTCCTGCCTCAGCCTCCCGAGTGCTGGGATTAGAGGCCTGTACCACCATACCTGGCCCCAGGCATTTTTAGATTTCTTCCTTTTTATTTTGAGACAGAGCCTGTTAAGCTGCCCAGGCTGGACTTGAGCTCGCCATCCTCCTGCCTCAGCCTCCCAGGGTGCTGGGCCACAGGTGTGCCCCATTCCCTCTTGTCCCTGGCTTTCCCTCTGCCAGGGCCACTGTGAAGGCCGCATTCCCACAGCCTCTGCGGCACTGAGTGAAGGCGCAGAGACCCCAGCCTTGCCTGTCCTTTGGGGACCACCTCTGTCCAGGACCTATGGGCAGCTGCGTTAGAGCTAACGCACCCCACAGTGATGAGCCTGAGCTGCGAACCCTCCCAGCTCTCCCTGCCCTCACTTTTCTAACTGTGGGGCCGAGGAACTGAGTGAACGCGCAGTTCCTCTAACCCAGCGCCTCAAGAGCAGGTGAGAGGCACCAGTTCAACTCTCCCCGCTATCCTCTGGAGGCCCATCACCTGTCGGTTGTCACCTCACATGCCTGCAGAAGACACTCGCTGCTGAGAGCCTCCCAGGCAATGTTCTTGGCTGGGGACACTGGGCAGAGGACGCCAGTGAGGTCTCTGCCCGGCGGAGCTCACCTTACAGGTGGAGTCCATAGATCCTTCGGGCAGTGATGGGTGCTCTAGGGAGAACACTGCTGGGCCAAGGGACGACCAGCTGCGCTCCCACCAGCAGTGTGGGAGGGGGCAGCGTGGTCGGCTGGCCTGCAGTGCAAAGGCCCTGGGGCAGGAAGTCAGGAGCCGGCAGGGGCAGATGAAGAAGGACAACGGTAGAAGGCATGAGGGACGAAGTGAAGGACACATGTCCCACAGCTCTTGTAAGTCAGGGTCTGGGACTGGAGCACCGGGTGACAAGGTGCTGCTTACGGCATTCTAAAGAGCAGGGCTGGGGGAGAGGAGGTGATTTCCCTCCTTGGCCTGTACGGTGGGAGTGGATGGACCCTGGGTGCCTTGCGGGGGCTGGGATGGCCACACAGGAGTCAGGGCGATGTCCGCACTCCAGCTGGGCATCTCTGTCCGGCACTGGCTGTGCACGTGGCGTCTTTTGCCCCCCGCAAGCAGGCATGTTTGGAAGGCAGCTGGAGGGAAGCCTAGGGCCTCAGGAGAGCCTGGCTGCAGAGCCGCGGGACGCGTCTGGACACCACACCTGCACCCCTCCCTTAAGAGAGCTCGAAACGTCAGGAAGCAGCAAGCGTTGGGACACATAGGAGAAAGGCTGTCCTGTGTTGGGTTGGCAAGGGGACAGCATGGACAAAGGCTAGGAGAAAGGACAGCGCAGGTGAAGTCTGGAGAAAAGGCAGGGCCTGGAACACCCAGCACACAGCTCACTGAGGAGACCAGTAGGGAGCACACCTGGACAGGCTGCTGGACCTTAATGGGGGAAAAAGTGTCCAACACCTCAGGTTAAGAGAAGTAACTACACTGTATCACCAAACCAAGCAGAGGTTTCAGGTAGCCAAGGCAAAAAGCGGAACATGAAAAGGAAAAAGACCCTCCCTTGTGGAAAAAAGCTCAGAGCACAACCTCTGGAGCCCTGCCAGAGACCCAGCCATGGCCCTGCCTCTTACCAGCTATTGACATTGCTCTGGCAAACCAGTTGGCCTCAGTGTAGCTCAGTAAAGTAGGACAAGTACCAGTGCCCACTTCACAGTGTTGTCATAATTAAACCAGCTGATACTTAGGAGGCCCTGAGAGCCTAGCGTAGGAGCTGCCAAGGGAAGTTAGGAACTCCTTCATTAGAGCCTTCCCAAGCTGAATTCTTAGGTAGCTCAGGCTGACCTCAAACTTACCGTGACCCCCCTGCCTCAGCCTCCCAAGTGCTGGGGATCGCAGGCTGGCATCATGCCTGGCAGTCCCTGGCTGAATTCTAAAATGTGTTTATAGGAACACCCCCAAGCCACCCAGGGGACAGCGCTAGAGATAAATTGGTGGCACCTGCCGCTGTGTCTCAGGGTGGCTGTGGCCGTGTCTCCTGGATGGAGCCTGGTCAGGGGGCACGCTGCCAGGGAGCAGACATGGCCAGGCCTGGGCTTCCTGGCCGCTCACTGGGCCAGAGAAAGGTGGAGAGAGGAAGGCTCCCCTCCTCACTCGGGTCGCCCTCTGGCCTGGCTCTGCGCCGGTGCTGTTTCCTGTTTCAGACTCTCTTCAGCACACTCATGCTAATTCTCATATTGTCCCCCTGCCTGGAACGCCTCTTCTTTCCAGAACCCTCCTGGCAGACTCCTATGTGTCCTGCAAAACTCCCTTCCCAAGCAACTGCTCCACTCTGCAGACTTCCAGGCCTCTCCCAGCTCGCCTCTCCTCCGGAGACCCTGAACCTCGTTCTGTGGGATTCAGGGTGTGACAGCTGTGTGGATGGTAACAGTGTCTTCCCCCGAACCACAGAAATTGCTTCACATGCATCATGCCTTACCAGGGTCTCCCTTTGTAACTCAGGCTGGCCTTGCACTCACCCTGTACCCCAGGCTGGCCTCAAACTTGTGGCAATCCTCCTGCCTCCACCTCCCAAGTGCTGGCATTAGAGGTGTGTGCCACCATGCCTGACTTAGGCAGCTGCACCCCTGTTTGAGGGACAGAAACCTCAGGTACGAAACGTGGAAAGAGCTACCCAGTGGCCGACACGCTGCGCCAGCACTGAAGCAGTGTGTTTGGAGATCCCAACTCCTCACTCGAGGCAAGAGGTACTCACTGATGCTCCCACTGTACAGACAGGGAAACTGAGGCTCCGAGCTGGCAGGGACCATGCCCCAGTGTCACTGTCCAACCTCTTTGTACTTTCCTCCCTGCTGTCCCCGCAGGGTCTGCCTGGCCCTTCAGCACTGTGCATGCGCACAGTAGGCCCACA
The DNA here is from genome assembly GCF_000260255.1 of Octodon degus. Taxonomy (NCBI): domain Eukaryota; kingdom Metazoa; phylum Chordata; class Mammalia; order Rodentia; family Octodontidae; genus Octodon; species Octodon degus. Next base: position 9,396,273 of record NW_004524602.1, read on the forward strand.
GGAAGCGCGTGCTGGATGCCGCGGACCACAACGGGGTTGCGGGTGGTCTGCGGAAAAAGCACCCCGACGCGCACTTCCGGCGGAATGCAGTTTCCAGCCCAGCCCGAGAAGCCGCTATTTTTGGACGGCCCTGCGCAAATGTTGTGTGGGCTTCCTTTCTGCTACTAAATGTCACCACGCTGCTTTGCTCCTTCCTTCTCCTGCCCGGCTGGGGAGAATTACGCAAGCGGAGCCCAGGAGTGAGTCACAGCCAGAGCTACAAACTGTCCACAACTGCCTCAGTGAGAGGGGCCCCCTCCCGGCTGCTGTGGGCGGCGTATATCCTTTTCCTTTGTTTTTTTCTTCTTTTTTCCTCCCTCCCTCCTGCCTTCCCTCCTTGCCTCCCTCCCTCCCTTTTTCCCCTCTCACTCTTTTTTCTTCCTCTCATTTCTTTTATTCTTTATGGGGTTTTTTGAGACAGAGCGTCACCCTGTAGCTCTAACTGGCCGTGAACTCGTGGTGGTCCGCCTGCCTTGAGCACTGGGAACATGCGCCACCGTGGTGGCCTCTTTCTTTCTTTTCTTTCTTTTTAATTTCTTATCTTGTTCTTTTCTTTGAGGCGAGTGGGTAACAGAGTACAGCAGACCTTCAGAACCTCTGCCAGTCTCTGGAGCCCACAGCTACCCTGCCAGGCTTCATGGGGATCCTGAGGGGCTGGCCCACAGGGACCAGCACGTCTCTGCTGGGCGGATAGACACCTCCACGAGGCCCGCTGCTGCCCCCACCTCCACACCCCCAACTGTGGCCGCCCTCCACAGCCTCCACCCGCCATCTCCTGGGTTTGTCAGGCGGCGCTGTTCCCTTGCACAGTGACCCCATGATCCTCCAGCCACACAACTCAGGGACCACCAAGGCCCTCACAGGGCATGCGGGCTGCTCTGGCCAGAAGCAGCTGCGGGCCACCCAAGCGGACATAGCCCAGGGCCAGAGCGCAGTGGCCTACAGGGCACTTTCTGTGTTCCGGGCTCTGTGCTGGGCAGCAGGGAGAAAGAGCAGGCTGGCTGCCCTTGCCACGCGAGCACCTCACGTCAGGCAGCAGCACTGGCAATCCTCCTGCCTCAGCCTCCCTGTGCCAAGCAGGTCTTCTGTGCTCCCTGCCTCCCTCCACACCCACGGGGAGCTGCACAGGGCTCTGTTCTTCCACATTCTGCACTCTGCTGTAGCCTCAGTCCCTGGAGGGTGGGTTAGGGTCTGAATCATAAACACGTTCCTCAAACTTATGTCTTGGCAGCTTGGTGTCCAGTGGACAGCACTACAGGGAAGGAGGGAGTTAGCTTACTGGAGGTGTCCTCTTTGTTTGCCACCCCTGTGAGATGAGCAGCCTCCCTCTAGCTCTGCTCCTGCCACCATCCTGGACTGTGCCCTCAGGACCCAAGCGAGTAAAGCCCAGAGACCAGAAACTGACCCCTCTGAAACCGTGAACCCCAAATCAACCTTTATTCCTTACATGCTACTTTCTCAGGTATTTTGTCACAGTGCCAGAAGCCTGACCACTGAAGGCATGTGCAGGATGATCAGCCTAGAGCCAAAGCGTCGGCCCTATCCCTGAAGGCCAGGTTCCTGAGCATCGCAAGAACCAGGATGCCCCTACAGGTTTCCCACCCTCCTGCATCCCAGGAAAAGCGCAGCCTGGGTCTTCCTAAACCCAGACAGACCAGTGCAGCCTCAGTTACCCTGCAGCACATGCCTGCCCTCTGATATCCTCCTGGCCTGCGGGCAGGAAGACAGCACTTAGTGTGTGATCAGAATCTAATGGGAGGGGGGACAGGTACTTCTTCAAAAGCCTGATGTAAGAGAGGAATCCTCAGTGGGAAGAAAGAGCCATCTTTACTGCCAGCGCAGGTGGCAGGTGCTGTCCCCTGGAGCAGCAAAACTAGCAGTCACCCCTGGCACTGTGGGAGCCCTGGAGGGAATTCCCAGGGTCACCTCAGCAATCTCAGTTACTGTCATCCTTTCAAAAACAGACCCTTCCCGTAAGAGCCTAGCTAAGTTTTAAAGTCCCTTTTCCCATGAAAATACTGGTTTTCCCTTCATATACATTCTAGAATTTTTAGTACTCTCTTTCTCTTTCCCTGCCCTCCTCCCAACCATGCCACCTAAATAACTAAAGCATGTTTTGGGCAAGGGGGGGGCCGAATATATACTGGCAGCCAATACACCTATCCACAGTGCTCTTTTATATATATGTAAAAATTAAGAAGGAGAAGATGCTTCCAAGTCAAAGATTTCTGTGAGAGAGAGAGAGAGAGAGAGAGAGAGAGAGAGAGAGAGAGAAAGACAGGGTCATGCTGTGTAGTTCAGGCTGGCCGTGAACTCACTATGCATCCCAGGCCAGGCTCAAATTTTCTGTAATCCTCCTGCCTCTGTCTCCCGAGTGCTGGGATTACAGGTGTGCACCACCACACCCTGCCTTCGTTTATCCTTTACAAGAGCCCTCTGAGCGGATAGTAAATATGAAGCATTTAAACCCACCATCCCCCATGGAGCTATCCCGAGTACTCATTTAAAAGTGGAAAAAAACGGAAGCACACAGAAGTAGCTGAGTTGCCCCAGGGAACCCTGGGAAGGGAAGCCGAGCAGCCAGACTTCAGAGTGAGGCACTTACCGTGGACACTGTAACCTGTGGGGACAGGCTTCTCTGAGGAGGGTGCTTGTGCTGCGGTCTGTGAGGCATTTAGCAGCATCTCCAGTCTCCACTGAGTGGATGTCATTGGTGCCCCACCCCCGCCCACGCTGTGACAACCGAGTGTCCTCGGATGCTGCCAAACATCTCCACACTGTGAGCTGAGCCTGCAGCCGCAACCCTGCCCGCGGCGCTGACCACACAGATGCACCTCCTTGGAGACTCGGGAGGGCTGCTTGCTCCCCAGGGATTCTCAAAGGCTTCTTGGCTTTCAGGGTGAAAAACTTTTATCAGTCTTTGGAATCACTCCAACCCCGGAGCCCAGTTCTTCCCGCCCAGCAGCGAAGCCAGGTCCTGTGTACAGGGTGATCAAAATCTAGGGGAAAATTTACATTGTTAATTCATTACAGTTAAAGATATACCAGGGCACTCCTCTCTTAAGTCCTCTCCCTTACTTTGAGCACATTCATCCCACCATTCTTGTCCCTTTCTGAAGCAGTTCTGGAAGTCCTCTTTGGCGAATGTCAAAAATATGGTGAATGCCACTGCTGAGTGCTACTCAACAAAAAGGTAAGATAAGCTTTCATAAGCAATATGGTGTTCTCATCTACCGTATTCACTGGGTCAGGCACTCCGTGATTTCTGGTTCTTCCTCTAAATCAAAATGACCACGAACTGTACGCATTTTGAATCAAATCAGACGTGGAGGCATTGATGAAGCACAACTGAAGACACTCATGAAAGAGGACTTCCAGAATGGCTTCAGAAAGCAGCAAAAACGATGGGATTAAGTGTGTCCCAAGCGAGGGGGAAGATTTTGAGGGGGACGAGTGGCAGCGTATATCTTCCACTGTAGCAATTTTTAAAATTTAAACATTTGCCATATTTTTTTCAAGCACCCGATGTATAGACTTCTTTGTTCTGTTCTGGTTTTGAGTCCTGAGCTGTTGGGGCTTGGCCTCTTTCCTGCCTAGCTCTGTCTGACATTTTGTGTTTCCAGAGAGGGCAGACACCCTAATCCCGAGGGACGTGCATCTGTAGCCCCAGTGGGCTTTGTGGGGAGACAGGAGCATGCACAGAGGAGGGCAGGGATCCAGGGCCGCTCTGGAGTTGCACAGGGGTCAGCCAGTAGAAATGTTGGACAGATCCCCAAGGGTATGGATGTCCCCAGGCCTTAGGAGGCTTCAGGCTTCATTCTGGACAGGCTTCTGACAGACTTGTCACAGAGCTGTCGCATGTTGAACTGTAGTTTCAAAGGATGACCCTGGCTCCCTGCAGACTGGCAGCAGGTTGGCCTAGAATGGAGCACGATGTTTGTCCTCACTGTGACCACATCACCCCAGGACATGCCGCTATGTGAGGAGCGTGGGCCCCTCTTCTGCCACCCACCCTGAGAAGGAATCACACTTCATCTCAGTGTCAGTGTTTCGAACCGCAGGAGGCCTTCCCAGAGCCTTGGTGGCCCAAGTCTCAGGACCACACCCGCCAGGCCCCCACTGGCAGTTCTGGCCCTCCAGATCCTGACCCTGGCTCCAAAAAGCATCAGGCCCCACACATTTGTTCCGATCTTGCTGTGAGTCTAGCTGTCCTGTGACCTGGGAGGGACAGAGTGACCAGGGAGACGGAGCTCATCAGCTGATCTATAGACCTATCATTGGTTTCAGGGCTGGGAGTGGGTGACAGGACAGCTCCTAGGGATGGTGACAACTCCTTTTGAGCTCCCCTGAATTAGAAAGACCCTATGACATCCCAGAAACCAGATGCCAGGCCAGAAGGCCCCACAGAGCTTTGGGCCTGGGGTGGCCACTGAAGGTCACCCTGGTGAGGAGAGGAATCAAGGAGGGGTGAGGGCAGCAGAGGCGGTCCAGGGATAAGGTGCAGCAGGTGTGACTGTCGGGCCGGTGGAAGCAGCAGGGATGGCAGAGGGGGCGCAACAGAATAGCGGTGAGGAGCAGGGCCGGGCAGCGACTCTGGAGCCAGCGTCCCCCACGCAGCTGCGAGCTGAGGATGGCTGTCGTCAGCCACAAGCACACACTCGGGACTCACAGAGGACATGTTTGAGGGGCTCTGCAGCCAGGCCAGAGGACAGTAGCGGGTACAGCAGTGAGCCAGAGGAGTGGACACATGGCACCGTCCCTGCCAAGAAGCTGGTCTCTGGGGCAGAGGAGAGAAGCTGACGTAGAGCAAAACACAAGCTCTCGCTTTCCAGTTCCTACTATCTGACTGTTGGGGGACTGGAAAATGGGGAAGCCCAGAGATGTCATCCCTCATCCCCACCCCCTCCCCAAGCCTGCCCCATCCCCACTCCTCCCACCCTCTACACCCCCCACTTGCCACAGCAGAGCCACAGAGTGGAGGAGGCTGCTCCTCCAGTGGTTAAGTCGCTTCCTCCGCCGCCCACACTCACCTGGCCCAGCCAGGCTGTGCAAAGGGCAAGCAGCTGCAAGTGTGGTGAGCAAAAGACACCTAGGGTGCTCAGGCCGGGGAGGGAATCCACGCCCACAGGTCTGTGGCTTCTGTCCTTGTCCTGTCCAGAGGACCCCAGGCCTTCCTAGGGAAAAACCCTCATCGTCAGTGGGGAGGATCTGTACCCAGGGGTCAGAGTCAAGGTCAGGCTCGGAGCAGCCACGACAACAAGCCCGTGCTTCTTGACTCTTTAAAGGTTCATGGTTTAGGGTTCGCCGGATAGCTCAGCGGACTAAAGCACCTGCTTAGGCGGCTGCAGCCACTGGGGTTTGATCCCCCGCGTGTCATGCCAGCCCAGCCCCCGGGGCACACTGAGATAGCAACTGAGACTGGTCTTGGTGGCACACACCTGTAATCTCAGCACTTGGGAGGCTGCAAACAGGAGGAGCACTATAGTGAGATCTACATAGTGAGACCCTGTAGACCCTGTACTGAAAAAAAAAAAGCTCATGTTTTAGTGTAAAACATGCAATTCACTGTGTTACTATGTGCCCTGTGACACCCAGTACACCTGGGCTTTGGGCTTGAGAGACCCTATTCCAGATTGCTTACCTGTGTGCAAAGCGGATGCCCCAGGGAGACCCTCCCCCTGAGCTCCCATGACCCTCCCCCTCACCCTCTCACGCCTGTGTGTGCACCTGTGAGCTCACACTTGTTTGCACACAAAGAGACTGGAGCCGAGAGAGGTGGACACGTGTCGGGGTCGTGCAGGAAGCACACGAACAGGGCTCTAGGTCCTCCATGTGTCTACCCGGGGCTCTGCCTGCCACTTCTGCTGCCATCATTTTATTGGGGGAATCTCAGATTTTATGTTTGATTTTGGCAAATGAAACAGAATGGGAAACAGAGGCTCAGAATGAAAAATAAGTAATTATTTGGGCTTTTTAACCTGAGTTTTTAGTAGTAGTAGTAGTAGTAGTAGTAGTAGGGATTAAACACAGGATCTTGTGTATGCTAGGTAAGTATGCTACCACTGAGCTATACTCACAGGCCTCTTTTTGTCTTTTTGAGACAGGGTCTTCCTATGTAGTTCAAGCTGGCCTTGAACTTGCAGGGATCCTTCTGCTTCGGCCTCCCAAGGGCTAGGATTATGGGTGTGCACCACCAGGCCGGGCTGAGTAGCTGGGATCATAAGCCAATGCCACCAACCCTGGCTCATAATGAGGCTCTGAGACTTTTCAGACTTGACACTATTTTGTCTTTCATTCCAAATTCCCTTTTCCATTCTCCCCTCTGATGCCAGAAGACTTGGAGTGTGCATTTTAGCTGAACATGACTGCCTTCAGCCTCGGGCATCGTTATGAGGAGGGTTGGATTTTATCCCTGAAATCCACGGGGTGAAAGCCTCCTGCCCAGAACCTTGCAACCTGGCAGAACTCAGAGCAGGAGCTTCGTTCAGATGTCATCAAGTTCAAGTGAGCCGGCCAGGGGGGGCGCCGGTGCGGTATCACCAGGGCCCTGCCAAGAGGGTGTCAGCACGCAGACGCACAGAGTGTGACCCGGGGCACAAATCCTCCCTTGCAGTCCTTACTCAAAAGGCACAGAAATGGGGGAACAATTGATCTCCATTGTTGAAACCACGTAATGTGTAGTCCTTTGCCAGGGAAGCAGCCCCCATCTTGTGAAAGTTCACACGCGCAGGAAGGACAGGACAGTAAGCCCCTGCAGTGACCACACATGCAACTCCTTCAGGAAAAGCATGCTTTGGGTGGTGCCACACGTGCTCACACGCACACACATGCACACTCACGCACAGCATGCCATTTCCTTGTCAATGGAAAGATAACAGCGTCAAACACTGCGGGCTACATTCACTGAGCATTTACTGTATATAACAGGCAGGTTTGACTTTTGTTTTGAGAAAGGGTCTCGCTGTGTAGTTCAGCCTGGCTTTGAACTCACTTTGTAGCTCAGGCTGGCACGGAGCTCCATGGGATCCTCCTGCCTCAGCCTCCAGAGTGCTGGGATCACAGTTGTGTGGCACCACCCCGAGCTTGCTTGAAGTGTTTTTCTCAGTCCTCACAATGAGGTGGCTTGAGGGGCTGTTATTCCCATTTAACAGATGAGAAAACTGAACTAAAGCGGCTAGCCTAATTCACTTAGCCAGTGTAAGTGGTTGGGCCAGCAGGGGAAAGCGCTTCTCCCCTCCCTTCTCCACCCCCTTTCGTGGTGAACCAGCGCCAGGTTCCCTGGTGAGCCGAGTGAGTGGGTCACAGCAGGTTAATTCAGGAAGGAGAGAAGACCACCATCCTCAGCCCCTTCAAATTCCGGGTTTGGGCAAGAGCCTGAGCCGAGCTTGAGGCTGACGTCAGCTGGCTGGAAGTTCCTCTGCCCCGGTTGTCAAGCTTGCAGAACAAAGGCTCCCGCCGCCGCAGGAGAAACTTCCTGCTTGGCCCCTAGCGGAGGGCTTGGGTTTCAACCACACAGCCTGTGAAGTCATCAGCGGCGGGACTGGCGGCTAAGGGGCTCCCGAGGGCACGCAGCAGCTGGGCTGCAGGGGCTGCTCCCCTGGACCGCTGCTTCCCGCCCCTGACTTCCGCTGCTTCTCTCTGGAGTGAACCCATGTGGTGGCTTCAGAGTCCTTAGCAGAGCTCAGATGGGAAGCTGGTGAACCCAGCCGCGATCTCTCCCTTCAACCCTGTGAGAAGTTAAGTTCTTTGGTTTCTAGGCAAAGGGGGAAAGAGACGCTTTCTAAAATTCCGGAATCCCTCTTCCCCAGCGCTGCGCTGCTGACACGGCCTGGGCAGCTCAAGGCCCGAACTAGCTCATTTAAGTCAACCCAACAAAGTGAGGTCCCTGGCCAAGGCAAGCACGAGACACAAACATAAAGTTGCTGGATATATTAGACATGATCTTTTTTAAAAAATCATTTATTTATTTATTTATTTATTTGGTACAGGGTCTGGCTAAGCAGCTGGGACTCATAGTGATCCTCTTGTCTCAGTCTCCCCAGCGCTGGGACTATAGGCGTGCACCACCAGGCTGCGTCTTGGTGGCCAGCACGGCTGGGCCCAGCAAGGTCTGTGGTACCAGGGATGGAACCTGGGTCCTTGTGCTTGCCAGGCAGGCCCTTAGACCGCCGAGCTATTTACCCAGCCTAATTAGACATTATTGTTAACAGCACTGTCCTCTCACTTATCACGCATGATACTTTCAATTCTTCTTATTTTCATTGTCATCATTATTGGGCTTTTTGTTCTGAAGCCGGGACCTCACAGTCCTCTTGCACCCAGCCGCTTCCTCTGCCCGAGGTGGCAGCCAGAGCGCTTCACCCAAAGGCCCGCGTGCACCTTTCCTCTTCATTCCCACAGATGCTCACTCAGCATCCAGTCTGTGCCAAACCTTGGGTCCCCAGGAGCACTGGTTCCCCGCTCCCCAAAACCCAAATATTCCTGCAGAGGGAGAGTCAGTGTGGTGCCCATTACCAGGACGACTTGGCAGCAGGCTGGGAGCACCTGCTGGGCTGGCAAAGCCACAGCAAGAGCCCAGCCACAGACAGGCAGACCCGAGAGTGCACAAGAGCGAGCAAGAAAAGGCAGGAATAAGCTATGGTGTTTTCAGCATGTCGTCGCTTTACAGCACATCAAACACCACTTTTATTTTATGAATTGGTGATATTGTTGCCGTGGTTTATTGTGTCTGAGGTGGACGGCACTATCAGCTTTAGGGACTGCAGCCTTGATAGACCTCAACTGGGTCACTGGGTTGGGAACCTACACATCTATAGCCATAGGAAGAGGAGGGAGAGATGGGCCGGCAAAGCCACGGAGAACTATTTGCGGAGAACTTCTCCATGCCAGGCTTTCTTTCCTAGGTGTTTTAGTTTTGAAACAGGGTCTCGCTTAGTTCAGACTGGCTTTAAATTCACTATGTAGTCCAGACTGACCTCAAACTCAGGGAGATCCTCCTGCCTCAGCCTCCTGAGTGCTGGGATTGCAGGAGTGCACCACCATGCCCTATTTCTTCTTAGATACTTTATGCCTCAACATCTCATTACCTGCCACGCAGCCTTATACAGTGTGTTCATTATTCCGTGTTATAGGTGGAGGTAACTGCAACTCAGAGTCACTGAGCAATTTTCACAGAGGGACATCTCTAATTATGAATGAAATTGGGTTCTGCACCCGGATCTGGCATTCAACAAGTACTTCTCAAGTGACCATTTTTGGTTCTGAAGTCCACACACTGCCATAATTGAGGAGAAATATGAGGAAGACCCCTCCTACAAAAATAATCACAGCCAGTACTTATAAAGCACTGACTCAACACTGTATATTAATTCACTGACACTCGTTAGAAGCCAGACGTGGAGGCACATACACGCAATCCCAACCCTCTGGGAGGCTGAGGTGGGAGGATGGCAAGTTTGAACACAGCCTGGGTGACTTAATAACTTAGCAAGACCCTGGTTCAAAATTAAAAATAATAAAGGACTAAAGATGTAGCTCATTTCAAAGAAATAGCTGTAGCTCAGTTCCACAAGTGATGCCTGGCCACCAGTAACTGTCACGGTCATTATGCATGTCCACAACAC
>NW_004524602.1:9406727-9422105 GCF_000260255.1 Octodon degus
ACACACACACACACACACACACACACAATCCCATTAGACCAACAGGTGAGGAAACTAGCAGAGGGAGATGCCACTTGTCCAAGGTCCCAGACAGAGGTGTCGCGTGTTTAGACCGACTGTCTCGCCCGGGCCCCGGACCCTCACGGTCCCTCCTCCCTTTTGCCCGGGGCTCCACCAGCGCAGAATTTCAGGGTTTCTTTCCTTTCTAGCTCCACGCATCCCGGGTGGGTCGTCTGCACGTCCTCATTTCTAGGGGCCCTTGGTGGTTCCTCGTGCTTTGCTTTTTCACCTGTGCTGTTCTATAAACGCTCCACTCATTTCCTTTGCTGCTTAGATAGTGGAATCTGGATGCTGATCTTAACTTTTTGTAGAAAAGGCAAAATGAAGGTGTTTTAGATGTAGGCATGGAGTATTTCTTCTTTTTTCCATACTGTTGGCTTTTTTCCCCTCTTGAGATTGCTCGTATGTTACTGAACAAAAGGTTCCTACTTTTTATTGTGAAAACCTTTTCGTGTCAGATAGTGGATTCCCTCTCTCTCTCTCCCTCCCTCTCTCTCTCTCTCTCTCTCTCTCTCTCCATTTGTGTATGTGGTACAGGGTCTCACTGCGCAGCTTGCACTCATGATGATCCTCCTGTCTCCAGCCTCCCCAGCGCTGCGATTACAGGCGTGCACCACCACACCCACGCTGGTCTCCACTCAGCACATCCGGGGGCGGGGCCCGTGCGGCACGCGGTACCACGCGGTACCAGGGATTGAACCCTGCTCCCTGCGCTCGCCTAAGCAGGCACTTAGTCCGATGAGCTATCTCGCCGGCCCAGTGGCTTCTCTTCTACTGTGATAAGTGAAGAATTGAATTTTATCTTTCTTTATGGTTTGTTTCTTCCAAGTCTGTACAACCTTGTCTGCACTTTACTGCAGAAGATAACGTAAGGTGTGACTCCTCTCTGTATTATGTCTTTCCATGGTGTTTATTATATAGTAGTTCCTTTCCTCATTGTTGGATTTTTTTAGTTTTCTGTATGTTGAATTCATTTTGTACTGTTTAACCTCTGCTACTGATCAAAATTTTTCCATCATTGCTATATGGTTAGGGTAATTATCACGTTGCAGTATGCTATGAAATTTGGTCGGCTAAAAGTGTTGTGGTGTCCTATAAAAATTACCTTTGCCCTTTTTAAGCTTTTAATCTGTGAATAGCATTGTTTCATTTATCAGGCTCTTATCAAGCGTCCCAGAAGGGCCTCTCTGCAAGGAACACTGAATCTACATAGCAGTGCAAAGGATATGGTTCCCTTTGCTATTTCTAGCCTTCCAGGCTGCAGTAATGTCCTCTGCATTTATTTTCAGTTTTACTGGTTTTTCCCAATAGGGTTCTATCCTTTGAAGATATCTTGGCTGGTGAGATAGCTCAGTGGACTAAGTGCTTACTTTGGCAAGTACAGAGACCAGGGTTCGATCCCAGGTCCTGCATGCCATACTGGCCCCGCCTCCAGGGTGCACTGAGCCAGCAACTGAGTCCAGGGCGTGGTGGCGCATGCCTACAATCCCAGTGCTGGGGAGGCTGAAGACAGGAGGATCACTATGAGTCTAAGCTTTGTAGTGAGACCTTGTACCAAATACATAAAATGAAAAAAAAAAAAAAAATGAAGGTATCTTGTGACTTAAGCTAATGTCTAAGTGTTGCATGTGTGATTTTCAATAAAGGTAATACCCTACAGGCACGAAATCAGTAGGAAATAAATAAATAAATATATTTATTAGGAATATATATATATATATTAGGTAGCCTGCAGGACCAGAGGCACAAAGTCCATGCCTGAGCACCAGAGTGCAAGAGGAGCTGGGGCTGCTCGGCCCAAGAAATTGGAAGCTGCTGTGGCACTGGTCCAAGGTCAAAAGCTTGGAAGCTCCCTGGAGAGTCACTAATCCCAATCTGGGCTGGCAGGCTGTAGCGACTGGAGACCTGGAGAGTGGTGTTCAAAGGCAACGACAGCAATGATTGTATCCACCCCAGGAGACACAAGGAGACTGGAGCTCTTCAAAACTTCCTGTTCCTTTCCCTTTTTACATCATCCAGGCTACATGCCTATTGGCTGGTGCCCACGTCAGTCATTCACAGGACACCCCAAACTTTCTTAATCCTCTTGGTGTTTCTTACTTCAGTCAAATTGTCAGGCTGCAATTACTAGTCACACTATGAGCTTACCATTTGCACAGCACTAGCATTTAGGAAGACATGGAAACTGGATATTCCCCTAGGGGCATGCATGGCCAGCACTGGAGAGCTGCAGGGAATGGGAGGGTGGGACTAGACAGGGAATGGACAAGTCCTTGGGGCCTGTGGGGATCCTCACTATAAGCCAGTTGGAAATGCATTTCTGCAATCCCAGCACTTGGGAGGCTGAGGCAGGAGAACTTCCATGAATTTAAGGCCAGCCAGGGCTGCTATGGTTTGAATCTAAAATGTCCTCCAAAAACTTGTGTATTGAGAGCTTGGTCCCCAGTGCCACAGGGATTAGAGGCATCCTTTTTGGAAGGCAACGGGACTTAACTTAGGAGGTGGGACCTAGTTACAGGGAGTGGGTCATGGGGTTGAGCCCATGGGAATTGTCTTTTCCCTAGGACCTTCTCCCCTGGCTTTTTCTGTTACTCTATTTTTGGCCCCCATCAGGTGAGCAGTGTCCTCTACCCACACTGTCCTCCCTGAGATGTTTCTGCCCTCGTGCAGGCCCAAGCAATAGACCAAACCCCTGAAACTGGGAGCCAAAAATAAACCTTTCCTCTTTTAAGTTGACTTCCCTAGGTATTTTGTCACAGTTGCAGAAAGCTACCAGAGCCGCCAGTGATCCTGTTGGTCTTCCCTTATGTCTAGCTCTTCCTCAAGGCTGACTTACTCCTGCAATATGTCTCAATCTGTGTCTTCCCATCCGCAACAGGATCCACCACCCCCTTGGGCTGAATCCTGCCCATTCAGTGGGAGACTCCAACCCCTTCCTAGGCTGAGAAATACAAACCCTGTTTGGAGGCAGACTCTCAGAATTGGACTCTTGTACGGGCCTTGTCAGTCACAGCACCTGTCTTCCAGGTCCCTCCCGAGGGGAGCTGGTCTACTCTCCCTGACCATTCAAAGGAGCTGTGTTTTGGGTAGTATGACTCCTGTGAGTTCATTGGGCCAGTTGGGGAGGGGAGGGGGCTGCCTGGCTCCAAGCTGGCTGTTGATTGGCTGGCCAGCAACAAGTGACACAATCTCCTGTTCAAGGAAGCCCATTAGGTTCTCTCTAGAGATTGTGAGCAAAGAAATATGGCAGGAATCCTGGCACGGAGGTGCACATCTGTGGTGCCAGCCTTCTCAGAGGGAGGCAAGTTCAAGCCCTGCTTGGGCAAGTTAGCAAATTAGTGAGACTGTCTCAGTAAATAAAAACGGCTGGGGGTGTAGCTCAGTGTGGCGGTCCTGGGTTCGATCTACAACACTTGGGAGGGGACACGGTGGGAAGTCAGCAGTTCTCATGGCGTAGACAGGGGGCCGGAGAAGCCACCCTTGGGCCTTACACAGCTAGACAGAATGTCCTAGAAGGAGCGCCCAATGCCGAGAGAGGGGCTGACACGGTGAGCAGGAGAGCCGTGAGAAGCAAGCTGTGTGTCATAAATAGGACGCTTTAAATGGAATGTTTAGCTTTAGGGAAAAAAACTTCTCACATTGTCCTTATTTTCTTGTTTTGTTACACAACAGAGAAGTCCGCAGTGGGGCACTTGGGTCCCCAAATCCGGCTCACATCAAACAAGCTGTCCTTCAGGCTGGAGCCTCAGCGAGGCGACAGGAGTCTTGCGGAGCTGGAGAAACAACCCAGATTGTCCCCTGGGGGTGCAGACAATAGCAGCTGCCACATTTCTCCGCTAGATCACCGCCCCACGTGGCAACGCACGGGTGCTCGCTTCAGGATTTAGACTTTGTTGCAGGGGAAGCCGGAGGTGTTTGTTATTCTGCTGCCTGGTGTTCGGTGACTCGCATCGTCCCCGGCGCTGTGGGTGCCTGGTGCTCCGCAGTCTTCCTGGGACTGGCCAGCCCTGTTCCTTCTGATAAGGCGCAGGAGGGCTGGGGCTGATCGGGTTCCCTGAGGAATCTGCTTGCCAGACTCTCGGGCTTGAGGAAGAGGTGTCAGCGCCAGTCCCTCAAGTCTGTAGAGAGAGCTGGGTCACAACGTGACCTGCAGAGTAGGACTTCCTGGACTGGTGACCTGGCTGGACCCCATAGCAGCCGCGTGACCTCGGCGAGTCACTTATGGCTCAATGCCTCACTCTCCTCGTGATGTTAGACTTTTCCCTTTCGTGGTCATTTTGTCTTGGACGAAGGACCAAAATCCACACCATACCAGATCCAGTGAATAAGATGGACGAGGAGACGTGGTAATGTTTGAATTTGACAGAAATCATCATAAATGTTGTGAATCAGTTCTGGACAGTGAGGTAGCCGTGAAGACACTCACAAAGGAGGGCTTCTAGAACTGTTCCGAGGGCTGGCGAGCGTGAGGGGGCGAGTGTATTAGAGGGAGCATTTGGAAGGCCTTGATGGCAATGTGGCATGCTGTAATAAATTTTAAAAATAACATCCCCTGCAGTTTTTGATTGCACCTTGTATATACATCCTAATTTCATCATGATTGATCTACCAAGTTGACCAACATGGAATTGTCATTTTTTATAGGCCCCCCCCCAATGATTTTCATCCTAATACAATTGTGACTAACACATAGTAAGTGCTTAATTAAAACCAGTTGGATAAAATTATTAATATTTGTTATTACTTTAAATTTTCTCTGGCAACAAGCACCGGCCATTTATGCCCAGGCCTTGCCCAGTGGTTATCAGAGAAGGAAGGCGACGTGGTCATCCTCTTCCATGTTGGACATGGAACGCTGGCTGGGTGTTTCCCTTCCACCCTCCTTCCTGAGGAGTTGATGAACCTCCTCAGCTGTCAGATTCTCGGGGTTCCTGGATCACAGCCCTCTCTTCTTTCTTCTCAGCTACGTATGTCACCCATTTGCTACCTGTAGGCTAAAATCTCAGGGACCTACTCTCCCCTCTGTCCTTGGGCCAGGGATCTACCTTGGGAGCCTGAAGCGGCCTCCATAGCCTGCCTAAGGTGGCAGGTCCTGGAGCCAGAGATCAGGTTCTCACCACGAGTCCTGTACTCTTGGTAGGACTCACCTGTCCATGCCTCCCGCTTGCTGTCACCCGCCAGTTCATCCAGCTGCCTGGCTCCAGAATCTTGTCCCACTTAGCAGTCCGTCTCTAGCCCATCTCACCCTTAAACTCTTCTGAGTGACTGAGGAGTACCACGGGCACTGCCTGTGAGTCTCTCCAGGTTCTAACAGAGGATTTCGCAGTCGCCACCACCATCGCCACCTCAGAGCCATCTGTAGATCACAGTGCTCTGAGAGGGTCCTGAGCTCGATCTTTCCTCAGATGTGGTCTCCTCATGTTGTCACTGTTGGCTGAAGCTTCACAACTACCAAGTCCTATCCCCACTGCCCCCCTGATCTGGACAATCTTTTCTCTAGTGTTTTACTATAAGCAGCCAGAAACGAGGCAGTACCTTCAAGAGACCAAGCTAAGAGTCCTTAGCCTTATCCCCTGGTGCCTTAGGGACATTTCTATGTACCTGCAGGTGACAGTGCTGCTAAGAGTTCTCCAACCACATGAAGAGGCTCTCCCTTCCTCTGGGGAAGGAAGGTTTTCCAGCACCTTCATATTCTCCTTACTTGCAGACCCCTCAGAGTCCTGCCAACTCCACTGTTCAGTTCCAAAATTGCTTTGAAATTCCTGGGCTGTGTCACAACAGTAAGTCACTTCCACACAACAAAGCCTGCATGGACTATATATCTCGCAGCACGCCACCCTCCCAGCTCGGCAGCTTCCGCCACAGACATTCATGAGCTCCTGCCATTGCTGGTGGAAGGACACTGGGGTCCTGTGTTGGGCAGCTCTGGCTTTGGGTCCTTTGTGAGCTTGTACCCAGTTCCCTGCCACGTGAGCTTCTCCTTTGGCTTTGCTTGGGACAGAAGAGCATGACCAACATGGGCCATGCCTTTGGTGGCCTAGTCTCTCTGCGTTCCCACACTGCCACTTCTTCCTTATTCTTTAGGTCAGGGCATTAGCTCCTCGCCCCCCCACCCCCGTGACACCAGACATGGGAAAGTCACCAAAAGAAGGCAGGATTTACTTTGTGCTCATAATTTCAGAGATTCCAGTCCTGAGTGGGTTGGGCCCATTGTTCAGAGCTGTGGTAAGACAGTGACATCGTGGTAGAAAGGAGTGGCGGAGGAAAGCCTCTTACCTCCTGGCAGCTAGGAAGCAGAGAGACAGGGTAAGAGCCAGAGAGGAAAGGGCTGGGGACCAGCTATAGTCCCCAAGGTCACACCCACAAGATCACTCCCTCCAGCTAGGCCCCATCTCCTGTTTCCATTACCTCCCAATCATGCCATCAAATCATGACCCATCAGGGGATTGATGCGTTGGTGGAGTTAGACCACTTGTGGTCCAGCCACTTCCCAAGAGCCCACCAGCAACCAAGCTTTCAACACAGTGGGTCTCTTAGGGGACACTTTGAATCCCAACCGCAGCCACACACATCTAACAAAGACATTCATATAAGTAAGTGTGGCTCCCGGGAACCATGTCGGAAATTGACTGTCACAGGGGTGACACCCAGAATGTTTGCTTCGAGGACCCAGAATAACACAGGGCTGTGTAACCCGCACGCTTTGACTGAACATGGAAGTAGTTCTGGCCAGCGCAACAAGGCAAGAAAAAGCCACAAAATGTGAAATGTGCCCGGGTGAGAAACAATGAAATAAAGTCTTAATTGGCAGATGACACTCCCAGTTTACCCCCCACACACACACACACACAGACACGACTGTGACTGCTCCTAAATCTGTAGATTCACCACTCTTTTTTTTTTTTTTTTGCTCCGAATGCCTTCAAAGCAGGTTTGGCTGGCTTGAGTTGTGGGGATCAAACCACAGCAACCTGAGCCTGACTGCTTTGTTGAAGCAGCCAGATTCACCATTCTTAAAAAAAAAAACCTTACAGGCTTTTTGAGGGGGGTAGAAAATAAACTAATCCTAAAAAGATATATCATAGTTTGAACAATCTTTAAAAAAATTAGAGTTGTTGAATTTACACTAGTTAACTCCTAAACCTATAGAACTCCAGAAATCAAGACAGTGTGCATTAGTGTCAAGACAGACAGGTATTTGATGGGACAGAAATACAGGTCACAAATAGGCTCAGAAGGATACAGCCGATTGATGAGAATTATCTTCATGAGAATTAACACAGATGGAATATAATTGAATCATTTAAGTTGTACAGCTTAGTGGTTTTTAGTGTATTGACAAAGTTGTACATAAAACCATCATAAAATCTATTTAATCTGCCCTGTCATTCCTCCCTCCCCATCCCATGCAACCCTGTAACACCAACCAACCAGGAATCTCCTTCTAGCTCCATCGATCTACCTATTCTATTTGATATAAACGTGCCAGTGCTCAGCAGTCTAAACACCTGCTTGGAAGCACATGGACCTGAGTTCAAACCCTCGCACCACATGCTGTGCCAGCCATGCTCTGGGTGCGCCAAGCTGACCACAGAGAGCAGACATGTGGCATAAAATATAAGAAAGAAAACAATAATTTCTGATATAAGTGAACCTCTTATGTAAGTGGAGTCCTATAATACACAGCGTTCTTTCACTGAGTATACTCTTTTAACGCTCTTTTATGTATCAGGGTTGAGTTCCTTTTTCATTGCCAAATAATGTCCCACCGCATGGAGGGAGCACACTGTGTTTGTCTGCTCATCGGATGAGCAGCATTTCGATTTTCACTTTTTAGCTATCATGAAGAATGCCGCTGTGGTTACCCATGAGCACATTTTTGTGTGGGCACACATTTTCGTCTCTCTAGGGCAAACACCTAGGAGTAAAATGTCTGGGTCTTCTAATAATGCTGTTTAACTTTCTCAGGAACTACAAGCTGCCTTCCAAAGTGGCGGCAGCATTTTGCAGTTCCACCAGCCACATGTGTGGCACATCTCCCTTTCTCCACACCCTCATCAACATTTGGAATCATCCATCCTTGTGACGGGAGCCAGCCTGACAGATATGGAGTGGTACCATGCTGTGGCTTTGGCTGGCATTTCTGAGCAGCTTTCCAGCTTCTTAAGGGTACTACTATGTCTTCTCTGGAGAACTGTCTAAAAATCTTTTGCCTGTTTATTAATTGGGTTATTTGGGGAGGGGTTTGTGTGTGTGCTCTAAGAATTTTGTTGACTTTATATATTCTGGCTACAAGTCCCTTACTATACATGTGATTTACAAATGTTTCCTCCACATTTTGGGTTATTTTTTTCACTTTTTTGACGTTATTGTTTGCAACACTGAACTTTTTAATTTTGATATGACCCAGTTCATCTACATTTTTTGTTGTTGTTTGTACTGCAGTTTTTGTTGTTGTTGTTGTTGTTGTCTGTTTCATTGTTGTTGTAGTAGTAGTGTTGTTGTTGTTATTACTGTTTAAATAGATCTCTCTAGGCTGGCCTCAAACTTGCAGGCCCGCCTCAGCCGCCTGAGTGCTGACATTGTAAACACACAGCATCATGTTCACTTGTACTAGAGTTTAATATCTGCAAACTATTGTATACCTCAAGGAAATGAAGATTACTATGTTATTGACTAAGATTGTATAGTTGTAAAATTCCTTTACATGGAGTTCCATCTTGAGTTTTTTGTTATATGCGGTATAAGGTAGAGATCCAACTTCATTCTTTGGCACATGGATACCTAGTTATCTCAGTACTGTTTGTTGAAACAGCTATTCAATCCTCAGGCCAGTTGGCTTTTGATAAATATGTCAAGAGCAGTTCAGTGATGAAAAACTAATATTCTGATTGTTCATCCTTAAGTAAAACAGACGCCTGACCCCGATTTCATGCCAAATACAAAACCTAATTCTAGGGCCAGCGAGATAGTTCAGTGGTCTAAAGTGCCTGCTTAGGCAAGCTTAGCCAAGTGCACAGGGACTGCAGTTTGATTCCCGGCACCACATGCTGCATCAGCCGCACCCCCAGGGTGGGCTGAGCGGACCACAAAAAAAAAAAAAAAATCCTAATTCTAACTGGGCCACAGACATAGGTGTCAGAGCTGAAAATATAAAATTTCTGTAAGTTAGAGGGGAAAAATTCTTCGTGACCTTGGACTAAGGAAAGTCCAAACTGTAAAGGTAAAAAACAAACAAAAAAAAAAATGAGGGGTTACACTTCATTAAAAAAATTTTAAATTCTCTTCCAAAAAACCATGTTAGAAAGTAAAAAGGCAAGCTACAAATTGGATAAAATATTTGCAAAATATATCTGATAAAATTATCTGGTACTATATTCAGTATCCAGAACTATCTTTTAACTTGGGAGTTAAAGAAAAACTGCAAAAGTGATGAACAGTATCATGAAAGATTTCCTTTTTTTTTGGCGGAACCAGGGATTGAACTCAGGCCCTTGCGCTTGCCAGGGAAGTGCTTATTCCACTGAGCCATCTCCCCAGCCCCATGAAAGATTATATACAAATATGATATACAAAAATTATATTAAAATTGTGGATATTATTAATCACTATAGAAATCCATATGCAAACCCATGCACACACCTGCTAGACCGCTGACGTGGACAAGGTTAACCTGTGTCGGCAAGAAGAATACGGAATAGCCACACCCTCACTCATGCCCCTGTTAGTGGGAACATAAACCCTGTGGTCACTGTGGAAACCAGCCGGACAGTCACAGAAGGTCACACACGAACCTCCCATGTCTCATCAGGCCCTTCTGCCCTTAGGTACTTATGCAAGGGAAATGGAAATAAGAGTCCACGCAAAGACACACACATGAATATTCATGAGATGTTATAAACATAGAGCATAATTATCCCAAGATCTATTTTTTCAAAGGTCATTCTAAATATTCTTATCAGGCAGCTGTGACGCACCGGGCAGTAAATCTGAGCTAACTAGCTGGGCCTCAGTAGCTGCTAGACACATTTGCTGGGTTCCATATATGGTTGAATGAAATGCATGCACAGCACTCAAGTATTATTTTTGCAAAAACAATATAACTAACTAAAAAATATACATAACTACCCTAAGAGAAATAAAAACGAAGTGGAAAATTCCATCATTCTTTGGACAAATCAACTCTTTTATTTTTTCCTTGTTCCCATCTGGCGTTTGTCTGCATGCATAAAACATTCTTCCACAGTTGTAAAAACCCAATTTTACATTCGGCTTTTGAAAAACAATTGTAATACTGCAAACTATTTTCCATATTGCTACTTCGCCTTCACAATTACTTTTAATGGCCGTGTTATTTACTCTGTGGATTTACCACTGTTTAACATCTCTGCTTTTTAAAAGTTGCTATTAGAAAAAAATACAGTTAATATTTTCACATGTATATTTTCTTTCTTTTTGGGTTATTTCTTTGAGATATGTTTCTAGGAGCTGGGTTATTGCATGAGAACATAATGTCTCTATAGCCCTCAATATAAATTGTTAATGGATCGCAGGGATTGATTAGTCCAATATTTACTGAGCACTTTCTTCATGCCATAGATTGAAGAGGTGCAGGGTTGTGGGGGTGGGCAAAACACTCCACTTGGAGACCCTCCCATCTACAGGAAGACAGGCGCTATCCGGTCACCAGAGAGGGCCACAGCTACCCTCAGGCTGCCGTCATGAAAGGTAGATGCCCGCCTTGCCTGACAGTGAGTGGAGGGGTTTTCTAAGGAAAAAGTGATCGTGCTGGGAGCGCAGGATAAACCGTGACGAAGGACTGAAGACGTGGCAGGCAGCTGGGGAGAGAAGGGGACACAAAGGCCATGCCTGATTTCCCATAGAAGAAAGAGGATGGTGGTGGTGTCGTGTGCAGCATGAGGGACACTGAAGGGAAGCGGATCAGATAGGGGTGGCTTGGCCCTCTGGGGTCTGGGGCTCAGACAGGAGGAGCTGTCAGGCGGGCAACTGGACTGTGACTCCAGAGCCAGGCAGAGTATGGGGTGGAGCCAGCAACTTATAACTCGTTGAATATGAAAAGGATGACCAGGTGTCCCCAGGCATGGTGGCACATCTATAATCCCAGTACTCAGGAGGCTGAGGCAGGAGGATCACGGCAAGTTTGGGGCCAGCCTGGGCTACACAGTGAAGTTAAGGCCAGCAAGACCCTGTCTCAAAAAAACAAAAAAGAAG
Organism: Octodon degus; assembly: GCF_000260255.1. NCBI lineage: Eukaryota > Metazoa > Chordata > Mammalia > Rodentia > Octodontidae > Octodon > Octodon degus. The sequence goes on from NW_004524602.1 coordinate 9,418,020, forward strand.
CACACCTTCAGTTGAGGTAGCTATATCTTGGGGTGCCTCCCGAATCCCTCCTTTGGCTGCCTCCCATGCTCTGGAGTAGTCCGAGCAAATAGCTTTGAGATTAGTGATGACCTTGATGTGTGTCATGCTAGAGAGAAGAGCAGAGTGGAGAAACGAGCGAGGAACAAAGACACGGGCTGAACGTGTGTACACTGACTGGTCCGCAGTGCAGCTGGGAGGGAGGCCAGCAGGGCAGCGAGCAGGAAGTGGACCATGGCTGAGGCTGACCTTGAACTCACTCTGGAGCCCTGGCTGGCCTCTGGCTCACAGCAATCCTCCTGCCTCAGCCTCCTGAGTGCTGGGATTAACAGGGGGGTGTCACCATGGCTGGCTTTAGCTGTTCCTCTTGCCTCAGTGCCTTTCTCTTGGACATCCTATGACCTGACTCACAGCATCTCTGTGTCTGTCTGTCTCTGTCTCTGTGTCTGTCTGTCTGTCTGTCTCTTTCTCTCTCTCTCTCTCTCTCTCTCTCTCTCTCTCTCTCTCTCTCTCTCTCTCTCCCCCTTCCTCCCTCCCTCCTTCCCCCCTCCACTGGTGTCTGCATACACCAGGCACTCAATTCAGATGAAAGTGAGTGTAACCAACTGCTGGATGCTCTGTAGGTGAAGCTCTCAGCCCCTCCTCCTCCTCCTCCTCCTCCACAATCCTCTTGCCCCTGTCTACACTTGGGTTTTCTGAGCCCATCTGAGCCTCTGCTCCATCTGACAAACCCACCCAAGGGATTGCCGCTCCATGGACCTGTCTAGCATGCAAAGGAACCCAGATGTGGGTTGTGAGGTCTGGGTGCCAGCTGACATTTGCATCCTGCTGGATGTGTGTTCAAACCCAGCACTGCCACCAGCTGTGAATCTGGGGACAAGTAGCTCAGCGCCCAAATTCCTACCCCCATAGAAAGGGACTTGCTTGTTTCCCAGAGTTTTGGGAGAATGGAAGGAGATGAAAATGGAAAGGCAAGGTGTGTCCCATGCCCGGCACACATGACCATGAGGGTAAGTCCCTCTCCTTAGCACTGGAGATGGACAAGGACAGATTCCAGCCCCAGCTGTCAGGCAGCCAGGCCTGACCTGTGCTGGGAGGGAAGTGAAGGCTGGGATAGTACAGGGCCCTCTAGGGACAGCTGTGGCTCCATCCCACTCTGGGGAGCTGGATTCCGTGACTGCCACCTGCAGTACAGCATGGATGCACCCATCGAGCACCCCAAGCATCCATTCTCCACCCCCTCAATTCCTTACCAAGCCCCCCATTTCATCCCATTCCCGGCCACAGAAATGGTTCAGCAAACGCCTCTCAGCTGAGAAGATGCAGCGAAGCATTTGCTTGAGGTTCACGGAAAGGACGGTCCACTCCACTCTAGTCCAGGGGCCTTCACCAGACAGGGAAAGGACAGGAAGGAAAGAGAGGAGGAGAGGGACAGCAGGAGAGACGGTGCTGGTTGGAGGACTGCCAGACAGAACACAAGACACACCGTGGACTTGGAGCGCGATACAAATGAAATATCAGGCTCTACTACAAGTTTGTCCCAAAGATTTCATGGAACATCCTTAAACTAAGAAAAGTAGTTACCTGTAATTCAAATTTAACTTCACCTCTTGTATTGTTTTTTTCTTGCTAATTGTAGCAACCCAAAGACTCTAGACACAGCAGAAAGAGATTGGAAACCTGGGCGTTTGGGGACTTGCATGTGCTACTACCGGCTCATGCCTTCCCTCAAGTTCACACTTCTGGAATGTTCAAATCTGTGAACCCTGCCTCCGAGATGCAAAACTGGCTTTCAGCTTCTCAGAACCTTCCTTAGCCGGCGGATGGGAAGATGTGGGCTTCGATCCTGCTGGGATGCCGCTCTTGCTAGGAGGACGCTCACCCTGGACCCGGCCCTTGTCTGGCTGCCTTTGTCGGGAATGTCTGCTCGGTCCCTGGCTTCTCCCCTCAAACCCGCACCCCTGCAGACACTCCCTGGGTTACGCTGGTCTTTATTTTTAGACCGAGACCTTTACGAGAAGCCCAGTTTTGTCTTTGGCCCCCTCCGATGGTCTGAGCCTGAGCCAGGTGGCTCTGAGAAGCCTTTACCACCTACCCGAGGGTGCTGCAGCCGGGTCCTCCGCACAGACCAGCCAGTGTCTGCTTGTTTTTCTTTGGGACCAGAAGAAAGCAGCTCCTTTGAATTCTCAGTGGCCCAGCTTGGAAGCCCAGCGTGCCAGGAGAGAGGGTGAGAGGGAGGGGGAGGGAGGCGCGTCCTTTGGGGGAGGCTCTGGCCAGGGCACTAAGAGGCAGGGTTTTGCTGGAAATTGTGCGCCCTGGCCAAGTCCAGGTGGAAAGATCAATTCGGGCTTTATGAATTGGCCCCTTCATGTGCTGCGGCTCTGACTTTCCTCATCTGTGCAACAGGGCTGGGCCATCAGGCCAAACACCGGATCTGGATCCGGGCCACGGCCTAGAGGAACAACATGGTGGCCCGGCCCGACACCTGGCCGAAGCCGGAGGCCTTCCGTGGCTACAGTCCGGTCACGGCCCCTGGCAGGCTCCTGGGTGCTGATGCGGAGCTGATCAACCGGCCTTCCCAGCCTCCCCCAGCGAGATCCCTGGTGGAGAGCACACTCTCCACCATCCCCGGTGGTGTATCAGCTAGACACTGCTGCAGTGACAAGTAGGCCCAAGCCTATCACGGATGACTGTAATGCCCTGATTTGGGGCCTCACCTGACAGCCCAGTACAGTTCTAGCTACAGTGACTATGGGCCCATCCTTCTCCACACAGACCTTTAGTCTTCAGCCTATGGCTGCTTTTCCATCTTAAAAACAGCTTTTCCATCTTTTCCATCTTTCTAGAAGTCAGACTGGGTGACACACTGCCTCAGTTAACCAGAAGGGCCTCATCAACCAAGCCTCACAGGAGCATGCAGCCACCACTTGTCACACATGAGGACCCAGCCTGAGGTCACACCCAACAAGGACGTGGTCCAGCCCTGCACTAAAGGAAGAAGGCATCACGTGTTGGGCAGGCAGTGAGAAGGTTCTGTCTTCCATTTCTCCAGTGCACACCCAGCACAAAACCTGTGGCCCTAGCGCCTACCTCCTGCTGGCCTTCTCCTGCCACTTTTCTGGCTCTGCTATGACCAGGGTATTTGGGTCTTTCTCCTCCACAGCTCCCTGAGGAGAGAAACCCTACCACACCCTCCAGACAGCAACCTTCCCAGAACACCTCTGGCCGAGTGAATGCCTTCCTCCGAGAATTCCTAAATTCCATTAAGTGGAAAATCTAACCCAACCATAAACGAAGATCAAAAGGCAATTTATATTAAGACACACTCCTGTATCTCTTCTCCACAGCCCTCTCCCTTCTCTTCTCACCTTGGTTTTCCCAGGCGAGCTTCCCCTGGCCTTGGCCAGTGAGTTTCCTAACACTTAGTTTATTATCAGTAGTAGTTCTACCACTGTGGATAGCCACAATTTATCGTCTCTGTTTGCTCCTCTCTGGCGTGTGGGGCTGTGTGGTCCCAGGCTCCCATCTGACCCAGCTGTGTTTTCCAGCAGGGTTTTGAGGACAGCTGAATAGATCTGTTGAGTCCCGGGCACTGGATCCGACTCTGTAAATATATTACCTTTAATTCACAAAAACAGTGGCTATTAAAATAATTATTTTATAGATGAGGAAACTGAGGCTGAGGGTGGTTATCTGCCCCATGTCACCAAGCTAGAGTGGTCACTGAATCACACTGATCCCATCCCCTCTAGGGCAGCCCCTTCTCGCTCTTTCGTTCACTGGGTGATTCACTCAGGAGATATATGGAGCAGCTATAATATGTCCCCTGCCCGTGTAGTGGTGCCTAGTGTGGATGTCATGTTGGTCCCCAGAAGGTCCCTGGCATTAAGACAAACCTTGAAACAAAGATTCCCGTCTACCTCCAAGCTCTAACATACAGGGACTGTAACCGGTCCAAGAGGCAGCCTGTGACACAATGCTTGCTACCAGAAGCCCAGGGGTTGGAAAGGCTTTCAGGGCTCCTTGTGAAACTGAAGGAGGGTATAAGATTATTGTCATTCCCCCCCC
>NW_004524602.1:9422595-9423401 GCF_000260255.1 Octodon degus
CAAATACTGGGACTCCACTGAAAAATATTTTCAATCTGCAGGACTGAAGTCCAGCGTCTTTGTGAACCACGGCCAACACACACAGGCCAAGGGTTTGGGTCGGGGCCCGCTCCTCCCAGCAGCCACGGGCCTGTTGGATGCCCCAGCTGGGGGCACGTCTGGTCTGGGGCATGGAGGCGCCTGCTGCGATGCCCATGCTGTGGCCAGGCAGGACCAGGAGATCCTTGCCTGTATTCTCTGCCCAGCACCCAGGACTGAGCCGAGGTCATGCTAAGGGGGGGCCACAATCGTCCTCGAAACCATGTGGCCAAGACCCACTTCCTGCCAGGATCAGGGGCACACAGCTGGGGCACAGACAGTCCACTGGGCCCCTCTCTGCTCCAGATACAAAAACACTGCACAGGAGGTAAGATTACAAGGCTCAAACTTGGAAAATATGGACAAGCAAAAAGAGGATGAAAATCACCTGCTTTGTCATCTCCCAGAGAGAATGGCTAATATTTTATATAAATTGAACACTAGTTCTATGCATGAACATTTAATTTTTTATTTTATTTTTAGTGCCGGAAATCAAACTCAGAACTTTGTGCTTGCCAGGCAGGTGCTTGTGCCACTGAGCTATATCCCTGGCCCAACATCTTTTTTAAAAAAACAAAAATGGCTTCATTCAGCACATGCCATTTTATAACCTGCTTTTCCCCCCAACAGTGTCCTGTGGATATCGTCCCATCCCAGTAAATCCTCCTCTAGAACATCTTCCATGTCCATCGAGCATGATCATCCAATAGAGTGAATGCTTAGATTGC
>NW_004524602.1:9423933-9456637 GCF_000260255.1 Octodon degus
GTCATAGTGAAATCATCCAATAGAGTGAATGCTTAGATTGCGTCATAGTGAAAGACACATTGGCAATTACCTTCCTCAAAAACCTCCCTGGTACTTTAAATACATTTCTCCCATAGTCTTTGCCACTTTCTTTCTTTCTTTCTTCTTTTTTTTTTTTTGGACACAGGGTTTTGCTATATGATTCAGCGTGACCTTGAACTCACTATGTAGCCCAGGCTGGCCTCAAACTCACGGTGATCTTCCTGCCTCAGCCTCCCGAGGGATGGGATTACAGGCGTACGCCACTCGCCCGGCTCCTTGCCACTCTCGGCAGCAGTTCTGGAAGTCCTCTTTCACGTCTGAGGCGCACTATTGTGCAGCCTCGGGGTCCTGAATCTGTTCTCAACGTTGGCCTTCCGTGGTACCTTGGTGGCAAAGAAGAGCCCCACATCCCACGGTGCCACATTCTGCGGTGGCTGGGTGAGGACACGCCATCCTCACTGTTTCCACTTGAGGCCTGACAAGTGGGTTCCGTCCTCCATCAGGGTGACGCTGTGTCTGTCACACATCACTGCTGCTGCAGCAGTGTCCGTCAAGTAAAAGCATCACACGTGTCCTCATCCACCTTGTCCACTGCGTCTAGCACTGCAGGACTTCTGGCTCTTCCCCAGGGCCTGAGTGACCATAAAAGGCAAACTTTTTTTTTTTTTTTTTGAACCGGGGCTTGAACCCAGGCCCTTCCACTTGCCAGGCAAGCGCTTATTCCACTAAGCCATCTCCCCAGCCCAACATTTATTTTTTTAAATTTAATTTTATTATTTTGTATACCAGGTCTCACTATGCAATTTGGACTCATAGTGATCCTCCTGTCTCAGCTTCCTCAGTGCTGGGATTACAGGCGTGCACCACAACACCTGGTTTAGGGGCTGGCAAGGTGCACCCGAGGTTCCCCGGCCGATGAGGTACCAAGGATCAAACTCAGGACTTTGCACTTGCCAGGCAGGCGCTTCTGACGCTGAGCTATCTCCCCAGCCCGAAAGGTAAACATTTAGAATTGATTCAGGACCTGCAGGCAGACGGGGCCATACAACAAAAGACACTCATGAAAGAGGACCTCAGAGCTGCTTCTGAAAGTGCCAAAGCCCACGGGATAAACGTGCTCAAAGCAAGACGAGGATTTTGAGGGCGTCAGCACCAGTGCCTTTTGCTGTAATAAATTGTTAAAAATCATTTCAAAATTCACTTACCTTGTTTGTTGATCATATTGCATACATTACATTTCATGTATTCCTCTTCCTGGACAAACTTCCATTGATCGATATTTAGGTGGCTTCTAGAGTTTTTGTTGCTAACAACACTATCATGGGGCCGGTGAGATAGCTCAGCGGATTAAGCACCTGCTTAGGCAAGCACAGGGACTGGGGTCGGATCCTTGGCAACACATGCTGCACTGGGCCTGCTCCCAGGTATGCTGAGCCAGTCACTGAGTCTGGGTGTGGTGACACAGGCCTGTAATCCCAGCACTGGGGAGGCTGAACAGGAGGATCTCTGTGAGTCCAACCTGTACAGTGAGACCCTGTACCAAATATATTAAAAAAAAAAAAGAACAACACTATGATGAACACCCATGAGGCTAACTCTTTAAGAACACCCAGAAGTTTTCATAAAAAGTGACAGTAGCTACTGCATTCTTTGTATGCACCCTACCCAGAGATGACCCAGTTTACCCAGTGTAGACATGTCACAGGCAGAATTTACACTCAGTGATATCTGGTGCCCAGACTCTTGCTTTAAACCAGACCACAGCCACCAATTATATTCCCCAAGTACAGACATGCGTATGTTAAGGCCCCTGAAATATATGCTCCCCTAGGAAGTTATGAGAAAAACTGTCTATTCCCACTATTATTGATATATTAACATTATAGATTTATCTATTCTATTTAACATTACAAATTGAAAAAGTAAAGTGCTTTCAGTTGCACGGACACGATTACTATTGAATTGCTCTGCTTTGCACGTCGTTGTGGTTTGTACCTCGATGTGCCCCCAAAGTCTCATCTGCTCATGGGTAGGGCTTTGAGGAGTGACTGGCTCAGACTCATGTGATTCTCAGGCTCCGCACCAGGTGCTCCATGTGGGTTCCTGCTCTTGGCAGGTAGGGTCCTCAGCAGGGCCAATGGCCAGACTTGGTCTTAGCAAGTAGAAGCCATGCGCTGGACTCATGTTAAGCCTCCACCCTCATGGCTCCATTGCACACAAGCCTGGGATATACACGGCATGAGCCGTGTTACCCCCGATCATTAACATGCACTGCACAGGACATGCTTTGATGAGAATTCACTTGAAGTTCGAACACCTCTGCCTTTAAGTCCTATGGGAGAGGTTCATCCAAATACAGTACTTCTTTCCCCATCTCTTGTTATCAGATTTCCAATTGTGTCTTTCCAAGTCCCTGACCAAACCACTAGCTACTGTTTATATAATCAATACAGACCCAGTCCTCCAGGCAGTTTCCCTTCCAAGTGTGACAGGCAGCCATTGGCTGCTCAAAGTTCTGCTCACTGGGAGGGTTTCTCCATATTTTCCCTTCAGCAGTAACCCTCAATGGAACAACAGAGCCACACAGACGCCACCAACAACAGGCACTCAAGCGCCTACCTATCTCAGTACAGCACTTGTATCCCTTACCCAGAGTCCCTCTCCTTTACCCATAATCCCTCTCCCTTACCCAGAGTCCCTCTCCTTTACCCATAATCCCTCTCCCTTACCCAGAGTCCCTCTCCTTTACCCATAATCCCTCTTCCTTACCCACAATCTCTTTCCATAGGCTTTTCCAGTGAGGTCCTCATGAACTGCCTGATACTAGTGCTAACCCTGCAGAACTCTTTTGAAAGAAAGTGCCTCATTCAGGGTCAATAACCCAGATACTGAGCTGCTTTCTGAGCTTCATCTCAGTGATCCCAAAGCAAACAGCATGGTTACTGACCCCTTTAATCCAGGTTGGTCTTTTTTCTGCAAGGGCATACTTGCAACCATACTAGGGCAAGTCTACCTCTTTATCTTAGCAATGTCCAGTTTCCAACATGCAGAATGCTTGGTCCAAGACCCAAGTTTTTCTTGACATATTTTTCTTCCTGGGGCACACAGGCACAGATGCAAATTGAGCCTTATCAGTCAGAGGCCACAAGCCAAAGTCCTTATGATCATCTGACAACAAAAGGAATCAATTATATTCGTAGCATACCTTTCAGGCAAGTCTCTTCACATTGAGGGATTGAGGAAGACATTAGACAGCTGGAGACACAGATGACCCAGGAAGATGTGGAGTCAGAAGAAAATGAGGAATTAAACTAAATTAAAATTTAGCGGGGCTGGTGAGATGGCTCAGTGGTCTAAAGCACCTACTTAGAACAAGCTAAGCAAAGCACAGGGACCGCGGTTCAATCCCCCAGCACCACATGCCAGCCAGCCCCGCCCCCTGGTGGGCTGAGCTGGCCACACACACACATAAATAAATAAAATTAAAAAAAAAATTTAGCTGGGTACAGTCATGCGTGCCTTTAACTCTAACAATGCTGTGAGTTCCTGGTCACCTTGGGCTACATAGTGAGTTTAAGGCCAGCCTAAAATAATTAGTGTACCCTGTCTCAACAAAATGTTTCATTAATTAAATTATTATTAAATCAGCTAACAATCGCTGAAGCTTAATTGTGCACAGGCGCAATACAAGACCCACTCTAATTCGGATTATAATCTTTGAATACACATTGCAACCATCAGCAGCAAACCCATATTGCAGATGACAACTTGGAGTAAAGTACCGGAGCACACAGCCAGAGGTGGCAAAGGCCTCCGCTGCAACAGCTATAGCTGCAGGGTGCCCACAGGTTGGGTGACTTGGAGTCACCGGACTGGACAGCCAGGGTTTACCTTGCTGAGTTGCCCAGGTTGAACTGGAACACACTGTCCTCCTGCCTCAGCTGCCCAAGGAGCTGGGACTGAAAGCGCACACCGCCATGCCTGAGGAAGATGCACAGTTCAACAAAACTCTGAGCTGTCAATCAGCTGAGACCAGAAGATGAGAAACTCTCCAGGAGAAATGACCCTAGTTCTTCAGGAAAGAAGAGGTAGGAGACGCCTCTCTCCAAGAAAAAAAAAAACAAAAAAAAAAACTGATGAAAAGAAACTGAAGATCATCTCAGTAAAATACAATGAGTGGCTTGAGTTCCAACTCTGATGGGAACAAATCAATATGAGGTAATTGGAGGAAGGTAAACATGACCTGAGAGGGAATGGTATCACAGAGCTGTTAATGGCATTGGGTGACAGTGGCAGCGTGGTTGTGGGTGTGTGCGTGTAAGTCTATTTCCCTTAGAGAATCATCCTCCAGTATTTATGAATGAAGAGGTAGGGTGCCCAGAAGCTGCTTCAAAATAAATCACACACGGACTCCACCCTCAGGAAGGGGCGCGCACATCCCAGGCGTGGGCTGCAAAACCCTGACTTCCTCCCAGAGCCCAGCGTGGAGGTGGGAAGGCGACCATCCAGCTGTGAGACCTGTCACACCCTGCAGGGTGGTGGTGGCCAAGGTCGGTGTCCGTAGCCCTAAGTCTCATCGGCAGGGCATCCCCTGGGATAGAGTGACAGAAATAACACTTCCCCTCTGTCACCTTCCTTCACACTCCCTCAAGCACAGCCTAACCAGGAGAAGACTGCAACTCCCAGCTCCGGGCATTGCACAAGGCCCCTGACTGGCATTCCTCCAATGGCCAAGGTCATCAAAAGAGGCATAGTGTGGCAAAGCACCACAGGCCAGAGCGGCTGGGGATTCTGAGGGCTCCGCAGACTGGGACAGCCGGAAAATGAGCATGTGGCAAAAAGAACACGGGCAAACAAATGGACTTCCACTGGTGAGAATGGTGTCAATATCGGCTCAGCTCTCACAGGAAATGGACCTTGTGGAAGTAAGACATTAATGATGGGAGACCTGTGTGTGGGCTGGAGGTGGTCTGTGGGGACTCTTAGTTCTAGGGTTTTTTTCTATAAACCTAAACTGTCCTCTAAAGCAAAGTCTATTGGTTAAAATGCACCTGGGAATGTGTGGAAGGGAAATGAACAAGGAAAAGTGTGGGTGGGTGCGCGGGGCTCTTACCAGGCTACTGCAGTAGACATTTGAGAGCACCCAGGTTACCTTTCTGTTTAAGTCCTTGGCATTGAACCCAGGGGCTCGTGCCTTGGAGGAAATGCTCACCACTGTGCTACGCCCTCAGCCTGTTTTATTCTTGTTTTGGGAGATTGTTTCCCTCAGCTGTCCAACTTGCAATCCTCCTGCCTCAGCCTCCCAAGGAGCTGGGATTGAGCACACATGGCCACACCTAGTGTAACATGTTTCCTTTATAAGGACATTGTGAACCTCGTGTGTCTTCCAGGAAGGAAGCCTTACCACGCCCGGCACTGGCTGAGTGGGGACACTGAACACCCAGTGTCGCCGCTGTTCCTCCACCTCACTGGGAGGGGACATTTGGGGCCTTCGAGCTGCTGCAGTGGGGTGGGGCTTGGCTTCAGTACCAGGTTCACCATGAGGGAAGCTCCCCAATGCGATACAGGGAGAGGGTGCACCAAGCCCCTGAGACTGGCCTAGGTGGGGGCACCTGCTTCACTATGGGTGACTGAGCCTGATGCTGCCCCTGCTCCGGGGAGGGGACCATAGTGATGAATGCCAGGCTCTGGCTTCGTCACTCCTGTGACCTAATGACCTAGCCCTGGGGGGGAAGAGATAAAATCTTTCCTGGAAGAGAGGCCTGGAGGCCAGCGTGCAAGCCAGCCCTGCCCCTGCTGTGTCTGAGGCAGGTCACCCCCTGGGCACCTCCCTGCCCTCTGTCCTTGACAGGATCATCCCAGATAGAGGCCGGCACTGGTAGGGGACTGCAGAAGGATCTTGGTGGCCCTGGTCCCCTGCTGTGGAGAGGAGGCTGCTCACTGCACCCTGGGACTGGCCGGTTGGGGGATTCTCCAAGGGGAACCAGAGGCACAGCCCAGGATATCTGGAGAGAAAGCCTGGAAGAGAGGAGGGAGGAAGGTGTCAAGGGGCCATCTGGGCCCCCTCGGGACCTAGCACCAGCCCCAGGCCACCCTCCCTCCCAGGGACTCGGCTGTGAGGGAACATGGAAGCCAAGGGTGAGTGACATGCAGCATCCCCTGAGGAGCGGGGCCCTGAGAGAAGAGCGCATCCCCAAACATAAATTAAATGAGGTGTAAAATTGTTCCAAGCCACGCTTTGTAAAGCTCCTGCAATTTGTCATTGGTGGTGGCCCAGAGCTGGGGACACCTGGGCAGGCACTTAGCTTGGAAGCGACCATGGGAGGGCACAGCCCATCTGAGGGGTGCTGTGACCCTTCCTGGCCCTGAGTGCCACATGGGTACCTGTAGTCAGAGGGTGTCTGAGGTCACCCTGCCCACAGCCCAGGCCCCAAGAAGGACTGCCAGCAGGGGTGCCAGCTACCTGCTGGGCCATGGTCAGCAGCTGGCAGGGCCACCCAAGTCAGGCCTGCCTGACCACTGGGGCCCGGCCCTGGGTGCCCAGCACTGGCCAGGGGCACTCCCTGGGTGAATGGCTTCTTCTGCCAGTTCCTTCACTGAGGAAGGAAGGAAGAAGATGCAGACCTTTGGGCCATTTTGGGGTGCAAGATATCTTGGAGAAAGAGGAGGGGGAGAGTGGGATGCCAAGGAGCCCCGCAGGAAGGGCCAGCGAGGCTTGGCCAGAGCCACCGCAGTCCCCAGGAAGGCAGAGGCGCCACCCAGGGTGAGGCCAGCTGTCTGCACCGCCTCTCCCAGCAGTGCCCAGGAGGGGGTGGGGCCGTCGCCTCTGTGCCCACCCAGGGTCCTTGGGTGGCGGCCTTCCCATCTATGGATTCCCTTAGGCACTTTAGGGGCCAGGCAGAGCAAAACTTCTTGTCCCTCCTTCACAGACAGGGAAACTGAGGCCACACAGCCCGAGAGACAGTAGCAAGCAGGGTCTCTAAGCACATGCTCTGGAGCCTCCGGGGGCCAAGCTGACAGTTTGATGATAATAATAGCTATTGTTGTGAGTGCTAATGATGTTATTTGATCCAACCATCAGGAGAATAGCGAGGCTTGTGCCACCAACTTTGCATATTAATTCATTTAAACTTCCCAACAATTCTATCTGCTGGCTTCTAAGGTTGGTTTGTTTTTTTTTCCCTTTGTGCAGGGTCTCATACCGCAGCTCGAACTCGCAGTGATCCTCCTGATTCTGCCTCCCTAGTGCTGGAATGACAGGCATGCGCCACCACGCCCGGACTCCATCGCTGGCTCAGCACGTCCGGGCCGGGGCCAGCGTTAATGCAGGGCCAGGGATCGAACCCGACACCTGCGCTTACCTAAGCAGGCGCTCAGTCTGCTGAGCTATACGGCCGGCCGTTATCTGTTGGGTTCTAGTATCATCCGGATTTTTCTGCCTAGTAAACTAAAGCTCAGAGAGGTTAACACTCCAGGCCAACGTTGCACAGCGGGTAGAGCAAGGCCACGGCTCAGGTCTGTCTGTCTGTCCCCACAGGTGAAGGCCTGACTGCCACACCAGCCAGCACCTCCTGGGTGAGGGCAGCATCTTGCCCTGGCTCTGTGGCCTGAAGGATGCCCCACTCCCAGGGTCCCATGCGTGTGTCCTGCCAGGTCCTACTTCGACTCCGGCCTGGACAGCAGCTGCTAGGATGCCCCCTGGTGGCCAGGCCCTCTCTACCCAGTCGGGGGTCCCCTGAGGCCGGCCCTGGCTGCTCCGTGCCATTTGCCCCCGCCCCCACCCCAGGGCCACAGGGCACAGCTGCCCCTGCTGTCCTGAGTGACGGGTGGCACAAGCACTGCCTCCCACGCCATCTCCGTCGAGCCCACGGTGTCCTTGGACCCGGGACCCGGGATGATGCAGCAGAGAACCAACGGGGTGGGGCGGGGGCTCCCGGCCCTCAGGCAGCCTCCTCCAAGAAATTTCACGCTCCAGCGAGAGCTCATAAAATCAAAGATGTGCTTCCATATGCAATAATTTACCCAGAACAAGTGAGGAAAGCTTCCGTCGCATTAATCACTGGGCGAGAGGGTAATTGATTTGCAGCATGTGGCCGTGCGGCGCTCCGGAGGCTGCTGGGGTCGGTGTGAATGTGCTGTGACCTTGGCCGCGCGTCAGCTCGGCGTTCAAAGCCCTTCCCGGGCAGGGCCACGCCGGGCTCTAACCACCCCACCTGCCAGCCTCCCACCCTCCGGCCTCCCACTGCGGCCCAGCCCTCAACGCGCTGTGGGGGAACTGCTGAAACCACGCTCCTCGTGCGACCAGGCTGGACAGGTTTGGGCTGTTTCTAACTCGTTAGAACAGGTTCAAACCACTTCTAACCAGTCTGAGCCAGTTCTAGTGAATTCCGGAGGGACCAGATGAGGATGTAAACGTTTCTAACATGATCTAACTGGATACCACCAATTTAGACCTTTTAAACCACATTTTGGCAAGTTCCAACTGGTTCTGGCTAAATCTAACTGGATCAAACCAGTTCTGTCCAGACCAAAGCCAGGTTGATGGGTTTCAATGATGCCAGGCTGCTTCTGACCCTGTCTGTTTGTTCCAGTTCTGAAAATGTTACCCTTGAGAACTTCTCTCTTGGTTCCTCTCCTCTAAAAGATCTGTCTACTGTGGTGCACACCTCTAACCCCATCGCTGGGGAGGCTGAGGCAGGAGGATCACTGCGATTCGGAGGCCAGCCTGGTCTATGAAGTGAATTCAAGACCAGCCTAAATTACATGGCAAGGCCCTGATTCAATCAATCAATCAATAAACTAAAAAGAAAAAAAGAAAGAAAGGATGTAGAAGTCTGAGCTCCCTACCCAGAGAGGGACCATGACAATATTAATAACAAGGACAATTCTGACACACAAAGAAGACCCCCGGCAGGGCGGGTGCCTGCTGTGCCACACCAGCGAGCAAGCGGCAGGAAACTCTGGGCTGTCCTGGCTTTCGGGCTGCTTGGGGTCGCCCATCCCGGCCTCGTCCCTGGCGGCTGGCGGGCAGCAGGCAGAGTCCGGATTCCCACGGAGCCCTCCGCCGCCGCCGCCAGGTGAGCCCGCCGCACTGGGCTGGGCTCTCGGCGCGGCTCCTGGGAATCTGTCACTTCTAAGTAGCTCCTGACAGCGGCAGAGGTTGCCTCTTTACCGAGCGCACCGCACGGCTGAGTAAACTCCCCTGGGACAGAGACAATGGAGCGCGAGAGCCAGCCGCATCTGCCAGGCGCTGGAGCAGGCACCCGCCCGCCGTGGGGGCTGCCCAGGAGGGGCTGAGAGCCTGGCCGAGACGGGGGCCGCGGGGACAGGAGCCTCTGCGGGGACAGGAGCCTCTGCGGGGACAGGAGCCTCTGCCGGGACAGGAGCCTCTGCGGGCCCTGGGGATCCGGGTCTCTGGGCCTCCGTCCCTGCCCTGAGACGGGAGGACGCGCTGGTGGCGGGGAGCTCGGAAGGGAGCTCGCCCAGGAAGGGTGCCAGCTCTTTGAGGCAGGCGCTGGACTCATGTACTCTCCAGATCTTTCAAAAACAAATTACACACACGCCCCGCTAAACACTCGAAAAACTAACAATTTATATCAGTTACCATTTTGGAGGGTTCACTGTGTTCTGAGGCCCTGCCCGCATTATGTCATCCTCTATCCCAACCCTATGGAGGAGGCTCGGCCTCAGGCCCCTGCCCCAGTGGAAGAGATGGCTCAGAGGCAGGGTGGGGCTGCTCCCCACGTGGGATTAGATCACTAGTTTCCACTACATCGGGTGGTTCCTCAATGGATTGATAGTGGCTGCCCAAAGGACTGTATGATGGAGGGCTTATCTCAGATGAACTCGAAAGAGGGGTGTGATTGATTAATGATGTCTGCCCCAGGGAAGGGAATGGAGGAGGCGGTTTGAGTGCTACCCACAGCTGTCTCTGTGTCATGGGCCTCCCTGGGCCCCTGGGCTTACAAAAGAGCTGCAGAGATCATTAAGATTATGTGTACAGAAAATGTTTAGAAAACTACTGAGCTGTGTGTGTAGGAGGGCTTGTTCCCACGATTCTGCAGGCCTGTATTAGTCACGCTGATCCCAAGGCCAGAAAAAACACACAGCCCCCCAACATCCTTCACACCTTTCTCCCACAGATGTCCCCCAGGATGTTGGCTTCTGTGCTGACTAAGGCAGTGTAGTCACCGGCAGCTGAATAGCAGCGTAGGAAGGTACAGCACCATCAACACATGCACGTGGGTCACTCTTGCCTGGCCACTGAAGGCCGCTCCCAGACCAGAAAGTGCAGCTGAGATCGCCATCCCTGGGCCCCTGCCGCGCACGAGGCGGCAGCCTTGGGCTCCTGCGGGCCTCACTGCGTCCCCTGACCCCAACACCTCAGACTGGCCAGAGGCAAGGCCCCCTGTCTCCACACGTGGGCCATGTTGTCATGGCTGCTCACAGAACAGGGGCCCAGGCGCCACCTGCAACACCCAGGGGCTGGAGGGGAGGGATGTAGAAAAACAGAGGGACTCAGGCTCCCTGGACTGGGACTGGGACCCAAATTCTGCCACCCACAGGGCAGAGGACCTGGACCAAGTCTCCTGTCTGAGCCTCAGTTTCCCCATCTCCCACACGGGGATCAAATGACATGCTGTGCTTATCCTGGGAAGAGCAAGATTCCACTCTGAAATGAACTAACGCGAGTACGCACCTGCCAAGTTTTGTTTGTTTGCTGGCAGAACTAAGGATGAACCCAGGGCCCCTGCATGGAGCTACAACTCCAGTCTTTTTTATTTTTTATTTTGAGACAGACTCTGCTAAATTGTCCAGGCTGGGCTGGCACTTATGGCCCTCCTGCCTCAGCATCCCAGAGGGCTGGGAGTACAGGTGTGTACCACCACACCCAGCTGAAACCAGCCGCGTTTTGAAAGACCCGGGTGGTTTTCATATTTGAGTCTCCAGGAGGCCTGTCGGGTAGGCAGGGCAGTGGTTGGCGTTATTCCCATTTTACAGACAGGAACCCCAGGCCTGGGTTGGAACCCCCAGCCCTCATGGAGCCAGGGTTCAGCTCCACAAGCTTGGGCTCTCCCACCGTGGGGCCAGGAGGTGGATAGCACGGTGCAGCCAGGTGAGAAAGCGCGAAGACAACAGCCCGCGTGACCGAGGCGTTGCCACTCGCCCCGCTCGCCCCGCTCGCCCCGCTCGCCCGGCCGCCTGCCCTGCCTGGACCCCTTCCCCTCCGGTCCTCCCAGAGACCAACCTTGACCGCGTCTAGAGGCCAGGCCCGGACTGGAGCATTTCAGCGCTCACCCCCACCCTGCCCCAGCCATCCTCAGCAGTGAATTGCTTTCTGCTCCCGGATAGGTGACATTTTTGTCCCCCTGAGGGCGCTGCAGCCTGCGAGCCCAGAACCAGGCCCAAGGCCAAGTATGAGTGGCAGGGCCATTGATCCAGAGGCTGAGAGCAGCTGCCTCTGGGCACCCAGCAAGCCAGCGCAGGGAGGCGGGGAGCATGCACCCCACACCCTAGGAGCCATTGACCAGAGGCCTAGGGACCAGGTTTCCCTGCCCATCACTGAAACCAAGAGTTTTGCAAAAAAGAGAGTTTCATCATGAGGTGGCCTCGAGTGAACTGAAGAACAAGGTCCGGGTCCCTTCCAGGACCCCGCATGGGGTGTTCTGGCGGAATGTGGCAGGCTACTGGGTGGAGGCCACCTGGGGCCATCTGCGCATGTGCGCAGATCAAAGCGTCTGCAGTTGCCCCTGGTGATGGGGCAGGCTGTTATATGTCGATACCTCTACAACTGCTGGTTTTTTCAAATCAACTAAAATCGAGCAACTAAGTGCAGGCGGTGGGGGCCAGGCAGAGGGTGAGTCAGGTTTGCCCGCTTGTCTCTGAGTCTGAGGCCGCAGGCCCGGGCAGCATTCCCAGGGGCGGGGCCGTGAGTAGTGAGTTCTCCCCAAGTTCTGGGGTCTCTGCAGGAAGCCTTCCCACCGCTGCACGGGGCCTCTGGGCTGCTCTGAGTGTGTGCAGAGCTGCACAGGTGTGCAAGACACCTGCAGCTCCCGGGGTACCCCAAAGGGTCAGGCTGCAGCTCTGCCTCCCCCTTCCCACATCACTAAGCTGGGCCCTGGCAATGGAGACCCCAGCTACACTGTGGCTTGGGGCCCAGTGCACACCTCCACAGAGCCCATCATCTGTCCCAAGGGTACCCATGTCACCCTTTGTGACCTTTGTCTCTGGTGTCTGGGTGAAGTACATCTGCCTGAACCACACACCTGCTCTCTCAGGTCTTGGGAACACCCAAAGAGGTCACAGGTACTGCAGAGTGCCAGGCAGGACCAGGGAACCTCAGAGTCCTCCCAGCTCCCTGAGGTGTATTGGTCAGGGAAGCCAGTTTTGCTGAGTAACAAACAGCCCTCATGTTGCCATGGCCTGCCCCTGGTAGCACCTCAGATAACTTTGCAATTAGCTAAGACTTCTGTTTGTTCTTACTCTGAGACCAGACCAATAGCGGCTGCCCCATGAGATGCCACCGATGCCCACAGCAGAGGGAAAACATGATCTGGTCTGCCTCGGAAACAGCATCATTTTTACCCATAAGTCACTGGCCAGAATGAGTCCCATGGTCCCATCTGGCCCCCTCCCCATCTCAAGAACTGGGGAAGCCCAGCTCAGCTCGAATCACCTCCACTACTCATTGGTGGGCATCAGAGTTGAAAGCCCACTGGGGGTTCACACTGCCTCCGCATCGGCCCGTGGGAAGGCGTCCTGGCGGCCACTGGGACTCGCAGGTGTCAGTGGCTTTGGCCTCCTGGACTCGGAACAGCACAGCAAGCAACTAAGCCCAGAGATGGGGTAGAATAAAGAACAACGTCTGCCCTGCACGCCCACTTGTGAGACTCTTGGGGGAGTCAAAAAGCGGGGACCCTCACAGGGTCCACCACGCTGGACACCACCGTGGACTGTTGCTAGCGATGAGCAAAGGGGCGAGGGAATTAGCACTGTGTGGAGCCGAGGAGGACAAGAAGCAAATCCAGGGCTGCAGAGAGATCTGGGGCTGCGGGTTAGGGGAACACGCACTTCCACATTGACGTTCTGATTGGGAGGGTTGTGGTGAGGTTAGGCGGAGAATGTGCAGTCTGCTTGCACCTTCATGTATGTGTGCCATAATTTGAAGATTAAAAATCAACAGCAACAAAAACATAAAACTTTGCAGGTACCAATTTGCAGCGCTGGGAGAAGCCCGTGTCTGTCTTTGCTGGTGCGAGGGCGCCCTCTTGTGGCGATATAGGCGCAGTGCAGCACCGGGCGTCACCACAGTAGCCCCACCTGTGTCCAGGGTTTCTTCCCCTAACCCTGGACTGGAAAGGCCTGGGTGGTTCCAATGGGTTCCAGATCGGATAACAAGGCTGCTGGGGACACAGCCAGCTGGTTGGCCCAGGCTGCTGTTGGGATTTCTGACAGCCTCACACATTTTGAATCCCCAGGGTTTCTTGCCACCTTTCCCACTCTGGTGGGATGTGACCCTCATTGGAGCAATGAGTGCCAGTTGCAGGGAGGGCACTGGGCACTCGGTGGCTGGCAGGCAGGCAGGGCATCCCTCTCTCTCCAAGAGCCAGGCACTTGGGCGGTGGAGTTGCGGTGGAGTCTGCAATCCCAGCACTCAGGCGGCAGATGCAGGAGTGTTGCTCAAACCCAAACAGGGGAGCTACCCTGACTTGATTTTCCTCTTTTGTTAGGACTGGGGTTGTAGTTCAGGGCAAAGGACCCCTGTACTGCAGGAGGGAGTCTCCCCTGGGAGGGTCTTGCCATGAGCTCTGGTGGGGAGGAGAGGGGTCACGGCCCTTATATGTTTTGGGGGTGAGGGACATAGTGGGGACCCAGTGCTGAGGACCCAGAGGTCAGCGGGCCCCGGGGAAGGGTCAGGCGCTGTGCGGTGCGGAGGGGGCACCTGGTGCGAGCCCTTTGGAGCACGGGGCCTTGAAGGGGACCCCAGTCCCTCCTCTTTGCTGCCAAGCTGGTGACATAAGAGGCCTCAAGCGTCTCCCAGGAGGCAGAGGAGAGGTCACTGTGTCCTTCCAGGGAGTCACCTTGGTATTTTTTGTTGGGTTTGGTTTGGGATGTTTGAGACAAAGGCTCACTGCAGCCCTTTCTGGCCTCGAATTCCCCAGGGCCAGGTCAGCTGTTTTATAAGAACAGCAGAAAGCTGCCTGGCTCTGATGGCAAGGGGACAAGGGACAGGATGGACGTCCACTGGCAGCGTAGAGACTCGGGCGGCCAGGCCCTGCAGCAGGGGTGAAGGAGAGGCCCAGCCTGGCACCTGCAGATGGAGCACAGCAGGTCCCTGCAGCCGGGAGGAGCCCCGCTACGTGACAGGGGAGGGAGGAGCCCAGGGAGCACCCGCTGGGGAGCTGGTTCTCGGAGTATGAGCTTTGCTTTTCCTCCCTCATTATTTCTAAACGGACATTTGTGGTGCAGAGGTATCTCTACTGGAAAATAGTGTGACCCACAGTGAGGAGGGCCTTGTGCTGGGCACTGGGGGCGGCGCCACACAGAGGGGGAATGTGACCCCCATTTACCAGATGGGGAAATGGAGGCTCTCTGAAACAGAAGTGGGTGGAGTCAGGGCTGGGGTGTGTCTGGGACCAACCCCATAACAGACAAGGCCCGTAGCCCCCACCAGCCCACCATGGACTCTCGAGGTGAAGTTCAGGCTCACGGGGATCCTCCTGCCTCAGCCTCCCATGTAACTGGCACACATTTGAACATCAGCACATCGGACATCTGCAGGCTTTGCCTCCTAAGCAGCTCCTGCCTGTCCTCGCCGATCACACAGCTGAGCACCAGGAGCCTGTGGAAGCGGACAGTGAGGCCCATGCACAAGACCCTCAGCTGAGCTACAAGGTCAGCCTCTGTGAGAAGCATGACTAGAATACAGCGTGGGAAGCGCTACGCTGGGGGGCTGCAGATAGCGCTGGTGACACGGAAGCGGCAGCAAGCACCTCTGCCTGAGGCAAGTCAGGAAAGAAATTCAGAAAGTGGATTCTCATTTAGACTAATGTGTACAGGACTACTATGTCATAAAAACCTATTCCTCAGACAGACGAGCCAGGGAATACCTGTTGCCTCCCCAGAGGCAGGATTGGCTGTCACGTTTTGTAGGCAATGAGGAATCGCAGTAGTTGAAGCAACAGAATACTTGGAGGACTTGAGCCCCGAATCTGTAGCATAGGTCTAAGCCCACGAACGACTTCGCCTCCCCGCACCGATTCCCTTCACTGGGAAAGGAGACTAAAACAAGAACGCATCTCAGAAAGTTCTGCGGAGGATAAAGTGAGACATCCCAGATAGGGCACCCCGCTGTCGCGGCTCGCGTCTAGATGTCCCCCGAGGCCTCCTCTCCGGTCAGAGCTGGGGCTTTCTCAGCTGGATGTAGAGCGTGTGACATCTGTGGTGTAATGCAGGGCCGAGGGCGCTAGGGTTAAGAGTGGGTGACCACTAAGTCGGTCAGTGATTGGCCTGCCCGACTCCCGGGAGCCTGGATACAATACGAGGGGCAGGAAGAGGCTTGTGTGGCCCCCCGCTTGCCTCGCTGCCTCTGCCCACCATGAACTGTTTCTCCGCCGTGTCACCCTGGAGCCAGCAGACGGCGGACTGAAACTTCTACAAACTGTGAGCTAATAAATCTCTTCCCCTTTGACATGAGGCGTTGGGTATTTTGTCTCCGCAATGAGAAGCGTAACCCAGATGCCAGCCTGTAATGAATGCTCAGGAAATGGTACAGGCAAAGCGAGGTTGCCCAGGAGGAGGCGGGGGAGGGAGTGGAGGAGAATGGAAGACCTCAGAAGTGAGGCCGGAAGTGGAGGGAGGAGCTGAGTGACAGCAAGCGCCACGTGATGGCACTGCACCTTCACAGTGTGGTGTCTTGTTGTGTGGTCGAGGCTGCAGGCTCAGGGCGACCCTCCTGCCTCAGCCTCCTGTGCGCTGGGCCTGTGGGCCAGCAGCGCCGCACACAGCACGACGTGCGTGCTTTCTGCCAAGGTCCTCATTGCAACAGAGAGAAGCGAGTCTCAGTCCCCCATCTCTCCTTTCCTGGCTGTGTCCTGAGCCTATTGATGGAGGGGAAGCTGAGGCCCAGAGGAGCCTCGCTGGTGGTGTCCAGACTCCCTGGGGACCTTCAGAGCCACCTGGGGGTCCTCGTGTGCCCCGTGCTGCAGCCGCTCAGCCACAAGGGTGGGGCTGCTTGAGTGCTGTAGACACAGGCGACAGCAACAGGGGCTGCTGGCCCAGGGGTCCAGGGACCCCAGATGGGAAAGGCGCTGCCCCACGGCGATGCTAAGGACCACAACAAGGGTATCCAGCCCACAGCCTGCAAGAGGTCCCACCCGCCTGGGGAGCCACGGTGCTGCGAGGCGACTGTCCCCTTCCTGTCCCCCCTTCCTCTGGTCCCTCTCATGTGTCTCCTGTCACCCTTCCCCATCTCTCCTCCTGCCTGTCCCCCCCACCCATTGTCCATCCCTCCTGTCACCCTTCCCTTGTCCCCCATCCTCCCTCCCTCCTCCCTATCCCTCCCATCCCCCATCCCCCACCCTTGGTCCCCTCATCCCATCCCTCCTGTCCTCCCTCCCTCCTGTACCCCCATCCCTCCTGTCCCTCCTGTCCCTCCTGCTCCACTCCTCACCATGCACAGCCCTGGCAGCCCAGGGCAGCAGCTCATGAAGACTTGGAACCCAACGCCAACCCAGAGTTTGCCTTGAGCAGTGTCTACCTCCTCCACCTGCTCTGTGTCATGGAGGTCAAGTGACATCAGTGCCATCCAGGAGAGGCCGGGCTGCTAGCAAACAGACATCTGGGCATCAACCATTAAATAGTCATTTCTAGATTAAGATTTCACAATGGGGCACAGTGGTGCACCCCTATAATCCCAGCTACTCAGGAGGCACAGACAGGAGGCTCTGGCACCTACCGACACTGTCACTTTGTGGGTGAGGATCTCGTCAGGAATTGAGGTGCAGGTACCCGGGTCCTCAGAGCACTCCAGTCTCATGCTTTGTGCAGCCTAGACCCCGATCCTCTGTCCATGGTCTGAGAGCAAGGTGGTCCCCTCTGTCCCCTGTGTGTCAGCTCCAGATTCAGCCTGACCCTCATCACCCAGCTTCCGGGTACAGGGAGAGGCTGCAAGTTGCTCCGCTGTGTCCTCCAGGGCATGGCTGGGGCTCCCGTAGGACAGCGAGCAAGGGGCAGCCCAGGGAGGCACCAGGGTGCAGCTCCCTCCACTCAGGTGGCTTCCCTTCTTTTTGTTTTTCAGCCAGGGTCTTGCTGTGTAGTTCAGGCTGAGCTGGAGCTCACTGTGGAGCCCAGGCTGGTGTTGGAGCTCACAGGGATCCTCCTGCCTCAGCCTCCTGAGTGCTGGGATGATGGGTGGGTGTGTGCCTCCACGCCCAGCTAAGGCGTCCTCTGGTAGTGGGGTCAGCAGACCGCACTGCCATGTCTACTATCCACCTGCCCATTACCAGGAGCTGCTAAACTGCAGTGGCAGAGTTGGGCCAGGGGCTGAGGTCACTCGCTGGCCCTCTGTAGGCCAGCGTGGCCACCCTGTGCTGTGGGGAGGCAGAGTCTGTCAAGGAGACCCTGGGCCACCCTGAGACACAGGTGTGGGGTCCAGGTGTGCACCCAGGGACTGCAAGGTGGGCAGCAGTGCCCCGCCACTTCTGACTGCAGTGGTGCAGGGCGACGATGCTGGGGACAGTGGGGTGCCGGGAACAGGTGCGGCTGAGGCAGCGCAGGAGAGCGCGGCCAGATGTTGGCTCTTTCCCACCCGCCCAACCTCTTCTGAGCGTCTGAAGGCAACATTTGCTACGAGAGAGGCACAGATGTTCCTGGGGAGATGGGTTTCCCTCCTAGGGGCCTCGTGGGGAGGGGCCCTGGGGACACCGCGGGGGCGTCACCGTCTCGCGGAATGAGGCAGAAGCAGGGAGCAACGCTGGCACCCACCTCGCCTCACACCTGCCCTGCTCTCCTGGCCTGAGCTGCTTCCTGCCTCCTTCCCATCTTCCTCCATCCTCCCCCTCGCCTTCCTTGTGCCCAGCCCGCCTGGGCACCACGTGACTCCTTTCCAGAAAGGATGATCTCTTCCCTCCCCCCTCTGTTTAGCATCGATCTGACATTTTAGGACAGTGCTTTCCAAGTTATGTCTGAACCCTGGTGGTCATAGAAGCAATCAGTAGCAGCCTGTGACAATTTTAAAAAGAGACAGAGAGAGAACAGAATGGGGCTAGGTGTGGTGCGCACCTGTTGACCCCAGCACTCAGGAAGCTGAGGCAGGAGGGTCCTCACGAGTTCAAGGACAGCTGGGGCTACATAGTCCTGTCTGAAAAAAACTGAAAGAAAAAGAGACAAGAGCCATTGAGGGCCAACCAAATAGAAAAGCTCAGACTATGCTGCACATGACAGTCTTGGGCATTTATTTATGAATATGCATGCTGAGTTCCAGTGTAAAATGCTCCCATTCTGAGATTTGATGAAAATCACTTAAAAGCCACTAAGTGACAATGCTTTGATTATGAGTAGGACAAAACTCTGCGGTACTCTACAGGTATTTTCTCCTCTAAGAGAAGTCCAAGGCTTAATCAGCTCCCAGACACAGCCATTGGGAGCTTCTGCCCTCCCCCTTTTGCTCTCAGCCCCCTTCAGCAACCAAGCTCACTGTGTTCCTCATGGTCACAAAGAGGCTGCTGGGGCTCCATCAACCTAGCAGGTCCACTCCTCTTTATTTCTTCTTGGAAGCCAGAACACACATCTCACATCTCATTGGCCAGGACAGGATCAAATGCTCATCTTTTAACCAATCACAGACAAGGGAACCAGGTGGGCCTTGTGATTGGCTACACTAATCAGAATCGAGTCTCTTCCTCCATTGTGCATACTCAAGAGTGGGGAACACCAGAAGCCCAGGAAAAGAAAGGAGAATTCCAGCCAGCTGCCACCGATCTGCCGCTCACTGTCCTTTCCTGGGAGACGGCGGGGGTTTGGGGAAGTCCTGTTCTGAGTCGCACCTGCTTCCTGGGAGGCTGGCCTTGCCACCAGCTCCACCACAAAAGAGTCACGGCCACCCGCACTGTGCTTCGCACAGGGCAGCCCAGCTCCTAGAGGCCCCGCATCAAAGTGCAGCAGTGGCCAGTGGGCGTGGTGTTACGATTGAGGTGCATGCGCGCACACACAGGCACATACACAGGCATGCATTCATTCATTCCTACTGCCTGAGCACCTACTTCGTCGTGCCCAGCACTGTTCAGGGCTCTAGAGACGCATCTGCAAAGGAACAATCCCACCTACACAGGGAAGCACAGGAAAAGCTTTGCAATTTACCAGGCCATACAGAACTAAAGGCTAGGGCCTGGCCCAGATCCAGGACCCTGGGGTTTCCTGGGAGGCTGCTCAGGGGTCTCCCAGGAAGTCCTAGGTGGTAAGTTAAGAATATCTATCGTTGGAAGAAGCATAGTAAAAAAGTGTGGCCGGCCTCTGTCCCTGGTCCACGGGAGGTCAATTCTAAAATTTCACTCACCAGAGGCTTTCTTGTGTCCCCTGAGGTCCAGGCCAATGAGACATCTTGGGGCAGCCTGGCTGGGTCACAGACAGCAATCGCGGGTCAGGGCTTTGAGTTGAGTGACATGCAGCTGACCTTGGGGGTGGGGTCCAAGTGGGTGGCTGATGCCTCAGTTGCACCCACGTGACAAAGCCCAGAGAGAACTCCACTGGGGACCCCAGAGCTCGGTGAGCTGCCCTGGCTGGACAGAAAGAACTGACAGGCTTTGGCACCAGTGCACAAGGTGTTCCCAAGGACAGGGAAGTTTTGCATGTAGAGCCCCCCAGACCTGGCCACTTGTGTCTGTCCCTGTGGCTGGCTTTGGTTTGTCACTAATAAAACTGCAGTGGCCAGAGAGACACAAACCTGGGACTCCAGTCATGCCCACTGGTCAGAGTGCAGGTGACCACGGGACCCCTAAGCTTGTCCCCAATGCCTGCTGGGAGGGCAGACTGGACTGCATTGGCTGAGGAGGCCATCTGGCCCTGAGTGCTGCCCATCACTCCTGCGTGGAGACCCCAGGGCACCCGCCCCTTGCTCTCAGGCCCTCCCTAGGGTGTAGGCATGTGCGTGGAGACGAGTACGTGCGTGCGCACATGCGCATGCGTATACACTCTCCTCCTCAGCACCGTGAGCTCCTCTAGGGCTGGAACTTCTACTACGGTGCTGCTTCCGTTACCAAAGGGTCTCTCAATAATGTCCGGACAGCGTTTCCTTCTCCATCACAGCTGGGTCTCCCCTGCTAAGGTTCCAACCTGAAGCCTGATTCCTGGAGTCTTGAAGGAGCCCTGGACCCCAGACAGGAGGAGGGGAGCTGTGGCGCTGTCACATAGCTCAGCCACCTTCCAGGGCAACACCCCCGCCCCCGCCATCCCTGCACCCCAGGGTGCGGTGACCCTCAGTCCTGGGCTTGGCCAGGCTCAGAGCCCGCGGGGGGACAACCTGGCCCCCTGGGGAATAAGACTGTTTAATTAGAACACCTCGGCTTGGAAACGCTCATCCATTTATGGGGAGAACGACAGGCTGTTGAGGACGTGCCATAAGTTTTACAGTTATTAGATTTTTCAACTTGTTAACAAAAGCAATATTGTTAAACGGCCAACAGCCAGGCCCAGTTGTTTTTCCTCCTGTGCCTTCTGATTATGGGAAGCCCGTTGTCTCCCTCGGCCAGCTCCCAGGAGGTGTGCGCAGCCGCGGAGCCGCTCTCCATTTCGCTATCTGTTTAATTATCCATTCAGCCGGGCTCACGCAAACGCGCGCAGCCGGCTGCGGTTTGCAGTCTGCGGGGCGGCAGAGAGCTCACTCGGGGTGCCTGGCTCACCTGCAGCCTCCCTCCAAGAACAGCACCTCAGAGGGGCTGCAGGTGACCTCGGGCTCGACCAAACACCTCTGTGGCACGGGGTCCTCCTTGTGCATAAAAAGATTGCTGGATAAGAGTGGTCTCCAAAACAGGATGCCCGGCACCGGGACCCCTGGGGGAGGTTTCAAAAGCAAGCCTCTCTTCACCTTACCCTTTCGGGTTCTGACTTAGAGGGGCTGGATGCCCAGGACTCCTCTGTCTTCCTTCACCGCTGGGGTGCTCCAGGCCCTCTCTTGGTAGAGCACGCGTTGGAGACCAGGCCCCACCCTCTGCTTTTTCTGCCAGCACTGAGTGGGCATTCTGCACCTGCTGAGTGGCTGAGTGAGTCATCCCAGGTAGGTGCAGGTGGCCGGGCCCGGGCTCCCTGAACAGGAGTGCACGGAGCACACGCAAGGGTCCTGGAATGGGTCCCCTGTGGCACCGGTACTGGACCCCACCTTGCTCTGAGAAACAGCCAACAGACAAGGGTGACCCTGACGGCACCTGCTGGCTTGGCTGAGGGACACAGAGGGAAGGGTGTGGGCCAGAGAGTTCAAGGTGGGAAGCCTGCTCCTGGCTGCCCTAGCTTCTCACCAGAGGAGTGGTCAAGCATTTGCTTCCTGCACCCCCTTTCCTGTCCCCCCTTTCCTGCCCACCCCCACAGCAGCTGCAGGGGCGACAGTAATGGCCATTACAATGACCACACTAAGGCTATGTGAGTTTTCTAGCACTGTGACAAACCCCCAAGAGAAATCAACTCAGACAGAGGAAAGATGTGCTTTGCCTCTCAGTCTCAGTCTGAGATGGTTTGGCCCTGGTTCGCGGGCCTGAGGTGAGACCCACGTCATGGCAGGGGCCGGCGAAAAAGGAAATAGCTTACTTTGTGGCAGCCAGAAATCGCGAGAGAGACCAGAAGCGGCCGGGATCCTGCGGTCCGCTTCCAAGTCACGCCCCACGTGACCTGACGTCCGTTCCCCGGGCCCCACCTCTGAAAGTCTGCATACCTCCACTCAGCTCAGCCGCTGCACGGCACTGTGCGCTCTTGAACCCTTCATGTGCCTCAGTGACCTTGCCCCAACCTTCCCAGGCCTCTGAGACACGAGCAGTGAGCTACCACACGGGCTCACCTTAGCCGCAATGATGTTCTGGGTACCACAGGTCCCGAGCACCGGGCCAAGCAGCGACAGCCTGGGACTGTAAGCCGAAAGAAATCTTGCATTTTGAGTTGATTTATCTTGGGTGTGTGTCGCAGGCGTAAAAAACCTACTGACACGGCCCTCGTGTGATGGTTACAGCCGTTACTGTCCCCACTCCAGCTACTGTCGAGGGGTGAGGTAGGGACGTGAACCCACAACCACCTTTTCTGGTAACAAGCCACGGCGGCGAGGTGCTTGAGCTGTTCACCCACCCTCCCCTCTGCAGGGCAGACCCAGCACAGGACTGAATGGAACAGCTAAGCAATGGACCCGGAACCGGCCCTCAGATTTTCTAATCCCAAATCCACAGGCCCGTGGGCCTCTTACTATAAGCACGTGTGTACGGTAAGCACCCAGCAAGGGGCGTCTGCGTATCTGGCTCTATTTGAGAGGCCAAGATACGTAGGGGAAGGCTCAGGCCCACAGTACGTCGCAGAAACACAAGCCTCGGAGACGAAGATGTGACCATGTGGCCACAGCCCTTGAAAACTGGACCTAAAGCTGGGTTTGGGTGAATACCAGGAGGAAAAAAACTGAGGTTTAAAATAAACCTGCAGGCCAGGGAGATAGCTCAGAAGAATAAGCACTTGCCTGGCAAGCGCAAGGTCCGCAAAAAAAAAAATAAAACATAAAGTAAACATGCAACCCCCACCCTTGGGAGGCTGAGGCAGGAGGATTGTCCTGAGTTCAAGGCCAGCCAGAACTGCATAGCAAGACCCTGTCTCAGAAAAACAAAAATAAATAATAAAATGTAACTCTTTTAAGCTTGACTCTGAACATGGTACTTAAACTTTAACTCTTGTCATTTATGCTAAGGGAAATTTTTCTTTAAAAAAAAAGTAAATGAATCCACTTTCATACACATATAAAGAAGCAGAAATCAAAAGGATCTTACCTAATTAATGAGGACAACAAAACGGGGTTAAAAACGGGTTCAAACCAGGCATGGTGGCACATACCTAGAGTCCCAGAAATCTGAGAGGCTGAGGCAAGACGATCACAAGTTTGAGCCCACTTTGGGCAATTTAGTGACTTAGTAAGACCCTGTCTAAAAATAATATATATCAAAGGCTGGTGACATGGCTCAACAGAAGGTCCTATACCACAAAAACAAGCAATCGTCTGGTTCAAAGGCAAATTCAAAGCGCACCTGCGTATGCAGGGTACTTGAATCTACCTTCAGGTGCAAAAATGTGCAGCATCCTCGGGTGACAACCAGTGAGACCGCAACACACAGCATCCATCTCTGTATACAAGAAGCACAGGGGTGCTGGTGAGATGGCTCAATGGTCTAAAGCACCTACTTGGAACAAGCTTAGCAGGGACCACAGTTCAATCCCCCAGCACCACATGCCAGCCAGCCCCGCTCCCTGGTGGGCTGAGCTGGCCACACACACACACACACACACACACACATAAATAAAATTTTTTTAAAAACAATTTTTAAAAATCAGTTAAAAAAAAAAAAAAAGAAGCACGGGTGTTCACGCCAGTTTTCTACAATCTACAGAGCCGTAAAAGATCCAAAGGCAATAAAGCCAGAGAGCCCGAAAGGCACACTACTCAAGACAGCCAGCAGTCTCTGAAGGCGTCCACATTCGCCCTTGCACCTCAAAGTGGGGATGGTCTAAGGGCTACAGGGAAGGTCGCTGGGCCGACCTATGTGTATGGCCTGACGTGACGTAGCAACAAAGCCCCTCTCTTCCCTGCTGAGGTCAAAGCCCTGCCTGGGCCTCAGTTTACCTGCAGCTAAAAAGGAGGAGCTGAACCACCCGACCTCAATATTACCTCCAGCCCCATCAGCCTCAGCTTCACATGGATCTGTGCTGCAGCCACCCCCAGCCGCAGATTTGCTGAGACCGAGCCACAACACAATTGAATGAACCCCCATCACCACGCATGTCACTGTGGAGAGGCTGCTCGGTGTCTTTGGCCCCGCACTGCCCAGCTGTCTCATGAGTAACTGTCTTCTTTTTGGTGCCAAGGATCAAACCCAGGGCTTTCAGCTTGCTAGGCGAGTGGTCTACCGCTAAGCTAAATCCCCAGCCCCACGTAATTGTCTTTTGAGGAAACCCAAAAGGTTATGGTGGGATGGAGTGGGGCGATGCGTGCTGTTGTGCTCAGCAGGCGCTGGCCTTCATTTCTGCTTTCCTGCACCTGTCTGGGATCCGCTGGGGCTCTCCACATCCGACATCCCTGCCTCTGTCGTCTGCCCTCTGCGGCCAGCAGTCAGAGTGGCCGAGCCGTCTGGCAACAGGACACAGGCTCACGTTAGGCAGGGCTGGGCATGGCTTCCAGGGAGAGGCGCACCTTGTGGGGACACACCAGATTCTAACTGGGGGCGGTGCATGGCAGGCACAGGGAACTATAGGGCAGAGACGCGGGGTGGGGGAAAGCAACAAACGAGCCGGGAGAGCTGCTTGCATTCAGTCTGGCAAGGATAGGGGGAGCCTAGACAGAGATGGGAGGTTTTGGTCATTCAGGGGGTTTGAGTAATGGGTCAAGGGGTGTAGGCTTCACTCTTCAGACAGAAGCTGGGCTGCCGGGGAAGAGGTCAGGGACTTTGGTCTCCTTGCTGGCCAAGGTCAGCATGGAAATGGTACCTTTCCAGCCTGGGACCCTCCCTGGTAACTGGTATGGGTGTGTCACCTATCCATGGCTTCCCCAGACTAGTGTGGCCCACAGGGCTGGTCTGGCTTCTCTCCATGAAAGCCTCCATCCGGGCCACGCCCCTCCAGCAGGGAGACAGGGAGCCCTTATCCAGATGCTCAGAGAGCCTCGCCGGAAGGGTGCCGACGAGGGACAGACGTCACTCTGCAGAACCAGCCCCAGCGAGGCACTCAGGGCCCACAGAGCTCACTGCCCGAGCACCAGGGC
Organism: Octodon degus; assembly: GCF_000260255.1. NCBI lineage: Eukaryota > Metazoa > Chordata > Mammalia > Rodentia > Octodontidae > Octodon > Octodon degus. Next base: position 9,448,943 of record NW_004524602.1, read on the forward strand.
CTGTTGTCCAGCTCTCCTGGGCCTTCTAGTGCTGTCACCAAAGGGGCAGCAGCAGGGGCGCAGGCACCAGAGACAGCCCAGTCAAGATCCTGGCATAGCACCTGTCCGCAGCATAGCTGGGAGCATCCTCCTCTGGACTAGGGTAAGTGTCCGCAGGGGTTTGACTGTGTCCCTCGAAGTGGAGATGCTGAGATCTGGAGTGCGTGGCTATTTCTTTTCTTCCTGCTACTCAGGCCCCTGTAATCTGGTCCTCCTGCTGCAATGCTGGAATCAAACCCAGGGCCCCAGCCGGGCTGCACCAACGCGCCGCCCAGAGCCTCTGCCCAGGGCGCGCGGCAGCCCCGCCCTGACTCTGTTCTTAGGACTCCACGTGCTGCCCACCTGCAAGCCTTGGAGCTCTTCCCTGACAGCCGGTCCAAGCTTGCCTCCCAGCCGCACCTTCCTGGAAACATGCCCACGTGAGGATTAATTGGACAAAATTTAAATGTTAACAAAGAAGCAAAGGCGAGCACCAGTGAGCAGTAATAAGCCACCTTCCGGGTGCTCGTGGTGCTGGATTTCCAGACAGTTAAATTGCTTAATGCATCGCCTTTTGGCCCTGAAGAGCAGACTCTGCAGCTGTCGGGTGCCAGGGGTGCTGCATTACACATTGTGGCTTGCGTGCCTTGCGACACCGGCGCTAGGTCCATGGATGACAGAGTACAAGAGACACAGGACGATGGCCCAGCTTGCATTCCGACTGTGGGGTCCTCTCCTGCCCTCTCGCACACAGGATCGAATCCCCCCTTCCAAGCATTACCTGAGAACAAAAGACCTCAAGACAATTCCTGAGTCCCTATAATGAATCACTTCTGGTTGGTCATTCTGGGCAGGGAAGGGGGGCCATGGCCCCTTTTTTGCAGGAGGAGCTGCTTTTGGGAAGTTGTGACCTGGTGCGGCCCAGGAGGCAGTGGGCAGAGGCGGAAGCAGACTGGCTCGGCACCACCTGGATGTTATGTGCACCAGCAGACCTGTGACCGGCGGTGGCTTCCCTCAGGGCCAGGGGTAGGTGTCATGGAAATCCAGGTGTGGGCACAGGCCAGATCTTTGCCCGGAAGGTCCTGCATCAGCCACCCCCAGGAAAGTCCCCGCAACTTCAGTCATTTTCTGCAGTCACTGTAGGTGCCCGTCCCGCCTTTTCCCTCTCTGCTCTGAGTGTGTTCTGCTGGCCCCTTTTGACCTGGTGTACAGAGTGACTAGGGTCCAGGAAGATGGAGCCCCTTGTCCCAGCCAGGCACTGCCTGCGGACAGGGCCTGGGATCTAATTCTGGCCAGAGAAGCTAGAGGAGGATTCTTCAGTGGAGCCTGCAGGGTAGTTTCCTTGGTGTGCAAGGAAAGGGTCATTTCTGACTCTGAGGGCCATCATCAATATTTGCCAGTGGCCATCTTGTGACTGCCACCATCACTGGCACTTTGAGAGGGACAGGGCAGGAGGAATGTGACTAGGCCCTGGCCAGGAGTATGCCAACAAGGGTAATTTCTCCTGGGCCATTAAGGAACGCTGGCTTCAAGAAATGCTACGTAGGTAACTTAAAAGGCAGGCAGCCAAGCTGGAAGGAGACACCACTTTTAGGGTAGGGGAGCAGAGGAAAGAGCCTGGGATTATTTGGATTTACTGATGAGGTGAGGGTTACGGGACTGAAAGCAGAGCTCCAGGAAGGTGGCACCACATGGCTGGTGCTGACATTGATTTGAAGGATGAGCTCAGCAGGGTCCAGACCAGCCATGAAGGAAAAAATGTCTCAGTCTGTTTTCTGTTGCTATAACAACATACTGGAGACAGCAGAATTTATCAAGGAGAGAGGTTCAGTCTCTCCCAGTTGTGGGTGGGGCTGGCCTGCGCTGTGCACCTTCTGATTGCATCATGCAACAGCAGAGGGTGAGACCGGAGAGGTCAGTCCGAGACAGATGCTTTCACAACAAAACCACCTCTACAACTTGCTCACAAGGGCAGAGGGCCCCTGGCTGATCACCTCCCATCTCCAAGGTCACCGCAAGGACAATCCCAGTGCACCAAGAGCTTTGAGGGGAGGGAGTCAATGAGGTGGCCTCTATGAGTTTTGGAAACCCAGAAATCAGAGTTAGCCTGGTTACAGCAACGGAGACTGCCACCAGGTGCCCACAAGAAGCAGCGGGCCTTTGGGAAAGACATATGAAGTCCCTGTCCTTCTTCTGGTCTTGCTGGAGGAAACTCGCAGCTCTGCTAGCTGAGTGACACAGGGGGCAGCATAGTTGGCAGAGTCCCCACCTTTGTGCAGAGGGGAGACAGGTGGGTTTGTACCTGAGAAGACAGAGGGCCCCAGCTGCTGGAAGGTGTCACCAGGCCATCATACCTCGGACTCCTCGTCACAACAGGAAGCTAATGTTACCGTGTGCACCCCCACACTGTCCAGCTGTTCTGCTCCAGACCTGGCCTCCAGCTGGTCTCCGCCCGGTCCCCCTGTCATCTCAGGTGTCCTGAAGCCCTGGTGTCTCTGTGAGGAGCCAGGACTCAGGCCCTGAACATCCGCTGCCCCCCATGTGTCTCCTGGGGCTGCGCTGCCGCAGGCCCCTGTTAAGGCAGCAAGCACCCTCAGCCCCTGTGACTGCCCTCCAAAACCCAGCTGCAACCTGAGCCGCACAAGCAGAGCCAGACCCCGTGTTTCACCTGCCTTGTGCCTGCCCCAACACCCACCCACCCCCACCCCCGCCCCATCCCACTCCCACCTGCTGCAGAATGGCTGCTTCCCAGGGATCTTGCTCCTCCCTGCCCCCCTCAACTCTCCAGTCATCTTGGTGACTCTTGGGTCAGGCACACTCGTCCCTGTGGTGCGGCTTGTCAGCAATTTCCTGGGGCTGCTGTGGTGGCTTGTTGGCTTGAACACAACAGAAACGCACCCTTGGAGACCGGAAGTCTGAACTTGAGAAGTGGCAAAGGCTGAGCGGATGCGCCAGGGCAAGAACTCTTCCTGCCTCTTCCGGCTTCTGGTGGCCCCGGCCCACTCCTCGGCCTGTGGGAGCGGGGCCACAGTCTGCTCCTGTCCTCTCATGATCCTGCAGCCTTTCTCTACATCTCCGTGTCCTTTCTGTCCCTTACAAGGACACGTTCATGGCACAGGGGGCAGCATGGTTGGCAGAGTCCCCACCTGTGTGCAGAGGGGAGACGGGCCTCTCGTCCAGTAAGGTCACACCTCCCAGCCTAGCTGCATCTGCACACACGCTGCTCCTGAGTGAAGCCACACTGAGGTCTGCAGTAGAGACCACGTCACGCACTGCGACCACGGGCAGGACAGCGGGACCCTGCCTACTTTCCTTGATAGTGCCCGGAGAAAACAGAAGACAAAGTGGCGTCCACACCGAGACTCCTGGGACCCTCTTGGAGCCAGCTGTCACCTCTGATGCAGGTCCCATGGTCACCCGGCTCCTAGTGGCCTGGGGTCCCTGTGAAAACCTTAGCCGCTTCCAGATCCCAACCCTGCCAAGACCACTGTCAAAGCGCACACTGTAAATAAAGCCACTTCAGCTTGGGGACTGGTGACCGTTACGGAAGGAAAAGAATTCAACAAATAAAGGCAAAAATCTTCACCGCCTACAAAACAATACACAAAAACCAGAGCAGCCCTCCGGTCGGTCCTTCCATAAATAACCCACGGCACAAAAATAATGCATGAGACAGCTTGGGTAATGGTAGCACATGAAAGACTGTGGAACTTTCTAAAATTAATTTTCTTCATTTTGGTTTATTAAAATTGCACTCATCTATCTCGCCTGTTAAATATTTTATTTTTTCATATTAATGGCTGCAATTTCAGCTTGTGCCTGTTTCTGTCATTAACACTGTACAAACTTAATATCATTAGTAGTTTTTCCCTTAATTATGTGACTAGAAAAGAAAAACATCAAAGTTTCCGTGAAATTGGAATAGTATATCTAAATTGGCTCATGTTTATTTTAACATTAACAGTAAATGAAGCTAATGGGCTTTTATATTATTAAAAGCACTCATTTGTGTCCTGCCTGTTCTAATATATAACAGAGCTCTAAAAGATGTTAAATAATTAGTTATTTAATAGGGATGGGTGGAATAGGTCAAATGGAAGGAAAACTTGAAGGTAACCAACGTGTACAATTGGGGGTGCAGCCCTGCTAGGGATCTCGAATGGGATTCTCTCATCCCGCCGTGGAGGGCCTGCCAGGAGTGTGAGAGCTCGAATTTATAATGACCCCGCGCTGTTAAAGCAGCAAAATCTATTGCAGCCTCGCCGAGGACGCGCACGTGGGGGTGGGGGCCGAGGACATCTGCAATTATTCCTGCGCGATATCCATTCATAATTCAATACCTGTGCACGGCGTGCAGCCTCCCGCAGCCGCACAGGCCGTGCGGGGCTGGGGCTCGGGCAGCCCTGGATGGAGAGAAGCCTTGTGGCTGAGCCAGAGCTGTGGCTGCCTCCCCGCAGAGGCCTGCCTGGCTTGAGGGATGCCGGGAAGTGGAGGCGTTGGTCCCAGGAGCACAGGGGACCCGGGCGACCCAGGCCCTCTGCTGCTGAAGCCCTGACTCGGTGGCTCCCGAGGCTGGCCATGTGGCAGAGCTGGAGGAGGGTTCTGACAGCAGCCCAGAGGGTTTGCGGCCGAGCTCTAGGGCAGGGCTGGCGATGTGTGTGACGCCGATTCTGGGGACCATGCTTAGAGACCCACTGGGCGCACGGGCACTGTGCTCACACGGGCTCGAGACCCCAAGGTCCCAGAAGGCGGGGGCTCGGGGCTGTCTCTTTATCGTCTGTGAGACATGCATGGCTCAAGGATAGCGCAGCTGATTCACTCCTGGGAGAAATCGCTTTGGAGGTGAGGGAGCCCAGAAGTTGCCGCAGGTCACAGATCGTAACAGACAAGATGAGGAGGACCGGGATTCCACTCCAGAGCTGTGGCCGATGCCTCAGATTTGAGTAATTTTAATCATGAGGGCCGGGGGCACCAGCTCTTGGGTTAGGAGACTGCTGCTTCAGATCGTGCTGGGGCTCCCAATAGAGTTTTACTGAGCGAGGGGAGAAACAGAGATCACTTCTCCATCGCGGACTAGGGAGGTCCTCCTTGGAGGCAGAATCCACAGGATAAGCAAGCTGCCCTCTCCGCTCTCTCCCTTTCCACCCAATGCCTGATCTGTCTCTGAGACCCGGCTGGATTCAGAGGTTGCCATGTTTACAGCAAGATGAGATCCATCTACTGCTGTTCATAACCCAGTTAACTTCTCCTACTTGAGAAAACTGAGGTCCAGGCAGAAAATTCAATTTGGCCACACAGCAAGTTAGCGATATGTATTAGCTACCTCTCGCTGTGTAACAAATTGTCCCAAAACTCAGCAGTGAATGACAAACACTTATTAACTCAAAGCTTCTGTGGAACAAGAATTCAGGAGCATCTTAGCTGGATGGTTCTAGCTCAGAGTCTTGTGGGGCTGCGACCAGGATGTTGGCAGACGATGCAATCATTGGGACTCATCTCTCTCTGCAGTTGGCTGGCAGCCTCAGCTCCTTACCCAAGAGCCCCTTGGTAGGCTGATGGATAACATGGCTTCCCTCAGAGCCCAAGATTCAATAAACAATAAGGAAGTCACGGTTGCCCTTTATAGCCTGCTCTCTAAAATCACACATCACCACTTCTGCTTTATTCTGTTTGTAAGAAATGACTCACTGGCTGTGCGTGGTGGCGTAAGCCGATGATCTTGGCACTGGGGAGGCTGAGGCAGGAGGCCATGCATTCGAGGCCAGCCTGAGCTATACAGCCAGACCCTGTCTCTCCCGCACCATCAATAAAAAACATACATCCAGTCCCCATCCAAGGAGGAAGGAATTAAATTCCATCTATTGAAGGAAGAAGCAAAGCAAGGAACATAAGGAGCCCACATTAGGGAGGAGGATCTGGTGCACAGAACGGCCAATTTGCTTTCCAGTCTGGGAACAAACCATCCAAACGCTGTCAGCCCTCCATTTCCACAGGTTTCTTCTCCATGGGTCCAACCAAATACAGAGCACAAATAATTAAAACAATGTGTCTCTACAGAGCACGTACAGGCATTTTCTTTCCCTGTCAACATTCCCTAAATAAGACAGTGTAAGAGCTATTTACCTGGCGGTCACACGGCAGCCAGGGCTACACGCAATATGGAGAGGGCTTAAAGCATAAGGGAAGACGTGAGCCAGCTCTACACAAACGCTGCACACTCTACCGAGGGCCTGGAGCAGGCGCCGCCGGGCTGTGCCATAGCTCCTGGACCTGGCCGAGCAAGACACGCAGGGGTGAGAGGACACATGCACGCCGTATTCCTCCATCTAGTACAAAGCCCAGTTATAAAACAGCTGTGCGGCCAGCTCCCACATGACTGGATCTACGGTAGATCCAGCAGATAAAACGAGAGCCGGCAGGACCCCAAGTTCCTGCGTTCCTCTTGCCCAATCCTATTTCTTTTTCCACAAGATGCACCCATGATCCTGGCATCTTGGTGACTTTTCTCTCGTTGCTGAGACAAAATATCGGACACCCAAACTGAAGGAAGGAAAGGTTTATTTATTATTTAGCTCAGCGTTTGTGGAGATTTCAGTGTGCAATCAGCTCACTCCAAGGCAGGGTGGTACATGGCAGAGGGCAGCAGCTCACGGCAGCAAAGGGCAGCGAAAGCAAAAGCCGGGGGAAGCCAGCCTCTTTCCTCGCTTACACTCTCTGCAGGCTGCCTGCCCACACCACCTACCCACATCATTTCCACGCCCTCCTCTCGCACAAGCTCAGGAGATTTACAAGGTAAGGACCCCAGCCCCTGCTGGCTCGCTCCGTTCACCTTCTAAACCTCTCAAGTTGACACAACGCATCAACCCTAACTTCTGGCTTCTGTGAATTCAGTGTCCACGGCACCTCAGTACCCAACAGAGTGGAGCTTTTGCTGTTTTTCAAACATCACACTCGATGGAATTAAGTCCACCCTCCCTACACACACACACACACACACACACACACACACACACACGCACACACATTCCAGCCCCAAACTGTCACAGGCGTACCGAAAAAGGCTCTTTTGACCTAGGAATGAATTCAACTGAGGAACAATCCCCAGAACAGCACTAGTTCGCCGCTTTGGCACTCACACACTGTAATATTTCTCTGTTGTCTTGTCAATAATATCCTTTATTGTGTGTCTATCATCCACGGTTTTGTGTGTTCTTTTCCATTTTCATTACTGTACAGCACCTTTCTATCTCTAGCAAGTCTGATTGCTTAAAGACTTATTTGGATTTAGATAGCAATATCAGCTTTACAAGATTTGACTTTTTCCATTAAATCCATCCATTTAAATGTTTTCCTACTATTTTAAAATCCATTCGATTAAGGTGAGTTGTTTGTTTGTTTGTTTGTTTGGGGGGGGTTAACATTTTTGAGGCAGGATCTCACTACATAGTGGAGGCTACTTCAAACTAAGTACCCCTGGCTGACCTCTCTGGATCTTCCTGCCTCGGCCTCCTGAGTGCTGGGTTCACAGGTACACACCAAACACTGACTCTGCCTGTATTTAAGGTAATTCCCAATATATTTACATTTATTTCTAAGGCACTTTTTTTTGGGTATTTTTTAGGGAAGGGTCTACAGGGTGTTTAGGGTCTCACTACTAGATCAGACTCATTGGGGGCC
>NW_004524602.1:9456922-9473851 GCF_000260255.1 Octodon degus
GCTCAGAGATACCGTGGGTGCCTCTTGCGCTCTTTGCTTAGAGTATTTTGGGCCATTCATCTAGTTGATAGGTATATTCTCTGTTTATATCCTTTAATAGTTAACCTAGAGATTACAACTTATGTATTCAAAATAAATCAATAAAGTTCATCAAGGCCTTTACTTCCCTTCTGGACTATATAAGGAACTTAAAGCATTTTAAATCCATTTAATGTTCAACTTATGTGTTGGTGTTTTATATTCAAATTGTATCCTTTTTGTTGCCTTTATTATTTTCTTTTATTTAAAAAGCTCTGTTTTCTTCAACATTGAAAGACACTGTTATAGATGAATGTCCATTTTGTATCTGTATGTTCAAAATGGTTAGGATTTATAGCTGCATTCTCTTAATGAATAGAGGGATTTGTTCTAATAGTGTTTGTAAATAGGATATCATGTCTGCATCTTATACAGCAATTAACCACTAGGAAGGCAGTATGCAATGTGTTAATTATTGAAACTGTCATACCAATTTGATTTGAAACTGTCTCATTGCTATATGTCTCTCAAAAAAATTATGGAAAAAAAAATAAAGACATTGTTTCCAGGCATGATGGTACACACCTGTAATGCCAGCACTCAGGAGGCTGGGACAGAAGGACTGTGGGGAATTCGAGAGCAGCCTGGGCTACAAAATGAGCTCGAGGCCAGCCTGAGGTGCACAGTGAGATCCTGTCTCAGAGAGAGAGAGAGAGAGAGAGAGAGAGAGAGAGAGAGAGAGAGAGAGAGAGAGAGATATTTTTGCTGGAGTTCTGCGTGGGCATCTATCTTCACTCAGCGCCTGCTAAAATGCTCTATTAACATCCAGCATCCATAGTTGATGGGAAAGCCGGCTGCCAATCCCAGCTGGTTTTTTTAAAATTTTATTTATTTGTGTGTGTGTGGCCAGCTCAGCCCACCAGGGGGCGGGGCTGGCTGGCATGTGGTGCTGGGGGATTGAACCGCAGTCCCTGTGATTTGCTAAGCTTGTTCTAAGTAGGTGCTTTAGACCACTGAGCCATCTCACCAGCCCCCAGCTGTTTTCTTTTGAGTACACTGTGGTCTAGCTTTTTCCTCTTCTCTAGCAGCTCTGAGTATCTTTTTGTCCTTGGTGGCCTCCACTTTCACTCAGGTGAATCTCTTTAACTTTTATGATACTTGTTGATCTTCTTTAAAGTACGGTGTCTTTCTCCAATTTTGGAAATCCTTAACTATTACTTCCTGAAATTTTTGCCTCTGCCCCATTTTCTCATCCTTTTTCACCTGGAATTTGAACTCAGTGTCTGTCACATCCTTTCTGTTGTATCCACCATGTCTCCTAACTTTCGTGTCCACCATCTGTCTCTCTCCCACATTCCTCTAATTCTCGGATTCTCTCTTCAGCTCTGTCTAATCTGCTACTCGGCACATCCATGAGGGGTTTCTTATGGTTCTTTTCTCTAGCCCTAATTTTTCCTTCTCTGTGAGAGTCTCTCTAAAAACATTTTCTTGGTCCCCGTGGATGTTATGACAACGTGTCTTTTTGTTTAGAGGTAGTAAGCAACAGTGGTTCTTGGTCTGCCCCTTATATTCCAGTAGGTCCTGTGTTAGGGGAAGATGCCCTTCAGACCACCCATCTTTACTGAGAGTGTGGTTGGATCTTTTCTCCCCCAAAGCCCAGAATTCCTTTTACTCTGCTTTTGGCCTTGTAACTTCACAATCTCCCATAGCTCTTCAGTGCCTCTACGAAGATGTTTTTATTTCATTCCACATTCTAATTGCTTCTACCACAAGGGTTGACCTAAATAACCCCACCTGCCCTGCTACTGGAAACAGAAGCTGGCTCTAAGCTTTGCCCACAAGCTAGATTTGTGTGCTTTTTCCACAGAAAGAACTAAAACAGGAGATGGCGGGCTCTGGTCCATCATGGTGCAGAGCTCCCGAGGGAGGCAGGGCTCCTGCTGACGGCCCTGCACCTGAGGAATTTGCTGGCCAGTGGTCTGCAGGGTGGGGCTCCTGACTCTCCTGGCTGCTTCCTGTGTGGCCTGGCTTGCTGGTGCCTTTCCTGCCCCTCCTCCTGGTCCTGTCCCTACCCTGTACTCAGCCTGGCCCATGGCTCTATCCGCAGTCTGATCTCCTCAGCCGTGTGCATGGCCCTGGGTTCTTAGCATCTTGGCCTTAGCACCGAGGGACTCCCCAGAGCTGCCATTGGCTTCTCTTCTCATTGTCCCAAAGACTGTGGAGGAGTGTGTGTCCTTCCGAGGACCATGGTGGCCTCTGCAGGAGGGGCCAAGCCTCAGTCCACTCTGGTCCTGCAGGCCTGGCTCTGACCACAGTGTCTTTGAGTGCCAGCTACATTTCCAGCAGGCAGCAGGGAGAAGCTGAAGAAATCTGGAAAGAGTCTCAGTGGCCACACGACAAGTGGGCTGGAACGGGGACCCTGGCCCTGTCACTCATGAAGTCATTCCACACACAGCTCCTGGGGGCGGCTCCGAGGTGGGTGCCGGGAGGGAACGGGGAAGATAACTGCTTCCCCTAGGGGAGCTTGAGGCGCAGGCAGGTCAAGGGGCACATGCAGTCAGTGCAGATTTGGGAGATTGCAGGGGCTACTCTGCCCTGGATCAGAGTTCCCGTCTGTAAATTGCCTCAGACAACAAAACGCCCCCATGGTGACGGGTGTGGGCAATGTTTTCCCAAGTGAGGGCTGAGTTGGAAGAGTGGCTTATAATCTATTGGGTCATAAAAAGTTTTTAAAGGAAATGGAACAAAAATATAATTGTGTGGGCACTACAATGAAGGTATTATTCCTCCGTAGTTAATGTGTATGTGAGTACACTGGGTCACATAGGGGAAACTGTTTTTGTGTTTTACAGAGTCGTGTTCAAAGGAGTTTGAAGGCCCCAACCTTCCAGCTGGTGAGGGACAGAGCTAACATCTGGGCTCCACACTCACAGCAGCTGGGACACACACTTGCCTTCCCCTCAGAGCCTTCCAACTGCCTTGAAGACACATGGATGAGCCAGGTTTTAGGACCAAGTCCCCCAAGGTGGCCCTAGGACATCCGAGGGCCTCGAAGCATCCAGGCTTGTGTTATCACTGCTTCTCTAATGTACCAACATCTGGAGTGTGCCAGTTATCACTGTAACAACTGAAAGGCAGAGAGGGTTACTTGGGCTCATGGCTTCGGAGGGTTCAGTCTGTGGCAGCCTCACCAGTGGCTTTGAGCCTGTGGTGCAACAGGGTGTCATGGTGGGAGCACCCGGCAGAGGGCGCTGCTCACCACGTGGCATCTGGGAAGCAAAGAGAAAAGCATGATCCTCCTTGACGTGCCTTTTAGGCCACACCCCTAATGACCTTGCTCTCTCTCCCACTAAGCCCCACCTCTTAAAGGGCCCACCATGTCCCTGTAACACCACAGGCTGGGGATTAACCTATCAACACATGGCCCTGAAACATCAAGTAAGGGCTTATGTATTTATGGTGCTGAGAACCTAGGGTCTTGTGCATGCAGGGCAAGAACTCTACCACTGAGCCACATTCCTAGCGGCATCTGCCTCTAATTTAGGCATGACAAGAAAATAGGAAGGTGTACTGTTCTTTTCTTCTTTTCTTGATTTGTTTGGCAGAGTCTCATTACGTATTCCAGGCCGGCCTGGAACTCACTTTGTACCCTCAAACTCCCAGCGATCCTCCTGCCTCAGCCTCTCACCTGAGCGCTGGAACTACAGGCACACACACATAGCGCAGCTGCTATTGCTGTTGTGTTTATATCCGTAACTGCAGCAGCGCTTGGCGTCTGTGCACCTGAGAGTTAGCTCATTTAATCTCCTCAGCAGCTGTGGGGTAAAGTCTCTCACGGTTGCGCCTCGCGGCAGAGGAAACTGAGGTTGCGATGATGGGGGCTTGAGACAGACAGACCCGGCGATGGTCGGCAGCACGGCTCCCGGCCCTGGCCCAGAGCCCAGCGTCTCCCCTCAGCCACGGCGCCTCCCCGCGTGCAGCAGGCTTGCTCCTGCGGCTGCCCGGATGCCCCCCTCCAGCCCCTTGGGCACGGCCTTGCCACTACTGCCCCCTCACTGTCCCCAGCAGGCGGCTGCAGGGCTGGCAGCAGCCTGGAGCTGGACGCAGGTGGGCAGAGAGCCCTGCGGCAGCCTGGTCTTGGCGGCCAGGAGCACCAGGCTCGGGGTCCCCCGCCTTCAGAGCCCCCCACCCCGGGGCTCTCCCCTCCTTGCAGCCCCAACTCTACTCTAGCCTGGAAGCCGGGAGGCGACAGAGGCCCTGGGGTGGCCCGAGGTGCCAGAGTCACTCACTGCGGCGAGGAGCCGGAGCAGCCGCCCAGCTCCATGTCAGCCGCTGGCTCTCCCCACATCAATCATCCAGTCCTTAAGACATATTAAAATGGATTTAAAAAGACATTTTACATTTTCTCTCCTTAACACCCACATTATTGCCACACATCGGCTTTTGTTTTAATTAAAATCGGTTTTGAAATCCTCCATGAAACTTCAGTGGGGTTGTTAAAGGCGGCAATTTCCTTATCGGCAGCGCGTCCCGGCAACGTACTGTAATAGTTATTTTGCAACAAAGCACAAGTCTTATTAATTTAGCTCAATCAAATCAGCGCCACGTTAATTTACGGGGCTGTAAAAAATCTGGCAGCACCGCTCTAGATCAAGGAACTTAGGGCAGCCAAGACACCAAGTGGGATGTTTATTTTGTACAATGGACCCGAACTGCATTTCTGTGATTTAAAAGCTTTCGGAGGCATGCGACAATATCACATGCATATAGAATTGTGCGCTCTGTGCCTCATTACTCCCCACAGAGAGCCAAAATCATTCGGTATTCAGCTACCTAAAATATTTCCTTTTACATACAAATATTTTCTCTGCATTAAATGGCTTCTCTATGTTAATTTTTTTTTTTTTTTCCCCAGTGCTGTGAAGCAAGATCATTCCCTACGTGGGATTCTATTTTGGTCCCGTATTGATCTTTAGTGGTATTTGCTAAGTGCGCCACCGGCTGGCTCCCACCCCCCTTGCCCTCCACATTGGAAGATTGAGACAGGGAAAGGTTTCCGGGAGGTGGATTTTCGACTTTTCCGTTCATTTTCCCCGCCCCAAACCTCCGCCTTCTAGATCCCTGCTTCCTGGTTTACTTTTGCCAAATAGCAATGTTTTTCTTACTCTCATTTTAATGGCAAAGCTTCATGATAACAGTTTTTAGAGTTTGCCAGGAGACGCAGGCTTCCAGCCGGGGGAGGATGGGAAGGTGGTGTGACTTGCTTGGGGCACTGAGAAGAGGGAGGTTCAGAGAGCGTGAGTGACTTGCCTGAGGTCACACAGCAAGTGAAGACCAGTATTAGACCCCAGGCCTCAGGCCCAGTCCTCTCCGTCACTTACCAGTGTGTGAGGACTACAGGAGCTGCCGCAGGCATGCTGGAAGTCACCGCTGTCGTGGGTTGGCTTGGGCTTCACTGCTTGCAAAGCTGGATAAGGTGCAGACATGGCACCCTTCCTGCACAAGGCCAGGTCCAATTTTTCAGGGTGCCTGACTTGGAGCTATAGAGCCGAGAGCAACCAACACCTTCGGGCTGTAGCTCTCAGGCTGCACAATGTGTCCCCTCTGCAGCGGGGGACCCTGGAATCCAATTTCTCGTTCACTGACAACTCACAATCACCTGCCTATCCTGAAACCCCACTAGGTAGAAGAGGAACCAGGAAAAACAGTGTCCAGGGAGACCTGGAGTCACACAGAAGCAGGCAGAGGAGAGGGTAACTCGGGACTAAAGACACCCAGGTGAGCACACAGCCACCGCTGGGCCCCGGCCACACTGGGAGAGCCCGGACACATGGCTGCAGGCAGAAGAGGAAGCGACGTGGGGCTGCCGCTGTGACAGCATGGGAGAGGCCACAGCAACAGCAGCCAGTCCCGAGGACCGTCCTCCAGGAAAGGCCTGCCTCTTCCCACTAACACGTTTGTTAGCCCGCACCATCCTGCCTGGGAGTTTGAGCTCACGGCAAAGCTCAGAGCCCAGCAGGGGCCCTTGTGTTGGGTGTGGAGCTGCCGTGTGCCTCTCAGGGGCTGTGGCTTCCTTAGCGGTGACAACGTGGGCTCTCCCTGCTCCAGAAGGCCTGCTGCTCCGTTGAACAAACTCCTGTCTCATCAGTGAAACCCAAACCAACATCTTCACAGCAGCAGTATCACTTCCTTAAGGTCAGGCAACCTCTCTGATCCCCCAAAAGCCAGGAAGTTCTGGGGACTTCAGCTCCAGCACCAACTCAAGCCCACGCATGCTAGCTGAGGCTGCAGAGCCGTCTATGGGCCCCGGACAAGTGTGTGCCCACCATCCAGGCAGGTGGAGATGCAGAGATGGAGGCATTAGTAGGAGGACAGGGGAGAAGTTGGTGCCAGGCCTAGGCCTCAAGGCCTCTTCTGAGGAATAGGACCAGAAAGGTCACAGCCGGGGTGCAGCTCTTGGCAAACCCAAACCCTGCACTGTGTACCAGGAAAAGACCCCTCCGAGGAGCAGATTTGGAAGAGGCTTCACAGCTAGCAGCAGAGCCACAACAGAGCCACAGCCGAAAGTTCCACTGCTGACCTAATCCAGCAAGCACTGGGCTGGGCTCTACAAGACAAGGGAGCCAAACCATTCTTCACACAGGCCCAGGCCCGGGCCCAGTCTGGCTCCGGAGGCTGGACCTGGGAGGTGGAAGGATTCACAAGTTATACCCAGCACCAGGCCAGGCCCTGAGGCAGAGGCAGACTGAGAGGGCCGCAGCTTGGCTGCTTTCAAGATGGCTTCCCTCTGACTAGGCCTCAAGAAGGCCAAAGAGCACTCTTGAGGGAGTTAGAAGAAGGCGACTTCTTAGGGCCAACCCAATCCACAGGACCTCTGATCGCTGGATGGACCACTATCCTCCAGCCTTATGCCTTCAAGCTCCAGTCCTGCCTTAGTGGCGCTGCCTCAGACCCAGGCTCCATGGCCAAAGCCCCCAGACACCTTGTAGTTACCACTGTGAGCGGGTCCCGGCCGAGGCTCCCCTCCTCAGACCAGCTCAGACCCAACGCCCAAGATGGGGGAGGCCCTATGTACCCACCCAACTCCCACACAACGAACTCACTCAGAAACTCCCCCCAGCTCTCCAAGGCCTCCTCCACCAGGAGGACGGGGCAGAAGGAGGGACAAAGACTCACAAACCCCTCTCCACAGCCAACACCCAGCCCTGCCCGCCGCCTCTTCCTGCTCTTTAAGAAGGCTTTGCAAAGAGGAGGAACCTTCCGTGGTAGCAGATGGTGGCTAAGTAGGAATGGTAAATAGTTTTAATTACTGCATAATGTAAGCGAGACAATAAAGGGGAGACAGTGGAAGCAAGCTGCTGCCGCCGAGGCCCCGAAACTGTCGTGGGGCCCAATTTGTCTGGCATGTGCTGTTCTCAGTCTTGGGAGGGCTTTAAAGAGAACGCCGGAAATATTAATTGCCCGCCTCGCTGGCCCATCCATCTTCACAACCGAGTAACACGCTTTTTTAATTTCAGGGGAATCGTTTTCAAATGGGAATCATGCAAATGAGTATTTTAGCTATTCATTTGTTTTACTGCGAGCGCTTTGTGAGCAAATGGCCTACAGCTTGCAATGAATTAAAAGACATGGGCACTGGAGACCGATTTTTAATACAAAGTCTTGACTCGGAGACGACCCCGACCAGCAGCAGAGAAAATGTTGGCATAGCAACTTTGGGCATTTTCATGCAAATTGGCTTCTATATAGATGATACGAATGCAATGTTTTCCTTCAACTAATCATCATAAAATTAGTTTCACTATATTTAAATGCTTCCACTTAATGCATTATATCCATATGCATGAAATTGCCTCCGCTAATGCAGTACATAAAATGCCAAAGATACAATGAATAGCCAAATTGCAAGCAGTTATGTTATCTCCCATAAAAGCGGCTCCCCTCTCTCTTTCTCTTTGTGTGTGTGTGTGCGTGTGTGCGCGCACACACACATGCTCGCTATTGAATGCGTGGGCAGCGGGAGCATTTATCACAAATTGCTATTAGCACGCGTGCACACACACACACACACACACACACACACACCAAAGTCCTCTACAGTTAAGTAACATTGAGGTTATAATACAATCTAACAAAACCTAGTCCGGGCAGGGTCCGTGGTGGCCACTTGGGCGGGCAAACCTGCCCTCCCAACACCGCTGCCATCAGAAGGGAGTGGAGCCCCCAGCTCCAAGCTGCGACCCGCAGGGAATTAGCCTCAGGGGGCGTGGCTTCCATCCCCCATCTCCCATCTGAGGCCACACTTTGAATGGCAGACTGGAAGGATGAACCTACTGTAAGTCTGGGGTCCAGAACGCAACCCAACTGATAAAGAGCTAAGAGGAAGAAATAAAAGGGTTCTGCAGAGCCCAAATTTTCTGGGCCCCGTGCTTCATCTGTCCAGCTGCTGTGTCATCTTTTCAACAAAAATTCCAACACATGAGTCAGACACGCTGGGGCACACCTGCACTCGCAGCCCTGGGGAGGCTGAGGCAGGAGGATTATTGTGAGTTTGACTCCAGTCTGGGCTACATAGTGAGTTCAAAGCCAGCTGGGGCCAGGGAGATGGCTCAGAAGAATAAGTGCCTGCCTCGCAAGCGCAAGGACCTGAGTTCAATCCCTGGTTCCGCCAAAAACAAAACAACAACAAAGCCAGCTGGAACTACTGTACATGGTGAGACCGTCTCAAGAAAAGCAAGACAACAGAGACAAACCCACCGCGATCACAACTAGTCCCGCTGACCCAGAGCAGCAGCGCAAAGAAGCTGAGGAGCCCTTCCAAGCCCACAGGAGCACTGCGCGGGAGAGGAAGGGTTTAAAGGCCAGCCTCTGAGGCCAAACTTGAACTTTGCCTTCTGCCAGCGCGCCCCCTGCAGGTGTCACAGAGAATCGGCAGGAGTGGAGGCGACAGTGTTCTTTCCCCTGACCTGCGGACCTGTTTCACCCTTCGGCAGTTCCTGCTCAGCCTGGCGGCCGCTCTCTGTTCAACTTCCCCCGAGGGGAACGGCTCACTTTCAGGGTGGGAAGCACACGTTCCCCGCTCCTTTGCTGGAGAAGTCGCTGAGGACTTCTGACTGGTAACTCTCCTCCTGCTCGTTCCCTGGAGGACTTGTGGCTGGCGGGAAGAAGCGCGGGCCTTTCCCTGCAGGGAGTCTCAAGCTGGTGCAGAAACCCGCAGGGCCGCCCCTCAAAACATTAAAAACAAAATCACCTGTGTAATCCGACAATTCTACTTCTGGTATTAAATAAAAAATTGAAAGCAGGGTCCCAAAGAGATATTGTATACCCAGATTCATAGGCGGCATTATTCACAGTAACCAAAAGGTGTAAGTTTGGTAATAGATGAATAAACACAATATAGTATATACTTACGAGGGAATATCACTAGGCAATGAAAAGGAAATTCAAGCAAAAGCTATAAGATAGATGCACCTGCAAGACATTCTGCTAAGTGGCATGCACCAGGAACAAAAAGACCAGCACTGTAAGACTCCATTTATTTATGGTATCTACAGTAGTCGAGTGCACAGAGACGGAAACCAATACTACTGATACATGATGGTTAAGATTGTGAATCCTACATGTAGTCTACGACAGTTACAGGTTTTTTTGAAAAATGGGCAAAATAGGAGCATCAGCCCACCTGGACGTCTAACTTTCTGCCTTTTCTCTCACCTCCACGGCCCCCTCGGCCCATCCCCAATACACGGATACTTTCCATTTCTGTGTTTTTGTTTTTGTTTTTTCTTATCCCCCTGCATAAATGGTTTATGGCTATTGTGACTCTACAAACACCACCCCAAGTCTTTAGCGCATGACGTTAAAATTATCTGGCATATCATTAGCCTCACTAAGGCTTTTTTTCCCCCCGGTTATTGAAGTCAGATCGTTGCGCTTGCCAGGGAAGCACTTATTCCACTGAGCCATCTCCCTGGCCCCTAGCCTGAGTCCCAGGCCTGTGATTCTAATGTCAGCCACCAGGTGGCGGCCTTTGGCAAACCCAACGTGTATACACGATGGCAAATACCGCCCCTGGTGGCCACGGTGAAAGCTGCAAGCCCAACTTGCACCCCACAAGGGACCAAGTCTTGGCCAGCGTCTTTGAGTACCCACAGACACCCCACAACTCCAACTGCTGTCACCTTCTTGCGGCTCCCAAAAGAACCAGGGCTGCCCAATGCTGGGTGCAAGGACCTGGCTGGGTGCAGCCCTTCATTCTCTTCCATAGCCTCCAGCAGGAGGTGGGCCCACATGTCCCAGCTCGTTGTGCACGCTATTTTCCAGATTCGGTTTATAAATTGTTCCCCCTTAGAAAATCTGATGGCTTGGTTCCTGGCGACCTCGCAGATGTGACTTCTTTGCGAGTTCCTTCTGCACCTCCTCCAGCTACCTCTGGGGGGCGCTGGATGTCTTGCTACCGTGGCCTGCCGTTGTCCAGGGATCTGTGTAGAACCTTCTCGTGCATCCGTGGTACTCGGCTAGGTTATGCAGCTAGCAGGGATACGGTGGCCCCCAAAAGTTCGCGAGGTTTCCCCGGGCAAAGCACGTGGGGCTCACTTGGCCTCCGTGTTGTTCGGCTG
Source organism: Octodon degus (assembly GCF_000260255.1). Lineage (NCBI taxonomy): Eukaryota > Metazoa > Chordata > Mammalia > Rodentia > Octodontidae > Octodon > Octodon degus. Next base: position 9,467,560 of record NW_004524602.1, read on the forward strand.
CCTCAGCATAATGCACCTCGATTCTGCCCAGGGAAAATCCTGTGAAGCTTCTTGAATTTATTTAGCTTTGGGAGCAAAGTGGAAAGCTGGGGTGAGAGGGGGAGAAACGTGCAGATTCGCAGCTGGCTCCTCAGCCCCGAGCGGAGCACACGGGACACACAGCCACAGGCTGGAATGAGGCCTCCCACGGCATCTGCCCTTCAGGCACTGCAGGAGAACTTGGGTGACAAAACCCACTTGGAAAACGGCTCAGTGGGCAACAACCACAACGACAGGCTGAACACAAAAAGGCGAAATTTCACACGCAAAAAACGTAAAGTTGCCCATCTCGGTTCCAGCCCCCAATGGCCTGAGCGCAGGGTGGGAGGTCCCTCCAGTTGACAACAGGTTCTTGGTTCAAATCCCCAAGCTCAAGTAACCCAGAAAGCAGGTCCAAGCCAAAGCTGTGGGCTTCTCCATGCAGGGATCCAGCAGAAGCAAGACTGTGCTGATGCCCACAGGAGTGACATCAGTGGTGACACCCGGGCTGCTGAGGCCACCGGGAGACCCCTGGATGGTGAGCAGTAGTGACCCATGTGCCTGTCATACAAACCTTCAAAGGGACGTTTGGTGACTAATCTGCATCTCCTGAGGGGCGAGAGAGTCCACTCTTGAGTTCAGAATCTCTCTGTCACTTCCTGTGTGACCCTGTGAACTCACTATGTAGCCCAGGCTAGCCTTGAACTCTTTATGATCCTCCTGTCTCAGTCTCCAGGGATGCTGGGATTACAGGCGTGTGCCACCACACCCAGCTTTAAAATTTTAAATAAAGACCAGTGCCACCCATTTTCCTGTTGCCTGGTGGTGTGAAATGGCCCTGTTGCTGACCCTGTCTTGATTTAAAATTTTGAAACTTTATCATCTGCTTTAATTGCGGGTGTTAAAAAGGGATTGCCTTCAACTGTCATGGGACTGCTGGGGATTTGGTACCCAACACAACTGAGTCTCCTGCCTCATGCTGCCTGGCCTGAAGACTTAGGGACAGCTCCAGCTGGACCTAGGCCAACCTGCTCAGCCAGCCCAGCTGAGCCAGGGGCACTGGGGTCACACTGTGGGTGCACGGGACCTTTAGCCCTTCTCCACAAGGTGTTCCGCCAAGAGGTCTTGGGATTTTTTTTCCTAAGAAAACTTGTCGTGGCATTAAAATTTAGTCCCACAAAAGCACAGCTCCTCTCTGAGGTGCTGTATTTATTTAATCATAGTCAATTTGGGCCAATCCCTTTGGGGGGGCAGGGACCTGCCTCCCTGTCTCCAAGGGGTTCAGGCTCTAGGGCCAAACTCGTCACAGAGAATTCCCCGGCTCCCTGGCTCCCAGGGAGATAAAACACCTTAGCCTCATTACTCAGATGGCTAATTGCAAACTGATTTAATTAAAGTATACGGATATTTCCCCAAGTTAGTTACATTTCATATCACTCCATTAGGAGTAATTGGCTGGCCAGGTGGGCGGAGCGGGAGCCCGGGTGGCATCAGGCTGTCACCGGCTGTGTGGGCAGCCTGCAGTGCTCCTGGTGGCCACTGCAGGTGTCTCTGGGTTGCTACAAAGCTCACAGCCCAGTCAGGAACCAGGTCTGGTGGCCTCCTACGCTTAAAGGGTCTGAGAGCACAGAGTTCTCCCCTAACGCAGCTGAGCCTTTGTTTCTTTGTAAACAGAACAGAGGGCGGCCTCAGCTGGCAGGTGCCCCTTCTCTCTCCCTTGGCCCACCAAGAAATCAATCGTGATGGCTGGAGCGCCAATGGCCACCTTGTACTCAGGAAGGTAGAAACCACCAGCAGAGCCACTTGGCGGAGCAGAGAGGGGCTGTCACCCTGTCCCTGACCCTGGATTTCACTGTGCCTGGGAGGAAGGTGGTTTGGTCTTTGGAGTTTTGTGTTGGGCTTTGATTTGGTTAAGCCTCAGCATTTGTCTTTATTTCCAGCTGCCAAATTCTATCCCAAGCCAATAAGGCTTCCCCGCCCAAAACTGCCTGTGCATGCTCTTTTTGCAGCAGGAGAGACTCCCCACCTGCTTCCCGGGAGCCAGGCTGGAGTCTGGTGGAGAGGATGCTGGGAGCCAGCGCCCTGGTTCGCCTCCTTTAGCAGGAGAGGCCGCGGAAGGGCTGGGTGAGAGTTTGTCAGAGTCGGAGAGAGAAGCTGGGTCTCTGCAGATGCCGAGGTCCGAGAGAAGCAGCTTCCGGGACCCCAGAGGCTCTCATCTGGGGCTCCCGCCCCACCTGGAGCTCGCTGATGGAAAGACACACAAGGAGGCCATCGGGAGGAGCCAGAGAGGGCTCACACCGTGGTCCCTCCCCTCTACCAGCTCGAAGCCACAGCCACCACCACCTTGCGCAGGCCCGCGCCCAGCAGAGGACCTCGAGCTGCCCCCAGAGCCTTCCGGGGGGACCCTGTCGCTCGCTCTCACCTCGCTGCCGCTGCGTTTACTTAAGGCTGAATTCTCTTTCTAGAAGTTCATTAATTTTTCGCGGATGCCAACACGAGGATCCTTTGTGTTTATCCTCAACTAAATAAGTCAGGTCATAAGAGGTAATGCCGGGGGTAGTGGGATGTAAACAAACACATTCTACCTCAATAAACATGCTAATTTCCAGCTATAATATTCACAAGTAAAAGATCCATCACGCCGACCCTATTAGGTGGAGGCAGCCGGCCTCATCCGTCAAGGAGGGGAACTCCCGCCAGTTCGCCGCGGGAGGGAAATAGTTCAACTTAACTTGCTTGATGACGCCCTCGGGGGGAAGCAAGAGCCTCACAAATGAGTCTCAAAATGTGATAAAAGGGTTATCTTGCAGAAATGAGCCCGCATTATCATTACCTGCACTGGCCAAGGCCGGGCTCCAGGCTTGAGTGATGGGATTGCGTTTTGCAGGAATTAAGGCGGAGGAGTCGCTGCCCCTTCCCAAGCCAACCAGCAGGACCCCGCCCTGGCTGGGGCCCAACCCTGAGGTGACCCTGAGCGCCACCAGCCCAGAGAGGGACCTCAGAGCGTTGTGGACCTCGCTGCTTCCTGAGAACACTGAGCATCTGTTACGTTATCTGCTTGGTGGCGGGCGCCTGGCACCCGTTCAATGCCAGCCTCTGGCCTCGGTGCTGCCAATCGAAGTCCGGTGGAGCTCTTGGTGATTAGCATCACAGTTGGCTCAGGGGCTGCGGGGACTGCGGGTTCAAAGTGCAGAAGACACTCAGCGGGGTGGGAGTCGCCGGTCTGTGATGCCCCTTCTAGTTCCCATGGTGAACCCTGTTCCCGGAGGTCAGGGCATGAGGCTGAGGCTTTGGGAGGTGCTGGGGTGCCACAGAGAAGCTCTCATAACTAGGACTTGTATCCTTATAAACAGGTGACAGGGATGCAGTTCAGCGGCACAGTGACTGTCCGGCAAGTGCAAGGCCCTGAGTTTGATTCCTGGTACCAAAAACAGAAAGCAGGGCATGGCAGGGCACACCCATAATCCCAGTACTTGGGAGGCTGAGGCAGGAGGCCAGCCTGGGCCACACAGCAAGACGCTGCCTCTAAAATGGCTTAAAAAAAAACAAACCAAAGCCAGGCCAGACCCCTGCCCTTCTGCCATGTGTGGCCAGAGAGAGAAGACAGCGCTCTCTGAGGAAGCAGCCTCCAGCCCACACTGCGACTGCGTGCACTGGGCCTTCCACATCCACTTGCTTCAGCCCCACATGATGAGTTTTAGCAAAACACGGAGAGATGGAGTCTGGGTATGGTGGCGCACCATTCCTGTAATCCCAGTGCTGGGAAGGCTGAAAACACCAAGAGTCTGAGCTGTGTAGTGAGACCCTATACCAAATATATTAAAAAACAAACAAACCAAAAACAAACAAACAAAAAAAAAAACAATGGAGAGATGGGAACAAAGCTTCTGGGCCCACAGGATTCAGAGCCTGTGGCAGGGTTAATTTCCCAAAGGTAAAAAAGCAAGAACCGCGTGGGAGGGCCGGGCTGGAGCTTGCTGAGAACCAGAGGTGCGGGAGTGCAGGTCAGGGGCGCGCAGGCGCATCGCACCGCTGCCAGGCCGGGAGCTGCACATTCCCGGCTGCTCACTTCGGAGACTTTCCTCGCTGGGGTCTGCTGAGCAGTGTGGCGTTAGGACAGAGCAGAGGGCGGAAAGCGCTAGGGAGGGGGAGGGGAGGGATGGAGGCAGCGCCCCCCAGCTAGCTGGGCAAGGTGTCCCCCCTGACTGTGGGAACCCAGAAGGAGCAACCCCCAGCGCTCCTCGGGGCTGTGAACACTCGCTGAGCCCCTTCTGGGGCTTTGCCTGCCTGTGGCTGAGAGCGTGAGACGCTCATCCGCAGAGGCCAGCCGAGTCGTGCTGAACGTGCACCCTGGAATCCCAGCACTGGGAGCCCGACGCAGGAGGATCCCGCTAGCTCGGGGCTCCAGCCTCTCCTCTCTGGGCCTCAGAGCCCCCAGCCTCACTTGGGGGAAGAGACTCAAAGGTGACACCCAGGGCTGGGGACATAGCTCGGCGGTCTAAGCACCTGCCTGGCAAGTGCAAGGACCCAGGTTCAATCCCTGGTACCACATGTGGTGATAGCCCTGGAGGACCCGGGGCACACCACGCTAGCCCTGAAACCAGGCGTGGTGGTGCACACCTGTAATCCCAGCACTGGGGAGGTGGAGACAGGAGGATCACTACAAGTCTAAGCTGCAAAACAAGACCTTGTATCAAAAAAACAAAAACAAAAACAAAAAACCATGTCAAAAAAAAAAAGGTGACACTCAGGTGTGAGCCCAGGCTGAACCTTCCTATAGCAACAAGCTCCCCCAGGAGGCCCAGTGGCACAGGAGCAAGTGTATGTGGCCTCCAAGGGGACCTCGGAGCCCCGGCCTCTCTCCTGGGGTTCAGGCCTGGAGCACTCAGAGCTCCTCGTGGCTCTAGACCCATCACCTAGCCACCTGGGGTACCGGACAGTCTCTGTCCCTCCTCCCTGGGGAATTCCTCCCTCTGTCCACACCACAGAACCAGCCTGGATCCCTAAGGGGAAACAGAGGCCAACGCACCTAGGCCCAGGGATGGGCTCCAGGAGCCTCACTTACTACCATGGAAACTGCTTTAGTAGCCTGGACCCCGAGGCAGATATTTGGGGGCCTGAGGCCTGCACGTGGCTCTTGCGTAGGTGCGTAGGGACAGGACCATTTCTTCCACCCCGGCCATTTACGGTTTCCCCTGGATAGGGCTGTAGGCCCAGGCGGGAGCCTGCAGGGAAGGCCAACTCCACAGTGACAGGCCTCGAGGGGTTCTGAATGAACACGACAGCTGAGGGCAGGGACCAAGGCTGTCCTTGAAGGCTGGGACCGCGGAGCACCTCAGATGATCTCAGGCTCGCAGCCTGACCACATGCATGCTGGGAGAAAGTGAAGCCCAGAGTGGGCGAGTGACCTGTCCAGGGTCACACAGCAGGCGCTGGCCAAGTGGTGCCGGAATCCCAGCATTCCACGAATGGGGCCCTCATGACATGTGCTGAATTTGGGCATCCTGTCTGGGGCATCACATAGGAGGTTCCCCCAGGTCACAGAAAAAAAAAAAATCAAAGAGAAATAGTTCCCTGCACTCAAGGACTTTGTATAATTTTTAAAGATATACTCACTACCTGTAGACATGCTATAGAGTCGCATTTTCTCTAAGCAATGCATTCTTTTTTGTACCATGGGATTAAGCACATCAAGTGTCACGGGTGATCTACAAAGGACATCGTAATTGTAAGACTCTGCCCCGGGCGAGATCCTGAGCCCTAAGCACTTAAAAAAAAGAGAGAGAGAGAGAGAGATGGCACTCTCCTATACTATGCAGGCTGGCCTTGAACTCGGGCTCAGAGCGATCTTCCTGCCTCAGCCTCCTGAGGTGTAAGCACTACAGTTGTGCACTGCCACACTCGGCTCAACACTTACTCATCAACGTTCCAGGTAGAAGTAATGGACGCTAGGGACTTGGGTGAGGACTCAGAGTCACATGCCAAGACAGAGGGAGGGGTCCAGAACCCTCTGGGCCAAGGGAGGCCGCACTGTCTCCCTTCTCAGCACAGCCCCAAGCCATGCTGCAGCTTGAGCTCAGTGTGGCTTCTAAGGACAGATGTGCCCTGGCTTACGATGGGAGAGAGGCCCCCCGAAACCCACTGCAAGGAGAAAATGCACTCACAGCTATGGCACTCTGGGAGGCTGAGGCAGGAGAGCTGGAGCTCAAGCCTAGGCTGGGCCACTTAAGGACCTAGTGAGACCTTACCTCAAAAGTTAACCGCAGGGCTGCCG
>NW_004524602.1:9473951-9485160 GCF_000260255.1 Octodon degus
GGGACTGCGGGTTCAAAGTGCAGAAGACACTCAGCGGGGTGGGAGTCGCCGGTCTGTGATGCCCCTTCTAGTTCCCATGGTGAACCCTGTTCCCGGAGGTCAGGGCATGAGGCTGAGGCTTTGGGAGGTGCTGGGGTGCCACAGAGAAGCTCTCATAACTAGGACTTGTATCCTTATAAACAGGTGACAGGGATGCAGTTCAGCGGCACAGTGACTGTCCGGCAAGTGCAAGGCCCTGAGTTTGATTCCTGGTACCAAAAACAGAAAGCAGGGCATGGCAGGGCACACCCATAATCCCAGTACTTGGGAGGCTGAGGCAGGAGGCCAGCCTGGGCCACACAGCAAGACGCTGCCTCTAAAATGGCTTAAAAAAAAACAAACCAAAGCCAGGCCAGACCCCTGCCCTTCTGCCATGTGTGGCCAGAGAGAGAAGACAGCGCTCTCTGAGGAAGCAGCCTCCAGCCCACACTGCGACTGCGTGCACTGGGCCTTCCACATCCACTTGCTTCAGCCCCACATGATGAGTTTTAGCAAAACACGGAGAGATGGAGTCTGGGTATGGTGGCGCACCATTCCTGTAATCCCAGTGCTGGGAAGGCTGAAAACACCAAGAGTCTGAGCTGTGTAGTGAGACCCTATACCAAATATATTAAAAAACAAACAAACCAAAAACAAACAAACAAAAAAAAAAACAATGGAGAGATGGGAACAAAGCTTCTGGGCCCACAGGATTCAGAGCCTGTGGCAGGGTTAATTTCCCAAAGGTAAAAAAGCAAGAACCGCGTGGGAGGGCCGGGCTGGAGCTTGCTGAGAACCAGAGGTGCGGGAGTGCAGGTCAGGGGCGCGCAGGCGCATCGCACCGCTGCCAGGCCGGGAGCTGCACATTCCCGGCTGCTCACTTCGGAGACTTTCCTCGCTGGGGTCTGCTGAGCAGTGTGGCGTTAGGACAGAGCAGAGGGCGGAAAGCGCTAGGGAGGGGGAGGGGAGGGATGGAGGCAGCGCCCCCCAGCTAGCTGGGCAAGGTGTCCCCCCTGACTGTGGGAACCCAGAAGGAGCAACCCCCAGCGCTCCTCGGGGCTGTGAACACTCGCTGAGCCCCTTCTGGGGCTTTGCCTGCCTGTGGCTGAGAGCGTGAGACGCTCATCCGCAGAGGCCAGCCGAGTCGTGCTGAACGTGCACCCTGGAATCCCAGCACTGGGAGCCCGACGCAGGAGGATCCCGCTAGCTCGGGGCTCCAGCCTCTCCTCTCTGGGCCTCAGAGCCCCCAGCCTCACTTGGGGGAAGAGACTCAAAGGTGACACCCAGGGCTGGGGACATAGCTCGGCGGTCTAAGCACCTGCCTGGCAAGTGCAAGGACCCAGGTTCAATCCCTGGTACCACATGTGGTGATAGCCCTGGAGGACCCGGGGCACACCACGCTAGCCCTGAAACCAGGCGTGGTGGTGCACACCTGTAATCCCAGCACTGGGGAGGTGGAGACAGGAGGATCACTACAAGTCTAAGCTGCAAAACAAGACCTTGTATCAAAAAAACAAAAACAAAAACAAAAAACCATGTCAAAAAAAAAAAGGTGACACTCAGGTGTGAGCCCAGGCTGAACCTTCCTATAGCAACAAGCTCCCCCAGGAGGCCCAGTGGCACAGGAGCAAGTGTATGTGGCCTCCAAGGGGACCTCGGAGCCCCGGCCTCTCTCCTGGGGTTCAGGCCTGGAGCACTCAGAGCTCCTCGTGGCTCTAGACCCATCACCTAGCCACCTGGGGTACCGGACAGTCTCTGTCCCTCCTCCCTGGGGAATTCCTCCCTCTGTCCATACCACAGAACCAGCCTGGATCCCTAAGGGGAAACAGAGGCCAACGCACCTAGGCCCAGGGATGGGCTCCAGGAGCCTCACTTACTACCATGGAAACTGCTTTAGTAGCCTGGACCCCGAGGCAGATATTTGGGGGCCTGAGGCCTGCACGTGGCTCTTGCGTAGGTGCGTAGGGACAGGACCATTTCTTCCACCCCGGCCATTTACGGTTTCCCCTGGATAGGGCTGTAGGCCCAGGCGGGAGCCTGCAGGGAAGGCCAACTCCACAGTGACAGGCCTCGAGGGGTTCTGAATGAACACGACAGCTGAGGGCAGGGACCAAGGCTGTCCTTGAAGGCTGGGACCGCGGAGCACCTCAGATGATCTCAGGCTCGCAGCCTGACCACATGCATGCTGGGAGAAAGTGAAGCCCAGAGTGGGCGAGTGACCTGTCCAGGGTCACACAGCAGGCGCTGGCCAAGTGGTGCCGGAATCCCAGCATTCCACGAATGGGGCCCTCATGACATGTGCTGAATTTGGGCATCCTGTCTGGGGCATCACATAGGAGGTTCCCCCAGGTCACAGAAAAAAAAAAAATCAAAGAGAAATAGTTCCCTGCACTCAAGGACTTTGTATAATTTTTAAAGATATACTCACTACCTGTAGACATGCTATAGAGTCGCATTTTCTCTAAGCAATGCATTCTTTTTTGTACCATGGGATTAAGCACATCAAGTGTCACGGGTGATCTACAAAGGACATCGTAATTGTAAGACTCTGCCCCGGGCGAGATCCTGAGCCCTAAGCACTTAAAAAAAAGAGAGAGAGAGAGAGAGATGGCACTCTCCTATACTATGCAGGCTGGCCTTGAACTCGGGCTCAGAGCGATCTTCCTGCCTCAGCCTCCTGAGGTGTAAGCACTACAGTTGTGCACTGCCACACTCGGCTCAACACTTACTCATCAACGTTCCAGGTAGAAGTAATGGACGCTAGGGACTTGGGTGAGGACTCAGAGTCACATGCCAAGACAGAGGGAGGGGTCCAGAACCCTCTGGGCCAAGGGAGGCCGCACTGTCTCCCTTCTCAGCACAGCCCCAAGCCATGCTGCAGCTTGAGCTCAGTGTGGCTTCTAAGGACAGATGTGCCCTGGCTTACGATGGGAGAGAGGCCCCCCGAAACCCACTGCAAGGAGAAAATGCACTCACAGCTATGGCACTCTGGGAGGCTGAGGCAGGAGAGCTGGAGCTCAAGCCTAGGCTGGGCCACTTAAGGACCTAGTGAGACCTTACCTCAAAAGTTAACCGCAGGGCTGCCGATCCAGCCGGGTGAGAGGTGCTGGGTTAATCCCCAGGGCTGGAAGGAAAGAGGCAGGGAGAGAAGGAGGGAACAGGCTGCTGCTGCATCCCCTCACCTACCTTACATATGCTCAGAACTCACATTATCTGCTAATAAGTTGGCAGAATCACCTAACACAATATTCTCTTAGAATAAAACATCCCGGCACACGTGCGACACTCACAGCACATACCAAAAAGAGCAGTAGGCAGACGCGCTTTCTCACCAAGGTAAAGTGACATGTCCACGCAGAAGTGTTTGGGGCAGGGGACATCTGTACTCCTGGGTCCACTTGTGAGAGGGGCAGGGCTGCTCGAGCCTCAGGGACCACCCTGAGTGGGGACCTCGGGAGGAGACCCCAGGTGTCCCAGGGTGCGTTTCTCCTGTCCCTCCCCACGAGCAAGCAAGGCACTAACTTTTCAATACCGTGCTGGGAAAATATTCAGGCGCAGGGTTCTGCTTCGTTCACCCAGGAGCTCGGGAATATGTCCCACAGCCCGGAGCCACCTGGGCTCCAAGCTGGCCTGCAATCAGAATCCCGGATAGGACAGCCCCCGGGTCGTGGTTTAAGGGTCACATCACCCTGAAACAGACCCAGGGGCTGGGACTAGAGCTGGCCTCCAGAAAAGGAGCCAGGAGGGGCCCCTGAGCCCAGCCCCAGACACAGGCAATGGTATAGCTGAGCGCTGGGTCTCTGCCCTTGCTCCTGGGTGTCCCTGATCACCATGTCTCTAGAGGTGACAGCCTGGAATGGGAGCAGCACCGAAGCAGCCACACTTCACGGCTCAGCAGGGCAGCTTGGTGAGCGACAGCAGCCTGGGGTATGAGGTGCCTGCTGTCATCCCAGTGCTTGGGCCCAGTGCCACCTGCCGGGCCTCAGGACACAGCCCTGGCTGCCTGAACAGAGCAGCAAGTCCGTCCCCCTGGAGGAGGGTCCTGGGTGCAAGACTGCCTCTTGGAAGTGGCCACTCTTGCAGAGCCATCCTCCCAGGGATGCCCTGCTCAGCCATGTAGCAAGGCCTCCGAGGCAGACCCTGTGCCCACCCAGGACACAGCCAGCTACCAAGAGGGGGCCATGGGAGGGGCTGAGCTTAGGCCCCAGCCCAGCGCCGTGGGGACTGGGCTGGGAGGCAGGGTGCTCAGGGTTTCTGCTCGCTCTGCAAGACCCCAGTGAGTCCACTGAGGGTCTCGGCTTCCTCCTCTCAGATGCATAGATGAGGCCGAGTATGGTGGTGCAGGCCCATAATCCTAGCACTCAGGAGGCTGAGGCAGGAGGGTCAGGTTTAAAGTTTGAGACCAGGGTGATAAGGTAAGAGTTGATGTGGGGGCTGGGGATATGGCTCAGTAGAATAAATGCTTCTCTGGCAAGCAAAAATAAATAAATAAATAAATAAATAAATAAATAACGTTTGAGACCAGCCTGGGCTACTAAGTGAGCGTTAAGCCCAGCCTGAGCTGCATAGCAAGACCCTGTCTAAAAAAGATCATAAAAGCACAGCTCCGGTGCTGTGCTTGCCCACACTGTTGGACGCTCACAGTCACCACTGTCCCACAGCTAGAAGGGGTAGGGCCAGGCAAAGCCGGGCAGCCGGGCTCCAGAGTACACACCTTGAAGTATACCGTAGTCTCCTAAAATCCACCAAAGAAAGCAACAGGGAAGTATGTGCAGTTTTATGTCAAAAGATTCTTCTCACAGGGAGTGTGTCCATGACTAGAATTAATCAGATACTCAGTAATGGGGAAGAGTTTAGCAAATTGTGACATATCCCCTGGATGGTCCATTATACAGTCAGGAAAAGGGGATTTTAGAAGGTATTTTCATAACTCAAAGAAGTGTATTTGCAGTCAAGCTTAATTGAGTCAACTTGATAAGCTGGGGAGCTGCCCCTGGAAGGGCAAAGCGCACCTCCAGTGTATGTGGGTGGGTCACGGAAGGGTGGCCTGGGGGCTGCGTCTGCGGTCTCTGCCCCTCAGCTGGCGTTCTTCCCCTGCTTTGCTGCCTAGGTACCTTGAGCTAAGCATCTTTGCCCCGCCGTGACCTTCCGCCATCGGCGGCCAGCCAACCACGAACTGAATCCCCTGAACCATGAGCCAGATCAAGCCTCTCTCACTTTAAATTGTGGGTGTCGGGTGCTTGTCCCAGTGACAGGAACGCACAGAGCATGGGTGCTAAGTGGAGAGGAGGTGAAACACACAGTGCGACACACACGGGTGACCCTGGCCACTGGCACACCATCTGTCTCTGCCAGACAGTGTGGAGGGACACAGTCCCTCCTCCTGGGGTTCAGGTTTGCGGGCTGGTGACTCACCCCCTGCCCCTCTTTGTGTCTGCACTGGCACAGCGTGGAGCAGAACAGACTTTGCACCCACGTCTGGGACTGGCCCTTGGGGCCCCCAACCTCAGCGCCAGCGCCTTCTCGCTCCCGAGGCTGTCAGGTAGACAGGTTAGGAATCTTCTGGGTGCAGTGTGCCCCCACCCCCACATCTTCCTATGGGGCCAGCGCGGGAGCCTCTGGGCTCGCTCGGACCCTGACACAGGGCAGGAGCGACTCAGGACGCAGCTACTGATGGCTCGAGCAGCACACACTTCTGGGTCAGCTCAGGACCAAGAGACCTGGAGGCCATTCCACCACCTGCAGGGTGCCACGTAGACCCAGGAGGCCGAGACACCAGTCAGCTTCCATCTGCCTGCAGGGACACGAACCTCTCGGGCTCCTCTCCTGCGGTCAGGCAGGACCCCAGTGGCTGGGCAGGGTGTCCTCAGCAGGCGTTAGGTTGATGGGTGATGTGGGGACACAGCCAACACTCCCTGCTCTACAGAGACTCCAATACTGTGTGATGCCAGGCAGGGAAAAGTCTAGAACAACACGGAGCCCAGTTTCTAGTTCATGTCCCGACATGTCCCGGGGGGCTGAGCTTTGGCAGGAAGAGCCAGGAGAACCAAAGGGGGAAGCTAGGTATGGTGGCCCATGCTCTTCCCCAGGAACCTTGACAGGTGACAAAGGTGGCAGCCAGACATCTGGCACCTCCACCCCACTGTCTGCTGTCCCCACAGCCTGTACACAAAGAGCCAGGCCCGACCTACCCCAGCCTTCCAGCCCCAAAGCTGGCGATCATGCAAATACGTGTGCAAATCAGGTGCTTTTATTTATTTACTTACTTATTTATTTAGACAGGGTCTCAATGTGCGGCTCAGGACGGCCTTGAGCTCACTATGTAGCCCAGGCTGGCTTTGAACTCACAATGATCCTCCTGCCTCAGCCTCCCAAGGGCTTGGATTACAGATGTGCGCCACCCTGCCTGGCCTCAGGTGCTTTTAATAGTGACAGAAGGAGCTAAGAATGACATTCACTATATCATTTGAAAATATGCTTACGTGAACCCCTAGCAGATTGTTTTGTGTGTACAGACCTGAAAAATAGTTCTATTTGAGAGTTGTCGTCTAACGTAGAATTGCTCAGGTTAGCTATCCCATGTATTTGGGTTTAAAGCTTTTATCCACCCGTGTTAGCGGCACCCGAGCACAGGCGTGGTGGGGGAGCTGGTGCAGGGACAGAGCGTGACCCCCTCCCAGCCCCTCTCCTCTCTTCCTCCACCTCTTGCTTTCCTGCTCACCTGCAAAGGTTGTCTCCATTTCCTAGTTCTTCCGCTGCTTTTTGTTTATGCTTTGTTCAACAGAAAAATTGTTTCTAAAAAATAGCATATCTCCCGGAGCCAAATAGTGTTAAACCAATAAAATGGAAAGCCCCAGAGAAAAAGAGCTTGCAAAACACCCACCGATATAGGGCTTATCTGTAAAACACACAGAGACGTTTAAAACCCACCCATAAGACAAAAAACAGAACTCTCGCACGGCGATGTGAAATATCGCGATGCTTCAGAGGACACCTGGCAGTCACTTCTGCAGCCCAACACGGATCAATGGCGGGATCCAGCACTCATGCTCCATGTTTGCCCAGGTAATTTAAAACCTTGCACACGCGCGTTTACAGCAACCTCATCTATCACCATCAAAACCCCATAGGAGCCAAGATGGGCTCCAACAGGCTCACGCACACATGAAGGGATGTGTTCATGTGATGGAGTCCTAAATGCACACTGCTAAGTACAAGAAGCCAAGGCTGGGAATATAGCTCATCAGCATAAGCGCCTGCCTAGCAACTGCAAGGCCCTGAGTTCGATCCCTGGTACCACTAAGAGTAAAAATCCATATTTAAGTAAAAGAAGCCAGTCTGAAAAGGTGAAACCACTTACAGGACATTCTGAGAAAGATCACACTGGTACGCAGCCAGGAATTAAGATGAAAATGTTGGGGAGACCCGTGGTCCTCACAGCACGATTCACCATGGCCAAGAAATGGAAGCCACCCAATTTTCACTGATAGAGGAATACATGAAGAAAATGCAGTGGCGGTGGAATACTATTCAGTCATAAAAAAGGATGAAATCCTGTCACTTGCTGCAAAGTGGTTGGAACCACAGATCACTGTGCTTCGTGAAATAAGCCAAGCACAGTAGGGCAAGTGCCTCGTGATCGCACCTTGACGTGGGGTCTGACAAAGCTGAGCTCAGAGAGGCTGAGACAAGGATGGCAGGGACCCGAGACTAGACCATGGGGAGGGGAGAGTTGGGGAAGGCAGACGGGGGTGCCAAGCCAGAGTGGGAGGGGCAAGGTGTCCGCTGCGCTAGCTGTGGCACCGCAGGGTGACTCCTGGCAGTAACGCTGGGCTTTACTCTTTATTTTTCTTTCTTCCTTTTTTTTTTTTTTCTTCAGAACCAGAGATTGAACTCAGGCCCTTGCGCATGCCAGGGAAGCGCTTATTCCACTGAGCCATCTCCCCAGCCCCTAGGCTTTACTTTTCACAAGGCAAGTGAAAAGGACTTTGGCCAAGGTGGCGCAAACTTGTCATCCCAGCACTTTTGGAGGATGGAGCAGGAGGATCCCAAGTTCAAGCTCAGCCTCGGCTACTTCGTGACTCAGCAAGCCCCTGTGCAAAAGAGGATCAGGAGCTAGCTAAGTCTGAAGGCCTGAATTCAATTCCCAGTGTGAGGGGGAACAATTTTTTAAAAAAGTTTTTACTATAAACTAATGGTAAATGTTTACCTGGGCGTGGTGGTGCACACCTATCACCCCAGCACTAGGGAAGCTGAGGCAGGAGGATCTCCATGAGTTCAAGGTCAGCCTGGGCTACAAAAACCTTGTCTCAAAAAACATAAAAAGAAAAAAGAAAAGAAATGACAAATGATTAAGGAAACAGACGCGTTAAACTTGATGTAAACATTGCATAATGAAATATGTATTGAAATAAAACATGGCAAAAAAAAGAAAGAAAACATAGCAGCCTACTAATAGCTATTTCTGTTGTACATGTCAGTTAAAAATAAATTTAATTAAATTTAAAATACATATTGTAAACACAAATTGTATATAACAGACTATATAAATAAACTTTATATATATAAATATAAAACCAAAGAGATGGGTTGGGCCGGGGATATAGCTTGATGGTACACTGCCTTCCTGGCAAGCGTACGGTCCTGAGTTCAATCCCTGGTGTGTGGGTGTGGGAGAGAGAGAGAGAGAGAGAGAGAGAGAGAGAGAGAGAGATTACAGAAGAGAGTTTTGAGTGTCTGACGCACACACAGGGCTGTTAAGGACAGTCAAACAATTCTGTAAATATTGGAATGGTGACACAGGACACCATAGATTTGTCGCAATTGATAGAAGTTTACAGGCTGGCCAAATAGCTCAGTGGGTTAAACGCCTGCAAGCAGGTGCAGGGGCTGGGGGTTCGATCCCCAGGCCTGCTGTACTGGCCCCGCCTCCGGGGCGCACTGAGATGGCAATTGAGACTGGGCGTGGTGGCACGCGCCTGTAATCCCAGCTCTTGGGAGGCTGTAAACAGGCGGATCACTAGGAGTCTGATCTAGTAGTGAGCCCCTGAACACCCTGTAGATAGACCCTTCCCTAGAATACAGAAGTCTGCAGTATGAAGAGCAAATCTGCGTGTATACAGGGGGAGGGTACAGACAAGCAGAGGGTACGTGAGGCTTGGTGCAGCGTGGCTGTAATTGCAGCTCTCGGGAAGGCTGAGGCAGGAGGGTCGCAAGTCTGAGCCCAGCCTGGGCAATTTAGTGAGACTCTGTCTCAAAAGAAAATTTTTTTTAAAAAGAGCCAGGGAGGCAGCTCAGCTTGGAAGTCCTGGGTTCAAATTCCAGGACCACAAGAGGTGGGGAGAAGGGGCTAGAATGATCGGCATGGTGACAGATTAGAGGGGGACTTCAGGGTGGCTTTACAGAGCCATCGGTGCCTACCTGAGAAAGAAGCGCTGAATTACACTCCAAAATGGAAATAGCCCAGCCGCAAGTTCATGGTGCTTAAAGTAATGGTTGGGTAAGTAAATAAACCCGTGAGCTCACTCACGCACGGAACAATTCCAGATTATTCACAGTGCTACCTCATGGGCAAGCCTAATTCTCCGCTCCTTAAGCAACTTCCTGTCAGACGATGTCACAGAAAGGGGACAGAGCTGTCAGCACAGCCACAGGCCTCAGCCAGGCAAGGGAACCAGGTCAACACGGCCGAGACCCTACAATGACCCTGCGACCTTCAGCGCTGCGGTGCAGTCCCGGGGACACGGCACACAGCTCCCGCGCACCAGGCCACCTGCAACACGGCACAGTCACCAGTGCCCTGGGGAGGCTGGGAAGCCGAGAGCCCAGCGAGATCTCAGGGATGCGACCCCTCACTGTGACATGGTGTCCCGCCAGGATCAGGGGACAGGAGAAAAAATAAGTCTAGGTCAGAAAAGAGGAAACCTCAGGACAGCACAGGCTTTGGTTACCAGGGACAAGGCGGCCAGCTCCGCTGCTGCTGGGAGGGGTGCGCTGTCTGTGCGCTGGGTCGACACAATCTCTGCGCTGTCCTTGTCACATTTTGAAGCAAGGTCTCCCTCTGGAGCTCGGGCTGGTCTTCACCTTACTATGATTCCCCTGCCTCAGCCTCCTGAGTGCTGGGATGACGGGTGTGCATTATCACACATGGACCACATCCATCCACTTTAATCAATCTATTTCTTTTTCCTTTGGTACTCAGAATCGAACTCAGGACCTGCACTTATGCAGCTGAGCTATACCAGGCCCCTTTAATCATTTCTTCTTTGACATATTTCTTTCTAACACTGCATCACTGATATTCTAAAGAATTTTTTTAAGATATGGTCTCCTGTTCCCCTCAGAGCACTCCCTATAAGCATCTCTGAGTTACATATTGTGGCTAATAACGTGAACAGCGCCGACACCCTCGATGGATTTTGTTAATGAAAGTACAGCTGATTTGCCGAGGTTCTCCGAGGCCCTGAGCAAGGCTTGCTAAGTGGGGCACTCTCTCAATCCGGACTTCACACAAGAAGGAATTTGCTACTTTTCCACAGGGGATATCCTTCTGCCATCACTTCGCTAAATTTCTTTAACAAATATGAGAGTCCCAACTTATCCTGGACGCTGCTGACTTTGTCCTTCCCTTTAACGTATTTCCAATCACAGGTGCTCCAGAGCCCCAAGTCTGTATTCCCTTTAATCCAGCTACAAGACACAAATGTGCCCAGTTAAAAATCAGAGCCGAGCGCAGTTTTGTACTCCTGTAATCCCAGCACTAGGGAGGCTGAGGCAGGAGAATCACCAGGAGTTTGAGGGCAGCCTGGGCTACATCCAAGACCCTGTCTCAAAAAATAATAACAGCAACACAAACAAACAAAATCAGAGTGCCACCACAAGTCTTTCCACAAGTCAACAGCCCAAAGGAAAATCTCTGGAATCTCCAAACTATGTCTTCCCCACCATCTGAGCGCTCCTTACTTAGTTGGTTCCACTCCTCCCCTGCTTCTGAGATGTTAGTGTAGTTGTTTTCCAGGGTGAAATAAATGAAATCTACTGGAAACTATTTTTTCATAACCAAAACTTGATAAAAGCTTCAAAACGCTCTTATTAGTTCCTATTCCCCAGGCACAATGAATACATTCATCATGGGAGTTGGTGCCCATTTGTATCAAATCTGAATCCTTTTAGTTCCCTCCCCCTCCCCCCT
>NW_004524602.1:9485310-9488120 GCF_000260255.1 Octodon degus
CTCTTCCCCTCCCCCTTCCCCAAGTCTCCCTTCCATTTCCATGAAGTCCACCTGTCTCAATTACTTTTTACTCGTTGTTGGGACAAAATGCCCAACACCCAAAATGAAGGAAGGACAGGTTTATTCAGCTCACAGTTAGTGGAAGTTTTAGTCCATACTCGGCTGGCTCCAAGGCAGAGTGGCACACGGCAGGGGGCAGCCGTTCATGGCGCGGGAAACCAGCAAAGCAAAGGGAGGAGACGCAGCTGCAGCTTCCTGCGAGCCTCTCTTCCTCCCCTCCGCGCTGACTGCGACTAGAGTTCCTTGGACAAAGTGCTGCGGAGGATGCGCCCTCAAGTCCCTTTCACAGTCTTGCTGTGCTGCGTCACTCCAGGGCCCGCCCCCCACGCCCCAGGGAGGGCCACTGAGCCCACCCAGCCGAGCGGCCAACTTCTCAGTGCCACACAATGTATCAGCCGCCACACTATCTTTCTGTTTCCTATCACCTATCTTTTCTTTTGCTCTTTCAATTATTTATACTTTTGTTTCTTTTTTTTTTGGGGGGGGGGACTGGGGTTTGAACTCAGGCCCTTGTGCTTGCCAGGCAAGTGCTTATTCTACTGAGCCATATCCCTGGCCCCTTACTTTTGTTTCTTATGTAAGAAAAACTGTGCTCTCATTGGAGGCATTGACTGTCCTGGGTTCTTGGTATCCAAAACAAAGAAGTGGGCAAGTGGCCAGTGTGGTGGCTCACGGCTGCACATAATCGCAGCACACAGCAGGCTGAGGCAGGAGGAGCGCTGCAGGTTCAAGACCAGCCAGGACTGCACAGTGAGACCTGGTCTCCAGGTGCCATCTATTGTCCTGTAAACAATGCCAGTCTATCAGAAGTGCCCAAGGCACACAAAAGATAAAGGGAACTTGGCTGTTCTCTTTTGTTTGCTTAAGAGAATATAAAATAGTAGAAGAAGAAGAAGAAGAAGAAGAAGAAGAAGAAGAAGAAGAAGAAGAAGAAGAAGACGAAGAAGGAGCAATATAGAATTTCACTAAACAAAACAATAGGAGTTTGACAGTGGTTGCTGTACTGCATAATGTTGTCTTCAGTTGCATGTGGCTGTTGCCAACTGCTGTCACGATGAGCCTGGACCCTGAAGACAGGACGCCAGGTTACACAATAATACTGTGTTTCCATTTCTTTTCTTTTTTTTTTTTAATTTTATGTATTTGGTACAGGGTCTCACTGCACAGCTTGGAGTCCTCGTGATCCTCCTGTTTTCAGCCTCCCCAGCACCGAGATGACAGGCGTATGTCACACTCCTGGTCTAGTGGCCAGCTCGGCGTGCTCGGGGGCGGGGCTGGGGGGGGCCTGTGGCGCTAGACAGCGAACCCCGGTCCCTGCTCTTGCCTAAGTGGGCGCTTAGTCCACTGAGCTATCTCGCCAGCCCTGTGTGTTTCCATTTCTACAAAATGTCCAGAAAAACTGAAGGTACTAAGACAGAAAGCAGAAGGGCTAGGGTGGGGGCAGGGCAACTGCCTACTGGGGACAGAACTTCAAGTAGTCAGGAACTGGGCGGTGGTGAGGTTTGCAAAGCGCTGCAGATGTCCTTGATACCCCAGTCAGATGCTTGCATGATGAAAATCTTAAGAGTACTTTACCACAATAAAAAAAAATTGGAGTCGGGTGTGGTGGCACACACCCGTAATCCCAGCATAAGGGAGGCTGAGGTAGGAGGGTCGCTGAGAGCTCAAGGCCAGCCTGCACTGCACAGTGAAACCCTGTCTCAAAAAGACAAAAAAAAAACAAAACCCTGAAACATTGGGAGGAATCACACACACACACACACACACACAAACAACAACAACAACAACAACAACAACGGAGAACTAGGCCTTGCCAGTTTCCCAGGCATTTCTTCTAAACTCCTGAAAGAATAATTCTTATGTAAATTATTCTACAGTGTAAAAATAAAGCCTTTCAATTGCTTTTGAACAGAATTTAGAGGGCTCATTTACAAAACGTTCAATCCCATTGCAAATACTTAAAAATGATTTACTAAGTGATTTTTCAAAAACTCAAACATGAAAAAATGTAACTGATGACAGCAAAAGGAGAAAATATACTGCTTCGGGGCCAGTGAGATAGCTCAACAGACCAAGTGCCTGCTTAGGCAAGTTCACAGCCCAGGGTTCGATTCCTGGAATCCCATGCCATGCCAACCTTGCTCCCAGGCACACCGAGCCGGCCACCACGACAGGCCGTGGATGTGCACGCCTGTAATCTCAGTGCCGGGGAGGCTAGAAACAGGAGGATCAGTAGGAGTCCACGCTGCATAGTGAGACCCTGGACCAAATACATTCTGAAAGGAAAGAAAGAGAAGAAAATATATTACTTCAAAAAAAGAATTCAGCAACGCAGTTCCTTCCTGTATTTGAAATGTTGATTATGTTGTTCATTATGGATTTTTCCTGATTTTTTTCAGGTTTTTGTTTTGCTTTTTATTTATTTATTTGCATTTGTGCTGACAATTTATTTGTCTTTCTTTCTTTCTTTCTTTCTTTCTTTCTTTCTTTCTTTTTTCTTTTCTTGCGGTACCAGGGATTGAACTCAAGACCTTGTGTTTGCCAGGCAAGCACTTTATTCTACTGAGCTATCACCCTGGCATTCTGACAATTTATTTTGAACCCAGTAAGTTTGGGTGTGTAGACTGGATTTGTATATGGATGAACCTAAAACTTCAGCCTTTTTATTAATAGAGCTGATTAAAAATAAATATTTTTTAAAACTGTATCAAACACTAATGCAGAAGTGTTGTTTACAAATAGTTTGCAAG
>NW_004524602.1:9490070-9496859 GCF_000260255.1 Octodon degus
TGTCTCCCCACCAGTGACAGAGACGTGGCCCTGAGGTCTAGACCAGGGTCCTGTGGTCCTGAGGAGGGGTCCCTTCTGCCCCCTGCAGATTCCTGCTCTGAGGACGATGCAACAGACCCAGGGCTCCCTTTCCTGTATGCCACCTGCGCCCCCTGGACCCTGCCCCCCTCTTCTCATCATCTTGAGGGTCACTTCCTCACCACCACTTCCTGTCACAGACCTTCCCAAAGCAGTTCGGGGTCAGGAAGCCCCACGGTGCACCTTCTGCTTCTATGCCCTGGGTTTTACACCCTTGTTTCCCTCTGACCTTAATTAACAGCAGCCCTGAAGGTTGATAGTATTGCTGTCATGTGACAGGTGAGGTCCCACAACACATACTGGAGCTCCTCTTATCTGAGGGGACCATTTTCCAAGACCCCCTGCAGAGGCCTACAAGTGCAGCTAGTGCCCAACTCCATCAATATCCTAGGCAGGGGTGCGGCTCTCCTGTATTTACTTGCGCGGTGAGTCCCTGGATTCAAATCCCCAGTACTAGGGGAAGGAGCCCTGTACCCCTTAAACTACTGCTTTATTGGTCAGACATATCTATGATTTAATTTATAAGCTTTATTGATTGCATGCATTGCTACATCTGTCTGTCAAATATTTTGATGGTTGTTCCAGGATTTAAAATGTTCCTAACTTTCCAAAGTTAGTATAAATACTTTACAACTTTCTTTTTCTTTCTTCTTCTTCTTTTTTTTTTTTCCTCCCAGTACCAGGGATCGAACTCAGGCCCTTGCACTTACCAGGGAAGCGCTTATTCTACTGAGCCACTTCCCCGGCCCTCTCCTAGAGCTTTCAATGGAGTGTGGCATGCTTCCCATTATGGAAGCCGTTTGGCCTCCTTTGTCTTATATATTCAGTCTGCCTTGAAAACCTCATCAAACGAAGTCACAATATTTGTTTCCAACCATCAGTCATGCTAGAGATAAGAGAAACAGACTATTCTCTTTGCCATTTCTGCCCTTCACCCTTCGTTACTGTCACTCCACATTACTGTCTGCCATCATCTCTCTTCTACGGGAGGAACTTCCTCCCGCGCTCACCTTAGAACAGCTCTGCTAGCGACAAAGTCCCCGAGCTGTCCTTCCTGTCAGGATGCTTTTATTCCATCCCCTCTGCAGAAGGGATTTTCACTGGGTATAAAACTGCAGGTTGGTGGTCCTTTTCTTCTAGCGCTTCATAAATATTGTTTTTCTTCTGTTAATCTCCCTGGTTTCTGGTGAATTTTTTTTTCTGGTGAAATATTGATCAACAAGCGTTCTATCTGTCTCTGAGTGCCTCAGAGACATTTTTGTCTCCAAAGAAGCTGGATTATCACATGCCTGGCATGGATTTTTTTTAGCTTATCCTGTTGAGTTTCTTGAGCCTGTAATTTTGGGAGGTTTTCAGCTTCTTGTTCCATTCTTAGTTCTTAACTGTGCTTTCTCCACACCTTCTAGGACTCTGATGACATCAGCATCTGTCATTTTGGTGTCATCCCACAGTTTCCTGAGACTCTGTTCAAGTTTTTCTGTCTTTCTATTGTCCAACTTTGATAATTCCTGCAGATCTTGAGCCCATCCAATTCTTTTGTTGTTTAATCTCCAGCTTTATAATTACAAGTTGGTTCTTCTGTATACTTCTTGTTTTGCTCTGTTTTTTAAAACAGAGTCTTGTCGTGGAGCCCAGGCTGGCCTTGAACCTGTGGCCTCAACACTCTTGCCCGAGCCTCCCGAGCACTGCAATTACAGATGTGCACCGCCAAGCCTGGCAATATCTCAGGTAATTTTATTTTATTTTTTTAATTTTTATTTACGTGTGTGTGTGGCCAGCTCAGCCCACCAGGGGGCGGGGCTGGCTGGCATGTGGTGCTGGGGGATTGAACCGCGGTCCCTGTGCGTTGCTAAGCTTGTTCTAAGTAAGTGCTTTAGACCACTGAGCCATCTCACCAGCCCCTCTCAGGTAATTTTAGATGAACATTTTAAAGATGAGAGACTTTTGGTCTCATCCACACCCCAAGGAAAAACATTGATTTACTAACCTCTTGGCTGATCACTTGATTGACTGATGCTAACAGACTCAGGCTAAATCCGGGCTGCAAGTTCCAAATCACTTTCTGTGAACTCTAGTTCCAATATCAGCTCAGGGTTCAAAGCTTTCTGTAGCACCGTTTAGGCAGGCAGCTTCACATGTGGTAGGTACGTGACCCGTCTGTGACCTCAGGATGGGATCCCCTTGTACATTCTGCTTTGGGACAGATCCAACCATGCATCTTGGGAGGTGACCTGAGGGTTGCCAAGTCATGAGGTTGCTTTCTTGTCCTCTCTTCTCTCCATAATATTCCAGCATTTTCTGTCTCCCTGGGGCTCCCTTTCTAGCCGGGTCTTCAGTTTCCCAGCTCTGCTGTGCATTCTTGGGAATTCACTTGTATTTCTCATGTCTAGAAATTCTATGTGATCTTCTTCAAATTCATCTGCTCACTTCTCATAGACACTGTAGTGGTTGATAGACTGGGTCAACTTGAGGAGTGAAAAACTTAAGTAGATGACTCAGCAGTTCCACACCCTAGGGCATGGAGGCCCCACCCTAGCATGACTCATCACTTAAGGAGGCCCCACCCTAGCGTGACTCATCATTTAAAAGCTAAAAGGGAACTGAGGAAGGATGGAGCATTCTATTTCCGCAGAGGAGCTCCGGTCTTCACTTTAAGCTTGGCCGGCTCTCCTGGCTTCTAGCTCAGACTCTTCGGCTTCTACCTTCGACCCTTCAGCCTTCCGGGGCAGACACATCAGCCTTCTGTCGCAGACCCATCGGCCTCCTGACACTGGCCTGCGCGGCACACTGCAGTGAGCTCCAGCCCCTGGACTGAATCCTTCGGTCTCGGGTGTGCAGACGCCCTCTGCACGCTTCCTCATCCGACTCTGTGGCTGACCCTCCTAAGCCAGTCTCATAATTTCTTATGCATTTGTACATCTTGTGCTATGTCTGTTCCTCTAGTAAAACCTCGACTGATACAGGCACTCGTTTTTTGGTCCTACAAACCACACACAATCATTTTCTATTACAACAGATGCTTCTAATCTGACGTTTTCCATCTGACTCAGCAGTGCTGTTTCTGCCGACTCTAATCTCGTTTCACTTGTCCTACCTCTGTTTAGTATATGTGTGTACACAGGGGAATCAATAACACAGTAAATGTCTAAATTTAAAATACATATTACAGTAAAATACAGTGCTGTGAGCATCCTCAAAATCTTCACCCTTGCTTCTCACAGGCTCAGCCCACGATTTCTGCCACTTTCTGTAGCAGTTCTGGAAGTGGTCGCTCATGGGTGTCTTCAGTGTTGGTGTCAAGGCTGCCTCGATGTCCTGAACTGATTCAAAGCATTTACCGTTCATGGTCCTTCTGACTTTGAGGACCCGCGATTCACAAGGTGGATGAGGACACGTTGGCATGATTTTATTTGACAGAAACTGTCAGCATTTTGAATTGACTCAGGACAGTGGGACAGCCATGAAAAAACACACAAAGGGAAGTGAAGGGTGGGTTGGGAGAGGTGGGGGTATGTGATGAATTCACTCAGCCTCTTGCTCAAGTTGGCGAGACAGCTGTACCCCAGTCCAAAACTCAAGGCTAGCCTCGTCCATTCCTACCAGGGACTTGGGGATCAGCAGGCGACATGTTTAGATTCCTGTCCATAGGTGGTAGTCATCGGAAAGGTGCAGGGTCCATCCTGGCCAGGGTAGGCAGTGCCCACCCCTATTTCCCATGGGTCCCTTCTGGTCAGTGACAGCCCTGCCTTGTGGGCTGGTGGCCTCCAGGCTCTGCAGCTCCTCCTCACGCCCCTCAGAGAGTGTCCCCGATAAATCTCCTACATAGCCATCTGATAAGCATCTGCTTTGGAGGGAGTTGGGGTCCATTCCAGGTCCTCTCCCTCTAGGTCAGTCCTGGCCATGGGACCTCCCTGGGACTTCTTTGTTTCATTTTGCAATAGAGTATGTACTCCAGGTTGGCCCCGAATGCCTGACAATCCTCCTGCCGCGGCCTCCCAAGTGCTGGGATTAGAGGTGTGCACCACTGCCTACAGCTCCCGAAGAGACTGAACTCTCCTCCGAACAGCACCACACAGCCAGCTAATGGGGCACAGTGTGCCAACGGGTGTGGCCGTCATGCCCCAGCCTGGTGGTACCTTAATACTTATCTGGGAGGCAGAACCAGGTCCCCTGGCCCCTGGAGCAACTCACTCGCAGGAAACCCCAGCTCAGCCATTGCCCACTGGCAGAGGACATGGCTGGGCCTGGGGCCGACAAGGTCTCACACACACACATGTCTGTCTGCATTTTATTACCCATGGATTCATAGAGCACCTGCTATGCACAAAGTGCAGGGACAGCAGGGTGTCCCAGACATGGCACAGGGCTTGGAGGAAGCTGGGAAGTGACAGCTGTGCTGGGACACTGGCACTTAGAGTCAGAAAACAGCAGCCTCGGCTGCCAAAGCCCTTGGAGGTAGAGGGGAAAAGAGGAGCTGTATGCAGTGGAAACAGAGATGTCCCAGGCAGGGCCAGAAAAGAGCCCACTTCTCCACATTTTTACAGGGAATGGTTGTTAAGGAAGCTCTGCACTGTACATGCGACAAACGTCTCCCACACAGGTGTAGACACCAAACACGGGCAAGTTCGGGGTCTTGCCCAGGGATGCATGACCGCTTCCCACCACCAGATGGTGCTGTGTGCATCCCAGCACCCAGAGAGCCTGCTCTCAGAATAAAGACCCAAAGCAGGCAGCCTTTCCAACAAGCTAGCCACCTGCCTTGTTTCACGTGTTGGGAAACAGAGGCTCTGACAGGGGGTGGTGTGGCCAAAGGGAAGGACAGAGGAAGGGAATCTGATGTGAGCTGGTGTGTCTTAAAATGCAGCTTGAAAATCAACAGAGTTAGCCCAGCATGATGATGCAAACCTGTAGTACCAGCTTTGGTGCCAGCACTCCGGGTGGCTGAGGCAGGGGGATCTCGAGTTTGAACTCAGGCTATGCGACTCGGTGAGGCTCCATCTCAAAAATATTTTTTAAATAGCTAAGGATATAGTAGCTTGGTACGAAGGTACTGAGTTCAAACCCCAATATGAGACAGAGACAGAGAGACGGACAAGGGGGTGGGGGGGGGAGAGAGAGAGAGAGAGAGAGAGAGAGAGAGAGAGAGAATCAACAAAATTAAGACAGAGAGCAAGGCACACACATAATCACTACTACCACCGCCTCCCAAGACGGTCACCATCTGTCACAGGCCAGCAGCTCACTTGAGGTCACTCTGAGACTGACACACACACACACCCAACCAAGCTCTCTTCCAGTGCAGGTGTCCCCCGAGGGTCAAAGAGTGCATCCTCGGCCTGAAGTGGGGGGTCTGCCTGGGAATCAGGGACCCGGAGCCCTTAGAAACCCCTTCAATGTAGCCACAGGAGCAAGCAGCCTCCTCTCCCGGACCGCCCCTGCTCTTTCACCCTGCTGGAATTCACTTCCCTGCACCTCCGTGCACCTCCCCATGAGGAAGCTTGGCTCAATCCTTGCTTGTGTCCTGGAAGCCACCAGCCCAGACACACTGGGGCCCCATCGGCACACAGAGTCCGAGGCTTAACTCCACCCTTCCCAAATGCCAGCCCCTATGGTGTTGGTACTAAGGGCCGGCCTTTTAGGGGTGACAGCACTGTCTTGAGATGATCCCTAGCAGCAGCGTACAGTGCAGGTGCACAGCGGCCCCGGCCCCTCATAGCCCCTGTGGACTGGGCTCTCATACTTGCCCCCTGGTGCTGACAGTGCTGTTCAGATCCCACAAGAAAAAACTCTGACCAGTGTTATTTGCAACAGGATAAGCTCAGAATCTTAATAACATGATAATCATAATCGTGACAACATCGTACTCACAGGGTGCTCACAGACTCACACTGGTCACAAGCTCTAATGAGGACTTTAAGGAGGAAATAATGTCATTATGTCCATTTTACAGAGGAGAAAACTGAGGCACAGGGAGCTTAAATGGTAGGTGAGGATACTGCGCATTGCTTTCACGGCGTGCTTATTTTAAAGTGAGATATGCGGAATTTTAATGCCATGAGAAAGTGTCTGTGCTCTAAAGTTATGGGAAAGTGTGTGCATGGGTGTGCATGGGTGTGCATGCGTGTGCAAACATGTGCGCGCGAGCAACAAAATATGAGAAAAAAATATGTACGATGCACCCAGATGGCCACCGTGGCCCATGCCAGGGAATGAGGTGATTCCTCTTTTCTTCTTCATGCTTCTCTGTAATTCTCACGTTCCCCACACTAAGCAGGTGTTCTTTTCAGTCAGGAAAAGCAGCAGCTATCATGGGCTGCCTGTGAGGAATCTGCCAGGAGGAATTCAGGCCCTGGGTAGGTATGAGAAGGGGTGAGAGGGAAGAAACGTCAGTCTTGGAAGTACTTTTCCAATCTCAATTCTAGCTTGACCTCCTGGGCTAGAGGTTGTTTTGGCTTCACAGATCCACCAGTCCACCTACCCACTTACCCATCCACTCATCCACCTACCCCCCCACCCATCTACCCATCCACTCACCCACCTGTCCACCCACCTACCCACCCACCCATCTACCCGTCCACCCACCTACCCACTCACCCATCCAACTATCCACCCACCTATCTGCCCATCCACCCACCCATCTATCCACAAAGAATCCACCTACCCACCCCTCCACCCACCCACCCACCCACCTACCTACCCACCTACCCACCC
>NW_004524602.1:9497050-9505268 GCF_000260255.1 Octodon degus
CCACCTACCCACCCATCCATCTACCCATCCACTCACCCACCCATCCACCCACCTACCCACCCATCCATCTATCCATCCACTCACCCACCCATCCACCCACCTACCCACCCACCTACCCAACCACCCACCTACCTACCCATCTATCCACAAAGAATCCACCTACCCACCCACCTACTCCATCACTCACTCAACCCAGGCTTGCTCCTGGCCCTCACTGAGCCAGACTGAGAGCTGTTGAGAGCTGAGCCAAGCGCAGGGCAGGGCTGACACCAGGCAGCAGGAGCGTGGTCTGGGAACAGAAGGACAGCAGGGACCACTTTGGTGAAGAGCCCCTTGGCTCTGCCCACGTCTCTGACTTGGGCTGCACCTGACTGTCGGGCCACACTGACCTGAGTTGTGTCCCCACAGTCAAAGAATAAGTAAATGTTAGGTGTACAGATAGAGCAGGATAGAAGACAGATGGCACACTGCGGAAACTCCCTGAGACCCGTAACCCAAGGAAGGCTGTGACCCTTCATAACAGGCTCCTAAAATCAGGGAAGGCAAAGAACCACAACACCCATCCTGGAGAAGTGGGCTAAAAATTGGAATCACAGAGTCAGAGAGAGCCACAGGAATGGCCTTAGCTCTGTGAAAAGACAGCAGCAGCATCATCGCACAGATCAAAGAAATGCAAATTAGAACTCCCAGGTACCATTTGCCACCTATCAGCTCGGCAGAAATCCAAGAGTCTCGCAGCCCTTGCTGATGGGAAGGTGGCTGAGCATCATGCCAGGCAGCCAAGGGGGGGCCACCGGGGTCACAGCTGGGGGGCATTGGGCAGCAGCTGGCAGAGAGCATCCAGCCTTGGAGTCCAGAGGCTGGGACCTGACCCCAGAGACAGACAGACAGACAGACAGACAGACAGACAGACAGACAGACAGCTTATTAATACATGTTTGCAATGCATAACAAATGAAATCAATGCATAAGAAAAATGCGATTGGTTTAAATTCATAGTTATGGGTAAGTACAAGTCAGAGCTTCCTCAGTGGCCTTTTTTATGTATTTGGTAGAGGGTCTCACTACACAGCTCGAATTCGAAGTGATCCTCCTGGTTTCAGCCTCCCCAGTGCTGGGATTACAGGCGTGCACCGCCACACTCAGTCTTGGTGGCCAGCTCAACATTCCTGGGGGTGGGACCAGCCTGTTATGTGGTGCTGGGGATTGAACCCCAGTCCCTGAGCTTGCCTAAGCAGGCACTTAGTCTGCTGAGCTATCTCACCAACCCTTTGATCAGTAGACTTTATTTTGTAGTACAGACTTTAAAACCGTAAGTAAAATTTTACAGAAATTCCTCAAAAAGAAAGAAAGAATGAAAGAAAGAAAGAAAGAAAGAAAGAAAGAAAGAAAGAAAGAAAGAAGAAAGAAATTCCTCGAAACCTGACAACAAAAGGAAGGGCTGGCCAATCCCCTGACCTGCTGTGCTGGCCCTGCCCCTGGGGCACACTGAGATGGCAACTGAGACTGGGCATGGTGGCGTGCACCTGTAATCCCAGCTCTTGGGAGGATGTAAACAGGCAGATCACTACGAGTCTGATCTAGTAGTGATTCCCTGAACACCCTGTAGACCCTTCCCTAAAATTAAAAAAAAAAAAAAGAGCAAGTCCGGCTACACAATGAGCTAGGAACGGACCCAGCACAAGAGGACTCTTCTGACTTTCTGCCAAAGGGACCTCAAGACACATACACTGATTGGGCTACACGGGCCATATTTGCTCTCTGACCCAACTAAATCATAAGTCATAGAGCTATGGCATCACACAGGTGACACCCAGGGAGGTGTGGGGATACCTCCTGTGACAATGGTCTACCTTTATATATGACGAGTGTCGTGGATTTTTCAAAAAGGAATTCTCGTCTTTTGGACACAGTCATGGAATATGAATGGAAGGACAGGCATCTGGGGCTCACTTCAGAGATCTTAGTTATGGGGGCTGGGATGGAGCCAGGTAAGAAAGGAGGAGACCCGCGCTGAAGCCAGGGCCAGAGCCAGAGAGGCTCCGCACGTGCCTTTCTATTTTGGGAGTTGTCAGAAAAGGTCCCAACCAGGCTGGGGTTGGTGCTTAGTGGCCGAGCATGTGCAATGCCTTGGATCTGATCCCTGGTGAATCAGAGAAGGAAAAGGAGGAAAGAGAGGAAAGCGGGAGGGGGAGGGAAGGAAGGGAAAGAGGGGCGGAGGAAGGCAAAAAGAGAGAGGGAAGAGTTGAGCTGGTTCCTGGTAAGGACGTAGAACAGTGAAATGCATACTTCACAGCTGGGAATACAAAATGCCACAGTCACTTTGGGAAATAATTGGTTCTCTCCCCCCTCCCCGTCTCTGTGTCTCTGTCTCTGTCTCATCTCTGACTCTCTGTCTCTGTCTCAGTCTCACTCTATTTTTGTGCTGGGGATTGAATCCAGGGCCTTCTCACTGAGATCACCCCAGTCCCTTTCCTTTTTTTTTGCAGAACTGGGGATTGAACTCGGGCCCTTGTGCTTGCCAAGCAAGCGCTTATTCTAGTGAGCCATCTCCCCGTAACACGGGGATCCCATGCATCGTACCGTACGTGGCATATCTTGCTGCTGCTTTATTTCCCACTCTCCTCCCTGCCTTCGAGCCTTCTTCACCTTTATTTGCAAAAGCTTTGCTTCCATTTTCTCCTTCCATTCATTTTTTCCTGGTCCCTTCCCCTCATCCCCATGGAGATCCAGCTGCGACATCTGTCACCCCACTGATTGCCAGGGTTGACTGGGCTGCTCTGGCTGCTAGGCAGGTGTCCCCTCCCTCCCTCACTGCTCCACGTGTGTCCCGCCTGAAGCTGCATGCTCGGTGGAAGAGGGTGGTCACCCCAGCAGGGGAGGACCGTTCCTCAGCCCGCCTCACAGTCCCTCACTGTCTTTGACACAAAGTCTCCCTAAGTCACTAAATTGCTCAAGGCTGGGCTTGAACCTTCACTCTTTCCTGGCTCAGCCTCCCAGCATTTGGGCATTCTCTTATCACACACCAAATAGCCAAGCTGGGAACCCACTGGATCACCCACACCAGAGAAACGAGGACCTACAAGACGCCATCCTCCTGTGAGAAACAGAAATCTCCCTGTTGCTTTTACAGACGCTGGAGAAAACGCTTAAACATTCCAGGCCCTCATTGCTCTGGCCAGGAGCAGCCCTCCTGAATCACCCTGGCAGCTTCCCTAATTCTAAACACAAGCTCCATGTCACCCAGCCACCCCTCGTGCAAAGCTGAGCCCCCAAGAAGTGGAGATGCTGTCTGCACAAAGGCATAATGTTTACAGAGGCATTGTTCAGAATTGCTCCGACCAGAAATAACCCAAACCGCATCGTGTGGCGAATAGGTGAATAAATCGGAGTCCATCCACTGCAGGCAGCTGAATTAGATAGAAATATTACAGGCAGCCGGACAGGGCCAGGCCCTCAAGGAGACAGCACGGAGGACAAGATACCTTGCAACTGTGAGAGAGATGGGTGCTTCCGCTGGGGGCCAGACCTAGAGACCAAAGATCGAAAAAGATCGAACAAATGCCAACCGCCCTAAAGATAAGCATCCGGGATTGATCAGCACCTTGAGGAAGCCAGAAAGAGTCACCAGTGTGACTGCTACCGGCTTCCGGATCAAGTCCTGTTCTACATTCATGCCCACTTGTTGTGTAACTCGCTTCCCCATGTAGTCCTGGATTAATTGATTCTAGCAGAGCAATGGTGCTTGTAATCTCATTGGTTGACCATAGTTTTGTCCCGCCTCATGCCTACCTAAGTACTCGAGTTCCCATGTTCTCTCCACCTTAGACCTGCCTCACCACCTGGTTTTACTCTGTAAAATTCCCTGGAAGAGACAGCTTCTCAGAGCAACCCGCTCGGGTCCCCTTCCTGTTCCTCTCTCAGACAGGAGCTTTTTTCGCCCCAAAAATATTCTACTCTTAACCTCTGTTTGTTTCTGAAATTCATTCTTTGGTTTTAGAGAACATGAACTCATCCCAGGTACCTTCCAGGTTGGGAGTTTCGTTCCCCTGTATCACATCTATGGAAGGCCATACAGAGGCACCAGCCCCTCACACACCCAACAATGCGACACCTTGCCAGACGTTTTATGCTAAGTGACAGAAACCAGGTTCCAAAGGCCATGGAAGATCCCAAGCACAATCACACTTCTCAGGAGACTCTACCTTCCCGGAACATTCCAGAAAAGGCAAGGCTGAGGGAACTGAAAAGAGACCCGAGTGGGCACGGGGAGGGTGGGTAGACTGCGAAAGGGCGGGAAGAAATGTTCTGTCTTGACAGAAATGTTCTATTACAGGTTTGTAAGATCTCACAGCTGTGCATTGATTTATTTATTTAGGTATCAGGAATCGAACTTAAGACCTCACGCCTGCCAGGCAGGTGCTGTGTAAATGTGCATTTAAAGGGGGCAAAATTGGCAAGGCCTCGAGTGGGCCCTTGGAAGAGCATCGCTTAAGTGTTGGCCGAATGCCTGGTGAGTGAATGTACACAGAGCACCACCCCAGGAGGAGGAATAGGTGTGGCCAGAAAGGTCCAAGATGGAGACCTGCAGGGGTAGCCTTGGGGTGGAGGACCACGGCACAGCAGGACTTCCAGGGTCTCCCAGGCATGGCCATGTACCAAGGTCATCAGTGATCCAAGAGAGGGGAACCTGGGAAGGTGGCAGCAGATTCCTGTGTACAGAGGCCACATCCTGAGGATCATGGTGCCAGGAGGGTGACCAGACTCGTGTAGGGGAGGAGGGAAGAGGCCCTGACTCTACCTCCGGGGAGCTAGGGAGAGGTGGCACCACGCCTGAAGCTCCCCACAGAACAGGGGAGGAGGCTGGGCTGCCCTCTTGTAGCCAGATGAGGCACTGGGTGAATTCCAACCGTCCCCCGCGTCACACAGTCGTCAGGCCTCACAGCGCCATGACGTGTGCTGAAGTACCAGGACATCTGGGATTTGCTTCCAAGCAACCTGGTTGCAGGAGGGGTGAAAAATGTCTAAGAAACGCAGCTGGCCACGAAGCGATGGCTGCATGGCCCAGGCCTCCTAGCGAGGGTCTCACTCCTGCTCCTAGGTCCACTCTCCCCCTGGGCCAGCCCGTGGTCTGTCCCCAACACGGCCACCAGGGGGAGCCCCTTGACCTTCCTGGGGCTGGCTCACAGGAGCAACCTGGTCTGGGGCCCAGGGTGGCTCTCAGAGGCCTCCTGGACCCAGGGTCCCGCTCGCCTCGGCCCTTGCCTGCGCCTGTGCAGTACTGCGTGGGTCATCACATGAAATTTTTTGTCAACAGAGTATTCTGGTTATAGCTGCAAGCCCACTGCCCACAGATATGAGCTCCTACCAA
Source organism: Octodon degus (assembly GCF_000260255.1). NCBI lineage: Eukaryota > Metazoa > Chordata > Mammalia > Rodentia > Octodontidae > Octodon > Octodon degus. The sequence goes on from NW_004524602.1 coordinate 9,502,422, forward strand.
AGGAACCACGCCATCCTTTTCTCCTTTCTCAGACAAGATCTCACTGTGTAGCCTGGGCTGACCTCCACCTCACCGTCCTCCTGCCTCAGCCCCCTGAGAGCTGAGATTACAGACATAGGCCACCATCCCCAGCTCAAGTGGACATTTTAATGTCCCTAGTGCCCCGGACACAAAGGTGTCCCCTCCTTGAAAACAATGGCTGAAAAGCCGTTTCCAGACAGAATCAGCCCCCATCCAATTGAAAGGTTTCAGTCCTGCAGGAGGCCAGAAAAGCAGACGTCTCCTGACTGGGAGAAGCCAGCCTTCCGACTCCTGCTTCTCCCCCAACATGGGCAGGGCTTGGCAGGGAGCGGGCATGCCATGGCCTCAGCCGGCGGCCGCCTCTGGGATGTGCCCCATAGTGGCAGGAAGAGTGGCTCTGTGCCAGGCGCCTGCTGCCCCCATGGCCCTGGGTGCCCAGCGAATCATTCCATGTAAACATTTGACCAGCTCAGCCCCAGCCCCCGCCCACGCCCTTGATCCTGACAGGCCCCTCTGTCTCTCGTCCTCTGTGGCTGGCATTTCTGCAGGGCCCTGAAGGCCTGGGTGACCCTGAGCCCATTCTGAAGACAGGCCCCAGGGGGTGGTCCCGGCGGCACAGGCCTTCAGGGGTGGGGAGCCTGGTCAGACAGGCAGGCGACAGCCAGGCAGCCACCCACCGGACACCCACGAGGTGACAGGGAGCCGGAGACCGCGGACGCCAGCTGACGCGGCTGCTTTGTTCAGGGCCTGGAGTGGTCTGAGTGACTGACCAGGGCTCCTTCTGCACTAAGAAGCCACAGATAAGGCCGGCGACAGGGCCTGATAATGCGGCTGTCACAGGCGCCCTCACAGACGGGCCCAGTGTCTGGAGGTCAGGCCTCCTGGTGCCACCCTCCTGGCCTCCCCAGTGGCAGACTCCTCCACACTCCTGGCCTCAGCCTGCTTCAGAGCCCGGAGCAGCACCCTGGCCCTGGGAAGAGTGGGCAAATGGGGGTGGGGGTCCCGGACCTGCCAGATTCCCTCCAACGACACCAGAGTTACCCTGCACACACCCCCTTTTGTGTCACCGGCAGCCCCCAGTGCTGTTACAGGTACAGGCATTTAAGGACTCATTGGACAAGGTCTGAGAGCAGAGGGACTTCCCAGAAGAGGGGGCTGAAGATCCGACCCACCCTGGGCTACCCTCGGCCTAGGGGTCCTGCCTGGAAGAAAGTTTCTTGGGGGCATTTGGGGGTTCTTCGGGTGAGACTCAGTTCCAAGACCCTAGAGCCAGGAGTCACCTGTCAGAGGAGGTACAGGGTCTGCCCTAGAAAGGCCCAAGCTCGAGGGGATCCCTGGAGCCACACTGCCCAGCCTTCAGGGGGGCACTGCCGGTGAGAATGCTCCAGCCAGTGGCAGCAGCTGGCTCCTTGGTGACCAGCAGGAGGGAGAGAACCCTGGGGACCTTTGACAGCCACTATGGAGCCTCTCACCTCTAGCTCCTACAGCCCCCTCCCCACCCAAGACCCCAGCCAGCTCTGCAGGAAGCTCCACCACAGGCCCAGGGAGGGGTCACCCCCCACCTCTGCACCGCATCCTCTGCCTCCATCCCAGCCCCCTTGGCAGCAGATCGCCCCATGGTGTGTTCATCTGACCACAGCTGTGATACCAGAGACCTTGCTTCTTGGGGGGCAGTGGGCAGGGGGTTCCATGAAGGCAGAGCAGGCCCAAAGGGCAGGAATCCACTGGGCAGCACAGCCCTGCCCCGCAGGCCATTGAGAGGTGACCTTGAAGGCCAGTGAGAAGCAAGGATGCCCCTGAGCTGGGCAGGGGTCACCTCTGAGCTAGGTGAGGGTCACAACACTAGTTGTGAGACCCCAGATTCTGGTGGGGGTAGATGGGGAAGAGCCTCTGTTGTCACCCCAGGGGAGGACTGTGGGGTGGGGAGCCACTCGTGTCTCATTGAGCACAAAGCAACCCCACACGTCCTGTCAGGGTCCCCTTTTCCATCCCAGACCCTGGCTGTGTCCTGGCAGCTGGGCCCTCAGCCTCTGCCCCTCCCCCAGCCCTTAGCCCCTGTTGCTGACCTCCTGGGTAGCCTTGGCCACCCCCACCCCCACCCAGGCTCGGGACAGTGCCCTGGGAAGGAGGGGAACAGACACTGGCTATGGCCAGGGTAGGTAGGGTGAGGGGTGAGTCTGGCCTTGGAGCCCTGCTGGGGGCTGGGGGGTGCCCTCTGCCAAAGGAAGAGAGCTGTGAGGCCCCGTTCAGGTCCAGGCCCAGAGAACCAGTGCCAGCAAGTTGCCACATTCAGTGACAATAAACACTGAAATTTGCCACTTGAAGATATTCTTATAAGTGAAATAAACCAGACCCATACCTGTAAATATCGTATTGTCTCCCTAGTATAAGAACTTAAAAGAGGAATTGCATATAGAAAGTTACAACACAAATAAAAGGAAAGCGAGAACTTGAAGATTGGACAGTGAGGAGTGGGCAAGGAGAAAAGCTGAGAAACATAACAGGGGCAAAGCCGTGCATTTGTACGCACGAGATGGGTGGGGCAGTGACCCTGGGGGACATCAGCAGGTTTTTGAGACTAGTGGTTGGCTGGTGTACTCTCACCCTGACTAACTGTATATGCTGGTGCCCGCGAGCCAGGCGGCTGCACTGAGGATGGCGATGTGTAATAGCGGGGTCACGCTTGGAGTGCCTGCCATCCTGGTCTTCTAAATATGTACTTCTTATCATGACATACCATTTATTGCCATAATGTCTTTCAAGTAAAGGCTTTTTAAAATTTTTTTTTATTTTTAAAACTTTATTCAGTATTGTGTTGACCATGAT
>NW_004524602.1:9505715-9512737 GCF_000260255.1 Octodon degus
GAATGTGAGGCAAAATAAATAAATAAAGGGGAAAAATATTATAAAAAAATAAATAAGCACTGAAATTATCTCATCACCAAGCACATAGGCAGGAAAAGTAAACCAAAAAGAGGAAAAGTTCAACTCTGCAGCCTCGACCGGTGGTGGATGCAGGTAGGGTGGGCAGGGCAAGAGCCCCGGGCTGGAGACGCCCTGTCTTTCCGAGGGTGACCTCAGGGGGGCGCTCTGTCTATGTGGCCCACCCGACCTGGCCCCTGGCCCTGATCCTCAGCTGTTGTTTTACGTGCTTCTTGAACTACAGCAAGCAGAGAGCATGGTGCACATGGACTCGTGTACGTGTGAAGCCACTTGCTGCCCGGGCAAAGCACCGCACATGTCGGACACAGGGCTCCCCCACTCCGCACCGCAAGGAAATCTGGGCCCTCTCACCCCAGGCCTAGCCCTACCTGTCCTTGAGCTTCGCTTCTACTGACTCAACCCCACAGGACCTAGTCTGTTCTGGATGGCTTCTTCCCCTCCAAAAGTTAGACTCCCACCTGCCTGATCTTCCCTCTGTCTGTAGTTTCTTCCGGCTAAAATACTGCTACTCACGTGTGGCAGTGCATGCCTGTAACCCCAGCACTCAGGAGGCTGAGGCAAGAGGGTTGCTGCAAGTTCAAGACCAGCCTGGCTACACAGTGAGACCCGGGGTCCAAATACTGCTGCTACTGCTACTGCCTTTGCTGTGGATTACTCTATTGCATGGCGATGATGCTTTGTCTGGTTCTTTGGTCCTGGGCATCTGGGTGGCTTCAGCCTGAGAGGCCCAGTGAGTGCCACCACACCTCCCGGATGTGTACAGCTGGGTCTCCAGGTGTGCGGGCACGGGCAGCCTCACGGCAGGCCAGGGCAGGCAGCCCCTCAGTTTTTCCAGCTGCAGAACTGGCAGGTGTCGCCCACCGGAAGCTCGACGGGCCCTGTCTTTCCGGGGACAGCTGCTTCTCCCATCTCCTTAATCCTGCCTCATAGTGCGGGCAGAGGATGTGACAGAGGAGGGAGCCAGAAGAGGGGGGCACCCCTACACCACCCTGTACCAGGCTGTCTCTAGCACACCTACTGTCCCCAGCGTCAGATAGCTGCAAGGTGCAGCCCCTCCTGGTGTGGCCTCTGCTCTATTACCCAACCTCTTGTTTGTGTGTTTTCAGCTTTTTTTTTTTTTTTTTTTGGCCAAACTGGGGATTGAACTCAGACCCTTGCTCTTGCTAGGGAAGCGCTTATTCCACTGAGCCATCTCCCCAGCCCGTTTTCAGCTTTATTGAATCTACTGTTACTTAGTCCAGGGTGGCCTCAAACTCACTATGGAGCTCACTGGCCTCCAGCTTGCAGCAATCCTCCTGCCTCAGCCTCCCAAGTGTGAGGAATTACAGGTGTGTACCAAAACACCTGGCTTCGATTAGCCAGTCTAAAAGATGGCCCCTGTCCCCTGACTTTTTTTTTTTTTTGTGTTTGTCTTTTTTTTGGCAAAACCAGGGATTGAACTCAGTCCCTTGCACTTGCCAGGCAAGCACTTATTCTACTGAGCCATCTCCCCGGCCCCCCTGACTTTTTTTTTAAACCTCCATCTGACCTTATATTTTCTAGGGGTTCCACCCCCATGAATGGGTACCGTCTAAAAGGAAAGGATACCACAAATCCATGGTGGATGCAAGAATGAATGAAAAAGTGAACAAATAAAAAGGCAAGCCCTCAGAGCAGGCAGTGACAAAGTCAGACGTCAGGAGGGGTCTTGTTGCCCAACTTGGCTGGGGTTGTCCAAGGCTGGGGACCCCGTAGTCTACAGTCCCAGGGTCACTGAGGCTGGGCCCACGACGTCCCACAGACAGGCAGCTCTGATAGCAGGGTCTGTAGGCTGGAATCCGTCTCGTGGAAGAGCAGGTCCATCAAGGGAGGGAAGGCGGGGCAGAGGTCTCAGGGAGAGATGGTAAACCTGACCAGCACGTGAACACAAGGTGGACCTGGGACGTGGGACACCAGCACGAGGGTGGCTGTACGCTCTCCTGCTCTATATAGGCTTCTGGGCTGCACCCCTGAGTTTGTCCACGCTCTTCGTGGCACCCCACCAGCCTCCCGGTCACCACGGGGTGGGAACAGGAAGTCCGCCTTTCCCGGCAGTCGGACACAGGCTCCGGGTTCAGAGGGAGAAGCCGAGGCCTGGCTAGCGTGCCCACAGTCATCTGTCCTCACACAGCCCACAGGAAACGTGCTGCTCTCCTGCTGGACAGATGCAGGGCCTGGCACAGAGAGGTCAGGGGCCCTGGGCAAGGCCACACAGCCAGGGAGCCACAGGGCCTGCTCTGTGTGACTGCAAGTTGGCTTTGTGTCTTGGAGTCAGGAAGAGGCCAGAAGGGACACCCAGGACCTCTGCACCAAAAGCCTGTCCTTAGATTGTCCCGCTGTGGGTTCCCGCACCATACGCTCAGGTCTCTGCCTCCTTCCAGGACCACGGAGTCTGAACTAGATCCCCAGCTAGGTGTGGTGGCTCATGCTTACAATTCTAGCGCTCAGGAGGCTGAGGCAGAAAGCTCATCATGAGTCTGAGGCCAGTCTGGGCTACCTATGGAGAACGAGTCTCAGAATTCTAAAATAAATTCAACTAGAATTCCAACTCACACACTGCCTTCCTCCATCTCTCAGTTTGTCTGTTTGTCATGTCAGAAGCCTCCTTTCATCTGCTCTGTGTGTCTTTTTAGGGTCCCCTCCACCAAATAGATGTTTCTCTTAGTCAACCCTTTAACTTCAAGGCCTAACACAGTGTCCAACACATAGTATGTCCTCAATTAACATCTGTTGGCAGAAGGCGGAAGGAAGTGACTTTCTTGGACAAGTTCCCCAAGCCAGCACTATGGGAGGCTGAGGCAGGAGAACTGAAGGTTGAAAGTCCAGCCTGGGCAAGTTAGTGACTCCACATGACCCTTAGGAGGTAAACAGGGACCGCCAGTGCTGGGGTGGGCAGTATGTGCTACACGGTTGCTACAGACCGGGGGCTGTGCAGAGTGGCAGGTGGCGGGCCCAGCATGCAGGAGGCCCTGGTTCGATTCCCCAGCTCCCGGTCCAGGGCTACACCGGAGCAGCAGCGTGCACAAGCCACGCGGGCTGGGCACCCGCGTCCCCCCCGCCCCGCCCCCCGCATCCCCCCTTCCCCCTGCCTACCTCACGGGCCATCTCAGCGCCAAGGACCTGCGCTCCCGCCCTGGCCCCAGACCCGGACCCAGGGCGCCCGCAGGCCCCGAAGGGCTGGCAGCGGGGGACCTCCGCCGAGCTCTGTATTTAGGTCCCGTGCGTCCGGCGGCCGCGGCCTGTGTCATCCACCAGGAATTTCTCTTTTCCCCTCCGCAGGGGCTGGAAGAAAAAACAATAATTAGGTCACTGGGCAGGCGGCAGAGAGGGTGTGGGACAGGCCGGTGGCGCCCTGCTGGGCAGGGAACGCCGGGAGGCAGCGCAGTGCCGCCTCGCCCTCTGCAGGGGCGCCCTCCCTTGGCGCACAGATCCCGCAGCCCTCGCAGCGCAGCCAAACCGCGCTGGGAGCTGGGGACCCGCGCTGGAGACGCTGCCCAGGCAGAGGGTGGGCTGCGCAGTCAAGGAGGCCTTCCTGGAGGCGGTGCGCTCCCCCAGAGGCCTGAATTATCAGGAGAGGAGCTTGGTGCCCACCAAGTGGGGGTTAGGGGGTGGAAAGGAAGAAGGGAAGCAGCGTGCACAGCGGCCCCGAGTGATCTAAGCGCTGTTCTCTGCGATGGCTCTGACCTCGGCACAACCCCGAGCAGGAGGCTGGGTGACTCCATCTGGCTGCTGGTTGAAAGGCTGGGCCGTGTGGGCAGGGGTGGGAAGGTTCTGCAGGTCAGGCAAGAGTTCAGATCTTATCAGAGGGAAGTGGGGGGCCGGGGGTTTAGAGAAGGGCAGGGCCAGGGTTGGATTTCTGGAAACTCTTAGCTGATAATAGCTGACTATTTAACTGCTGTGAGCGGCTGGCATGGGGCTGGCTAAGGCACAGACAGCCTTTCTCCATATGATAACAGTCCCCAAGCTAGTGTCCTGCTAAGTCACATTTTATAAAGAGGAAGCAGGTCCCCTGGCCCCAGGTCACTTGCTAATAAAGGACAGAACTGTGTCGGGCCAGTCCAGGACCCTGGCCAGCTTGCTGGGGCACGGGAGGTGTCAGGGGCTGGGCCGGGGTACCTACTCCTCCTGCTGTGGTGCTTTGCCATCTTGGGGGCCTGGCTAGCTTCCCCCCACATCTGTATTTGGGACAGATGATGGGAGGGGACATCTTTGCTCCTTAGGGACTATGACTTTTCACACATCCTTGGCATGACTTAGTCACATGGTTGGGGGCACGCCTGCTCAGTAACATCGCCTGCATCTCCCCCGGAGCACACACACCCTCACTGAGGGTGCATAAATCCACACATCAGCACCATCAATGGAATGTTTATTGATGGAGATTGCATCTTATAGTTGAGCTGATTTTCCTGATTTCTGAAGTATATGAGACACTCCTTCTGCTTCTTGCCACCATAGAGGCTTGGGATGCGCCTACGTGATAGAGCTGTCGCCTAGCATGTGTGAGGCTGTAGGTTTGATCTCTAGTAACTGAAAAGTAAATAAATACAGATGAAAAACATTTTTGAGCTTTGAAGGCAGCGGGCCAGGTTTCTGCCACAGGCTCTTGCTGGCTGACCCCTACTCTAGAAGAAATAAATGGAGACTGGGACACACACAGCAGCTTCCTCCACCGGAAGTAGGTATAAGAAATGTCACGTGGAAGGGCCAGCCAAATAGCTCAGCAGATTAAAACCCGTGCAAGCAGGCACAGGGATCAAGGGTTCAATCCCCCAGCCTGCAGTGCTGGCCCTGCACCAGGGCGCACTGAGATGACCAAGAAACGCAGAGAGGAGAACAGCCTAAAGGAAGGACCTTGAGACTGGGCGTGGTGGTGCGTGCCTGTAATCCCAGCTCTTGGGAGGGTGTAAACAGGCGGATCATTTGAGTCTAATCTAGTAGTGAGACCCTGAACAACCTGTAGACTTTTCCCTAAAATACAAAAAAAAACCCAAAAGTCACGTGGGAGCCTACTGCCCTGGAAATGAAAAGTCCTAGGACTCTAGGGATGAAGAGTGTGGGACTGGTGATGTCGGGCCCTGTCCACTGCCGGTTCACAGACTTCTGTCTTTTCTCAGCCGCAGGAGGTATGAGCGGGGCAGAGTGTGCGAACTTAATTTGGAGGCTAGAGGCTAGAGGAGTGGGGCTTGCAGAGCTGGGAAATTGAACCTGGGTCCTCCTGGGTGCAAGGCAAGCACTGCACCCCACTGCACTTCTGCAGCTCCTAGTGCCGAAGCACAGGAAGAGAAAACATGACCACGGTGTTGAGGATTCCACTTTCCAGTGCTGTGGTTTGGATAAAAAGTGTCCCGCCCGAAGTCTCCTGTGCCCAGAGTTTTCAGAAGCTGGCTGGACCAGGAGGACTCTAAGTTCACCCATAGGTTAGTCCGTTTGTGCAATCTGATGGCATTATTGGGAAGCCATGGGCACAGGAGGTGGAACCTAACTGAAGGGAACACGCGGTTGGGCCACGACCCTGGTGACAGTATGTGCTCTCTGGCCCCTTCCTTTAGGCTGCCCTCTCCTCTGTGCTTCTTGGCCACCCGGAGGATTTCCCTGGCCACGGCCGCCCATGTGGTGTTTCATCCTCATCTCCAGCCATCGCAACCAGCAGCCCACTGACCACGGGCTGAAAACACTGAGACCGTGCACCAGAGTAAGCTTTGCCTTCCCTGAGTTCTCTTTCCTTGGTTTTGGGTCACGGAATTAGAACGCTGACTGATGTACCATGGACCTCCTCTCGGCAGCTTCCCTAGCAAAACTATTCTTGCACCTAACAGGTGACTTACCTGAATAGGTTCACCCCACTCCCTGAAAGGAATCAGCTCAGTTGTTTAAGTGCCTGCTTAAACAAAGCAGTCAGGCTCAGGATGCTGTGGTTCAATCCCCAGATCCTCATGCCTTACCAGACCTGCCTTTAAGGCATCCTGAGCCAGCCAAAAAAAAAAAAAAATCCTCCTGAACTTTGGGCTGACCAAATAGCTCAGCAGATTAAAGCGCCTACAAGCAGCCGCAGGGGCCAGGGGTTCAATCCCCAGGCTTGTTGTGCTGGGCCCACCCCCAGGGCACACTGAGATGGTGAATGAGACTGGCATGGTGGCAAGCGCCTCTAATCCCAGCCCTTGGGAGGCTGTAAACAGCAGAATCACTACTAGTACAGTCTAATAGTGAGAACCTGAACACACCCTGTAGATCCTTCCCTAAAAATACAAAAGAATAAAACAAAACAGTTTAGGGCCAGGGAGATAGCTCAGTAGAATAAGTGCCTGCCTGGCAAGCACAGGGTCCTGAGTTCAATCTCCGGTACTGAAAAAAAAAAAAGTTGTTCAGGGCGCCTGCCCATTAGCTCAGTTGTTTAACTGCCTGCTTAAGTGAAGACAGTCAGGCTCAGGATAGTGTGGTTCGATCCCCAGATCCTCATGCCTTATCAGACCTGCCCTTATGGCATACTGAGCCCACAAAAAAAAAAAAAAAAAATTCCTCCTGAAAAAAGATGGTGCCTAGGAAGGTACTCAGGGTCTCTGCACAATGCTCTTCATCTCTGCCATGGCAACCATCAGGAGAGCAATAGGAGGGACAGGCCCTTGATGCATGATTCTGAATGGTAGCATCACTGCCGCCAAGCACTTGTCAGAATGCAAATCCTCTGAGCCCCCTCTTACAGTCCATATAGGCAGGGATATTGCAAGGTGATGGATGGTGGGGCCCATAGCTGACTTGCTAGCAGGAGGCAGGTCTGGTTAGGAGAGGCGGTTCCCCAGGGGGCATGGCGTGGAAGGGTTTCTCTCCCTGCCCTGCTCCTCCCTCCTCTCCCTACTTCCTGCATGCCATGCTGTAAGCTGCTCTCCTCCTCCGCCGGGCCCCTCGACTGTACTGCTCTGCCTCAG
>NW_004524602.1:9512891-9513957 GCF_000260255.1 Octodon degus
TCTCTCCCTGCCCTGCTCCTCCCTCCTCTCCCTACTTCCTGCATGCCATGCTGTAAGCTGCTCTCCTCCTCCGCCGGGCCCCTCGACTGTACTGCTCTGCCTCAGAGCCAGCCAAATGTGGTCTGTAATTCTGAGGCAAAATAAACTCCTCTCCCTTAAGTTGTGGGAGGGAGATACCATGTCTCAGTGATGAGAAAACAAGCAAGACACCCTCCCCAGACGCGCAGGATCTGAAGCCATAGGGACAGGGCCTTGATACTGACTGTAATCAGCCTGCCAGGTGATTCCAGTGCAGCTGAAGTTTGGGAGCCACTGGGCTCGGGCCCTGCGCTGCCAGCCAGGCAATGTGGGAAACTATAAGAGAAAAGCAATAGGGAGAACATCACTAATGCCAGTACTCAGAGATTTGCTGGTTACATTTTATATTCACATATGCATTCATTAACAACACTGTATCAATATGCATATGTAAATCCAGCACTTCGTATGCGCCAGGACAAATTCAATGCTTGTACATTTTACCAAGGCATAAATCAAGCATCCTATTACACGGATATATAGATTACATTCTACTTTTTTTGTTCAACATCACAAAATGATGTGGGACAAGTGCTGCACCCATATGGGGATTTCCCCTCCATCTAATTAAAGACATTCTAAAGTGAGACCAGCCCTGATACTGAGGAGCCTTATAGGGGCATGACTTTGAGTAAGCTGGTACCTTCTGCCTCAGTTTCCTTGTCTGGTCCACAGAGTTACAACATCTGCCTAAGGGGCAGTGCCTCATCGGGTCATAGGGAGGTTGTCACTAGTCTGCCAAAGGGCCGGAGACAGACTGGTTCCAGCTCCCTTCCTGTGACTGTGGTCGCCCTAGCTGGCCCCTGCAGGCCAGCAGGGAAAGGATGATGGAAAATGGAGGAGGCTCCCTAAGTCCCCTAACGGAGCTCCCCAAAGGTTAGCAGCTTAAAACAACAAATAATACCATTTCAGCACGCCTATGGGTCGGGAACTGAGTCCTGGTGCTCGGGGCCTCTGTCTCCTCGTGTCCCTCAGGCTGCTGCCAGCC
>NW_004524602.1:9514057-9517161 GCF_000260255.1 Octodon degus
ACAAAATGATGTGGGACAAGTGCTGCACCCATATGGGGATTTCCCCTCCATCTAATTAAAGACATTCTAAAGTGAGACCAGCCCTGATACTGAGGAGCCTCATAGGGGCATGACTTTGAGTAAGCTGGTACCTTCTGCCTCAGTTTCCTTGTCTGGTCCACAGAGTTACAACATCTGCCTAAGGGGCAGTGCCTCATCGGGTCATAGGGAGGTTGTCACTAGTCTGCCAAAGGGCCGGAGACAGACTGGTTCCAGCTCCCTTCCTGTGACTGTGGTCGCCCTAGCTGGCCCCTGCAGGCCAGCAGGGAAAGGATGATGGAAAATGGAGGAGGCTCCCTAAGTCCCCTAACGGAGCTCCCCAAAGGTTAGCAGCTTAAAACAACAAATAATACCATTTCAGCACGCCTATGGGTCGGGAACTGAGTCCTGGTGCTCGGGGCCTCTGTCTCCTCGTGTCCCTCAGGCTGCTGCCAGCCAGCCAGGTCTGCAGCCAGGGAAAGGTCATTCACCTGTGTTTCTGGCAGAGCCCCAGCCCCTCTGGAGCATGACTGGTCTCGATGACTGTTGGTCAGAGGCCTCGCTCGGGTCCTTGTCACTTGTGCTTCTCCACTTCTAGCACAGTGGCCAGCCAGCGGCTTCCCTAAAGACAGCCAGAAGGTGCCCAGGAGGAAAGCCACAGTGCTTTTGTAACCTAATATCAGTGGTGACATCACATCGTTTGCTGTCTTCTATTGGCTACAAGCCAGGCACTGGCCCCGCCTTCCTGGACTGGAAAGGGTCACACCAGGGCATTAATGGCAGGAAGGGGACCAGCCACAACTGCCAAGCCTGCTCTGGGTGCGGCCCCAAGCTGGCCCCCAGCTAGAAGTCTAACTGGAGGGAGGCCATGGGTCAGGCCAGAGGTGGGTCCCCAGGACAAGGCCCCCGGTGGTGCCTGCCCACCCCATCTTTATCTCCACAGCCGCCAGCGGATGGCAGAGGCTGTGCAGCCTCCAGGCCAGGCGCTGCATTCCAGGCCGGGCACTTAACATTCCAGAGGCTTGGGCTAATTAGTGCCTGGCTCCGCCCAGGCCTGGACCACCCAGCTCCATCTCCATGGCTTGGACAGGGGACTTCCATGGCTTTGGACCACTTGAGAAGCCCCCAGATGGACCAGATGTAACCAGGGTCGCAGAGCAATGGGTTGGGGAAAGTTGGGGCCGAAGGCCTTTCACCAAGAGCTCACGGGCAGGTGGCAGATGTGGGCAGATCGTTGCTCTGGGCTTCCAGGATGTGAGTGGATTAGAGTAGACCTTGGGCAAGGAACTGCTCTTGAGCCACTGCTTTCTCTCCTATAAAGGGAACTTTCCTGAGAGCCCAGAGCCTGTGAGAAAGCCTTTTACCCTGACCAAATTCAGTTAGGCTCTTGGGACTTTCCTTTTGACTAGGCTGCATCCTCAGGTCTGGTCTCCAGCCAGCCTGGGCATTTTCAGGAAGATTCACCCTTCCTTGCCCTCCCTTCTTAGTAGCCAGGTGAGGCAGCACACACCTGCAATCCAGCACTCAGGGGAGGCTGAGGCAGGAGGGTCACAGGTTCCAAATCAGCCTGGGCAATGCAGTGACCTAGCCAGAGCCTGTCTCAAAATAAAGTAAAAAGGGGCCGGGGAGATGGCTCAGTAGAATAAGTGCTTCCTGGCAAGTGCAAGGGCCTGAGTTCAATCCCCGGTTCCGCAAAAAAAAAAAAAAAAAAAAAGTATAAAATAAAGTAAAAATGAGAAGGGCTGGGGATACAGCTCAGTGTGAAGGCCCTGGGTGCAGTCCCTGTACAAAAGGAGGTAGGGGAGGGCTGGGGAGAGCCAGCTCCCTGGGGGGTGGTCAGCCAGCTGCACATGGGAGGCCACCAGCACAGCCCACACATATCTTGTCTCCCCTGTGGTCCCAGTGAGCAGCCCCATGTCCCCTGTAGGTGGAGAAAGCTTCACAGGGCCTGACTCGGGCTGAGCCCTGGTTTCTCCCAAGGGGCATCACAGGTGACCTGCTAGCCCTAAAATCTGTGCTTCCCAGACTCCAGCCCACACCACTGGCCTTCAGGGTTTCCTGTGGGCTCTGCGGACCCTGAGAGGTGCTGGCTTGAGCCCGACCCCTCCAGGGCCTCTCCTTGCCTGCTGCCTCCCTCCTGGCCCAGTGCCTGGTCCAAGGGCCCCTCCACCCGCGCTGTTTGCATTCCTGGGGCCTGCGTCACCCTGGACAGCGGGCGTGTCTACACGGCCCGCCACCCCTCGCTGCTGGCCTCCTGGGCTGGGCCGGGTGGCCACGCCGTCATTCTGCAGGCCCGTGACTCACACTTCCCCCCAGATTCCGGGAAATGCCCTCCCCTGCCCCACTCAGCTTTCTTCTGCTTTAATGAGATGTTCGTTATAAACTCCATGGCAACCCTAGGGCAGGAGAGCTGTGAGGGGGAGGCCAAGTACATGCCCAGGAGGGGCCCCCAGGGCTGCCACTGCGCACACATGTACAAACGTGCACACGCACTCCCACCCCTAGGCAGCCTGGGCCTGAGCCCCCCACTGGCCTCGGAGCTGTGGTCCAGGAGGGCCAGCCCCAGAAATGCTTGCTTTTATTAAAAAGGAATGGGCTCACAAAGGCACGACTGTAGGAAAGGTTGTAATTTGCCCAAATAAAACTTAATTTGATCCATGAAATAGCTGTGGTTTATTGTGTAATAGATGTGCTATGTGTTTCGATTTAATAGAAGCCAATATAATAGGGGGCCAGTGGGGACCTTGGGGGGACTGCTCCTTCCCTGTGCATGGTAGAGCCACGCTGTGACCCTGGTAGCGGGGCCCTGACAGAACAGGACGGAGACGGGCTGCTGGGACCACCAGCCTAGGCCGCAGAGGCTCTCAGGAGACAGCCCCACTGCACAGGGGAAGAGAGAACCGAAAAGCATGGAAACAGCCCTTTTTCCAAAGCAAGGCTGCGGTGTGATTGTGGGGAGGGGGCATAGGGCTAGACGGCTGTGCTGCAGGCCTGGGCTAGGAGCTGCTGGAGAGAGGGCTGGGCCCGGGCTGGGCCCACCCTCCCTCAAGTGTGCAGGGGCTCCCTGGGAGGGCACTGGGTACAGC
>NW_004524602.1:9518807-9524891 GCF_000260255.1 Octodon degus
TGTAAGAAAAATTTTATTTATCTATTTATGGTGGTACCAGGGATTGAACTCAGGACCTTGTGCTTGCCAGGTAAGCACTTATTCCACTGCACTATCTCCCTGGCTGTAAGAAAAATTTTAGACACTGTCTATTTTCAGCATTCCTTGTACAGACATCAATTTACACAAAACACAGGCTGCAGAAATGTCTAATCGAGGTTTCAGCTTGGTTAGGGAGCCTGTTTTTGTAATTATGATTTATAATGAAGTTTTAGGGGAGGTTCATTTATTTATTTATTTATTTATTTATTGGTGCCGAGGATCGAACCCAGGGCTTCCAGCTTGCTAGGCAAGCGTTATACCGCTGAGCCAAAGCCCCAGCCCCTATAATGAAGTTTAATATAATAGAAAGACTATATGACTGATGGAGAAAATTTCAAAAAAAAAAAAATGTGGAAAGCTTTAAGAAAAACAATACAGAAAGCATCACTAACTCCATCACTCATAGAGTCGCAAGCTGTGTTTTATACTCATGTATGCACGCATTAATAGCAACACACCAATATGCACAGGTCAATCCAGCACTTCATAGGTGCCAAGACAAATTCAGTGCTTGTATGTTATCTAAGCATAAATGAGGCGTCCTATTACATAGATATGGGATTATCATCTGCTCTACTTTTTTCATTCATTATCACAATATGAGGATTTTTCCCCATATAATTAGAAACATTCTAAACCACGATTTTTTTCTTCATAAAAATAATATATGCAGGCCAGCGGTATAGCTCAGCCGACTAAGCGCTTGCTTAGGTAAGCGCAGGGACCAGGGTTCGATCCCTGGCTCTGCATGCTGCACCGGCCCCACCCACCCCTGGATGCTGAGCCAGTGATGGAGTCCGGGCGTGGTGGCACACACCTGTAATCCCAGCACCTGGGATGCTGAGGCAGGAAAATGGCCAGAAGTTCAAAGCCAACCTGGTAGAGGTTGAGATCCTTGAGATCCTGGTAGCTGAGATTGTCTCAAAATCAAACAAACTGAAAAAATAAAAATAAAAATAAAAAAAAACCGAAAGAAAGGAAAAAGAAAAATTCTCAGGAAAGCTCCAGAATTACTGGAACAAAGGGCAATCATTTTTTCCTTTTTTGAGAAAGTTTCTCATTATGCTGCCCAGGCCGGCTCCAACTCACTCGCTGAAGAACATGAAGGTCTTCAAGGCTCCAGCCTTGGCACATCGAGAAGCCCATTTCCTGAGCCAGCCCCATGCACAGATAAAGTGCCAAAGTGTTCCTGTTAGGCATCATCTTAGCCCCGCTCCACGGAGCACAGCTTTTGTTCCTTGGCCATTGTAGGGATAAACTCAGGGCTTTCCCACATACTAGGTAAGCACTCTGCTGAAGAAATGCATCCTCAACCTTTTAAAACTGGTCTTTATCTTTTTTTTTTTTAATTTTTTATTTTAGGGAAGGATCTACAGGGTGTTCAGGGTCTCACTACTAGATTGGACTCAGTGATCTGCCTGTTTATAGCCTCACAAGAGCTGGGATTACAGGTGTGCACCAAGCCTAGTCTCAATTGCTGTCTCAGTACGCTTTGGGGACGGGGCCAGCATCCCTGGCCCTTGTGCCTACTTGCAGGCGCTTTAATCCACTGAGCTATTTGGCTGGCCCCTAATCTTTAGCTTGAGACAAGTTCAGGATCTTCCGCCTCCTGAGCCCTGGGATTACAGGTGTGATCCCCTCAAGCTGACACTGCATGGCATTTGACTTCTATTTGAGAGCACTCACCATGTGCCAACCCCTCGGCCTCCTACTTGGGAACACAAAGGCCAGCACAACCCAGCTACAGTCCCCAAGCAGCAACCAAGTGACAGGGAAATCAGTCCTGTCACCCCAGCTGCCCTGGAGGCTGAGGCAGGCGGGTTGAAGTTCAGTGGAGCCCAGCTCAGGCAACTCGGTGAGACCCTGTCTGAAAATTAAAAATGAATAAGGCCGGGGTACTCAGTACTCCTTGGGCTCAATCCCAAGTACAGCAGCAAAATAAAACAATGCAACAGGTAACGGGAAGCCAGGGGACAGGAGTGGCCCGCTGAGCAGGGGGAGGTAGCTCTTACTCTGGCCGCGCTATCTGTGGGCAGGCGGAAATCCTTCATCGCATGAGACTGTGCATTTCAGTGATGGAAAGGAGTTTGGCATTAAGCAACGGGGCAGGTGAAGGCTGTTCTAGGAAGAGGACACTCAGCAGAGCTGCTGAGTCACGGTCCCAGTGGGCCAGCTGGGGGATACCACTGTCAGCCAGGGTCTCACATGCCCGTATGGGGTGTGGAGTCCACTTGACCACATCCTCTCAGCGGGGAGAGCCCGAGGCTGTACGGGGAGTGGGAGAACCAGGAGGGACAGCCAAGGGGAGGTTGGGGACAGCAGGTGTCCGTAGGGTCTCGGAAGCCTGTCCAGGAGGACTCGGTCACTTCAGGGAAAGAGTCTGGGCTCCTCTGCATACAAAGGTGGCTTATAGGTGACCTGGCCCAGGCCTCTGGTGAGTCCCACACCCCTTGGGAGGCATCCCCAGACCCCAGCAGCGCTGCCCAGATCAGCACCTTGTTCTGGGTCCCTCTGTCCCCCAGGCTCTCTGCTAGGACAATTCAGCCCTCCCCTGATCCTCAGGAAAGTGGGGCTGGGAAGACCTGTGGCCACCCCGTAGTCTCCCAGCCTCCAAACCTCCTGAGGACGTTGCCCAAGCAGGACTGAGGCCAAGACAGGAAAGCTGCAGCCCAAGCAGTTCCAGCCCTGTACAGGACCCAGAACCAAGCTGTCAGACCACCCTACCAGCGCCACCACTTGGCTGTGTGACCTCAGGCAATGGCTCCACCTCTCGGAAGTTGCTTCTGTAAGGAAGACAGCATCTGGCAGACCCTTGGTTGGCTCGTGCGCAGGTGACCACTGAGGACCCATGATCTGTGCTGCGCATGAGTCCCCATCTCCCAGTGGGTGGCAGCAGTTGGGCCAGGTCCTGACCCGAGGCTGCAGGAGCCAGGCTATCACATGCTTTTTCCTATAACTTCTCAAGCTTTGGTAAAGTTAAGGCAAACAGCAGCCAGGTCATGGAAAGCAAGAAGTATCGCGCCCAGAACACAAACTCATTTCCAAGGTCATAACGTCGTGGATGGAACCGGCTGAGCTGACTAGAACAGCATTGCCAAAACCTGGAAGTACACAAGGCAAAGGCCAAAGGTTTGAGGTATTCATCAGCCATCACCAGGCACAGGCCATGCCACCAGGAGGCAGCCAGGCCAGCTGTGGGCAGGAGTCCCAAGTCTGCAATGTGGCGGCAGACGCGGATTCCTTGGCTTCGTGCTGGTCTACGAGGGCAGGTGCTGCTGCTTGGTGCAGCCATCCACAGACCAGGTCAGAGCCTGCACGAGCCAGGGGGAGCATGCACAAACCCCATGGAGCCAGCAGCACTGATTGGGGGAGCGGCCAGAAAACCCCCAAGCCCCTGATCACCATCATCACATGAGGGAGACAGGTTGGGCCGGACTGAGCTACCCCAGGTGGGAACATCAGGCCACGTGGTCACAAGGCCTCGGTGGGTCAGTTTGGGGCCTGAGAGAGCCTAGTAGTAAGCTTTAAAAGGGACACGCCTGGTAGGAAGGGAAGCCGAGACCCAAACCCCAAGATCAGTCTCTGGGATTCAATGTGCAGGGTCACTCCCTCCTCCCTCCTCCCTCCTCCCTCCTTTCCCAGGTGGCTTTTCTCCATCCAGAGACTACTGAGGACAGGAACGTGCAGATACCTGGTCACCAGGCGGAGGCACACAGCCTCTCTGTGGTGCAAAGGGTCATGGGAGTTTCCCTTTCTGCCCTCCCCTCCCCCGCACCCATTAGCTCAGGGTGGCAGTTTGTCTGCCACGCTCCAGAGACTAATAAAAGATTCAAACCCTCCCTTCACCAGGTTTCTTAGTGTGCTCAGAGGTGAGCACCTGAATTTCGGACTCCTTGGTGACATGGGGACTCCAGCCCCACCACAGTCCTTAAAGCAGCTGAGGCTAGAGTGGTGGAGACAGGAGAAGGCAACCTGGACCCAGCAGCCACAGCCACAGCCACACTGGCATCTGGCAGAGCCACGGGGTGGATGCTTATAGGCCACGCCGGGATGCTTCCCACAGAGTGACACCTTTCTAAAGAGGTGACCAAGCCCAGGACCTTGGCTGCTGTTACTAATGCATTTTTAAGTTCTTGTATGGGTAAAACACAAGGATTTGGGGGCCAGGGAGATAGCTCAGTGATCTAAGTGCCTTCCTGGCAAGCACAAGGACCTGGGTTCGATCCCCGGTACTGCATGCTGTGCGGCCCCAGAACCCCGGGTGTGCCATGCTGGCCACCAAAACCAGGTGTCGTGGTGCACACCTGTAAACCCAGTGCTGGGGAGGCTGAGACAGGAGGATCACTATGAGTCTGAGCTGCACAGCAAGACCCTGTAACAAATAAATAAATTAATAAATACTTTAAAAAAATATTTGGGCAATGGACTGATGACAACAGTTGCTCTAGCCTTCCTTGCGCCTATTTCTTATTCAGGAAAGCTGTATGAGTTTTTGTTTTTTTTAAATTTTATTTATTTGTGTGTGTGTGTGTGTGTGTGTGTGTGTGTGTGTGTGTGGCCAGCTCAGCCCACCAGGGGGCGGGGCTGGCTGGTATGTGGTGCTGGGGGATTGAACCGCGGTCCCTGTGCTTTGCTAAGCTTGTTCTAAGTAGGTGCTTTAGACCACTGAGCCATCTCACCAGCCCCATGTATGCATTTTTAAAAAAGTGAATGTCTAAAAATTAAGACACAGTACCATGAATCCCCTCTTCCCCCCACCCCCTTTTTTGGTCTTTTATACACAGGGCCTTGCTATGAAGTTCAGGCTGGCCTTGAGCTCACTTTGTAACCCAGTCTTGAACTCAAAATGCGATCCTCCTGCCTCAGCCTCCCGAGTGCTGGGATTGCAGGTATGCACCACCCTGCCACCTCCTGGAGCAGTTCTGAAGTCCTCTTTCACGAGTGTCTTCAGTTGTGCTGTGAGGCTGCCTCAGCGTCCCGAATGCATTCGAGCCACCTTCCTCTCATGGTCATTTTGACTTTGGGGAAGAGCCAGAAGTCACACAGAGCGAGATCTGGTAAATACCCTGGATGGGGACACACCGCCACAAGTTTTATTTGACCAAAATTGCCATAAACAGCTGTTTTGCCTAGCGATGGCCGCTAAGGAACACAGCTCTGCCCAGCAGAGCTGCCACGACCCTTCGAATGACCCCGCGTCTATTCTCACCCCAGCCATGGGGAGTCCAAGGCCAGGCTCACTCCAAAATCCTTCAGTTCCCCTGTCACTTGATCCCACCCGCCAGGGTCTGGAATAGGTCACAGAAGCCCGATGATGCCTGCCAAGCTGGCCAGAGCCCTTCTGTTGAGGAGCACCCAGTTGGGACACAAGGAGGCAGAGCGGACATGGGGATGGGCCAACCTTGGCGGAAGCTGCCGTGCCCTTGAAGGGCTCCAGAGAGGATGGAACAGGTTCCAGGCTACAGGCCTCAATGGGACTAAGTGTCCCCAGAGGTCACACCTCAGATCCCCCAATTCCTCCCGGGGCCTGATATGGGTTTTTGTTTTGTTTTGGCGGAACCAGGGATTGAACTCAGGCCCTTGCACTTGCCAGGCAAGTGCTTATTCTACTGAGCCATCTCCCTAGCCCCCTCTGATATGTATTTGACATTAAAATTGTAGACAGAATAAAGGAGGGAATTCTCACAGTTAAACTAGTCATGGTCCCAGGCAGGAAGGGCAAACTTGCTTGTTCCTTCTATCGAGGAGAGGGAAAGAAGGTCTTCATTAAAGGACTGGCTTCAAGCCAGGCATGGTGGTGCCTGGCTCTGACCTCAGCACTCAGGAGGCTGAGACAGGAGGATCCACCAGAAGTTGGAGGCCGGCATGGGCTACATGTGGGACCCTGTCTCAAAAAACAAAACAAAAAACCTCCCAATGAAATTAAGGCAAAAAAAAAAAAAAAGATGGCTTCTAACAAAGCAGATAAAATAGAGCAAGCTAAAAAAAGAAAAGAGGCAAAAG
>NW_004524602.1:9525502-9558243 GCF_000260255.1 Octodon degus
CCCACAGGTTGCAGAGGTTTCAGTCCATAGGCCATTGGCTCTACGCAGCACAGAAGGGCAGAGGAGTATCACAAAGGAGAAACAGCCCGTGGCACAGCAGGCAGGAAGCAAGACTTCCTTCTTTCCCTTTTTATCCCACCCAGGCAGGAGGCCTATTGGCTGCTGCTGCTGCCCACACCCAAGGGTATCACACACGCTTGATTCAGACGCTCCCAAAAGCCCCACCTAGGAGTACCTAAGACATCGAGAGGGACATCTAAATATAAACTAGAACTCTATGCATCTATGTATCTACTAATTTTGGGGGGGTACCAGAGGTTGAACTCAGGACTTTGTGTTTGCCAGGCAGATGCTTATGCTGTTGAGCTATGTCCCCAGCCTTATCTACTATATTGAGAGAGGGTCTCACTATGTGGCCCAGGCTGGCTTCAAACTCATAGGGATTCTCTTGCCTTGGCCTCCCAAGTGTTGGGATTATAGTTGTGTAATCCCACATCTGTTTTAAAAACACCACATCCAGTTTAAAAACACCTAAATGAACTAATATATTTTATTAGAAAATTACAATGGTGAACTTTACCCTAGACATATTCTACCAAGGTGCAGCCCCATAGCCTGGCTTCCTACCTCCCTGCCTGTCCCTTTCTTGCCAAATCCTCTGGGGCTGTGCTCAGGGCTGGTTCTGAGGCAATACCATGTCACAACTATGGCCTCCGGTTGCCACTTCCTTGCAGGGTGACACTAGCAAGCGCACTGCCATCTGTGGAGCTCCATTCCATGAGAGGTGACGGAGTCCCCTAGGTCTCTCTAAGTCATCCAAGGGCCATCCCTGTCCCATGGAATCCTGGGAGTCTCACGGCTAAAGCCCTGGAATCAGGGGAGGGCTAAGCATTCTTAGGGACGCAGAGATGCCAGCTGCAAGTTGTCATGGAGATGCAGGACAGCAATAAATACCCCTCATCCCTCCCTTCCATTCTGGAGTTTACATGACACCCACACCCACAACTCCTGGACTGCTCCGTTTCACAAACATCCGGGAGCCCCGCTCTGTGCCTGAGAGGAAAAGGAGGGGTCGTGCGAGGTCAGAGCTGGGGTGGGATGGCTAGAGAAGGAATGTCACGCAGAAGGGCACAGCAATGGCCAAGCAGAGAGGCAGAGGGGTCCTGTGGGGGTCCTGGGTAGAAGCTTAAGGGGTCACCCCAGCTTGGTGGGGGAAGGGATGGTCACTCTTCATGGAGAACAAATTGTAGGAGAGGCAGGAGCCATCTGTGAGGGGTCCTGGTGTCCTGGAACAGAGGTATCGCAAAGGTCACTGCCTCTACTTACCAGCTAAGGAAATGGGTTCACAAGGCAGGCTGAGTGCACAGACACCAGAAAGTTTCTGGATCTGAAGTTAAGGCCTCATTTAATACTCAGCAACTCCAAGCCAGCCGGCAGGAACTCGGGGGCCACATCGCCAGCAGGTGCATAACTCAGCTCCTCATTCTCTCTTACGGAGAAGGTACAGGGACCACAAGTAATTTACCCAAGGTCGTACAGCTGCGAAGTGACAGGGTGCAGACTAGAACAGGTCAGCGGGGCTCCCTGCACTGTGTGGGCTCCGAGCTCAGGAAGTGCCCAGCGACCTACCCTGGCCACCTGAGGCTCCGTGGCCTCAGGCCACTCACACTCCCTCTCTGGGCCTCAAGTTGGTTCATGGACAGGAACACAAAATCTCCCAGGATCCTTCTCTCCCAGTCTGTCTGCCCCACCCGGCCCCACAGACACCCGCAGAGAGCAGGCAGGCAAAGTGTGGAGAAGGGGGTGACTGGAGAGGCAATAGAGACATTAACCTCCTCCAGATCCCCAAAGGATTCCCCTGGGGCACTGCGGCGCCTGAGCTCAGGTCCCCAGGGACAGGGCCTTATTTAGAAAGTGTCTCCACAAAATCTGAGTCACCAGCAGGCCCAGGAAACCGCAGAGCAACCACGCAGCACTGCTTGGGGCGGTAGCTCCTGCCCCCTGGTGACTTTGAAACTCAGCTGGCTCCTGGGACCCAGGACTGGGACTGGACTTGAAGAACCCTGAGGGAGGGACCATGCATGGACAGTAGGTCCCTGCTTCTGGAGGCCACCTGGTACCACTGCCAGAGTGACAAGGACTATGGTCCTTATATCCATTCTGAGGCATTGGGGGTGACTCATAGCACCCCCTAAGGGCACTGCCCACAGCCTGGCCCTCTCTCTTGGATGCCTCACCAGGCCTGGAAAGCACAGCCAGGTGTGGCCGTGCACACTGAGGACTCTGGGAGGCTGAGACAGGAGGATCTCAAGTTCCCACCCAGCCTGGGCAACTTGGAGACTTTGCAACACCATGTTGCATGATTTTAAAACAATTTTTATTTATTTTATTTTATTTTTTTTTGTTTTTTATTTATTACATTTATTTATTGTGTGTGTGGCCAGCTCAGCCCACCAGGGGGTGGGGCTGACTGGCATGTGGTGCTGGGGGATCCAACCGCGGTCCCTGTGCTTTGCCAAGCTTGTTTCAAGTAGGTGCTTTAGACCACTGAGCCATCTCTCCAGCCCTTAAAACAATTTTTAAAAAGGGCTGGGGCTGCAGCTCAGTGCAAAGGCCAGAAGGACCCACCTTGCCCATACCCTCTGGAAATCAGCTCTATTCTGAGGGATGGTGTGGGTGTCCCCAGCCCTGGGCCACCTGCACAGTCCCTGCTTCTGAGGCAGAAGCCACCTCATTCCTGTCCTACTGATGTGCCACGATGGCACATTACAGGTCACCCTGTGAGCTGAGGCACTGGGCCCTTCACCCCCGTGGCTTCTCTCCGGAGCTTACATGTCTGAAAGATGCTCCCTGCTTCCTGCGCTCTGTCACCTCTGCCTGCCCTGACCCACATCAAGGGCGAGCTTCTGTAGGGAGGCATCTGGCAGGGCCGTCTCGCAGAGCACCCTAGGGTGGCCCCTGTAGGCACCCCGAGTCCCCACCAAGGCTCCTGGAGCAGAGCAGGGTGGTCTGTGACTTTGGGAACAACGCCCGGCGCCGTACTTCTGGGGGGCTGTGATGGCCCTGCCTCTGGCCCCTGCCATTCACGCCTGTGCCATCTCCGCACGCTGCCATAGGCTGGCCTTAGTGTCAATCACTAGAACACAGCGGAAGTGCCCGCCTGCAGGGCGTCCCTATAACGCTCGCTACTCAGGAGGCCGCCAGCTACTCAGGAGGCCGAGGCAGGCGCATCTCTCGAGCCCTTCCTCAGGCTCACAGAGCTGGGTTTACAGCCTTGCACCACCACGCCTGCAAACTCCCTCTATTCTATTTAGGAACCACACAAGTCACGTTTCAGGGTGTCTCATGGGTTGTAAAACCCATAGGCACACTGAATGTCCCTCTTTATACAAAGAAGACAGTTAAAAAAAAAAAACAAACTATAATGCGAATATTTTATTATCAACGAGTGACTGTTATTAGCTTTTTTGTCTGGGCATTAATAGTTCAAAAACCATATACCAAACCCAGGCTTTTCCACCTAGTTCTGTTGTATCATTTTCTGAAAAACAAAACAAAACAAAAAAGAGGAGGGAAGAGAAAAAGAAAGAAAATATATCTGTATTGAAAGAATTATAAGCCAAAGTGCGTCTCTCTTGCGTCATCCATATACACACATTGCACCATACATAAATAATTACATTGTAAAAATGACTCCATAATTACAAGTATAATATATATTTCCATATAATATATAAAACTTTATATTAAATCTAGGTAGATGCTATCTGGGGGTGCGCCCGGGCCAGGGAGCCAGGCGCTATCTGGGGTGGTTGAGCAGGATCTCAAGCCAGCAGGGGCAGGAGGTGATGAACTGCCGCGAGTAGCTGGGGCCCCAGCCCTTGGCGAAGCTGATGCGCACGCTGTTGGGGTCGTAGGGGCCGTCGGCGGCGTCGGGCTCAGCCGCATGCTGCAGCAGGTCCGAGCGCCCGAAGTCGAAGGCCTTGATGGAGTAGCCCGGCGGCACTTTGCGCACGACCAGGGCGCGGCCGCCACCGCCACCGCCACCGCAGCTGCCCGCGGGTGCGTCCAGCGTGGGGGAGTTGACGAAGATGGGGTGCTCGCCGCGGTTGTAGGCCCACACGCCGTCGGGCTCCCTGCTGAGCACGATGCCGAAGCCGATCTTGCTGCGTGTGCGGCGCACAGACTCGCTGCGCGGCTCCAGGTGGAGCTGGCCCAGGCAGAAGCCGCTGCCCTGAGGTAGGTCGTAGAAGATGCTCACGGCCTGCTCCGACACCGCGTAGAGGCGGCCCACGCGCGTCCGGTGCTCCCAGTACGCCACGCTGCACCAGTGGCTCGGCTTGGTGGCGTCCGGAGACATGCTGGCGTCTGTGGGCAAGCACAGGGCACCGGTTACCGGGCAGGGCTCGCTGCAGGTCGGGGCTCGGGAAGGCTCAGGGGCACCTACTGGGCAACCTGGCCTCCTTCACACATGCAAAGTCAGGGGCAGCTGCCACCCACACCCAGCTGCTGCCTGTGGGAGTGTCATGTTCGCACACACCCCGGGGAGCCTGTGGCCACCAGGCACCTGCACCTGCTGTCACCCCATCCCTCTGCCTATGAGGCTCTTCTTGGTTCTGGCCAATGGCCCCTGTCCCCAACCACCCTGGCACCCCTTAGCTGGGGGTATGGAGACAGCACAAGCCCATAAGACATGACCAGGCTGCGAGCACCAGGCCTATCCCACACAGTGGTTAGCAGGACCCACCACACTCTGTAGCCTGGACTCCTGAGGCACACAGCAGTGCCACACCTGCCTGACCACAACTCCCAAGAATCCCCTCGGTGTGCCCAAGTCAGTGTGACAGGCCCGCAAGCCCTGCCCAGAGCCCACCAGGGCCAAGATGGTGACAGGCATCCCTGAGCCAGGAACCTTCTTTGCCCATTTCACAGGAGAGGAAACAGGCCCAGACTATGCCCCTCTCCACAGCTGTGCACTAGGAAAGCCCCTCCACTGACTGACCTCAGTGTCCCTATCTGTCACCAGGGCTACTACCCTGGTCTGTGAGTCAGGGAGGAGCTGGCTGTCCCCATCTGTGGGCTCTTTTTGTAGTCCCCTGGGAGAGGGGTCACTATGTCCAAGTCTCCTTGGGCTTTGCGAGGGTTGTCAGCCAGTAGAAGCCATGAAGGTCAGAGTGTGCAGGGGTCCCAGGAGAAGGGTACAGGGTAGGCCACCCCCATCAGGGCTTCCGAGGGCCCCACCAGTGCAAACACCCTGACTCTCCCTTTCCATGAGACCCAAGCCCAGCCTGGCCCAGGACCTCTTGTAAGGATGGAGACTTTTTTTTTCCTGAACCTATGTTATCCTGGCTGGCCTCGAGCTCACTATGTAGTGCAGCCTGGCCTGGAGCTCTTGGTGATCCTCCTGACTCAGCCTCCTGAGTGCTGGGACACAGGTGTATACCAGCCCCTGCAAACCCTCTGAGGACACAGCCTGGTAACCTCATTGGCCTGAGCCCCCTGGCCAAGTCTCCCGAGTTCCAGGCAACAGGCTGCATCCCAGGAAAGCCCCTCAGGCCTCCCTCTGCCCAGCAGGGGTTCATGTTGATGGCAGCGACCCCAGCTGTTCTGTGCTCTCCTGGGGAGGCACAGAGAGGAAATAAAACTCGCCCAAAGTGGTCCCTGTGGTCCCCACTCAGGCAACCCTGCCCAGCAGTGGGCCGGGTGGCCTCAGGCCTGCGGGCACAGGTGCAGGTCTCTGCAAGACCCTCAAAGAGCCTGTGACATCATCTTGACACCTTCTCCTCCATGGGACCCTGCCCTTCTACATCCACCACCCAGCACAGCGTCTCTGTCAGGGACTGGGGTGACCAGGCACTGTCGCTGCTTACTTTCCACCTTGCTTTCATTTCTTTCATCCTGAGCCACAGAAAACTACCAGTGGAGTGCCAGGACCCTGGGTCTGGAAGCTGGCTCCTCAGGAGCTGCAGGGTGCCTTGCCTGGGGGCACGTTGCAGAGGCTGACAGAGTGGAGACTAGAACTTGAGGCTCTCAGATGAGCCTGATGTCTCAGAGGAAACAGAGGGAGGCCAACCCTGACCATAGGTGCAGCCCGAATGGACTGCTGGCTGCGCCCAAGCCTCTGTTCCCTATTAGTGAAAGGGACAGCTGTGTCACCAAGTGCCTCGCTCACCCGAGCTCTCTGGGGACTTTCTGGAAACTTCGGGAGCAAATCAATTGTTCATGGGTCCCTGCCCTCTTCCTTCTCCCCTTGGAGGGCCAGGGAGCCTCAGGGTCACTGTGGTCACCTCCAAGTCCCTCGTCTGGCACTGTAGAGACATAGGTGTTCATGGGAGGAGCTAAAGAAGGGACAAATGACTCTGTCCCCACACCTGCACCCACGTGGGTCCTGGGATGTCACATGGTATGTTCCCACAAACTGCCACATGGGAGGCCGTGCTCCCAGCCCGAGGTCCCCCACCAGCTCTGCACCCACAGCCCTGGTCACCACTCCAAGGGCAAAGGGACAGCTGTGTGCAATAGGGTCTTTCCCTTCTTGGAGTCCAGTCTGCAGTCCCACCACCTCCCACCATCGTCAGCCTAATTAGGAAGCAGCTCTTCAATCCCAAGTAAACCCACAGAAGTCAGATGAGACTGCGTAACATCAAAGCTGACCGAGTGCTGCCCCCTGCTCAGCCCAGCCTGCTTCCCAGTCCTGTCCTTTGGCCCTGACCCGGCAGGTCACCACTTTCTCTGGCCTTAGTCTTCCCGTCTGCACGATGAAGCCAGTACTTTAAATTTCAGTTCTAAGTGTCTGTGTTTTGACGAATGTTCCCAGCAGCTCTAGTCATGACACCTGTCTGCAAAGCAGCGCAGATGTCACTGGACAGGAGGATGGACCCAGGAGTGGTGGCATGCATCTGTAACCTCAGCTACCCTAGATGCTGAGGCAGGAGGACCTCAACTTCCAGTCCAAACTGGGCAATTTAGACTGGTCTCAAAAACAAGAAACAGAAAATACCTAGAGTTTTGCTCAGCAGTGGAGCACCCCTGAGTTGGAGCCCAGTAACAGAAAGCATAAATAAAAACTAGGCCCATTGACACACGGACACCACTCAGCAGAGACAAGAACAAATGACCAAAACGGGTGACATCACAGATGAATCTTAGGCACAGCCTGCTGAGCAAAAGGAGCCACACCCACAGGACATGCTGTTGCCACTGAAATGCAATTCTCAGGCAGGCAAAGCAGTCCGTCCTGATGCGCTCTGTGTGTTCAAGGGCTTGTCACAAGCAGCATGGAAAAAAAGGGGGGAAAAATCAGTTGCGAGCAGGCCTGTGGGTGAAAGGCCTGGAAAGGGGCACAAGGGAATTCCTGGGGTAAGGGCAATGCCTTGGTATCTTGACTGCAACCATGGGAGCTCAGGAGACTGAGGCGAGAGGATCCCTGGGAGTTCAAGGCCAGACTGGGTTACACAGTCAGATCCTATCTCAAAAATCAGTCAGGTTCCAAACTCGGAGCTGAGCCTTGCATTGTAGGCAGGATAGCTTTGAAAAAGTTAAAAAGGACAAAGTGGCCCTGAGGCACGTGTGGGTCAGCTTGCAGACTCTATCCTGTTGGGCCTCAACAGCGCCCGCGGCAGTGGCCCTCCCAGTGACGCCCGCATTCCTGCCACCAGAGGGCAGCGAACACGGCTCAGGCTGGAGGAGCAGTGGCAGCGACAACAGGCTGCCCAGGCATAGCCCGCCGGGCGCTGCCCTCGCCCACCCAGCCAGGGAGCCCAGAGCCTGCTGTGTGAATCTACAGGGGTCGCTGGCACCGTGGGGGCGCCTGCAGTCCCCACCAGGGAGAGGTGAAGTCCTGGGCAAAGCCGTTGTTTTCTTGGAATCAGCAGTTTTCTGTGAAAACAAAGGGCAGGAGTGTCCCTGGTCCCTGTGCCCATGGGCTGTGGCTGCTGCGGTGTTTGTTTCCTGCGCTGTTCTTTGACCTCCACCAAGGGACCCTGGGCTCAACCATCCCCCGAAAGGACCCCACATCGGTGAGACTGAAACAAGGGTCCCCAGCCAGCCCAACTCCTAGAGAGCACCAAGAAGCAAGGCTTGGGTGCTCAAAAGACCAGAGAGGTTAAGTGACTTGCTCCACGTGGCCCAGCAAGTCGGCTGGCAGAGCCAGAGGGGTTGGCTGGGGCTTGCTCCTTCCCGTGCATAGCGCGGCACAGGGCCTCCAACCCTCCTGGAAAAGTCCTTTCTTCTGTCCGGTCATGCCTGTGGCTTCAAGTTCCCATCCAACCAGCAGCTTTTCATCTGTGGCTCCCAGGCCTGGGACTAATTACCTGGCCCTGTGTCTGGTTAACCTAACACCCCTTTTAAAGTCCTGTTTGCCCATTAGATAAGTAGTTTTTGTTATCAAACGTAGAGAAAAAAGTAGTTTCCACTTAACCCTCCTCTGTCCAAGGCTTCAGGTCTTGCAGGACACTCAATTAGAGGCCCCTTTCCTATCGCTCGAGCTTGCGGGGGAGGGTGTGCGCGGGGCTGCACGGATGGTCAGCAGCTCTGCTGAGCTGAACTCGGCCACAAGCTGGCCCGCTGACTTCGGCTCCTCCTCCCGCTCCCACCCACCGGCTCCCCGCCCCCAGCACCTCTGGCTCCCGGAGGAAGCAGGGCTTCCAAGAGGAAGTTCCTAATCGCTCACTGCATCCCTGGCGGTCTGGTCACCACAGCGGCTGGCCTCGCCCAGCCCTCTTCTGGGGTCTGTTGGCTGCAGGTCTGGGGCCAGGGCCCGTGACTGCCGAGGGGATACGGGAACCGAG
Source organism: Octodon degus (assembly GCF_000260255.1). Lineage (NCBI taxonomy): Eukaryota > Metazoa > Chordata > Mammalia > Rodentia > Octodontidae > Octodon > Octodon degus. Next base: position 9,534,292 of record NW_004524602.1, read on the forward strand.
ACCTAGAGAGGTATGGGACCTGCCCAGGCCTCACAGGAAATCGCGCCTGTCTTCTCGTGTGGGCCGGGTGGAGTGCAGCTTGCCGGTTTGCAAATCACGGCTCCATCACTCACCGTGACACAGCACTGGGCAAGTGACCTCGCCCTGCTGGGCTTCCGTTTCCTAGACTGTAAAATGGGGGTGCAAGCCAGCAGTAAGAGGTGCACAGCTGAGGTAGGAGACTCGCAAGTTCAAGCCCAGACTGGGCAGCTTAGCAAATCAGCAAAACTTTCAAAATTTTAAACAGGGGAGGAGTCTGGGGATATAGTTCGGTGCAAAGGCCCTGGGTTTAATCTGCAGTACTGAAAAATATATATATATAAAATAAGGGTGCAATCAGTAATTACTTTATTGGGGCACCGGATTTCAAGTGTACTGAGTAATGCCCAGCTAAAATAATCACTCCATAAGTGGACAGCTATGATTATTCCTAACGTGACCACCATGCAGTCATGCATGTTTTTTCATTTATTTACTTCAGTTGCATGGACTACGTACTCTATGCACTCACTCTGGTAGAGCATGAGGTTGTTCACACAGGTAACAACCCTGGCAGAGATAAGGTGTGCCGGTAGAGTTCAGAATGGAGGAGAAATAGTAATAATAAAATAATGAACCAGCCACCACTTAATGAACGTTTAGCAAAAGCCAGGCAGAGAATGAAAAAGCACCAGGTCCTCCCACCCTACGATGCCCTCTGTTGTCAGCCAGGGAGCTGCAAAGCTAGGACTTGAGCGCCTGTCCTTCTAGGCTGAGAGAGGGGACCTCTGCTTTACCCCCATGGCCACAACCCAAGGGCTGCAAAGTCCCTGAGGACCAAACTGCACCTTGATTGTCCAGCTGCACCCACCATGGGTCATCACTCAGGGCTGAGCCACGACAGGTAGGAAAGGGGGGTCTGAGGCTGGGCGGGAGCCTCAGTGGCATAGTGCATGCCTAGCATGTTCAAGACTCTGGCACAGCCAAAGAAAAAAGTGGGGCATCCTTAGGTGTGGCAGGATTGGCACCCCAGCCCCACAATGCACTGCCCATCTTCCTAAAGGGGCAGCAGGGCTTTTGAATCCCATGACCTATCTGCTAGGTAGGCCGATTTTACCAGATTTCCTGTGGGGCCCTTCTGCGACCCGTGAACATGCATACGTACGGGCTTTCATGTTTAGCTTCATCCTTGCACTCTAATATTCTATCCCCAACATGCAAAGTGAGCCCTGGTTGTGGGAACAGGTGGGGGCGATGGGGTGCTCTCGCCGCCACATCCACTGGCCCTTATGAGCGTCACACACCTGGGAGGCAGAGTCACCTCCATCTCCGGCAGATGTGTGGCAAGGGGGTTCTGTGCCACCCTCCGTCTGCCGGCTCCTTGTGCTGCTTGTCTGCCCCTGTTCTCCTCTGAGCTGCCTGTCTAGGCTGGCAGGGCCTTTCTCAGGGACAGCCTGAGATGCACTGTGGAACAGGCCTCTCTTCCTGCCTCGGCTCCCTGAGAGGCCCCACACTGCTGACGGCACAGAGTGGAGACCCGGAAGAGCTGGGTAAGGTTTCCAGGATTTTATCTCATGTAAACCCTCAAAAGATGAACTTGTCCTGCAGCCCTGACCCAAAGTCTGTTCTGTGGGGCCTGATGCCAGCTCTGTGTCCCAGAGGCCACCAGGGGACCCCCGCCCCCAGCACCTGGCCCAGCCTTCTGGAAGACACAACCTGTGCCGCAGGACTGCTGGGCCTCCCGGGGCCCAGGTCCCCATATGCACGAGCTCAACAACAGCACAAGCCACTTGGACTCCCAAGAGCCACACAGAGGCTGGCATCGGAGCCACTTCCTCCCACCTGTGAGACCGCTCCCTCCAGAAACACAGGAAGCAGTTCAACAACTAAACCCCAAAGAAATCTGGGTGTGGTGGTGGGGCACCTCTACAATCCCAGCAAGCGGGAGGCTGAGGTAAGAGGATCTGTGAGTACGAGTCCAGCTGGGGCTACATAGTGAGTTCAACACCGGGGACGGACACACACACACACACACACACACACACACACACACAGAACACCAAGCACAGTGACAGGGGACAAGTCCCTGGGCAAGGAGAGACACAGGAGATAAGCAGCTTAGAATCCACCCGGTTTCTGCAGCAAAACCCTCTGAACTTTACTCCCATCCTAAGGCCCCCTTTGTCTTATCACAAAGTCAGGTAAGGATGTTTGTTTTCTTGTGCAAGCCCACTGCAGCAGGAAAGCTTTATTGTTTCTGAGGGGGCTGTGGAGACATGAGGCTGGGACCTTGGGCCCCAACAGAGGCTGCAAAGGCGAGGAGGGATGGGCGCTCTGCCCCCAGTCCTCTGGGGCCCTGGCGGGTCCTCAGGTCAGATCTGGGTTCCATCTCGGGCTTGCAGCAGCCAAGGTCATGGCCTGATCCTGACACTGGATCTGGTGAGTCTGAGACTGCAGAGAACAAAACCGGACCTTGGGGGGTTCAGATGGGGCTGGCCTGGACGTGCAGCAGCCACAGGGCAGGTGGCTGTGCTTCGAGGCCCCACCCTGAGGTTCCCAGAGCTAAAGAGCGAGGGGCACCTTCTCTGCTTTTATTTCCCAAATGCAATTTGAGTTTTATTGGCAAACTTCCTGCCTCCGACTTCAACCTGGACCCAGTATAAAACCATAAAAGCAAAGTACCTCAGTGGGGCCCTCCCTCTACCTGCCTCATCCCTCGGGCAGGTGGAGACATCTCAGCGTGAGACCCTGCTGCCTGGCACCCCAGGCCCCTTCCCTGGCTCTCACCTCCATGTGTATGAGCCCCATAGGTGTGCTTGGCACCCCCAGCTCCATGCGCTGGGCCCCTGGGTCCCTGGATCCCTGGGTAACAGAAGTGGAGTGGGGCAATTGGGCAGACAATCACATTCTGAGCCCAGGCCTGGCTCCACTGCTGGGGGACCCAGTGCAAAACACTCCCGCCCACCAGGCATGGTGGTGCACGCCTGTCATCCCAGCACTCAAGAGGCTGAGGCAGAAGGATTGTTGCAAATCTGAGACCAGCCTGGGCTACAAAGTGAGCTCACGGCCAACCTGAACTGTATAGCAAGACCCTGTCTCAAAAAGACAAAACAACCCACCCGAGGTGCAGGGTCCTCTAGGGCTTACCTAGCTCAAAGTAGGGAGGGTCTTGGAGGAGCTCAGCAACACCTCGGTAAAGTTGCTGACTGTGTTTTGGTCCTGCCCCTTATATACCTGGCAGAAGCTTCCTGGGACATCTGGACCCAAGCACAGGAGAATGTCACTCTCCTGTAGACAGCCTCTGGTCAGCAGCACGGTCTGAGCCACAGCTCCTCTGTGACACTGTCCTGGATGCCAGCCCTATGTCTGCTTCTCTCCCAAGGACCCAGACAGAGCCCTAACCAGGGTGCCCTCTGCATTGGGGTGCTGGGTAGGATTTGACACACGGGGGCTGGAGGAATGCTCCGGAAATCATCTGGTCTCTGCTGGGCCCCTTCCCCTTCCCACACACAGGGGGAAGGTACAGTGCGTTGGACACTGTCCCCATCTTGCAGGGCACACTCCTAGTGCTCGGACACCTGGACAGTGAGGCAGGGGGAGAAGCACTGCCCCCACTTGCTGATTCTCGGCTTGTGACTGTCAGTGTGAGTTCATTGCACACATAAACTAACAACGCAAACAGCAATCGCCTAAAGCCCGTGGCCACCTTGTCTGGAGGGGCGGCCTGCGTTTCTCTGGCTTTGTCTCAAGGGTAAAGAGAACAGAAGCCATGGTTTTAGACAAGAGAGCCAGAGAATGGGGTGGTGATCCTGGTTTTCCTATTTGCTCAAAAAAAAAAAAAAAAAAAAAAAAAAAAAGCCAGGCGTGGTGGTGCACACCTGTCATCCCCGCACTCAGGAGGCTGAGGGAGGAGGATTATTGCAAGTTTGAGGCCAGCCTGGACTATACAGCAAGACCCTATCTCTCAAAAAAAAAAAAACAAAAGCAAACAATAACAACAAAACAAAAAGCAAAACAAGTCTCATGTAACACCAGCCTGCTGTTATTTACTGACCACATATTATGTATGACCTTTGCCGGTCAAATACACCTACATTGACTGAAGATACAAACTGATATAATCACCCCCAGATTAATGTGGGACAGAGGCAGACATTTAATCTTACAATACTTCTTGCATGAAATCCTACAGGAAAGCAGGTGAGTACGTGCCGGGTCTTCTTAGAGCAAAGGTCGCTCGAATCCGTCTTAGATCTCTGGCACAAACAGGAGCGCTTTATGGTACGCAGAAAGCTAATATTGACTGGAGAGATCATCAACCCTCAATTCAGTACTAGTATTTGCCATAGAGAAGCAGTAACATGAGCCCGAACACTCCCTCAGTGATGCTGTGAATGACCCGCAGGCCTGTGGTCAGGTTACCACGCAGGTGACTTGGAGCTGCTCGGCACTACGCACACCCAGCCCCCGAGCTGCCTAGGAAGGAGGTTAGCAGGCCGCCCATCTCACCAGGTACCCTGCAGAGACCCCCAAGTGCAAGCCAGGTTTCTAAGTCAGCAGGAGACCAGACTGGCTTCCCACCACCCTGCTGGCCCACGCCAGCGGTCTGCGCTTTCCCACTGACGGCAATACTGGGATGCTGTGCCCGCCTGTCCAGGGCATCTGCATCCTCCAAGCCCAATTACAAAGGCTTCTAGGTTCAGGAGCTTAAGTCTCAGGCAGCTGAGGTGACCACCCCATGGGTCACCACAGTCGATGATGAGGTGGTTCCAGCTGCCACCCATAGCCACAGCCTTGCACTGAGCTGACAGTCGCCTGGGTGCCCACCCCTCTTCTTCAGTCTGTCTGGACACCCAGGGCCTCCGGTGTGACTCGGGCCCAAGGAGCACTCACAAGACAGCCGCATGCCTGGGCATCCATCCACCTGACTCTCAAGCCTGACTGTTTAGCAAAAAGGACGCCACCTCCTCTAGGATCCAGTTCATAAGCCTTGGTTTCCTCTTGGAAGGACAAGGAGAGTGGGTAGGACACCACCGAGGGACAGGATGCGCCAGTGCCTTACAGGCCACAGCTATCTGCAGCCACAGGGGTCCCAATGATAGGTGGGGGTTGCCACCTGTACCCCACCAGGCAGCAGGCACTGGTGCGCACAGACAGGCCCAGCAGGCTGACTGTGGTGCCCTTTGTCCTAGCAGTGTCACCCCCTAGAACCCAGTCTCTACTAAAAAGCACGGACGGCCCACAGAAAAACCCTAGGAGGCAGGTATACATCCACAGAGAGGCCTGAGAATTTAAGTCCCCTGCCCAAGACAGCCCAACAAACCAGAATTCTCACTCCACACCCCCCACTTCCAGCCGCTACCTACTCTAGCAGGTGGCCAGTACAGCAGCCACTGGTGTCCCTGGAGGTATGACACACCTACTCCTTCAGGCTGGCTGCAGGCCACCTCCTCCCTCCCCAGGGCAGTAACGGCCCTCCAGGGTGCAGTGGAGGTGCTCCTGAGTAACCCCGCCCATAAATCACGGCCCTTAGGAATTTCCTTTCAGCCATAGGCAAAGTTAAACTTCTCTCCCTGCAGGGAGCTGCCACTCTTCCTTCACGGATCTCTCTGCTCCTCTCAGGCTCCAACTCCTCTGACTCCGCCTGGCCTGGCCCAGGGCCAGCTCTCAATTAATTAATCTGGGAGGTGCAGGTCGCATTCTTGGCCACCTAACTACTTCCTCCTCCTCAGTGGGCGGGGAAAGTGCAGGCCAAGCCCTTTCAGTCACAGCCAGCATTGCGAGACACCTTAGCCTGGTCTTTTGACCTCTGCAGCAAAAAAGGACACTGCTTTGCAGAGCTAAAAATAATGGCAGAAAATGCAAATACCCAGAGGTCTTCTTTCCCAGCTCAGCCCATGAGGCCATGCCACCTGGGCACCACCTACACAGTGACGATGCCACCATGCCTCAGTTCCTGGGCTGTGAAATGGGGGTGATGTATCCTGAGCTACCATGAAGGGCTGCTATTGTCCGTGTTGGTGCAGGAAGGGAGTGGCGGGGAGCCAGCCCTCACCTCTAGTCACTCTCAGAAAGGGGACTCTATGACTTCGGACACAGCCAAGAAACAGTCCTGCAGCCTGTAGGGCAGGGAGGCAGCACCAGGGAGCAGGCACCGGACCCTGGCTGGATACAGGTGGCGCTGGGTAGCCAGGTACACGGGGGCGGCAGGGAGCTGCTGTGCAGGTTATAAAGTCTTCCCAGGGATGGAAGGAGGGTTCCTCCTAGTTGTGGCCATGACTTAAGGAGGCCTCGCCATAGAAAAGCACCCAGATGCAAGGTAACAAACAGCCGTGGCGCTCAAGGTAGCCCAGCGCCAGCCAACTTCAAATAGAGGTCCCAGCCCAAGCTCCAGAGCTGAGCTGCACCGGCTTGCACGGAGGTCCTTTGCAACCCGAGGACAAGCTAGGAAGTGGGCTCTTCCCAGCAGTGCTAATAATGCCCTACCTCGGACGCTGGCGGACGAGTGCTAAAACGAAGGCTCGAACTTGGTGCCCAAGCCGCACCGCTGTGAGCCCATCTACTCAGGAGACCAAGGCAGGAGGAGCCCGAGGTCCCAACCAGGCTGGGCAACATAGTGTGACCTCATCTCAGAAAATAATAAATAAATAAATAAATAAGCCACCAGAGCAGAGGGCATGAGGCCAGCAGCAAGCTGGGGAACCATATTAAGGGTGAACGTTTGTCGCTTGTAATCCCCACTGCATGCATTTACACGGCCCCAGCACGGCCACTTGGGGTGCGCACCTGAGGGTGTGTCTAGGAAGGGTCTCCAAGCCTGGCATGCGTGCTGTCTCCTCTATGCCTTGCACATTCCTAAGAGCCATTCTTTGAGCCCTCACTCTGGCACTCTAGGCCAGGAGGGACGCTTTGATTTCTTGGCTTCCCTCTCTCACCCCAGCACCGGCCTCTGGATCAAGCATGCACGCGAGGGGCTGGTGTGATGGCTCAGTGGTCTAAAGCACCTACTTAGAACAAGCTTAGCAAAGCACAGGGACCGCGGTTCAATCCCCCAGCACCACATGCCAGCCAGCCCCGCCCCCTGGTGGGCTGAGCTGGCCACACACACACACACACACACACACACACACACACACACATATAAATAAATAAATAAATAAAAATTAAAAAAAAAAAAAAAAAAGCATGCACGCGGCCAAGAGAAATTACAGCACACACACAGTAAAGCACCATTCATTAGGACTCCAACCTGGAGTTTGCAACAGTTCTGAAAGCAGCTGGGTCAAAGTGTTAAAAACAAAAAAACAAACAAACAAAAAAAAGTTTTGATAAGCAGATGCAAAATATGAGTAAAGCTCCTGAGGACTGTTTATCCTCCTTGTGCTGAATAAACAAATGGCAGACCAATTACAAATTGCGCTTATCTGTGCACTAAAGCCAACCTCCGGACGACCTCAAACAGGAAATGTGACCAGCCGGTGAGTGTCACAGTTTGAAAGAAATTACAAAATGCTGCTTTCTTAAAGTTGCCTTCGCCATCCCCCACCACCCAGGCAGCCTGTGCTGGTGGAGGAGTCCCGCGAGTTGCCAGCGTCCCCCGCGTCTGGAAAGGGAGCCCCTGAGCCCTTTGCTGGTAGCCGGTGGCTGCGCAGAAGGAGCTGCCACCCTCAGCCCTACACACCCGGTCACCTCTGCATCTGTCCTAGAGAAGCAGCGTTTGTTTCCTCAGGCATTGGGCCAGGGGACAGGGCCAGCTCAGGCACTTCCAGGGGAGGGCAGCAGGGAAGAGCCCCAGCTCTGTGCAGAAAGCTCTCCTGCGTCAACAGCAGTAGGTGAACCGAGGCCGCCTGTCTGTGGCCTCCTCTGTGATTTCCTCTGGGTCTCTCCCTGGGAGGATGCAGCGTGTCCTGCTTTGGGCAGCCAGTGATTAAGCAGGTGAGGGGTCCAGGCACGTGGGGTGACAGGAAGAGGCCATCAGGGAGTGCCCTGGAGCTGGCCCGACAGCAACAAACCGCGAGACCCCAGAGAGGTAGGCAAGAGGCCAAACTGGGAATACCAAGGGCTGAGCCAGCTCAGTGTGGCAGCCCTGCCAAGTTGGGAGGCAGCCCTGCCAGGGGACTGGCAGGTTCCGGCTGGGCGGGTCCCTAATGGCACCGAGTTGGGAGCAACAGCCTAGGTCTCTGGTCATGTGAGGGCTGGAGCCGAGCCAGGAAGACCTGGAGCCACCAATGTCCCCCGGCTGCCCCTGTCCTAGCACTGCCTCCAGCCCTGCAGACACTGGACCCCTGTGGAAGTGCAGCCCCTGTGGGCGGCACACTGACCTGGGTAGGGAGTGGCAGCTGACAGGAGTGTTCCTGTCCCTCTGCCCTCTGCCTCCTCATTCTAGAGCCACTCAGGGGGGCTCGCAGGGGCCGCCACCATAGACCCCAGTGAGAGAATCAGGCTGGGACAGGGATCCCACTGTGGGCAGGTAACAGTACCCCACTGTGTCCTTTTGTAAAAGGCATGCCCTGCGGGGGAGTGATGGGAGCACACCTTTTTCTCCCTCCCTTTACCAACTCCTCTACACCTTCGCCTGTGGCTTCAGAAACACTATCAGCACAAGCACTAAGGTGGACCCTTGCCACCTTTCATGAGCCTGGCCACTGATGGACATCTGGCCCTGGACGCCGCAGCCCATGATCCACCAGCCACAGCACCCAGCTGGAAGCATCCTCAGCCAGGCGCCTGGGATCCCGGTGTCCTACAGTTCAGCCTGCTCACCACCCCCCCCGGGGGGGGGGGCACTGACACAAAAACTGGCCATGGGATGCACTTATTTGTCAAGACCACTAAGAACCACTTCCTAACAGGTTGCTCTTGCTGGAGTCTGACTATCTTGACCTTCCAAAGAGCCCCTTGCATGCAGCCGCAGAGAGCCGCCTCCCCTTCGCTGAGTCCAAACACGTGGAGCTCCACCCGGAAACCCTGGAAGCAAATTCCCTGAAGGGAAAGAGTGGGTAGGATGTTTTCAAGAACCGCGCTCCTTGTGGCTTTGGTCTCCGGCCAGCAGCGGTTCAGCTGGACTGGGAGTAGAACCTCTCTGCTCAGGCCACAGGGCTCCCTGCCCGCTCTGTCCATGCCTACTATGTGCAAGGATGCAGGAACCCAGGCTCACCAAGGAATGCATCAGACTGCGGCGAACAGAAAATAACAGGGGAGTGCAAGGAAAGTGGGGAGGCTCTTGTTTTTGCAAACATCATTCTTTCTGGTCAGTTCCAAGTTATTTAGTGGGCTATACACATTACCATTTCCCGCATACCCAAACAGCCCTCCCTCCCGCTGGAAGAACAGCACAAACATCCCTGTTGCCAGTCCCGCAGCAGCCAAGCAGAGCTGGGCAGGCACTAACCACAAGCCTGTAGAATACTCCAATTGCTCAGGGGCTTCTGAGACCCTGCCCTGCTGCTGCCTCTGGAGGGCCTCTGTGGCCTGGGGCATCTGCCCAGCACCAGTATGTGCACAATCTCAGGGTGAAAGGGATGCACCTCTCTCAGAGGTGCACAAACCCTAAACATGATGTGCTGTGAAGTACTCTGTCAAACGGCAATATCACGCTAGTTTCAAAAAGAAACCTGGTGAAGTTAGGGGAATCTAAAGTATGCTTGGTACATCGCTGAATGTCAGGCCTAGAGATTACTGTGCCCAAACTGCTCTCTTCCCAGAAAAGGAAACTGAGGCCGGAAGAACTGAAATCACTTGCTGAAGTCACTAGCAGGGTAGAGACTCCCCCAGGCTGTATCTGAGAGGGGACCCCCTGTCCTTGCTACCACCCAGCCCTAGGAATTGAGACAAATATGCCTGATGCGTCCGGCCAACATGAATTATTTTTTGCAAAAAACAGTCTGTTTGTTTGTTCTCGTGGGGAGCACGGAGCAGGGCCTTCCTCGCAGGGCTGTCAGAACAACTCCCCGCCCCAGCCTGAGAAGAGGCCCGCCCTGGCTGGCCGGCACCACCGCTGACTCTCAGGCGAAGGATGTGCGTTGCAAAAATGGGGCAAAGTTTCCTATTCTGAAGATAACATTGTAAGACACAGGAAGTCAGCGAGCAGAGCCTGTGTTTCCAGAGCAGGCCTCTGCACACCCATTCACCGCCGCAGCCACCATCCAGGTTCCTAGAGATTCCCAGGCTGCAGGGGTTTGGTGAATGAGGGGAAGATAGTGCTGGGAACTACAGCAGCCACAGTCCAGATTACAGGTCAGGGAGGGCCTCTCTGGGCCCGCAGACTCACAGGGCCTCCTGCAGCAATGCAGAGGCTGCTCTCTGCACCCTGGCTTCTGCAGCCCCAAAGCCAAAGGGTTAAGAACCTGGGTTTCTCCTACTTCGAATGCAGGCATCCAGATTCCCAGGCCCCACCCCTGGAGATTCTGATTCATGGGTCCTGGGTGGAGCCCAAGAATCTATGTTTTTAACAAGATTTAGGAGGCCCCTTTTCTGGCTCTAACAGGTCGGGATCACATGAGTGCAGGGCTCGGCAGCCTGGCACGGGGCGGGAGAGCTGGCAGCCTCTGGAGGGAAGACAGGGCCAGGAAGGAGATCAAACCAAATCGACTTCCTAGCATCAGACGGACGTGGACGTCCCAGCGCCTGGCCTGGGACACAGCCGGGAAGGCGACACTCTGGAGCCACCACGTATGACCCTGACTCAGTGTCCGGGTGTGTGAGGGCAGGCCCTGGGGACACCATAGACCTCCCTGTGGGATTTGCAGTCAAGGACCTCAGTTCAAATCCCAGCCCTGCTACTCCCCGGCTATGAGTCTGGGATGAATGGCTTTAGCCTGTCTGGGCCACAGTTTCCCTGGCTGAGAAGTGGGATCTAGGACACTCGAAATACTGAATTGCTACAGGGGGACAACATGCTAATGGCTGCCATGTCACCAGGTGCCTTAGTTGTACCTAGTTCCTAGAACAACCCTAGAAGTGTTATTATTGGTCCCATTTTATTGACGGGCAAGTTGAGAGGGAGGGAGAAATGTTGGGCTTCCTGTTCCATTGAAGGAACATCCAGGCTGGTATGGGGTGTCACTGCGGTCCTCTGCCCCCGCAGGAGGGTCCCCACTCTGTGATCCTCGGCAACCACCTTGCACCTATTGCATGCACGGCACTGTTCAGCCTGGGCGCAAGGAGACCAGGACACACCTTTGCCTGCAAGGACGTGGCCTCAAGTGAGCATTATTGATGGGGGGGGCAGTAAGGCGGGGACAAGGGACATCAAGACCAGTGACAGGCATCCAAGCTGGTGTGATGGAAAGAGGGGAGCGATGCTCTAGATGTGGAGAGTAGCACAGGAGGGCAAGACAAGTCCCAAAGGGTCCCCTTGATCTGGACCCAGAACCACCAAGGCCAGCAAAGAGCCCTAGAGACAGACTGGGGCCAGATCACGTACAGCTTCGAACACACAACCAGGAACAAGGACAGGGTTGTGCTGCGGGCACAGCAGGCCACGACACAGCTGAGCAGCAGGGACAGGACGTGACCGGTTTCCCACACTTCGAGGTGCACACCCCAGCAGACCGGCAGCTTGTCAAGGGCGGGGACCCCGCCCCACGCTTCCTCTGGGTCCCCAAGGGTGCTGCCGACTGTGTGTGACTAATGCCAGGAACCAGGAACTCTGGGAATGCCAAGTCTAGGGCTGGACACAGCGTCTGACACTGCAGACAGACTTCATCTGGGTCTGTGTCAGTGACCCCAAGGAGGAAACAAAGACACTGTTGCTGCATGCGTGTCTAGGGGCAGAACTATATTCCCAGATGAAGCGCACTCTGGTGTCCATAATCTCTGTCCCTGTGTTCTGGATCTGTCACCTTCTGAGGATACTATTACCAAGACCTGCTTTTCTAGCCAGGTGGGAGTGTCTCTAACCCCAGTGCTCTTGGAGGCTGGGGCAGGAGGATCCCAAACTCTCAGGCTCACCTGGGTGACTTGAGTTGACTGTCTCAAAATAAAAAAGGGCCTGCGATGTAGCACAGTGTGAAGGCTCTGAGGTCAATCCTCAGTACTAAAAAATAAACCAAAAAAGGTAAGGTCAAATTCTCCTACTTATCTATCTAGGTGCTGGAGATCAAACCCTAAGCCTCTACACAGGCCGGGCAAGTGTTCCCCACTGCCCTACACCCTCAAATTCTCCTTTCCTTTCTAATCATTTTGCTTTAGGTCTTGAGTATCTTCAGTTTTGCAAAGATTCTGGATGATTGTACCTTTCTGAGAATCTTACCTTTAGTCTTTGGATGGGTTTGGCAAAAGCTAAATTTGGCCGGCCACTGGTTTTTGTAAATAAAGTTCGATTAGAACCCCAACTGCAGCCCTTTTTCAATATACTGTTAATATATATGGGGGTACACAGCTGTAATCTCAGCACTTGGGAGGCCGGGACAGGAGGATCCCCTGTTTCTGTAACTACCATATACACAGCCTAAAGGTAATTTCAAGAGACATTGTCACCCGGGAAATAACAACAGTGCCCCAGCAGTTTTCACAGCATTTGGCTTTCATTGTTTAGGATCAGGGATACTCCATCTGTACCTCTTTTACCCACTTCCTCCGGGATCAGCCTTCTGGGGCCATTTGGGTCGGGTTAGCTGGAAGCTCAGCCTGAAAGTTCGGATCTCCTGCCGCTGTTCTAACGCCTTGCCAAGAGGTTGTGTGTCTCGCTTTCATCTTCTTGAGTTTTACAACAGTTAACGCTCAGGAGGAACCCAGGATGGGGAGGAAGGGGACCCTTCCGCTGTATCTGCGTATTCTGAATTCTCAATAAACAGAACATAGCTACATTTATGTGGAATCACGTATTAGTTCATCTTTAATAATGAAAGAGTTTGAAATTATCAAGACTCAGGAACAGGGCTGGGGATGTAGCTCAGCGGCACAGCACCTGCCCGGCAAACACAAGGCCCTGAGTTCCATTCCTGTTACTAAAATGGCTCAAACAAGCAGCCCCCCCAGCCCCACCCCCACCGGGTCCCCATCACAGCTGCACCTCCAGCTGCCCTCTGCTCTTCATTTCCTGTGTGACCCCGGGCCAGCTCCTGCCCCACTCTGCTCTCCACTGCCTGAACCCCAAGACTCGCACTGCAATAAACTCTGGCGCCCCTGCCAGCCCCCTCCGTCCAGGCCCACCGGACCCAGAGCCGCCAGCACCCCAGTGTCCTCGGGTCCGTGGGAGGGCGGGTGCAGGCAGCAATGACGGAAAACAAATATTTCCAGGGCTGAGGAGTAAACAGCATGTTGGCATGGCAGAGCCGGCCGAGAGGCTGCCGGACCAGAATCCCCAAACCGTTAAAAATAGGAAAAGAAACGGTACAGTTCACATATTTTGCAAAACTAAGTTAGATCAACATCTGCAAAAAATATCCCTGTTAAACGGAATAGCAGGATTTCATTAAGTAAATTGCAAGTTGGCAGAAATTCTGAAAGAAAGGGGAGAAGCCGCGGGCTGGCCTGTAATTTAAACCTTGTCTTAGCAGTGACAGTGTGACTGCAAATGGGGTCCTTTTCCAAATGAGAGGGAAAAAAATAGAACCAAAAAAACTTTTTTATAAAGGGGGTGTCCTACATGCTCAGTGCCCCCCAGCTCCACTGGCCCGCGGAGCTCTGGGTTACCCCGTTTTCCCATGGACCCACACAGGAGGGGGCACAGCTCACCACTGTCACCTCTAATTAGGGTGTTTTTGTTTCCTACTAAAATGGTTTGAAACACAGAGCTCTGGGAACCCTCTCCTTCCTGCAGGAGGCCTTGGGGTTCAGGCCTGCAGTGGGTTTGCCACCACTGTGCATGTGAGGTGGGGGCTGGGTGTGCCCGGGGAGGGTAGGGGGACAGCTCCCCACTGCCAGGGTGACCCTTCCGCCCTGCCAGGGCCTCATCTCATCTCTAAAATGGAGTGCCTGCCAGTGTGGTGGCATTTGCCTGTCACCCTAGCACTTGGGAGGATGAGGCAGGAGGACTGCCTGAGTTCAAGGCTGGCCTGCACTGCATAGTGAGACCCTGCCTCAAAAAATCAAAACCTAAGCCAAGACCAGTTTGGCTGTGTGGCGCACCCCAGAGCTCGGGCAGGCAGCCCCCGAGGTCAGGGGGAGCTCTCATTTGCAGAAAGACAGGTCTCAGGCAGAGCCTGGCTTCATTCCCACCTTGCACCCGCCTCCCTGGAGACCTGGTCAGGCGGGAGCCTGGAAGGATTGATCCCTGCTCTGGGCGACCCCAGCCCAGCACGGTTTTCTTCCCAATGCAAACATCAGAGCCCACACACACCTCTTCCTCATAGAGACTCTCCTTGTCTCTGCTGGTGCAAACAGGGAAACTGAGGCCACCTTGCCGTAGGGAGCAGGCTGTCCTCCCCCATGGTGGGAAATGCAGCCTTACTTGCACATGGTCAGGGCTGCGAGTCCATGGTGCAGGCCCACCCAGCAGCTGGCCACGAGCCCTCACAACTGCTGGGCCCCGGCCACGCGGAGACCTCAACAGAGCAGAGACCCCTGGCCTGGGCCCTGTGCCACCGTGGAGATCCTTGGGAACCCAGGAGGAAAGACATCACTGGAGCCAGTAAACAGCTCCTTGATGCACCCACTGGAGGTTCCAAAGCCAGGGGGTCATGCAGGGCATACACAGCCTCTTCCAGGCCCAGAGAGGGAAAGGCACTTGCCCAGGGTCACACAGTAATGAGCAACAGATGAAGAACTGCAAGTGAGAAGAGTGCAGCCTATCCCTCAGCCCCAGCTGGAGTCCTCGTTCCTTGGTGAAGTGAAAGACACTGACATCATGCCTCCGATACAGGCTCTTCCGCCACTCCAGATTCAGGCTGAAGCTTCATCTGCCCTGTGTGTAGATCTCTCTTTGTGTAATCCTGGTCGGCCTTGAACTCACATTGATCCTCCTGCCTCAGCCTCCCAAGAGCTGAGATTACAGCTGTGCCTCCCCACGTCCAGGTATCCAGCACCAGAAAAGCTTGGACTTTATGCAGGCATGAGCCTTAGCCCGGCACCTGCCTGATTTGCAGAGGGCACAGGCAGGGGGTCAGTCCACTGCTAAAAGTGGTGGGGCAGGGAAGTTCAGCAGGTAGACAGAGAAGGTGCCTGGGCAGTATGCACTTACGGAGCTGCGCTCTGAGTCCCTGCAGCTGCACAACCCACCCTGCTGCCTTCCAGGGCCTCTGCCACGGGCAGGGACGGCACCCAAGCACCCAGGGGCCTGGTGCAGGGCCAGGGGAGCCACCAGGAGTGCTGACTCAGGCCCCAGGATGGTGCAACCCAACTGTTCCGGCCTGCGACACAGGACCCTGCCAAAGGCCACAGAGAAGCCAACAGTGCTTGGTACCACCAAGGCTACTGGGGTGACAGCAGGACAGACAGGGATGACCCTTTGTCCCCAATCACCCTTGGGCCTCATCACCTTCCTCCAGGTCCTTGAAAGGCTTAGTGGGTTTAGAGGCTTTTGTGGGGGACACAGAGGAATGCACCTGCACAGGGGATGCAGGGGAACTCACCTGGTGAGGACCACGACCAAGCCACCTTTCAGGTGTCTGTCACAAGCACACAAAGCCTCCCAAAGTCCCCAACTCTCACTCCCTGGAAACCCTCGCTGCCCCCTGTGGGCCAACTGCCCTTCCAGGAAGACCTCTTCATGCCACCTCGCAGCTGCCCCAGAGCCCACTGCAGCCCACTCAAGACTTCGAGGACAGACAGCTGCCCGTGTGTCTGCCAAGGTGTTCCCTACCACTAGCAAAAGCGCACCAGCGTGTGCCGTGCTATCTAATGTGGTGAGGAACTCAAACCCCACCAGCTTTCCTGAGGACCAAGGGAAGCGGGGCTGTCGGCTACTAAATCAGGACAAAACAGCCTGGGATGGCGGTGTATGCCTTGACCCCTGCACTGGGGAGGCTGAGTCAGGAGGATCTTGTGAGCTCCAGGTCAGCCTGGGCTATAATGGTAGGACCATGTCTCAAAGAAAAAGTATAACAAAAACCCCACATAAAACGAAAACTAAGAGCTGCCATTCCACCTAAGGAATTCTAAATCAAGCCTTATAATAAAACGTGTTTTGCACAGCAGGTTCTTATAGGAAGAGTGGGAGGAAAGGCAGGCCGACCGGCCATCGAGGGCCCAACTTCACTTCTGGCTGTCAAAGTCTCCATGTGACCTGTAAAGTTATTGTCTTTGGGACCATTTCTTCTTCCCAACAGAAGGTAGGTCTGGCCTGGCTGATGGCCAAGGCTCCTCCAGCTTGGCCACCCTACCCGGGAGCTTGGCACCCCAAGGTACTGGGGATGCAGTGACAGGCACAGCCAACTTCCAGTGAGTCCCGGCCTCCTCCTCCTCCTCCTCCAGGCTCTTCCCTCCAGGGCACTCCTCCTCCTCCCTCTCCCCTTTCCCCTCCAGGCTCCTCCCTCCAGGGCACTTGCAAGGTACTGAGACCCTGGCCACAGAGTCCAGCGAGCTACCAGCTATGCAGGGCTTGCTTCCCTAGGTAGGAGAGGCCTCAGAAGGGGGCCTGTCACTCACAGGGAAGAGGAGGGAGTGCACATTTCGTGGGCACCCAGACTGCCCAGGCAGGCAGCAGCTGGGCTGTGCAGCTTCCCTGGGATCCACTCTCATTTCCATTCTGAGATCACACAAAATCCCTCCCAGATCTCAGCCCTCTGTGCATGCAGAGCTAAGACAGGCCCACCCTCCTCCCAGCCACCCTCGGGGCAGGAGACACCCCACTGCTCCGGCTCGTGATCGAGTGCTCCCGGGAGCCCACAGTGTGCTCAGCATGTGTGATGCCTGCTCTGGTCCGAGGCCTTGCTTGGCTGCCAGACACCTGTCAGCCTGAGCATGGGGAAGTTTGGGGAACTCATGTCCAGATGGCCTAAGAGGGGATCTGGGGAGCTCCCACATGGTTCAGCTCCAGCCGCCCACACCAGGGACTGGCTCCAGCACTCTCCATTCCTTCCCTTCCCTCCCTGACCCACACCTGCACCCCCTGAGCCACTCCTTCCCTTCTCAGGGTCTACTCCTGTGAACACCCAAGTGAGGAAAGCCTCCCGGGCACCGAGCATGTCACACTCTGGCCAAGTCCACTTCTTCAAGAACCAGGAAGGCAGCAGGTGTGAGTGCTGCTGTCACCTGCTCAGTGCCCCTACACCGGGCTTCTGGGAGATGCCCATTAATACGGCAAACCCAGTTCAGGTGAGCCCCTCTGAGTGTTCCGTGGCTATAGGGAACATCCCCATCTTTAGCAGAGAGAAAAGCACTCACCTTCATCCTGAGGCACCCGGGACTGGCCGGGAGGCGACATCACCGAGTTCCCTCCCCACAGGGAACAAAGAAAGCACAGGCAACCAATCTGATCTGATGCTTGTGCCTCCCTCAGAGGAGACACAGCAAGGGGTGCTCTCAGCAAGAGGTCTGCACAAGGTTTGGTTGTTGGTGGAACCGGGTTTCGAGCCCCTCAGGGGCAGGGGCCACAGCAGTCCCCTGTGCCCCTTCCCCAGCAGCTCACAGGGTGCCCTGGACACTGTGATACTCTGCAGATAATCAATGCAGACCCCTCACTGAGAGCACACATACTAGGCTGTGTGCACTCCTGGATGAACCTCAAAGGCCAAAAGAGCCAGAGCCAGCCACCGTGTGCTGACATGAGCCTTCCCGTGCTCTCTACAGAGCTGAGCCCAGCTGCCAGCAGACCCTCATGGGCTCCACTGTCCCAGCAACTGCACGACTTGATCACACACAGACTGAAGCTTGGCTCACAGGCGGGGGTGTGGCAGCACATACCTGCAATCCCTGCACTCAGGATGCTGAGGCAGGAGGATCACCAGGAGCTCAAGGCCAGCCCAGCTACACTGAGAGTGAAACCCTGTTGCAAAAACAAGCCCCAAAAGTCAAAAATCTTTCCCTTGCAGAAGGGGGTGTCCCATGGAGCTGGCCTACTCGGAGGTCTTTGGGACTGAGAGGCATCAACCAGGCACCTTGCCAACCTCCTGGGGGGCTCCCATGCAGAGGCCTGCGGCTATTGCTCATGTCCCCTGCTCTACTGGACCCACAGGCCTCAAGCCATTTTAAGCAGGAAGGCATTAGTCGGCCAGATAGCTAAGCGGACTAAAGTGCTTGCTTAGGCAGACGCAGGGACTGGGTGTTCAACACCTAGCACCAAAAGCCATCTGGCCCCGCCCCTGGGGCACACTGAGATGGCAATTGAGACAAGACACGGTGATGCACGCCTGTAACACAGGCACTTGGGAGGCTGAAAACAGGAGGATCACTGTGAGTCTGATCTGTGTAGTGAGACCTTATAGACCCTGTACTAAAATACATTAAAAAAAGAAAAAAAAAAAAAAAAAAAAAGGAAGGCACAAGCGACGCAGCTAGGGAGCTCAGGAAATCAGGGTGGCCAGCAGGGTCAAAAATCGAGTCTCAGAGAGGCCGTGACTAGCCCAGGGCTTTGTGCACGGCTCACATGGCTCATCCACACCGCTCCCCGTGGTTTTATGAGGAGAGGTGTCCCCACTCTCAGGTATAATCCTGGGCAAAAGCAAGCAGAGGAGCAGCCTGGCCCCTGCCCCCACGGTGGCCTGCGGGGAGAGGCAGGTGGTGGTTCAAATGCCAGCATCCGAAAGATGAAAGCATGCAATTCAATTAAATGTTGAAATAGTGTTTTCTCATACTAAATCACCGAAACACTTGTGCATTCCTTGAATTTCTCAGGGCACTGTTCATTTTTATTTATTGTTGTAACCCAATGCCCTGAGCGGTGTGAATAGTGCTTTTCGAAGGAAACTTGTTTTGCACAGGGGAAAGTTGTCCCGGATCTCTTAAAAGGTTCATTACGTGCATTGTAGCTCGACACTACTAATAATCCCGGATGATACAGACAAGGCTTACTTTCCAGTTAGCGTTCTATTTTCTATCATTCAGCGAACAGCTCCTCCACACAAACTCTTTTGATGTTCAATTCCTCCCTGAACCCCTCCACTCTTCTCTCTGGGCCTACTTCTTATAAAAGAGAAAAAGAAAAGAAAGAAATCACCAAGCACACATTTTTTCAATTAAGCCTTGCTTGGTGCCAAAATATATGGATTCCACTAATAGCCATAAGTAATCTTAAGGTCTTTTCCTCAAATATTTTGATTATTTTACAAATCCCCCAAGGAATGTGCTCTTCGGGTGATTTATGGCGCCCGAGGAGGTTCATGATTAGGGGAGGGGCCAGGCTGCCCCAGGGAAGTGAGGATGTGGGGTACCCTGGTGCACGCCAGCCAGTGTCTCTCGTGGGAGTGCATGGGGGAAAGGGCGGCTTTCAGGTGAGACCCAGGACAAGTGGCAGCCACAGAAAACTTCGATGCTCCATCACCCACCCCTTGCGCTTGTGCATTCTAGGGTGGGTCTATGTAACCTCTATCAAACTCAGACTTCTCATTTACCAACTCCCCCCCTTTTGTAAAAAAATTGTACAGTACTAGGAATTAAACTTTCTCACTGAGTTCCAACCTCAGCCTCCCCCCACCTTTTTTTTTTTTTTTTTTAAATTTTGAGTCAGGGTCATTAGTTGTCCTGCCTGGATTCACACAGCAATCCTCCTGCCTCAGCCTCCCACAGCGCTGGGATTCTGGGTGTGCGGCACCGGGCCCAGTTTTGTTTTTGTAGACATGAGAAAAGCATGAACCGTGTGGTCAGCTCCTTGGATTCTGGCCTCCCCATGAATGCCTTCAGCGAAGCAGTGGGCAGTGCTGCTGCAGACAAATGGGAGGGACCCATGGCCAGGGCACCGCCAACTCCCTAACCTGAAGCCCCCCAGCCCTGTGGGAGAGGCCTGCAGAGTCCACTGGGCAGGAGGGCCAGCTGTCACAGGCAAGACTACCAGGTGTGACAGGAAGGCTGGCCCCTGGCCACCCACACCCTGCAGGCTGAGCCTTGTGACCCCATGGCCAGGCAACCTCTGGCAGAGCCAAATTCTCCCCACTTGCCAAGTGGCCAGATAACAATCTCTACCCCTGCTGGCTGGATCCCCTCGGGGAAGATCAATTGGATCAGATAAATTAATTGAATTATACTTTGTAAAACGAAAATCAGGCCGAAAGGAATTTTGTGTATTAGTGCTGTTATTCTAATAACTGACACACTAAATGTCCAAAGGCTCAATATCCCAGAAAGTAGCTTCAACAAACCCTCTCACTGAGGCTTTGGAAGGATGTTAACCCTCTGCTGCCAGAATTCCCCCATGCCTGGCTCATGTCCCCAACTATGGAGAATTCGGTCCCAGGAGTACTGTGAATTTGCACTCAGGGACATATGGGAGTGCCTGGCGGGCCCTTTTAAGTGGCTTCTCATGTGAATAAGCAAGTCACTGGACACTTTCTTCAATAGCTGCTGTCAGATTAAACCTTGTCCTGGACTGGCCATGAACATTAACTCTCACCAAAAGCCCCAAGTCAGCCACAGCCAAAGTAACCAAGCCGCAGTGCAACAAATATTAAAATACAAAACCCACACCGGGTGTGGTGGCACACGCCTGTCTTCCCATGACTCAGGAGGCTGAGGCAGGAGAATCGCCACCACAAGTTTGAGGCCAGCCAGGGCTACACAGTGAGACCTTGTCTCAAAACAACAACACTAATGGAGACACAGTGCAGGTGGCCACTGTCTCTGCCTCTCAGGGCAAGGGCCGTCCCAGAGTAGCATTTTCCCTGAAGAAACACAGTGCTTGTAATAAGCAGTCGTGCACAGAGCCCGTGTCCGGCCCCCGGCCCAGTGCACATCCAGAGAGGAACTCAGAGCCTCTGTGTCGGCGGTGGAACAATAGGCTAAAGTCAGGGTCCTTGAGAATAGGGAACAAAGCCCTGGCCGGCCAGGGAGGGCGACCCCAGCTGCTAGCAGGCGCACGTCCCACACATTGCACCGCACGTCGCACACGTCCAGGGAGGGCCAAGACCCGCAGCCAGGCAGATGAGTAGCAGAATAGGAGTCACCGAGGCCGCACATCCGCCCTGTCCCTGGCTTCTGGCTGGTGCAGCACGTGTGCAGACATTGTCCTCACCTGTGCGAGAGGCCCCACTTGCGGTGGCGCCGCAAGGGCAGGCTGAGGCTGGCAGGACCAACGCCAGCATGCACCTGCCCCGGCCCCACACCACGCACCCCAGCTGATCCACAGGGAGCCCGGCCTCTTACCAAGGCCCGCCAGCCCGGCACCAGCACCAGCACCCAGCCCGCTGGCTGCACCTTCTGCCAGCACCTGGCCTTTGTCTTTGGCTCCACACTGGCTGAAGGAAGTGGGGCGCGAGGGAGGGCTGGGGTCCTGCCCTGTGGGCTGTGGGAGGACCTCAAGGCCACCTGCTGGATGGTGCAGGACCCTCATGGAGAGAGAAAGGACAGACAGAGTGGAAGAGCCCAGGAGAGCGCCGCCACCCCCACCCACCACTGGCTCCATGGCTGGGCCTTGGGCAAGGTCCCCTGCAAGCTTAAGACAAAGGCTCCTCCGGAACAAGGTGGCCGCTGCGCCCTGCACCCTGAGCAGGCAGCTCTGGGCTCAGTGTCCTCTCAATACAGACCAGTAACAAGCCTTGAAGACAGTGAGGCTGGGGCAGGAGCAGGCTCTGCCTGCGTAACTGCGCTCCAAGAGCAGGAAGGGGGGGGGGGCGGCTTCGGGAACTGGAGGGAGACAGGGGAGGAAGGGACCCACTGTGAGCCCAGGAAGGGGTCTGGGGTCTGGGAGAAGGAGTGCAGGGCCTGGAGGGCCGGCTGGAGCTCAGAGTTTAAAAGCAGGATGTTTAGCCCAAGCCAAATAAACAATTCACAGCCTTATTCAACACAGCAGGGCACACTGGAGAAGAGGGGTCACCTGATTTTCACGCTGGGGGCGGGGTCACCAGCTACCTTGGAGGCTGCTGGGGTGGAGGAGGGGAGTGACAGGAACCAAGGCTGGGCAGCTGAGCCCAAGGTTACCTGGGGGGCTGGGGTCTTGCCAGGGACTCTCTGCCAAAGGAACACAAAGAGACCCCCCCAAGAGCAACAGTCTTTTGACCCATGGACAGCCTGAGCTCGGGGGCTCCACAACCCCCTAGGTCAATGCTGGTGAACAACTGGATTCTGGGCTTGGGAGTGTGGGCAACCAGGAGCCAGGCACGAGCCTGGCCTCCGCTTCAGGGAGCTGGCCACCAGCCTTGGGGGTAGAAACAAATTGTTTTCTGTTGTTGGGCAAACACGGCCCCACATTCAGGCCACAGGGCGCCGCCAGATGCAGGCGACAGCCGGTGGGTGCAGTGGACACCAGCTGTCCGGCCACCATCCCTGTCCCCTACAAGGACGGATGGAAGCCACCTGAAGACAGCAGCCTGGTCAGTGAGTTCCCCAACAGCCTGGCCTGAGGCAGGCTCCACTCCAAACCTGGGAGGGGACTATTTACCAAATACCTCCCTTCCTCTGGCAGGAAGTTCTCCCAGAGCAGCGGTTTTTATTTTTTATTTTTTTTCCAACTTTCTGGGCTCGTGGTTTGGAAATTGCAAAGGCCTGTGAGTTACAGGATCCTGGCCTCCTCCAGGCTGCTGGGAGAGAAAGCGGATCCAGCCTTTCCTGAGGGCGCTATGACCTCCATGAGCTCGGCCTGTGACCCGGCAGACCCACTTCTAGGAATTTATCCCAAGGAAGTACCGGGGATGCACACAGACATGTGCCCAAGGGTGCTTGCCCGGCAACAGCGTGTATGGCCGCTAAAAAAATCACTATAACACCCTTTAAGATCAGGCTAAATACACCTTGTATAGGACACAGATGATCCACAAGTGCAAGAAATCACAGAGAATCTGGGCGGATCTAAAAAAAGGTCCTCTGTATTGCTGAGAGGAAGGCGGGGGAACTGCTTTATGGGTTTTCTTTAGCTCTCTCCATCCCTGTGCATCCCATGTATATGAATAACATCTTTACTATTCCAGCTGGGTGAGACGGCACACACCTATAACCCCGCCACTGGAGGAGGCTGAGGCAGGAGGACTGCAAGTTCAAGTTCCAGCAGGGCAACTTACACAGACTATCGCAATAATACAAAATTACAAGGGGCTGGGGATGTAGCTCAGTGGCAGACCGCCCCTGGGTTGGATCTCCAGTATAGTCAAAAAGAAAAAAGTAATAGTGATAATATTTCAAGTTATTAGTAATGCAACTATTTGCTTTCAGGGTGATAAAGTTACAGATAATTTGTCTTTAAAATGTTCTGCAATAATCATGCATTACTTCTTTAAAAAAAAAATAGAGGAGGGGCCGGGGAGATGGTTCAGCAGAGTAAGCGTTTGCCTGGCAAACGCAAGGGCCTAGTTCAATCCCCGGTTCCAAAAAAAAAAAGAGGAAATGCTTCTAGGGTGAGCCTGGTCCGGCTCCCTCCAGGAGGCACAATGGTTCAAAGCTCCCTTTTCACCCACGAGTCCCCTCTCCCAGCAACACTCACTTTGAGGTATAGAAACTGACCGCACACCTGCTCGAAGGTGCCCACTCCCTGCCCTTGCCATCGTCTGCTACCCTAAAAGACTGCAGCATAAACAGCTTTGTGGGTCTGCTGTAGGGGAAAACACCACCATGACAGAGTGATGGAGCCTTCTAAGAATAAACTCTCAGCCACCTCTCTGTGTGTGGTGGTACAGCTCTGTGAGGCCTGGCTGCTGGGCACATCTGTCTATCCACCCACCCATCCTCCATTCATCCACCATCATCCATCCATCTACCTAACCATCACTATTTATCTACCCACCAATCTATCCCATCCATCATCTACCCATCTATCCATCATCTACCACCGACCATCCATCCATTCATCATCCATCCACATTCATCTAACCATCCACCATCATTGGGCTGGGGAGATAGCTCAGTGCAATAAGCGCTTGCCTGGTAAGCAGAAGGTCCTGAGTTCAATCCCCAGTAACAAAAAAAAAAAAA
>NW_004524602.1:9558708-9564456 GCF_000260255.1 Octodon degus
TCCGTCATCCATCCACCTGTCCATGCATCAGTCTGTCCATTTCCCACCCCTGTTCACTCTCCAGCCCTGGGCAGCCAGTCTCCACACTGAGAGTAGCAGGACCCACTGAAGGCCATGGCTGGAAGAGGCCTGTGATTTCACAGACACTGAACTGAGGCCCACAGAGGAAGGTCAGATGCCACATGAGGCTGCAGAAGAAAAGGTCTCAGGGTGAAGACGGGACAAGAGCCCAGGCAGAGCCCTGCCATGGCCCACACTCAGGCCTGGGCTCTGTGAGTGAGGCAGTGCTACAGAAGGGTTGTGGATGGCAGGCTGGTCATACAGGCCAGTGTCTTGGAGTCTAGTGATGACTCTGGAGCCAGAAACTGCCCCAGAAAAGAAATAAGCCAACCAGGCACTATGCCCTGGAAATAGGGTCAATCATGGCTATGTCCCACCATTGGGGATAGTGATGACTTCCAGAGGGCCACCTGGACGCCGTGGGACCTCAAGACTGTAAACACAGCAGACTGTGCAGAGGACTATGTGTGGGGCCTCCCTGCCCAAGGAGCCATGAGACACTGTGGGTTGGGGGAGCCACCTATGCTGTCCCCAGGAAGCTGAGGGTGCTGGAAAGACCTGACCCACATCAACAAGATGGGAACTCAGTAACCTGTCCTCCACTCCAGGACTCTGAGGTCCACGCAAAGGTCACCTAGTAGTGGGCAGTTTCCAGTCCCCAAGTTGCTCCAGGAGGAGCTATGGTGGGGTGGGGTGAGTGGGGCCTGAGCCCCTGACGTCATCACGCTGCTCTAGGATGAGGGGACCCCATGGGCCATCACCACCTGGGCTGCTCAAAATCCTGAGAACCCAAGCTCAAAGTGGGGTGCATGGGATGGGGCGGGGCGGGACTTCTGCTGCCTTGAAGGCTTCGGGGAAACATCAGGCTCCCTGAAAATTGGACTCTCAGCAGGCGAGCCCTCCCAGTCCCTTAGGACTGAATCAACGCCACGGGAACAGCGTTCACAGAGCTCCACGGGGCAGAGGAAGCAGTGACAGTGCTCAACACCACACTATCACTGAATCCATGAGGGGTGCTATGTGCCATTAACCTCTACTTTTTTTATTGTCCCCAAAAAACATACATTCCTGGCCCAACCCAGGTTCTGAATGGGTGGGCCCGGGCCTGGGAATCTGCATTCAACGCAAGCTTCCAGGGATACAGGTGCCAGCCAGGTTGGCAACCCCCCACCCAGGACCCTGTTTCCATATACAGTCCATGTTCTTTACTGTATTTCTGGACCTGAACCCACAGAGCACTGGGCCACATCCGCAGCCCCCTCATTTTCTTTAACTTTACTTTGAGACAGGCTTCCCATAAGATAACCCGGACCACCTCGAATTTGCAATCCTTCTGCCTCAGCCTCCCAAACAGCTGGGATTACAGGGATGCACCCCTGTACCCTGTTTCCCATCAGATCTGAACGTTACATGTCCTCTTGCCCAGATGGGGAAATTTTTTTTTTTTTTGGCGGAACTGGGGATTGAACTCAGGCCCTTGCGCTTGCCAGGGAAGCGTTTATTCCATTGAGCCATCTCCCCAGCCCGGGGAACTTATTTTGCAGATGAGAAAACTGAGGCCCAGAGCAGGCAAAGGCCCTAAAGTGCTTGTGGGACACAAGAGAGAGACAATAAGAGCTTCTCTTCAAGGCGGGGTCTGCTGCAGGCCACCAGCTCTTCTGGGGTGCATGGCTGACCTGCTGCCTTGAGGGGCTCCAAACGCTGGGGAGGGGAGCAGGCACCCCTCTGCCCAGCTGCCCACAAGGCCAGCATACTGAGCAAAGGGGTCTACCCTCTCCCTACCTGCGCTCTAAGGAACCAGAAGGCCAGAGGAGATGGAGATTTTTTTTTTTTATTATTGTTATTTTTCAAATACGAATTATTTCCAGCCGGAAGGCAGCAGGATGAGGGCCATTGCAGGCCTCCGGCTGCCGGCATCCAGCCAGCCTCGTAAACGTCTGGCAGCTGGAGAGAGTCAGCTCACAGCTATCAGAGCGAGCTCCTCGCTACCACTGTTCCCTGCTTGCCAGCGGATGCGTCTGTGTGTCCGAGGTTCTCCGAGCCACCCTCCAGAGATCGGGGAGTCATGGGGTGTAGGCGGAACTTCAGGGTGGCCTCGGTTTCCCCCAGGGATGCGTGGGCAGAAGGAAAGGAAGCGAGTGAGCGTGGTTCACTTCTAAGTAGCTGAGGCAAGTATGGCCCAGGTCAACCCTGCCCACCATGAGGCCCCTTCCTGTGGGCCCCGGGGAGGTGATGAGATGACACTCAGCGTGGCTCCAGCCCTTCCCAAGTACCTGCCATGTGCCTGGCACAACTGAAAGAAGAGAAAGAAAGCAAGCCCGGCAGGAGGCAAGCACTGGGGGTCACAAGCACCCTTTCCCTGCCTTGCTGCCTGGAGACAGCGGTCCACCTCAGACGTGAAGGGCTCAGGCCTGGTGGGCCCTAGGCCCAGAGAGACAAAAACCTGTCACATTGCCAAGAAGAAAGGGCTGGAATGCAAGGACCAGCCAAATAGCTCAGCGGATTAAGCACCTGCTTATGCAGAACACAGCGGCCAGGGTTCGATCCCCAGTGTGCTGTGCTGGCCCCAGAGCCGCACTGAGACTGCAATTGAGACTGGATGTGGTGGTGCATCCCTGTAATCCCAGCACTTGAGAGGCTGAAAACAGGAGGATCACTATGAGTCCGATCTATGTGGTGAGAAGCTGTAGACCCTATAGACCCTGTACTAAATACATTAAAAAAAGAAAGAAAGAAAGTGCTGGATGCAAAACCATGCATGTCAATTTTTATACTTTTTAACATCTTATTTTTGTGGTATTGGGGCGCAAACCCTGGGCTTTGTGCATACTAAGCAAATACTCCATCACCACGGCGGGCATCATGACTTTAGGACTTTTTTTTTTTTTTAACAGGGTGTCTTGCTAAGTAGTTTAGGCTGACCCTCAACTCACTCACTACAAGCTTGAACTGGAGGCAGTTTTCCTGCCTCAGCCTTCCAAGTGCTGGGATAACAGGCATGTGCCACCACACCCGGCTTGTATGATTTTTTTTTTTTTCAAACAAATAAGCCAAACTATCCTATAAGCAGCAGTTATCCATGCACCGTTGAGCTCTAAAAGGTTGGCCCTTGCGTTTCCTAGCACTTTTCTCTGCTTTCCAAATTTTCCAAAATGAGCCACACTCTTTTTGAAAAACAAAAGCCCACAGGTTTGAACCAAACCCCAATGCAGCTGCTGCCAGAGCCCTCCTGCCCTTACACCCTTATCGAAGGCCTGGGACCTGCACGCCTGCGGCCCTGAGCGGGTTCCACTTGATTCCACTCTAGGCAGGGTGCAGACAGGAACCTGGGGGAGGTAGGGCACCCTCTCCAGGATACCATCAACATGCCAGGCATCCACGGCTACCTCCAGGGTCTGGCAGGTGGCAGGGTGGAACTATCTACACCCTTAGCTGCCCACAAAGGACACGGGGTCCAAACACCACACAGAGTCCAAGATGCCACGTAAATATCACTGGCCTCCAGCAGAAGACGCCTGGCCAGCTGTAAAGCCTGCACCTACCTGTCTCAGCTCATTGCTCCACCTGCCAGCCTGCCACCTGCAGCCACTCTCCAGCCCCAGGATGGCCACCCCACCCCTTGGAGGTGACCACAGCAGGCCCTCTCCCGGCACGGAGCAGGAGGACTCACACACCTGGACGCCCAGGATCCAACCCAGAAAACAATTTCTAATATGCAAGATGAAGCCAGGCACGATGGTATACACCTGTAATCCCAGCACCGGGGAGGCTGAGGCAGGAGAATCTCTGCAAGTTCAAGGCCAACCTGAACTATACGGTAAGACCCTATCTCAGAACAAAGAAAAATTATGTGAGATGAAGAGGGCAGAAAGAAAAATGTCACTGCTATCACCTTGGTCCTATGTGTCCTGGGGTCATCTGCCCCTCAAGAAGTAGGGCTTCCCAAGGAGAGAGGCTATTTTCTCTCTCCAGCCATTAATATAAAAATAGTCTTGCTGTGGACATTTTCTTTTCTTTAGCTTTTGAGACAAGGTCTCCCTCTATAATTCGGATTGACCTTGAGCTCACTATGTATCCCTTGAACTCACAGCAATCCTCCTGCCTCAGCCTCCAGAGTGCTGGGATCCCAAGTACCCTTTGCCAATTCAGAACCCTTTGCTACCACCCAAAGCACAAGCTCCAGGCTTCCTGCCCACTGCTCCCTGCACCCCTCCCCCTCCAGGTCCCCACTTCCGTGTTTATCTGGAGGGTGGTTCTGGGAAGTGGGGGCTCAGCCTGGGCAGCCGAGGCTCAGCTCCAAGGCTCTGCTCTGCCACACGGGCCTTTTTCCACCTCTCCAGGCCCAGAGCTGGCATATTGCGAGATTTCCTGGCTCACTTAATTTTTTCCCCCCTTTCGCTCAAGTTTTTATAAACCTGTTTACCTTTGAACTGCAAAGGGCCCGGATTCCAGGCCTTGAGAGCCAGTCAGGAAGCAAAGCAGTGGGCAAGGGCATGGGACAGGAGATGAGGACGGGGGTCCCCACCCCCCCACAAGACCCTTGCTCCTTCCGCAATTCTGCACCCAGGACCAGGCTGTGCAGGCCCTGCACACGGAGAAGCACAGAGCCAGCAGCAAAAGGGGCCAGCGCAGCCTCGCCCGCTCCTGCTCAGAAGCTGTCCCCTGGCTTAAGTCCACATCGGGACCTGAGTGAGATGGGGCGGGGGGGTCCTCAGGGACAAAAGCAGCCCAGCGGGCAGGTCCAGGCCGAGGGATAGCCATGGCAGGAGGCCAGGAAAGAGCCTGGGACACCAAGGTTGGGGGCAGGGGCTGCAGCAGGGCATGCTGGGAGGATGCTGAGCTGGCAGGGATGGGACTGCGCTCTAAGGTCCTTAGCACATTCCTAGGCACAGGCAGGCAGGGACTTGGGGCACTTCTAGGTGGAAGAGCTCCCCGCTGCCTTGATTACAGCTAAGACATACTGCAGAGGCTCTGATGTCAGCGGTCTGGGGGTCTCTGCTGTATGCCCCCCAGCAGGAGGATGCCACCAGGACCTCTGTTCAGCAATGCTGAACGACCATGGCTTCCTATCACCCTGCCCGAGCATGAAGCTCAGCATTGCCACTCAGAAGACCGGAGGCCCGGGTACTGTCATATACACTGCAGGTAAAAATCTTGAGTTCCCTCAGACAATAAATAACATTAGTCCCAAGCAGTGAATGGGACATATTGATGGTTTGGTTTGGTTATTTTGAGACAGGTTCTCATTTGTAGTTCAGACTCGCCTAGAACTCGAGGTAGTCCTCCTGCCTCAGCCTCCCAAGAGCTTGGATTACAAGTGTACTCCACCATGCCCAGCTTGTCTCTTCATTTTCTAAAATTCAAACACAAACGGAATCCTGTACCTGCATTCCCTCCAGCTTGCAGCCTTGTACCCAGGACCACTGTATTCAACCTCCCTGAGTCTCAGTGTCCCCTTTTGTATCAGTGAAACACGTGTGGGGGAGCCAGCAGTCATGCTTTGGTAGAAAAATTTTGAATTATTATCACAAGAACTTTGGAGCCTACATGCAGCGCATAAGGAATAGTAACAATACACCCGGGTAGGAGAGGCCATGGTAAGACCCGCCCAGCGCCGCTCCTGACCCCACTCCTGGAGGTTTGAGGCTAACACATCCCAGATGCCCTGCATCGCGGGAGCTGTCCTGG
>NW_004524602.1:9565506-9581319 GCF_000260255.1 Octodon degus
GCAAGAATCGCTCAGGGAGCTCTGCACAGGAGGGAACCGCACTGTGCCCAGGCTGTTCCCCAGTCTGTCCAGGACATCCGAGGGGTGAGGAGGCCATGTCCCCATCCTGGGCCCAGAGTGTCCCCAGATCCTTGTTCCAAACCAAAGACTTAAAAGAGCTTTAAACTCTGTGCTCAGTACTTTTGGGTATGATCAGCCACAACTCACATTTCCAAGCTTGTACCCTTTGAAAACAGCCAAACTTGAACTGGCCACTTCTGAGGGTGAGCGCTCTGGAGGCCGCCTAGGCTTCTGGGCTGCGGTGCTGAGGCCACCACCTGCTCCTCCTGCCTCTGGGCCACCAAGCGGGGCTGCACTGCCCCATCCTACACCCAGCAGGGTTGCGGAGCTCATGGACAAGCCCCAGCTGCTGTGCAAACGCAGGCAGGTGCCTTGTCCTCTCTGATCAATAAAGAAAAGAGAAGATCGCCTGCAACAAGACCACAGCTGTGATCTAAATGTCCCAACCTGCAGCTTCTGTGAACACCAGGCTGCCTGGCATCCAATCCAGCTCCTCCACGCTTCCTCTCAGAGAGGAATCACAACCACCCACTGAGGGACAAATCCACAGGGCAGGGGCAGTATTCCCCAGAGCCCGGTGGGGCAGGGAATGAGTTCTTCACTTTCCAACTCTTCTTCTGAAACACAGCCCCCAGCCCCAGCCCTCAGCCCCAGCATCAGCCCCAGGGACACAAGCGCACCACATAAAAAACCTGAACCCCCAATAAGCACAAATTTAACAGCACCGCGTGAGGCCTGTGTGTGGAAAACAGATCCATAGAGTCAGGGCACCCCCAATCAAAACCCCAGCTTGCCCTTTTGTAGAAGACAGTGGACTGATTCTAGAGTTTACACAGGGGCCGGGGGGTGGGGAGTGCGCTCCCGTAGCCCAGCAATCTGGGAGGCTGAGGCAGAAGGATGGCAAGTTTGAGCCTCGCCTGAGAAACTCAGCAAGACCTTCTCTCAAACTGAAAAGTGGAGAAAAAGGGCCAGGCATCTCTGTAGCCCAGGATGAAGGTCAGGGTTGAAGCCCACCATGAAAACATAAAAAATTTTGAGAAAAAATAAATATAATTTATGTGGGGCCACAGACGTAACTCAGTAATACAGCACTTGGCTAGTGCTGCAAAATCCTGAGTTCAATCCCCAACACTGCAAACACAAGGAAAGAAAGAATTCACATGGAACTGCAAACACCTAGAAGAGCAAAAAAGAATAAATTGGGATCACTCACACTACCTGGTTTCACAACTTACTTTTAAAAAAAGCTACTGGTGTCCAGACCAGGCAGCACCAGATAGATACACAGACAATGAAACAGCATGCAGGGTGCAGAAGGAGAACCACCCCTGAATCATCTGGGTTTTGACAAAGGAACCAACAGAATTCCAGACAAAAAGGTCTAGGTCTTTTTCTGTCTGTCTGTCTGTATTTTTTTCAGGGTCTCTCTATGCAGCTTGGACTCACAGTGATCCTCCTGTTTTCAGCCTCCCCAGTGCTGGGGCTACAGGCATGCACCACCATGCCCCAACTTGGTCACCGGCTTAGTGCACCAGGGAGTGGGGCTAGTGCGGTATGTGGTGCCAGGGATCGAGCCCCGGGCCCTGCACTTGCCTAAGCAGGTGCTTAGTCCGCTGAGTTATCTCACCAGCTCTAAGTATGGGTCTTTTCAATTAATGGTACCTGAATGGTTGGGCTTTCATATGTAAAAAAACAAAATTAAAAAAATAATAATCTGGAGCTGGGGAGAAGGCTCAGTAGAATAAGCACTTTCCTGGCAAGCACAAGGGTCTGAGTGCAATCCCTAGTTCCGCAAATAAATAAATAAATAAATAAATAAATAAATAATCTGGACTCACTCATATTCACACCTTCTAGGACACGCTAACCCCACACGGTTCATAAACATACATGTAAAACCTAAACCTAAAATTTCTAGGAGAAAAATCTTTGTGGGTTTTGCTGTGTTCTTCCTAGCAGGAAACAACTGATAAACAGAACTTTAGCAGAATTAAAACCTCCTGTTCTTCAAAGGACTCCACAAGGAAAATGAAATGATGAATCGCAGATTGGGAGAAAAATAGCTGCAAAATACATCACTTGGATATGACTGGTGGCTAGAACATATACAGCTCTAAAATCCAGTAAGAAAACAAACACCCAATGTAAAAAAAAATGGTGCAAAGATTTGAACAGGAAATTTGCCAAGGACTCTGATAGGCTAGAGGAGGACAACCTCCACACCATTAGTCAGTGGGGAGACACAAATTAAAGCCGTTGCCTATGGAATAATTCAAGTAAAAATACATGGGCCACATCAAGTACAGGGGAGGGGAAGGATCTAGAAGCCTCACACGCTGCTGGGAGGATGCAAGGTTGGCAGGTTTTAACAAAGTCAGACCCCACGGCCTGGATCTTGCAGTCCCACCAGATAAATGTTGAGCCACACATGCAGAAATCCTACTAAGTACTTACTTCAGGGAACTGAAAACTAGGGTCACACACAAACCTACACACACAAAAATGAAATTTTAAAAAAAAACAACAAAAAACCCTGAACACAAATGTTTATAGCAGACAGGGAAAGAAGGAAGCCACCCAAGTATCCACTCAGCTGAGTCTCCATGCAGGACAATGAAAGGAGAGGCGGAAGCTGGGCCCTCTGGTGCGCACCTGTAACCCAGCACTCCGCAAGGCGCAGCCAGGTAGGAGGACAGCCAAATTCAAGCTAGCACCGGGAACTTAATGACTCCATCTCAGAATGAAAAAGAGCTTGGCGACGTAGCTCAGTGTTCAGTCCCCACTACTGTGCCAAAAAAGGAAAAAAAAAAAAAAAAGTAAAGTTAGTTGTGTAAAAGGCTACTTGCTGGGTGGCCCACTAGCTCAGCCGGCAGGGACCAGGATTTGACCCCTGGCGTGCCGTGCTGGCCCCGCGGACACAGCGACTGAGACTGGGCATGGGGGCATGTGCCTGTAATCCCAGCACTTGGGAGGCTAAAAACAGGAGTACCACTTATGAGTCTGATCTACATAGTGAGACCCGGTAGATACTGTACTAGCTACCTACAAATAAATTAAATGAAATAATTTAAAAAGACTACTTGCTGTATAATTTGTAGGATATTCTGGAAAAAGCAAAATTACAGAGACAAGATACGTGTCATTGAGTGCTAGCAGCTAGGGGCTGGAGTCGCGGCTGACCACAGAACCATACCAGAAAATGTTGGGGAGCTGTGGGGGGTGCACATGGTTCTCTACACAAAGGCAGCACCAGGGGAGGGGGCAGCTGGGGCCTGCACCCTGCCAGCGAGCTCAGTTCTGGGCCTGTTCTCTGTCGTCATGGGTGACAGTCACGTGACCGCCCGAATTCCTCCAAGCTCAGCCATCGGAGCAATTTGAAGTATGCAGAGTACTTCTGAAACTGAAAGAGCAGCAGCAGCAGCAGCAGCAGCAGCAGCAAAGCCTGCGCTGCAGCCAGCCTGCAAGCTCTGTGGGAGCAGGTGGGGACCCCGCCAGCTCAGAGAGAGGGCACAGCTCTGCCCCAACACAAGCTCTGGAGCCCAGCTGGGTCCAAACCCCTGCTCTATCCCTCCCTCGCTTTGCATTCCCTGGCATGTGGCTTGTCCCCTGTAAGCCTGCGGGTGCTCACCGTTACAAAAGAGATGAATGACAGCAAAAGCCCTCTCACTGGGGCCAGACCTAAGTAACAGCACCACGCTTGCCCACACCTGACTCCAAACCCCGCCCTCCAGCACAAGGTGGACCATACCAGGTCCCCAGGACCACTGTTTCCTGGTTACAAGCCCAAGGCAGAGGCAGACTCAGGGTCTGGCCAAAAGCCACTCATGGCCTGGCTGGGGGTGCCACTGACCCGTGCAGCAGCCGCAGGACATGAAAGTCACCAAACGCTCAGAAAAGAGAGGCCACCTCGGGACATGCGATCCCCTCAGGCTTCCTGGAATTGGAAGCCCCCAAAGCAAATCACAAGGAATTAAATTAAAGGCAAGGGCTCCTGGGGAGGGCAGAGCCTGACAGTCCTCCAGCCCATGCTACCACCAGCCTGGCACTCCCGAAGCTTCCTTCGGAGGGGAGCCCCGTTCGTGTCACCCCTGTCCTGGTGACAAGGCAGAAGGTCTGGTGCGGGCCAATCTGGGATCCAGGGCCTGCCTTTTTTCCGTGAATCTGAGTCTTGGCCTGTCTAGGGTATGTTTGCTTAAAGGCCAAGTGTTTTTCCTGCAGCCCAGGCCGCCCCCTCACTGGCCCTCTGCGGCCTGGCTGCGTCCGCAGCTGGGGGCTCCCGAAACGCCAACAGCCAGCCGGGGCCACCTTTGATGCCCGCCACCTCCAGACTTCAATGTTGCTGTGTGCACAGCCCCTTTAATAAGTTATTTCCGTGGAAAACCCTGGTAACTTGGTCATGAATCAAACCTATAAACACCTCGCGCCCATCAAAGCACCCACGGGGGGTTGTGCTTCCCTTTCGGGAAGTCGTGTGCTGTCCCCCGGCGTGGGCGCGAGCCCACCTGGGCCTCAGCCAGGTCGCTGACAAAATGCCCAGGTCACCCCCAAACCCGGGGACCCAGCACCCAAAGGACACTGCTTCCCTGTGTGTCCTGGGGACAGTCCTAACCCGACTCGCAGCAGGGTTCATGGCCACAAAGGCCACACCGGCCGCTGCTCCCGGGTACAGGAATGCACTGTTTTGGCTACCGGTAAAAGGCCCGGTTTATTGGAAACACACTTCTCTGCCGAAGTTTAGCTCCTTTCACTCTTTTCTCCTTTCTTTTTGCCCACGGCCTCAGCAGAGGAGGTGCAGCTACAACTCTCCCCCCACAGTGACAGAGGGGAGTCCGGGGCAGAGCAGCAGACAGGGCACCCCACATGTGGACCAAGGTCTGGGGGCACTGGTGACCCTGGGCCTGCGCTGGGCTCTGCAGCATGGAGAGGGGACCAGGACTGGTGCTGGCCTTCCTCGGCAGCAGGAACAAAATCCCCCTAAGGGATTTCTCACTAAAATGCCAGTGGCCTACCGGGCATGGTGGCACATGAATATAATCCCTGTGCTCCTAAGGCTGAGGCAGGAGGATCACTGAAAGTTCAAAGCCAGCTTCAGCTAGAACGAGACTGTCTCAGAAAAACAGTAACAAGACCACTAATAATAACAGGCTACAGCCTGGTATCAGTTGCTCTGTCAAAAACCTACTCACGGGGTCCCCAGAATACAGGCTGGCCGGCAGTGCCACTCCTAGGTACACACCCATGAGAAGCAAGTCCTACAGCCACGAAACATGAAATGGTGGGCACAGAATTGGTGGCAGGAGGCAAAACCTGCAGCTCTAGATGCCCAGAGGCAACAGGTCAGACGGCTCAGTCCCTTAGGACACCGCCACCACCAACGGTCACATCCAGGGCACTGAATCCAAAGCAGAGGCTGATCCAAAAAGCCCCACCTCAGCCTCCAGGGCACCATGCCCAGAGGAAGTCGGCACAGTGCTCTGGTACCTCAGGGCTGGAAGGGGACATGGAAGGGGCCTTCTGAGGCCACGCCGTCTCTGTATCTGGGCTACAGCAGCGACCCCTGGCATGGGCACTTATGAAAACTATTCGCTGGTGACAAAGGACACCCATCAGAGAAAAGCTGATGCTGCAGCCTGTTGTCTGAGGCCCCAATCCGTCCGTGCATCCTAGCATGACCAGGATGCCTCGCAGCCTACCCCTGGGGAATCCATAAAAACCCACACCCAGCCCCACCCTAGGCATCCTTGGAGTGCATCTGAGCTTTGCAAGGCTCTTGTGATTATCTAATGTGTGAGGGGGGGGACCAGCAAGGTGGGCCAATAGACCCATTATACAGATGGAAAACTTGAGAAAGCGGGTGAAAAAGATGACCTAGACACACGAGGCAGACGGGAACCTGGGCCGCCTGTACTGTCAACATGATGCTGCCTGAGACCTGGAGAGTCTCTGGAACCCAGTCTGGCCTTTGCTCCAGGAGCGAGGAGGCAATGGGGGACACAGAGGAGGCTGCGCCCTCCCCCATGCCTGGCTGCTCCCAGGCTAAATAGCAGTTAAGGCTCTGTCTGGCCCCAACATGAACTGGAGCCCACCTGGCTTGAGCCCTTGGTGGGGCAAAGCAGCTACACCCTTCATGAATCTGGGCATAATCCCAGGCCTTGCGCCAGGCACACGGTGGACAAGAGCCACCCTGCTGGGTCAAGCACCACAAATGCCCCCCCGAACCTGCCTGGGGGACGTCCCTCCTCCCCTCCAGCCCTGGGACAAGGCCTGCTGACTCCATACAACTTTCTCACCCCAGGGCAGTGAGGCCCAGACAGAGGGGATCAGGTACGGGTGCAAAGTGGGGGCATCCAGCAGCTGTCTGCAGAGGAGGCTGGGGTACCCCGTTTTGGCCAGACTGGAACAGCAGTGCCCACCCTTTGCCACCCGCAGGCCTCGGCACAGATGCCACCAAAACCCTCATGCTCGCTTTCTCCAGGGCAGCCCAGCCACGCTCAGTCCCAGGCCCTGTGAGCACAGTGCCTGGTCACCTTCTCCCCAACCAACACATAGGCTCCTCACATCTCTGCCCAGTCTGGCCACTAGGATGAGTGGCAGGGACAGGGAAGCCACCTGCCAGGCCTAGCTATGGGTTTCTCTCCCCTTTTAGCTTTTATTGTATTTTATTTTTTGAGACAGGGTCTTACTATGCTGGCCAAGCTCAAGATGACCCTCCTGCCTCAGCCTCCCCTGGGCTGGAGTCAGGGGTTCCTCACCATGCTGGGCCTTCACACTCCCCTTAGAAAGGTCACAAGGAGCCTTTGGCACTCTGGGCTGGTGGCTTTGAGATCCACTCCAAACTCCAGACTTGATTTTCCAAACCCAGGAACCTTGACAAGGGCAGGATGGGTGCACCCTCAGGCCCCGGGTCCCAGCTTTGCAGAGCACCAGCCCTGGGCCTCACCCTTTCCGGCTGGGGTGCCAGCCTTAGCAAGGGCACCGGGCCCACAAATATCAGGAATTCTTTCCACCGAGGGCAACTGAGAAAGCGCTGGTTTCTGCTTTCCTGGCAGCTGCAGGCCATGCAGGAAAGATGTTTAATATGAAAACATCTCGCGAAGCACCTCAGGGTATATTTCCTGCACTGAAGAGGTAGCTCTTGGCAAAGGCTACTCTACCCTGACAAGCAAACTCTCGAGCCAGGCTCCGGATTGTTCTGGCACCTGGGGACAGCATACCAGGGGACAGGGCAGCCCAGGGCCCAGGCAGAGGGCTGCGATCAGGCTGGGTGCAGCCCAGTGACATTCACGAGCAGCAGTGTCATAGGTCTGGCCCACGAGGTGTCCTGGGGCGTCAGCCCTGGACAGCATTCCACACCCCGAGCCCCCCCCCCATCACACAGGTGTCCTGCCCCTTAGCGAGTGGAGTGCTGCTCCTGCTTTGTTCCTACCCTGTGACTTCCCAGGGCAGGCAGAGAGGACATCTGCCAGACCTGAGAACCCACCTGATCATCCTGCCTTCCAGCTGGGTGACCTCCGAAAACTTCCCTACCCTCTCTGGGCCCCAATAACCACTTCCTTGAATTTGGCCAATAAAGCCACCACCTCGCAAGCTCACAGAGATGTGGGAAGGCTCCACAAGTGAATATGGATGAGCCACAAAGAAGGGCTGCATCTCTGTGGGAGCTTCTGGTCCCGAATATTATACAGGATGAGCTTTCTGTCTATCTGCTCTCTGTTCCTGACCGAAACTCACTCATTCATTATACAAACCATGGCCAGAACTGGTGCTCGATGGCCTAGAGGTTCCTCAGGCACCAAGTACAGCACGGAGTTCCCCAGCCACAGTGACCACATCCCCTCTGCTCTGTCCATTCCTCTACTTTTCAGGACAAGGAGATCACACCTGGATTCATCTTTCCTGTCATCTGAATGCAGCCTGTCATCTTCTTGGCAAGCTCCTAGTCACCCTACAAAATCCAGCTGAGAATCACCATCTCCACGAAGGATTCCCTGAATACCCACATTCCCACTCAAGCAGAGAGACCTGGCCTCTCAGACAACACACTCCCACTCTGCACTGCTTCGCTCAGGGTAGAGTTTGCTTCTGGAAAGTCATGAGAGGAGGTGCTGAGAGACACTGCAGGCCTGCAGCCCCAGCTCTCCGCCCATCTGTGAAGTGCTAAGGTGACAGCCCGGACCACACTGGCACTGAAGGACCAAAAGATCAGCTAAGCAACCAAGACAGTCGAGAATTGGCCTCGGGTCACCCAGAAGGGAAAGGCAAAGCTGAGCTCAGAATCACTGGATCAGGCATGGCGGCACACACCTGCACTGCCAGCTACTCGGAGGCTGAGGCACAAGGATCGAGTTTGAAGCCAATCTGGGTAATTTAGTAAGACTACTCAGTCTCTGGAAGGGGGATGGGACACCTTCTCTGGTGCACTGTCCATCCCAATCCAGCTTGGCTGGGCCCTCTCCAGGCAGGGCCTGTGCGCCTGAGCTGCATCCCTAACCCTAGGCCCTCTCAAAACTGCCTGGTCCCTCCCACGTGCTTGCGGAAGTCACTCCGGTCCTCCCGCGAGTGTGGAGGCCGAAGCTGAGTTCTCCCTTCCCTGCACAAGGCAAGGAAGCTGGGCTTTGCTGCGGTCAGGGGGTGGGGAGCAGACACACGGATGGAACCTTGGGGTACTCAACCCCGGGTTACGCCCCAAACCCTTATTTTATTTTAACTTTTACACAGGGTCTCGCTAGGCCTCGAAAGGAACTCAAATGTGTGCCTCAGCCTCCCAGAGTGCTGGGATCACAAGCGTGCGCCATTGCGCCTGGGCTTTGCCCGAGCCTGGCCGACCTCAGCCCCCTGCGGGCGTCCTGACCCCTGTGTGGGGAAGAAGGAGGGGCATGGGCTGCAACCTGAGCGCCCGCTAGGAGCGCCACACCAAACGTCTCTCCTGATCCCCAAGGCCAAACGGAGCCCTCTCCAGCTACCCTGGACTCCCAGCTCCCCGGCAGCCCTCTGTGGCCCACCAGGCTGGACGGGCACGTGCGCGCCCTGTGCTTAGTAGTAAGGTTTTAGTAAATCTCACTCAGGCCCCAGCTGCCACGTGCCTCCTCTCCAACACCTGAGCTTTCCTTTGTCCCTGAATGCACGTCGCAGCGGCAATCACCTCTCCCAGGAAGCCTCCTGCGCTGCGTCCTCCCCAGTGAGTCAAGCCCTTGTCCTGCCTCCCTCTGCGCCGCTTCCCACTAGCTGTGCGTGCGTGAGTAGCTCAAGGGTGGACAGGGCATCAGGTCCATCTCTGCCCCTCGCCCACTCCCTAGGACCCTGGTATGGCCAAGCCCGCCTGCACGGAGTCTGGCCGCTGCTGACTCACAAGGAACACTTCCCATTAGGGACAAGATCTGTATCACCCCCACTTCCAGGTGGGCGATCCGTGGGCGGAGCCACACAATTAGCCAATGCCAGAGCCTGCGCAGGAAACCACCCCCAGGGTCACGCCCCCACCCGGAACAAGAACGGGCGGTCGGCGATAGAGCTGAGAAGGGCACGGCAGACCCCAGGCCAGGTCACACAGCGCACGCGCGACCCTCGCCAGAGTAGCAAAGCGCACGCGCGGCGCGCCCTCCTCGCCACCCCGCAGTCCTGGCTGGACGCCGGTCACCACCGCCCAAAAGTCTCCTCCTGTCTCTGTTCCCAGGCCCTGTCTCCCGTGGAATGTGGCCGTGGGCAGACACATGGCTGGGAGAGGACACATGTGACATCCAGCTGCGACCCCACGGCTCGAGTCCCGCGTGGCCCCCTTCTCTCCCTGGCTCTTGCCCTGTGCAAGCCTTGGTCCCTCACTCCCACGCCACCAGAAAGGCCTTCTGGTTCCTGCACAGGCAGCTCACACTGTGTTTTCCATTCCATAGACTCTCGATTAGAGGATCAGGCATTCTGTGCTCAGCACTCTGCACCCTGCATCTGGGCTGGGACCCCTTCTCTCACCCTGGGCATAAACTCCCAGTCGCAGGCCTTCTGTTCTCCTAGCCCACAGAAGCAAATCCCCAGACCCTCCTGCACCAGCCTTCCCCTCACCCCCATCAAAAAAAAAAAAAAAAAAAGGATTGCCTAGCAGTCACTCTCACCTTCGTATGAATTTCTTTAACTAGTGCCTCACACCTAACTCCCCCAAACTAACCTGCAGTTCAGGAAAAGGGGAAAGACAAACAGGCCCAGGGACAGCAACCTAGAGCCTGAGTCAAACAAGAAACCCAGCGTCCAGAGGGCTCCCCAAAGGACAGCACCGGGCTTTTCATTCTACTATCATCCTGGCTCCCACACTGCAAGCAACTTTGGTGGAGCTGCCTGTCCCTGAGCTACTGCTTTCCTCCTGTGTTATGTGGGCGTCTTGTACAAGAGGCCGAGATGGACTGACAATGTCCTGTCAGCTCTTCGATCTCCCTCTGCTGCCCCGCCCTGCCACCAATGGGTCCTCACCTGCCAGCACCTGTGACCGAGCCCCCAACGTCCCTCAGGTGGCTGTGACAGCAGGACAGGGACTGTGGAGTAGTAAGTTCCAAACTAGGCTCAGGATACTTGCATATGAGACAAACAAGGGCAGCCTGCATCCCAGGTTCCTGGACACTTTGCTGGGACATAACGCCTATCTCCAGACACCAGAAGGCACAGCTCTTGGGGACCCCAGCCCCTGGCAGCTGCATCTGTGCTGTCCATGGGGTTTGACACTGGAAGCCAGGTCAGTGAGATATCCTGTCCCCTTGTCACAAAATCCCCTCCCTAGAACCCAAGTGAGGATAGGCCGCCCTGGACTCCACTCTGCCCCTTGGGTCTGGAATGGGGAGTCCTTGCTAGGGGAGGCTTGGGAGTCACAGGCTGGGATTCACATCCCAGCCCTCCTATGGACAATCTGAGCCTCTGAGCTGCTGGCCTGTTTCTGAAGCTACAGCCTGGGGAGAGTCCCAGCCATCTCGTAGGCTGGGGTCAATGTGCCAGATGTCACAGAGGTGGAGAACATCAACAGTCTCAGTACTGTGCATGTCATCTTCTGTCATTACTGTCACTGCCACCACTGCTGCCAGTCTCTGAGCATCAAGTGTCCCCACCTGACTCTCTGCCCCATCACCCTCCTGCCACCATTTGGTCTATCTTTGCAGTAGAACCTGGGGGTGCACCTGTCCCCTCTGGGCCTACCTCTATAAGTGTGACAGCCAGAGCAGCCCCCAGTCTGGAAGTGCAGGAGGGGACACACATCCTGCTAGGAAGAGGTATGGATGACCAGTGAGACAAATGGGCCACTCACTTCCCAAGGCCACCTGGAGCTCAGACCAAAGCCCGTTGAGATCTCATGCAGCCTGCCACAGGAAATCCCACATTTTTTCCCCAAATCTTCTGGACCCTTAGAATTCCAAGCCACTGAGTGCAAAATTTTTCCCCCAGAACAGGGGATTGAACTCAGGCCCTTGCGCTTGCAAAATATTTTTTAATGAAGCCACGCATCAAAATCAGCAGTGACTGCCTTGTTTCCCAGTACTAAATAGCCTGCTCTTTTTAGGGAGCAGAAATCCCAAACACTGCCTGACTGGACCTCCAAAGTAGCCCAACCTACTAATACAGCTGGGTGGAGGTGGCATCTGCCGCAGGCCTCCCAAGCTCTAGGGGGCGCTGTCTCCGGGAACAGATTGGAGGCAGGGCCTCTGGCAGGTGCTCTAGGGTATTCTCCTTCTGGCCGCCCACCCACAGCCCCAGCACACTGGGGTCACATGTGACTACCTGTAGAAAGACAGGTAGAAACACACACGCAAGTCGCCACCGTTACAGCAGGGCCAGGGGCCGTCCGAAGGGCCCATGATCTAGACCATCAGCACAACACGATCTGTCTCCATGAAAGTCTCGGGTTGCCCCCTGCCCCAAATGCCGTGGAGCTCACATAGGCGCAGAGGAGAAAGCAGGGACTGCACTGTGAGCCTCTCTCTGCGCTGGGCCCGGTGTTCAAGGGAAGGAGCTCAAAAGCAAAGTGGGCCCGGAGACACAGAGGAGAACAAAGCTACCCAATGAGAGGTGCCACCGGAGCCCAGGGGACAGACAGGAGAGGACCAAGGGGACCCGAACCCTGCACACGTGTGGTCAGAGCAGCCAGTCCTGTCCCTCCTGGAGGTGGTCACACAACCGGGGGAAGGGCTGGGGTCACAGCCAGGCAGCTGCGGACAGTCCTTTAGAGTGGAGGGTGACAGGCCGAACTCTGTACTGAACCCATTCATCAAAGGCCAGTGATCGAAAGAGAGTATACAGCGGTGAGGGACACAGACCCCGACGCACAGGCTCTCACGTCCCCCAAGTCCCCTTTCCTCTCGGGTCCCCTGCCCCAGAAGTCCCGAGCTAGTGTGTGAAGGGCCCCATGCAGGGCCTGGCATGCAGCAACACCCCTAATGGGAGATTTCTTCCTCGGGCTGCAGCATGGTGTCCCCGCACCACCAGCCGAGTCCCTCCGGACCCGACATCCCCAGTCACTGCCACCGCTTCCTCCATGTTCAGGGGTTCTTCAGGCAGCTTTCAATTACAGGAGTGGGGACTTTTGATTATCGAGGCACAGCCCCCGAATTAGGGACCCACACCAGGCTTCTCTCTGCTTCCTGTCACAGGCCCCAGTGCTCAGAGAGACAGGGGACCTCTGGCTTTGGGCAAAGGCCTCATTTGCCAGCCCCTCCCTGTGCTCCTCTTGCTGCACTTCCGCCCTGTTTGGACCCTAAATGTCAGTACTTCTTTCTGTGTGGGGATAGGAGGTAGATAAACATAGGGCAGAGTCCCATGCCATGCTGTCCACTACAGCGGGAAGATCCCCTGCCAGGTGACAGCTGGAGCCTGCTGGCCCCTCAGCCTTCCACAGGGACACCGCAGTGGGTTCCACTCAACTGTCCCTCAGCCAGGGGCACAGTGACTCGGACACTGACCTTCTTCCTATGCAAGGGGTAGGAGGAAGAGAACCCAAATGGGGAGGGGACATCCAAAAGACATCCGCCAAGCCCCTGCCACCTGTCTCTGGCCGCAGTTGAACACGCCAAAATAAATGCCAACCTGAGAATTCACCCAGAGCGGTGATGAGGGAGTTGGTGGCCTCCGTTTCAGTGTAAGACAATGTGGAATCGGACAGATCTGCAGGCAGAAAGAGAAAAAAAATACTTAGTTGGCTGGCAGGGCTGCATGCTCTGATGCATCCGTGTACGTGTCTGTGTGTGTGCGCACGCGTTTGCTTGTGTGGGTGTACACACGTGTGCATGTCTGTGTAAGTGCGTGCATCCAAGTGCTGGCAAAGGAAGCATAAGGTGACCCCTGCAACTTCTGTCAGCACGCTTAGTCTGCCCGGGATCACTGCGGCCCAGCCTGGAACTCTCCTGGTAGATGCAGGCTGCTGAGGTCCTGGTGTGTGAAAACATAGCCAAGAGCCCAAGTTCAGGGGCCTGAGCAAGTAGCAACTTGGCGCGTCCCGGGCAGGGTGAAATTAAGCCCCGAACAATTCAGAGTTGCTGTACTTAATTACAACCATTAAAATTCTTGAAGGTGTTCCTTCTTGCTTCCTTCCTTCCTTCCCTCCTTCCTTCCTTCCTCCTGCTAGAGCTGGGGAAACTGTTGGAACAAGCCACAGTCATCTTCACTGTGTCCCACTTACACCCCTCTAATTAAGGGCTCAACATTTGCTCCTAGATTAACTTTCTTCTCCCTCTCTTTCTCCTGCTCCTCTCCCCTGCTCCCAAGCACCCGCACATCCTTGTCACATAATTTTCAAGGCCTACACTGTTTGTTTGTTTGTTTTTTAAAGGTGCTCTTTTAAAAAAAAAAAAAGTAGCTTCCAGGCCTTCATGTGGCCTGCAGTATTTGCTTTCTGCCTGCAGGGCAGCGGGCTGGGGAGTGGAAATCCTTCCGTTCCGGAGCTGCTAACCTGACAGGCCACTGAGTTCTGGGACAGGCAGGCTTGAGACCTGGCTCCTGGGCCTGGCCCTCTGCTACCAGCGGGGAAGGGACAGAAGGGAGCAGGGAGGCTGCAGCCAGCGCCCCCAGATCCAGAGGGCCTGGCCCCACCTGGCCTACTAGAGCCCCAAGGGCCAGGGATTCCAGGGCCAGAACTGAGAGCCTGGGCCCGAGCTCGCTAGAAGGCCGCCTGCTCCTGTAGGAATTTTTTCCCTTTACCACATGGTCTGGAGAGCGGGAAGATGAAACATTAACCAAATCGCCTTTTTTCTTTTTCTTCTGCCGTACTTGCCAGATGCTGACTGGGTATTCTGGGTTTTATTTTGTTTTTTGGTCTCATGTGATCACAGAGGCTCAGAAGCAAACTGACTTTTTGTTTATGA
Source organism: Octodon degus (assembly GCF_000260255.1). NCBI lineage: Eukaryota > Metazoa > Chordata > Mammalia > Rodentia > Octodontidae > Octodon > Octodon degus. The sequence continues at coordinate 9,579,891 of NW_004524602.1, forward strand.
AAAGCCGCAATGCAAGGAAAAGAAAATAATACCAAAAAAAAAAAAATCACACAAAGCCCTCAAACTATGTACCAGGGCACAAAAAAACGTCATCTGCTGGTCAAAGTAGTACGATGAAAATAGGGGCACATGGAAAATCGTTAAAATAAATACAAAGAAAAGCCCCTCCATGTGTCTGGAGGAACATCATAATAGACTTTTGCTCCTAATAACGAAGGTCCCCAAGTGCTCAGAGCCACTTCCACCAAGGTGGGGACACCAGGGGGCTGAGTCCCCAAGGGTGCTGCTAGCTCTCACCTTTCAAGGGTAGCAAGTCCTCCTCAGTCACCTCTCACAACGTTTCCAGAGGGCCCGAGGGGCAGCTCAAGATAAAAACAGTCCTGACTTGCACATCGCTGCCCAAGCCCCTAGGAGGCACTCGGTTCGAGCCTCGCCTCCCCAAACAGTGAACTCAGGGATGCTGCTCTTTTCTGTCAAAAGCTGCACATGGAAGAGCTTCAGCTTTCAACCAGACAGTTCGGAACAACTACGCCCTGGGTCTGTCTAGTGGAGGAGCCCAGGGCCGTCTGGAGGTGGCCAGGCGTGACTATGTCCCTGGACGCGAAGTCTAAATAGCATGCCATTTTCACAAGTCAGGAATCATTTGATTTTTTTTTTTTAACCATTTGAAAAATAATAACCATTTTTAGCTTGAAAGCCATATTGAAACAGGAGTAGACTGAGTCCAGTGACCACCAGCAATGCTACTTCCTTTTTCTGGGCCTCCACTGTCCCATTCATAATAAAATGGGGACATTCTATGGTTGCCCCAAATGGTCACTCTGCAGGGTATGTCCCAAGTTGACGGACAGCCCCTTGGGGGCATGAAGCCCTGATGTTCAAACTAAGCTGTTATATTTTTCTATGAACTTTCCAGGGTTTTGTATGATTTTCTCTGCTGAAACTAGGGATCATCTATGAGATTAGAGCCATGACACGAGCTTAGTCTGGAGCGGCAGGGTGGGCACCCTGGACCTGAGCGGGGACTGCACCTTCTCAGTTCCCCAGCAGAGCCTGCAGCTCCCCAAGACCAAGGTAGGGGCCCCTAGACCTTTCTGGAACAAAAGCCAGGGATGCCATCCCAATCAGCCACTGACTCGCACACCCTCTTGGGGCATCTCTGCCCCCATGGCGAAGGTCACACTACTGAGGGTATCCGGCAGCACCCCATGCCTTAGGGGATAGGGGGCTGGGGAAAGAGAAGTACAGCCCTGAGAATCCAGAACCCTCAGATGTGGCCTCCACCTCCTCTAACCAGGTGGTCTGTGTGTGTGTGTGTGTGTGTGTGTGTGTGTGTGTGTGTGTGTTACCTGGGATCAAACTCAGGACTTGCACTTGCTAGGCAGGCACTTAGGCCGCTGAGCTGTCTCCCTAGTCCCATTTCCAGGTG
>NW_004524602.1:9584044-9623649 GCF_000260255.1 Octodon degus
GGCAAAGCAGCTACACCCTTCATGAATCTGGGCATAATCCCAGGCCTTGCGCCAGGCACACGGTGGACAAGAGCCACCCTGCTGGGTCAAGCACCACAAATGCCCCCCCGAACCTGCCTGGGGGACGTCCCTCCTCCCCTCCAGCCCTGGGACAAGGCCTGCTGACTCCATACAACTTTCTCACCCCAGGGCAGTGAGGCCCAGACAGAGGGGATCAGGTACGGGTGCAAAGTGGGGGCATCCAGCAGCTGTCTGCAGAGGAGGCTGGGGTACCCCGTTTTGGCCAGACTGGAACAGCAGTGCCCACCCTTTGCCACCCGCAGGCCTCGGCACAGATGCCACCAAAACCCTCATGCTCGCTTTCTCCAGGGCAGCCCAGCCACGCTCAGTCCCAGGCCCTGTGAGCACAGTGCCTGGTCACCTTCTCCCCAACCAACACATAGGCTCCTCACATCTCTGCCCAGTCTGGCCACTAGGATGAGTGGCAGGGACAGGGAAGCCACCTGCCAGGCCTAGCTATGGGTTTCTCTCCCCTTTTAGCTTTTATTGTATTTTATTTTTTGAGACAGGGTCTTACTATGCTGGCCAAGCTCAAGATGACCCTCCTGCCTCAGCCTCCCCTGGGCTGGAGTCAGGGGTTCCTCACCATGCTGGGCCTTCACACTCCCCTTAGAAAGGTCACAAGGAGCCTTTGGCACTCTGGGCTGGTGGCTTTGAGATCCACTCCAAACTCCAGACTTGATTTTCCAAACCCAGGAACCTTGACAAGGGCAGGATGGGTGCACCCTCAGGCCCCGGGTCCCAGCTTTGCAGAGCACCAGCCCTGGGCCTCACCCTTTCCGGCTGGGGTGCCAGCCTTAGCAAGGGCACCGGGCCCACAAATATCAGGAATTCTTTCCACCGAGGGCAACTGAGAAAGCGCTGGTTTCTGCTTTCCTGGCAGCTGCAGGCCATGCAGGAAAGATGTTTAATATGAAAACATCTCGCGAAGCACCTCAGGGTATATTTCCTGCACTGAAGAGGTAGCTCTTGGCAAAGGCTACTCTACCCTGACAAGCAAACTCTCGAGCCAGGCTCCGGATTGTTCTGGCACCTGGGGACAGCATACCAGGGGACAGGGCAGCCCAGGGCCCAGGCAGAGGGCTGCGATCAGGCTGGGTGCAGCCCAGTGACATTCACGAGCAGCAGTGTCATAGGTCTGGCCCACGAGGTGTCCTGGGGCGTCAGCCCTGGACAGCATTCCACACCCCGAGCCCCCCCCCCCATCACACAGGTGTCCTGCCCCTTAGCGAGTGGAGTGCTGCTCCTGCTTTGTTCCTACCCTGTGACTTCCCAGGGCAGGCAGAGAGGACATCTGCCAGACCTGAGAACCCACCTGATCATCCTGCCTTCCAGCTGGGTGACCTCCGAAAACTTCCCTACCCTCTCTGGGCCCCAATAACCACTTCCTTGAATTTGGCCAATAAAGCCACCACCTCGCAAGCTCACAGAGATGTGGGAAGGCTCCACAAGTGAATATGGATGAGCCACAAAGAAGGGCTGCATCTCTGTGGGAGCTTCTGGTCCCAAATATTATACAGGATGAGCTTTCTGTCTATCTGCTCTCTGTTCCTGACCGAAACTCACTCATTCATTATACAAACCATGGCCAGAACTGGTGCTCGATGGCCTAGAGGTTCCTCAGGCACCAAGTACAGCACGGAGTTCCCCAGCCACAGTGACCACATCCCCTCTGCTCTGTCCATTCCTCTACTTTTCAGGACAAGGAGATCACACCTGGATTCATCTTTCCTGTCATCTGAATGCAGCCTGTCATCTTCTTGGCAAGCTCCTAGTCACCCTACAAAATCCAGCTGAGAATCACCATCTCCACGAAGGATTCCCTGAATACCCACATTCCCACTCAAGCAGAGAGACCTGGCCTCTCAGACAACACACTCCCACTCTGCACTGCTTCGCTCAGGGTAGAGTTTGCTTCTGGAAAGTCATGAGAGGAGGTGCTGAGAGACACTGCAGGCCTGCAGCCCCAGCTCTCCGCCCATCTGTGAAGTGCTAAGGTGACAGCCCGGACCACACTGGCACTGAAGGACCAAAAGATCAGCTAAGCAACCAAGACAGTCGAGAATTGGCCTCGGGTCACCCAGAAGGGAAAGGCAAAGCTGAGCTCAGAATCACTGGATCAGGCATGGCGGCACACACCTGCACTGCCAGCTACTCGGAGGCTGAGGCACAAGGATCGAGTTTGAAGCCAATCTGGGTAATTTAGTAAGACTACTCAGTCTCTGGAAGGGGGATGGGACACCTTCTCTGGTGCACTGTCCATCCCAATCCAGCTTGGCTGGGCCCTCTCCAGGCAGGGCCTGTGCGCCTGAGCTGCATCCCTAACCCTAGGCCCTCTCAAAACTGCCTGGTCCCTCCCACGTGCTTGCGGAAGTCACTCCGGTCCTCCCGCGAGTGTGGAGGCCGAAGCTGAGTTCTCCCTTCCCTGCACAAGGCAAGGAAGCTGGGCTTTGCTGCGGTCAGGGGGTGGGGAGCAGACACACGGATGGAACCTTGGGGTACTCAACCCCGGGTTACGCCCCAAACCCTTATTTTATTTTAACTTTTACACAGGGTCTCGCTAGGCCTCGAAAGGAACTCAAATGTGTGCCTCAGCCTCCCAGAGTGCTGGGATCACAAGCGTGCGCCATTGCGCCTGGGCTTTGCCCGAGCCTGGCCGACCTCAGCCCCCTGCGGGCGTCCTGACCCCTGTGTGGGGAAGAAGGAGGGGCATGGGCTGCAACCTGAGCGCCCGCTAGGAGCGCCACACCAAACGTCTCTCCTGATCCCCAAGGCCAAACGGAGCCCTCTCCAGCTACCCTGGACTCCCAGCTCCCCGGCAGCCCTCTGTGGCCCACCAGGCTGGACGGGCACGTGCGCGCCCTGTGCTTAGTAGTAAGGTTTTAGTAAATCTCACTCAGGCCCCAGCTGCCACGTGCCTCCTCTCCAACACCTGAGCTTTCCTTTGTCCCTGAATGCACGTCGCAGCGGCAATCACCTCTCCCAGGAAGCCTCCTGCGCTGCGTCCTCCCCAGTGAGTCAAGCCCTTGTCCTGCCTCCCTCTGCGCCGCTTCCCACTAGCTGTGCGTGCGTGAGTAGCTCAAGGGTGGACAGGGCATCAGGTCCATCTCTGCCCCTCGCCCACTCCCTAGGACCCTGGTATGGCCAAGCCCGCCTGCACGGAGTCTGGCCGCTGCTGACTCACAAGGAACACTTCCCATTAGGGACAAGATCTGTATCACCCCCACTTCCAGGTGGGCGATCCGTGGGCGGAGCCACACAATTAGCCAATGCCAGAGCCTGCGCAGGAAACCACCCCCAGGGTCACGCCCCCACCCGGAACAAGAACGGGCGGTCGGCGATAGAGCTGAGAAGGGCACGGCAGACCCCAGGCCAGGTCACACAGCGCACGCGCGACCCTCGCCAGAGTAGCAAAGCGCACGCGCGGCGCGCCCTCCTCGCCACCCCGCAGTCCTGGCTGGACGCCGGTCACCACCGCCCAAAAGTCTCCTCCTGTCTCTGTTCCCAGGCCCTGTCTCCCGTGGAATGTGGCCGTGGGCAGACACATGGCTGGGAGAGGACACATGTGACATCCAGCTGCGACCCCACGGCTCGAGTCCCGCGTGGCCCCCTTCTCTCCCTGGCTCTTGCCCTGTGCAAGCCTTGGTCCCTCACTCCCACGCCACCAGAAAGGCCTTCTGGTTCCTGCACAGGCAGCTCACACTGTGTTTTCCATTCCATAGACTCTCGATTAGAGGATCAGGCATTCTGTGCTCAGCACTCTGCACCCTGCATCTGGGCTGGGACCCCTTCTCTCACCCTGGGCATAAACTCCCAGTCGCAGGCCTTCTGTTCTCCTAGCCCACAGAAGCAAATCCCCAGACCCTCCTGCACCAGCCTTCCCCTCACCCCCATCAAAAAAAAAAAAAAAAAAAGGATTGCCTAGCAGTCACTCTCACCTTCGTATGAATTTCTTTAACTAGTGCCTCACACCTAACTCCCCCAAACTAACCTGCAGTTCAGGAAAAGGGGAAAGACAAACAGGCCCAGGGACAGCAACCTAGAGCCTGAGTCAAACAAGAAACCCAGCGTCCAGAGGGCTCCCCAAAGGACAGCACCGGGCTTTTCATTCTACTATCATCCTGGCTCCCACACTGCAAGCAACTTTGGTGGAGCTGCCTGTCCCTGAGCTACTGCTTTCCTCCTGTGTTATGTGGGCGTCTTGTACAAGAGGCCGAGATGGACTGACAATGTCCTGTCAGCTCTTCGATCTCCCTCTGCTGCCCCGCCCTGCCACCAATGGGTCCTCACCTGCCAGCACCTGTGACCGAGCCCCCAACGTCCCTCAGGTGGCTGTGACAGCAGGACAGGGACTGTGGAGTAGTAAGTTCCAAACTAGGCTCAGGATACTTGCATATGAGACAAACAAGGGCAGCCTGCATCCCAGGTTCCTGGACACTTTGCTGGGACATAACGCCTATCTCCAGACACCAGAAGGCACAGCTCTTGGGGACCCCAGCCCCTGGCAGCTGCATCTGTGCTGTCCATGGGGTTTGACACTGGAAGCCAGGTCAGTGAGATATCCTGTCCCCTTGTCACAAAATCCCCTCCCTAGAACCCAAGTGAGGATAGGCCGCCCTGGACTCCACTCTGCCCCTTGGGTCTGGAATGGGGAGTCCTTGCTAGGGGAGGCTTGGGAGTCACAGGCTGGGATTCACATCCCAGCCCTCCTATGGACAATCTGAGCCTCTGAGCTGCTGGCCTGTTTCTGAAGCTACAGCCTGGGGAGAGTCCCAGCCATCTCGTAGGCTGGGGTCAATGTGCCAGATGTCACAGAGGTGGAGAACATCAACAGTCTCAGTACTGTGCATGTCATCTTCTGTCATTACTGTCACTGCCACCACTGCTGCCAGTCTCTGAGCATCAAGTGTCCCCACCTGACTCTCTGCCCCATCACCCTCCTGCCACCATTTGGTCTATCTTTGCAGTAGAACCTGGGGGTGCACCTGTCCCCTCTGGGCCTACCTCTATAAGTGTGACAGCCAGAGCAGCCCCCAGTCTGGAAGTGCAGGAGGGGACACACATCCTGCTAGGAAGAGGTATGGATGACCAGTGAGACAAATGGGCCACTCACTTCCCAAGGCCACCTGGAGCTCAGACCAAAGCCCGTTGAGATCTCATGCAGCCTGCCACAGGAAATCCCACATTTTTTCCCCAAATCTTCTGGACCCTTAGAATTCCAAGCCACTGAGTGCAAAATTTTTCCCCCAGAACAGGGGATTGAACTCAGGCCCTTGCGCTTGCAAAATATTTTTTAATGAAGCCACGCATCAAAATCAGCAGTGACTGCCTTGTTTCCCAGTACTAAATAGCCTGCTCTTTTTAGGGAGCAGAAATCCCAAACACTGCCTGACTGGACCTCCAAAGTAGCCCAACCTACTAATACAGCTGGGTGGAGGTGGCATCTGCCGCAGGCCTCCCAAGCTCTAGGGGGCGCTGTCTCCGGGAACAGATTGGAGGCAGGGCCTCTGGCAGGTGCTCTAGGGTATTCTCCTTCTGGCCGCCCACCCACAGCCCCAGCACACTGGGGTCACATGTGACTACCTGTAGAAAGACAGGTAGAAACACACACGCAAGTCGCCACCGTTACAGCAGGGCCAGGGGCCGTCCGAAGGGCCCATGATCTAGACCATCAGCACAACACGATCTGTCTCCATGAAAGTCTCGGGTTGCCCCCTGCCCCAAATGCCGTGGAGCTCACATAGGCGCAGAGGAGAAAGCAGGGACTGCACTGTGAGCCTCTCTCTGCGCTGGGCCCGGTGTTCAAGGGAAGGAGCTCAAAAGCAAAGTGGGCCCGGAGACACAGAGGAGAACAAAGCTACCCAATGAGAGGTGCCACCGGAGCCCAGGGGACAGACAGGAGAGGACCAAGGGGACCCGAACCCTGCACACGTGTGGTCAGAGCAGCCAGTCCTGTCCCTCCTGGAGGTGGTCACACAACCGGGGGAAGGGCTGGGGTCACAGCCAGGCAGCTGCGGACAGTCCTTTAGAGTGGAGGGTGACAGGCCGAACTCTGTACTGAACCCATTCATCAAAGGCCAGTGATCGAAAGAGAGTATACAGCGGTGAGGGACACAGACCCCGACGCACAGGCTCTCACGTCCCCCAAGTCCCCTTTCCTCTCGGGTCCCCTGCCCCAGAAGTCCCGAGCTAGTGTGTGAAGGGCCCCATGCAGGGCCTGGCATGCAGCAACACCCCTAATGGGAGATTTCTTCCTCGGGCTGCAGCATGGTGTCCCCGCACCACCAGCCGAGTCCCTCCGGACCCGACATCCCCAGTCACTGCCACCGCTTCCTCCATGTTCAGGGGTTCTTCAGGCAGCTTTCAATTACAGGAGTGGGGACTTTTGATTATCGAGGCACAGCCCCCGAATTAGGGACCCACACCAGGCTTCTCTCTGCTTCCTGTCACAGGCCCCAGTGCTCAGAGAGACAGGGGACCTCTGGCTTTGGGCAAAGGCCTCATTTGCCAGCCCCTCCCTGTGCTCCTCTTGCTGCACTTCCGCCCTGTTTGGACCCTAAATGTCAGTACTTCTTTCTGTGTGGGGATAGGAGGTAGATAAACATAGGGCAGAGTCCCATGCCATGCTGTCCACTACAGCGGGAAGATCCCCTGCCAGGTGACAGCTGGAGCCTGCTGGCCCCTCAGCCTTCCACAGGGACACCGCAGTGGGTTCCACTCAACTGTCCCTCAGCCAGGGGCACAGTGACTCGGACACTGACCTTCTTCCTATGCAAGGGGTAGGAGGAAGAGAACCCAAATGGGGAGGGGACATCCAAAAGACATCCGCCAAGCCCCTGCCACCTGTCTCTGGCCGCAGTTGAACACGCCAAAATAAATGCCAACCTGAGAATTCACCCAGAGCGGTGATGAGGGAGTTGGTGGCCTCCGTTTCAGTGTAAGACAATGTGGAATCGGACAGATCTGCAGGCAGAAAGAGAAAAAAAATACTTAGTTGGCTGGCAGGGCTGCATGCTCTGATGCATCCGTGTACGTGTCTGTGTGTGTGCGCACGCGTTTGCTTGTGTGGGTGTACACACGTGTGCATGTCTGTGTAAGTGCGTGCATCCAAGTGCTGGCAAAGGAAGCATAAGGTGACCCCTGCAACTTCTGTCAGCACGCTTAGTCTGCCCGGGATCACTGCGGCCCAGCCTGGAACTCTCCTGGTAGATGCAGGCTGCTGAGGTCCTGGTGTGTGAAAACATAGCCAAGAGCCCAAGTTCAGGGGCCTGAGCAAGTAGCAACTTGGCGCGTCCCGGGCAGGGTGAAATTAAGCCCCGAACAATTCAGAGTTGCTGTACTTAATTACAACCATTAAAATTCTTGAAGGTGTTCCTTCTTGCTTCCTTCCTTCCTTCCCTCCTTCCTTCCTTCCTCCTGCTAGAGCTGGGGAAACTGTTGGAACAAGCCACAGTCATCTTCACTGTGTCCCACTTACACCCCTCTAATTAAGGGCTCAACATTTGCTCCTAGATTAACTTTCTTCTCCCTCTCTTTCTCCTGCTCCTCTCCCCTGCTCCCAAGCACCCGCACATCCTTGTCACATAATTTTCAAGGCCTACACTGTTTGTTTGTTTGTTTTTTAAAGGTGCTCTTTTAAAAAAAAAAAAAGTAGCTTCCAGGCCTTCATGTGGCCTGCAGTATTTGCTTTCTGCCTGCAGGGCAGCGGGCTGGGGAGTGGAAATCCTTCCGTTCCGGAGCTGCTAACCTGACAGGCCACTGAGTTCTGGGACAGGCAGGCTTGAGACCTGGCTCCTGGGCCTGGCCCTCTGCTACCAGCGGGGAAGGGACAGAAGGGAGCAGGGAGGCTGCAGCCAGCGCCCCCAGATCCAGAGGGCCTGGCCCCACCTGGCCTACTAGAGCCCCAAGGGCCAGGGATTCCAGGGCCAGAACTGAGAGCCTGGGCCCGAGCTCGCTAGAAGGCCGCCTGCTCCTGTAGGAATTTTTTCCCTTTACCACATGGTCTGGAGAGCGGGAAGATGAAACATTAACCAAATCGCCTTTTTTCTTTTTCTTCTGCCGTACTTGCCAGATGCTGACTGGGTATTCTGGGTTTTATTTTGTTTTTTGGTCTCATGTGATCACAGAGGCTCAGAAGCAAACTGACTTTTTGTTTATGAAAAGCCGCAATGCAAGGAAAAGAAAATAATACCAAAAAAAAAAAAATCACACAAAGCCCTCAAACTATGTACCAGGGCACAAAAAAACGTCATCTGCTGGTCAAAGTAGTACGATGAAAATAGGGGCACATGGAAAATCGTTAAAATAAATACAAAGAAAAGCCCCTCCATGTGTCTGGAGGAACATCATAATAGACTTTTGCTCCTAATAACGAAGGTCCCCAAGTGCTCAGAGCCACTTCCACCAAGGTGGGGACACCAGGGGGCTGAGTCCCCAAGGGTGCTGCTGGCTCTCACCTTTCAAGGGTAGCAAGTCCTCCTCAGTCACCTTTCACAACGTTTCCAGAGGGCCCGAGGGGCAGCTCAAGATAAAAACAGTCCTGACTTGCACATCGCTGCCCAAGCCCCTAGGAGGCACTCGGTTCGAGCCTCGCCTCCCCAAACAGTGAACTCAGGGATGCTGCTCTTTTCTGTCAAAAGCTGCACATGGAAGAGCTTCAGCTTTCAACCAGACAGTTCGGAACAACTACGCCCTGGGTCTGTCTAGTGGAGGAGCCCAGGGCCGTCTGGAGGTGGCCAGGCGTGACTATGTCCCTGGACGCGAAGTCTAAATAGCATGCCATTTTCACAAGTCAGGAATCATTTGATTTTTTTTTTTTAACCATTTGAAAAATAATAACCATTTTTAGCTTGAAAGCCATATTGAAACAGGAGTAGACTGAGTCCAGTGACCACCAGCAATGCTACTTCCTTTTTCTGGGCCTCCACTGTCCCATTCATAATAAAATGGGGACATTCTATGGTTGCCCCAAATGGTCACTCTGCAGGGTATGTCCCAAGTTGACGGACAGCCCCTTGGGGGCATGAAGCCCTGATGTTCAAACTAAGCTGTTATATTTTTCTATGAACTTTCCAGGGTTTTGTATGATTTTCTCTGCTGAAACTAGGGATCATCTATGAGATTAGAGCCATGACACGAGCTTAGTCTGGAGCGGCAGGGTGGGCACCCTGGACCTGAGCGGGGACTGCACCTTCTCAGTTCCCCAGCAGAGCCTGCAGCTCCCCAAGACCAAGGTAGGGGCCCCTAGACCTTTCTGGAACAAAAGCCAGGGATGCCATCCCAATCAGCCACTGACTCGCACACCCTCTTGGGGCATCTCTGCCCCCATGGCGAAGGTCACACTACTGAGGGTATCCGGCAGCACCCCATGCCTTAGGGGATAGGGGGCTGGGGAAAGAGAAGTACAGCCCTGAGAATCCAGAACCCTCAGATGTGGCCTCCACCTCCTCTAACCAGGTGGTCTGTGTGTGTGTGTGTGTGTGTGTGTGTGTGTGTGTGTGTGTGTTACCTGGGATCAAACTCAGGACTTGCACTTGCTAGGCAGGCACTTAGGCCGCTGAGCTGTCTCCCTAGTCCCATTTCCAGGTGGTGTCTTCACCCACAGCCAAGCCCATTCTGTGGCCCAAAGGGTGTTTACTCACATCAGTGCCCACAGCCCACAGAGTCCCCAGGTCACCAAGGCACTGTCCTAGGGCTGCCAGCTCCAGCACAGCCCTGCTCAAGCCCCACACTGAGGACTGCTGGCCGGATGGAAAACAGGGTAGAGAGCAATCGTTCCTAAAACCTGCATGGATCTCCCCGAAGTATGAGCTGATTAGTTAACCCCAAGATTTTATAGAAAACATGCCCTGCTCTGAACTGACCCTGGTTAAAATGAAATGGCCAGCAGGGTGTGGGGACGCACGCCTATCATCCCAGCACTCAGGAGGCTGAGGCAGGAGGATCACCATGAGTTCAGTGCCACCCTGGGCTGCATAATGAGTTCAGGAGCCGCCTGAACTACATAGGGAGACCTTTTCTCAAAACAAGAAAGAGAGGGAGAAACACAGCTCCTTCTTACTAAGACTTGGCAACCCACCTGTCACACTGCTAATTAATTCACTTTACAGGAGAACAAGGGGGGGGGCACACACCAGGATCCCAGCCCACCCCAAAGCTCTGCTTCAGTCAGATCCCACTCACTCCCACGGTGGTGTTTAAAGGTCACACGAAGGTTAATGATGCGCCCTGGAATTCCCAGATGTAAACAGCCCTGCAGGGAGTCAGCTTGGGCCAAGGATGGGAGCGTTTGCAAAGCTTCAGCCACCTCAAGTCACACACCCTGCAGCCCAGAGGACACTTACCCAGTGGCTTGTACTCTTCGGGAGGAGACAGCCGAGAGTAGGGGGGTGGTGGTGATTCTGGAAGGCAAGAGAGCTGGTCACTGCTGGGGTTCAGACCACGGTTCTTCGTGTGTTTATATTTTTTATGGCTCGCGCTCTTAGGGACAGGGCCTCACTACATAGTTCAGGCACAGCTTGAACTCACTATGTAGTCCAGGCTGGCCTCGAACTTATGATGACTCTCCTGCCTCAGCCTCCCCAGTGCTGGGATCAAAAGGGTGCACCCCCACACCCAACACTATTTTAATGATTAGTTTCCTCAAATAATAACCTCAGCTCTCAGCAAACCGTCCATTTCTCCCACCACCTCTGCTCCCCAGAAGGACTAGAATAGGTAAGGCCACCAGCCTGGGGTACAGACAGATCCAGGCTCAACCCTCACTCCACCTCGGAAGGCTGTGTGCGCTCAAGCAAGTTCCTGCACCTCTCTGAGCCTGTGTCCTCTACTATAAAGTGGGGATAAGGACCAAAGGCCGCCCAGTTTTCCTGGAGGGCAAAATGGGATAAAGTGAGCAACATGCGCAGCTCAGCTCAGCTCCTGCCGCTATAGGAAAATGCGTCTGGGAGAGGGATCTGCAATTACGACCCAAGGGCGGGAAGGAGTGCCAGGGAAGTCAAGGCCAGTGGTGGCACGTGAAATACGGGGTGCTGAGTTCAGTGTGAACTTGGGGTGAACATGCATCATGCTGGTAGTACAAGCACAGTCCCTGCAATGCTTCGGGTTTGCTAAACTAAAGTATGTTTGTGCCAGGCGTAGTAGCACACACCTGTCATCCCAGCACTGGGGAGGCTGAGGCAGGAGGAACACTGTGAGTTCCAAACCATTCTGGGCTCTATAGTGAGTTCCACACCAGCCTGAAGTACCCAGCAAGTCCCTGCCTCAAAAAGCAAACATGTACACACACACTATATACATATATAATTTAGCCGGGCATCTAGCAGTTTATTTGCTAAATTTGGCAAGCCTCATCAAAGCTGAGGGTCCCCAGATTTGGAAATCTGTTCCTAAACAAGAGGCATCAGAACCAGCATCCCAGGGGAGGGGGCAGGGCTGGCCCCAGGAGACACCTGGATAGGAGGCTTTGAGCCTCACACCCGGGCCTCAGTCTCCCTGGCTGGGAGGAACAGGCACAGGTTTGGATCCGGCCTCCAGCTGGAGCTCTGTGAGTCCTCATGGACACAGTGCTTCCTTCCTGCTTCCTGCTTCCTTCTGCGTTTCCCTTCATTGCCTATGCTGCACTCTCTGAAGAATCTCAGCCTCTTGCTTTAGGGGAAGTAACAATTTACCAAACTAAGTAACAATTTGCATGAATGAAATGACCCTTCATTTTCCATATGTGAAACTCCACACTGTCCAATCACCGCTGCAGGTGAGCCAGGCCGCCATAAAGTGGTAATGACTATTATTAGGCAGTATCAGGAGCCACACGGGGTAATGAGTGTTTTTTCACAATTATAATGGGGCACAATTAGCTGTGCTCTATACACCCCATCAGGCTTCGCTGCTCCTCCAACCTGCCTGGCTGGCCAGGCTGAAGGCTGGGACCAATGCTGTGGGACAGAGCTTAAGAGGGGACTCAAAAGGATGTCACCCTTATCCTCCCAGCTTCATACTGTCCTTTACTCTTAGGGAGAGGGGTGGTGAGACAGGATCTCCATATATACTGCAAGTGCCCTTGACCTCACTTTGTAGCCCAGGCCAGCCTCAAACGCTGCAACCCTCCTGCATCAGCCTCCCAAGTGCTGGGATTACTATATAGCCATGTGCCACCATGCCCAATTTTCTACTGTGTTTTATTCTTGCAGACGTGAGGTTCAAAGTAGTGCACCGTGCTCATCAGACGATTGTGTTTACTTAACCGTTTCTCAAAATATAAAAATAAGATGACATAGATATCCCTATTTTACACATGAGGAAATTGACCTGCCCCAGCCCCCAGCCTTCTGGTGGAGCTAGGACTGGTACCCAGGCCTGGAGGTCCACGAGACAATGATCCTGGGGATGACAGTGATGCCGAGAGCATGGAAGGGGACCCACAGGAGACCTCAACCAAGATGCAAGGGGGAGGCTCTGCCAGCACTGTTCTCAGAGCAGAGCTATGCCAGGTCTCCGGCCTCTCACCTTCTCTGTCACCCTATGCACAATTCAGAAAATCAGCCATGGGGCCGGGGAGATGGCTCAGTAGAATAAGTGCTTGCCTGGCGAGCACAAGGGCCTGAGTTCAATCCCCGGTTCCACCAAAAAAAAAAAAAAAAAAAGAAAAGAAAAGAAAATCAGCAATGGCAAAATGTGGTTACATTCACCCAGCTCGCTGGCTAAGGCCCAGTGGCACGTGGAGTGGCACTCCAGGCATCTGTCCCCAGAGGCGAAGCCAGGCAGCATGGCAGGGCAGTCAGGGCACAGCCACTGTTAGCAATGCCAGCCTCTCTGGTAGGGCATGCAGACCCGAAAGCTGGAAGGCAGAGGGCAGCTAAGGCTCATGGAGAAAGCTCCAGGCCCTGGAGTTGGCACCCACCCACTAAGGCCACACCTGGGCCAGGAGCTTCTAATGTCATCAGGAAGACAGAAAGAAAACCTAGGAGCCCACAAGGCAGACATGCCAGCTAGGGAGGGGCAGAAGGGCACCAAGGGGGCTTTGCCAACCGTGCCCCCAATGACCCCTGCCACAAGGTCTGAAGAGAACCATTCAAGCATTTCTCCAAGGAAGCGGACTTGGGGGTCAGCATGCACGTCCCACTCCTTCCCTTAAGCCATATGGCACCTGACATCCAGGCAGGGAAAGGACCCGAGGGAGGCCACACATGAAGGCAGCTGCAGATGTCTCTCCCTGGTGCCCAAACCAAGGGGGATCAAGACCAGATGATCTTTTTAAAAAGTTTGTTTGTTTGTTTGTTTGTTTGTTTGTTGAGGTATCATTCCCAAACCATGACATTTGCCCTTTGAAAGCAAGCAAGCAGTTTAGTAGTTTTTACTTTATTCAAAGGGCTGTGTGACCACCGCCACAATCTAATCATAGGACATTTCCAACACCACAGGGAGAAATCCTACCCCTACTAGCAGTCACTTCCTACACCTGAACCCCAAACCCTAGGCAACCACTCTTACGGCTTGTGTCTAGCTGGCCCCCAAAGCCTCATGCAGTCATAGGTGGGGCTTTCCCTGAGCTAGGCTGGTCAGGAGTGGGTGACACTGGGCTTAAGGGTGGGTGATTACTGATCAGTCCACTGCCCTAATCCTGGTAGCCCAGACAGAATATAAAAGTGGCCAAAGGCAGCTGCTAGGATCCCTTGCTTCCTTTGCTACCTTCTGCGTGCTCTGCTATGAGCTGTCACCTCCGCGATGCCCCTCTGCACCACCCTGCCTTGGAGCCAGCGTCTACAAACTGAGCTAAATAAACCGTTCCTTCCTTAACCGATGGGTGTTAGGTATTTTATCTCAGCAAGAAGAGGAAAGTAACTAAGACGACCGCTAACCTTTTTGTCTCTGTAGATTTGCCTATCCTGGAAGATTCATGAAAACGAAATCACAGAGCTGTACCCTTTTGTGGCCCACTTCTTTCACTTAGCAAAGCGCTCTCAAGGCTCGGCCATGCTGTAGCCAGAGCAGTCCTTCCTTACTCAGGGCTCAGTGCTATTCCATTGTGTGGATGTACCACATGTTATGTATCCACTCAGCAGCTAATGGGCACGTGGGCTGCTTCCACTCTCTGCTGTTACAAATGGCATGCTCTGAATAATACTAGATAATTCTGGATAATTCCTAACTGCCGCTCCCACTCCACTCCCACACGGAGTCCGGGGACAGGAACTCAGGTCAGGTAGGATACCCCGGGAGGGATGCCTGGTGGATGAGATAGTGTCAGAAGGGAAACTGAGTCGCCACCAGGCCCTCTGCCCACCTCTGTCTCAGAAGATGCCCTGGTACTTGCCCTGTAAAAGTTGGAATAAGGATTTTTTTTTTTTTTTGGTTCCTCGAATGCCTTCAGGGCACTATTGGCCAGCGGGAGAGGTGTGAGGTTCGAACTCCAGCAACCTGAGGCTGACAGCTTTGTGGAAGCAGCCACTTAAAGGCCTGAGCTAGGGCCAGGCCCCCTGCCCTGTAAAAGTTGTTGAGAGACTGAAATAACTCATATGTTCTACACTATTTCCTAGAGCCCTCAGGTTCTTCTGCAGGTCACAGGCAGAGAGAAGAGAGAGAAAACTAGAGAGAAAAAGACCTCAGAAACTGCCCTGCTGCCCCCAGTCCAGTCTGAGTTTTCCATGTCAGGGATCTCCTCCCAACTTCCTCCTGAAGCAGGCAGCGGGGCCAGGATCTAGGATGCACCCTAGGCTAGCCCAGCCCACCCAGCCCAGCCCAGCCCAGCCCAGGCCACGGCAAGCCAGTCCCACCTCCACTCAGTGCCCCCCCTGCGAGGGGGGTGGGAGCTGAGCCTTCTGGGATCCCGACCTGCATTTGGAGCCAGGAGCTGGTTCACAGCCGCTTCTGTGGCTGGCCACCCTTCAGCCTGGGACTGCACCTTCTACCTCCATCCCAGTAGCCCAGCATCTTGCTTGGAAAGAAAGTCTGGAGCCTCCCAGGGCCTGCCAGGGTGCCTCCCTGGATGGCTGGGGAGGGGACCTGTCTCCTCCTCCCCCAGAACCTAGGGCCTCCACCAAGCCCTGGACTGGGAGAGCAGAAAAGGGGCCCCCGCCACTTTAAGGCCAGCAGAGCCTAATTGCCCAGATTTCCCCGGCAGCCAGATAAACAGTGAGGCCGGCTGGCGCCAGTGAGAGGCAAACTGCACATTATCACCCCTTCCTCACCTCCAGGAGGAGCGAGGAGGAGCAGGCATGGCCTAGGCCAGGCGGGCAGGGCTGAGAAGCCCAACTTGAAATTGATCTCATTTCAAAGGGACAACGCCAGGCCAAAGCAAAGGAAAACTTTCGAGCCGGTCTAATTCCTCCAGTCCTGGCCTGGGAACCCTGTGTTTTCCTCTGAAGCCTCCTCCAGTGGGTTAGCCATTTCTCTCCCTCTCTGTCTCTCTCTCCCTCTTTCACTCCCTCTCCCTGTCTCTCTTTCCTGAGCACAATTTGGATAATAGTAATTTACTGAATATAATTACAGAAAAAAAAAAAAAGTGGTGCCGCACAGAGCAGGAGACTTATTCCAAAGTTAATGGATACTTTCGGGAGAAAGGAGCTCTATAAACACAGGTCAGAGCTGTGATTAAAGTATTTCTCCACATTTCCGTCCACATAGGCACCCACGAGCTCAGCTGCCTATGCCCCGAGCAGGGTGGCAGAGGGGGCCTAGGGACGGTGCCCAGGACACAGCCTAATCCCAGTTTCCAGGACAAGGCAGCATGAACAGGGCAAACAGAAGGGAGAAGGACCCCTCCCTGGAGGCTGGAACCCCAAGCATGCAAATGGAGCAGAGAGGGGCATTGCAACGCAAGTGCCAGGTGAAGCTGATGGGCCTGAACAAGCCAGGCTCTGAACCCCAAGGGGTCACAGCAGCCCAGGAAGGGGCCCTGGCGTTGAAGCTTCCTGTAGCCTGAGGCGTGAGGACACAAGTGACTGCTGATGCCCTGGGCCTGCTCTGTCCCAGCAGAGCCATAGCTACGTGCGCCTGCCCAGCCTTGGGAGCCAAGCAGATAGATAGCTAGGTGGCAGGAGGCATGGTGGGCAGTAGAGGCTCGCCCAGCTCTGGGTCCCAGAGAGGCAGTCCCTACAGCTGTCCCACGGTGGCTGACTTGGAAGCCACCTGCTAGTGGCCAGCACAGAGACAGGGCAGTCAAAGGGGGTGCTGCAGGCCCTGTGACAGCGCCTCCTTCTGGAGAGGGGACAGCAGCCAAGCCCCAAGGCTGCCTCCAGAATTAGATGCAGTGTGTTCCTAAAGCCACCCACACTGACCTGTAAGACCATGGAAAGGGAAGGCAACTGTCCAAGGTCAACTTGCTGGCTTCAGGCTGGGCAGAGCCCAGGACCAAATTCCACGGGTCTGCAGCTTGCCAGGTGGCCCTCAGACTGTAGTTGCCCATGGCCACCAAATGCACACCAACACCCAGGCCAACAGGAGCCCGAGTGGGTCTATCAGCACCTCCAACTTTCTGTGCTCCTCCCTTCCTGACCACCCACCTGAGGGCGCCTGGCCCATGGCCACCTGGCCACCCTAGGACAGAGGTGTGGCACTCGCCAAGATGATCCCGTTACACATTACCCACACACAGCACTACTGGACCTTCACGCCACTGATCTGGCCCTGTCCGCTTCCCTTCTTCCTATCTCCTGGACCCAGGGCTCAGAGCCTACTCACATTCCCATTCTGCCCACTGCAGTGCCCACAACACTGCCTGGCACACTGTAAGTGCTCGACCCACACTCATTGGGCCACCAACATGGTGAGAGAAACAATGCCTGCCAGGCCCTTCTAGAAGAGGAGTGGGCCTCACTGTCCATCAACAGGGACCAGCCAGCCACACTGGGGTCACCTTCCTCAGGGACAGGGAGAAAACAGGGGTAGCAGAAGCAAGAAAGTACCTTCCAAGGCCGCTGTTAGTAAGAATAAGGTACACGGAAAGCCAGTGTGGGCCACGGGCCACGGCCTGCCCAGACCAATACATACTGGAGTAACTGGTGATCCAGAGTAGCTCCCCAACAATGCACCAGTTTCAGGAACCACCACAGGGGGTGGCTAGGGAGGGGCACCTGTTCCCTTCCAGCCACTACTTGCCCCACACATTCATGGCACCTGGAGATGACCAGTCCCAAATGCACCTTCCTCTTCCTAGGTAAGCGGGGGCTGAGGATGCTGACTTTGCGCAGGGAGAACTCGGAGCTCTCCCAGGGCCCATAGCCTGGAACTCTGCCCACCCCTTCCCTACAAATGAGTCTGTGCTGCCTTAAGGGACTGGCACACACCTCTCCCAAAGCGCCCTGCAGAGCAGAGCTTAGAGCTGGGGCTGCAGGCTGCCACCAGCCAGGGGCCTCCTGAGCCCTCACCTCTGCTCTAGCACCTGTCCTCAGGTAGGCAAAGGGGTGGGGTGTGCAGGAAGCCCAGGAGAACAAAGAAGGGGCAGTTCTCTGGGGGCAATAAAACAGCTGGCTTCCTCCCTACTCTAAGATGCCTTCAGGACCTCGGCTCCCTAGGAAACCTGAACCCAGTCTGGAGAATATCGAAGATGGGGGACACTGGACATTGCACACCAAGGGATGCTGGGAAGGAGATGGGTCACCCTGCAAGAGCTTTGCTCCCAGGTACACAATAGAATGAGTGGAACATCTTACCACAAAGCCTTCGACTCTGACCAGTTTGTCTACACCGTTTCACAACTTACAGACCCTCGGATACAAAAAGGTACAGCAGTACAGGAATACACACGCACTCAAATGCCAGAAACCCAGATGCGGAAATGGGTGCCACCGATTTCTGTGACCCTCCTTGGCCTGCCCTCCCCATTCAGGGACTGAAGCCGAAGCCCAGAAGGCGGCCCTGAAGCTGCACAGAGCAAACTCCAATGTGTGCGCTTTTAGGTTGGCTAGAACCTTAACCTGATGTGCTTTGCCGAGCTTGCTCCGACAGCCCCTCCCCAGGGACCTCCACCTACAGGGGCGGCCTGGCCCACAGGGTCCTGGAAGCAGAGCCCAGGGTGCTGAAGCGGACGGGCCAGGAGGGTGCAGCGGCCCTGCATATGTGCGCGCGCGCTCACCTGGCCCGCAAAGCCGACTGAAGTGGTAGGGGTTGCAGCACACGGTGGGGCCGTCGGCGGCGGCGGCGAAGCTGTGGCAGCCGCACAGAGGCTTGAGCTCCACGGCGTGCTGCAGGTCGGGCCAGCGGAAGAGGCGGCCGAGCAGCAGCTGCGGCGGCGCGGGCTGGCCGCCCAGGCGGAGGTCAGCGCGCGGCACCAGCACGCAGCCGCCCGGCACGCCGCCGCGGGACTCTACGGCCTCCAGCAGCGTGTCCAGCGAGCGCTCCTTGAGCCGCTTCAGCAGCGAGTACGTGACGGTCTTCAGCTCCCGCTCCAGCAACAGCAGCCGCGAGCGGCCTTCGCGGCTCCGCCCGCCGCCTGCCGGCTCCGGGCCCGCCCCAGCCAGGGGTTCGCCGGCGTCCTGGGGCGCATCCGCCTCGGCGTCCCGTTCCGAGAAGAGACAGCAGGTCACCGTCTCGCAGTCACTCTCGGGCAGCCTGCCCGGGCCTCCTGGCTCCGCCACGTTCAGCGGGGAGCCCCCAGCGCCGGCCCCCGGCTCCGACATGGGCCTAAGGGGGCCCCCAGCGCGCCGGCGCCTGCCTGCGCCCTGGGCGCCGCGCGGTCCCACCTCGTCCCAGGGCCGCCGCGGGGCTACCGGGCGGACGTCGGGGCGGCCGCAGCCTGCGCCCTCTCGTGCGCGCGGGGCCAGCTCTGCTCGGCTACCCAGGCTCCCATCCTCGTCTCCTCCTCCTCCTCCTCCTCCTCCTCCGCAGCCGCCGCCTTCCTCCCGGTCGGGGACCACACGACTTCGCCAAAGTCGCCGCACCAGCCCCGAACGTTTGGACCTGAACATACGATATCCTTTGGCGCCAGGGGTGGGGGGGCGGCGGTCTCCAGTTACCAGGGGTCCGTTCCCTCAGCGAGGCGCCGGCTGCGCGGGCCGCAGCCCCGCATGAAGCTCCGCCGCGGGGCGCCGTGCAGAGCGCGCGCGGCCCGTCGTTGAAGTGGCGCAGCGGGGCCGCAACATGAGGGAGCTCGCCGGGACGGGGCGGCCGGGAACACGCGAGCGCCGAGCCGCAGCCCGCGCGGGGCCGGCGGTTGCACGCACCGGTGCGGCCGCGCTGCTCAGCTCCGGCCCCCGCGCGTCGGGGGCGCTGCAGGCGGCGCGAGGCTGGAGAGACCCCGCATGGGCCCTGGAGCCTCCAGAAGTTGCGCGCTGGTCCGTGAGCACAAAGCGCTCGCGCGGAAGCCTGAAAGGCTCTGCCTTTAAAACCTAAGCGCTTCAATGCATGGGCTCTTCCTGAAGGCTCCAAAAGGCAGGCTTGTGGATACCCTCAATTCCCTGCAAAAAGAAAGGGGAAGGGGCAAAAAGGAGGGGGAGGGAGAAAAAGAAATCCCAAACAAAACCCCACTCCCAGGGCTTGCATGCACGAAAGGCCAACTCGCGTGTCGGGTCCCAGGCGCTAGATGCACTTGGAGCGAGTTACTCCGGAATGTGGTGTCAACAGAGCTAGGAGCTGTAAAAACCCCAGAGCTGCTGGGAATCCTTAATTAAAAATGCAGTCCGGCGAGGCAGAGGTCGCAGCCCGCCCCACGCTGTGCTCGGACGCTTCGGGCGCCGCGGCTGCCGAGGTCGCCCCCCCTTCCCCCCGCCACCAAAGTGCCTCCCGGCGGCCCCGCGGTCCCGGCGAGGCTCGGCGAGGCAGCGGCCAGCGGCTCTTTCTCTCAGCTCGACTCTCTCTCTCTCTTTTTTGTTCTCCTCAAACGCACAGTGAGGGCCCCCGGAGGAGCGCCGTGGAGTCATTGGCTGCCTCCCATCATATGCCAGTCTAGACACTTTGGCGGCTCCGCGGCGCTGATTGTTGCGCAAACAAGGTTTCAAGTTTCTTAACTCTTAAAGGAGAACACGTCCCATTGCAATACCCAAGGCTCCGAGGGGCCGGTTCCCGGGGCGGGCCGAGCCAGGGCCTCCGCCCCACGCCCGCCCAGGCACCCCCGCCCTTGGTCTGACAGCGCCCGCGGCTAGCTTTCGGGCCACCCCCGGGCACGGATGCGCGCGAGCACCGGGACACGCGCGCTCACAGGCACCCTGGGCTGAACGCACCGCCGGCGTGCGCGCCCGGGCTCTGAGCACCCACCGAATCTCGGACGCGAACGGGACGCCCGGCTTCTCCTCTCCCTGATGCCTGAACTTACAAACACGCGTTGCACTTCAGAGTCGTATAAACCCCTGCCCCGGTGCGGGCCAATAAAAATGGGTGTGCGTGTGCTGCTTTCCTGCCCAACATCTCCGGGGAGCTGGGTCAACGGATAGGTTGGGGTGGCGGGACCTTCTGTGGCGGCGCCAGGGCTGCGAACTCCCTGAGCAGAGTCGGGGGGCGTGGGGCCCCGCGCACTAGGGGCGGAGGGCCGGCTCGCCCGAGGTGGGGACTTGGAGAGGGTGGGAAGTGTGTCCTTGATGACTCTACTGGGCTTCCCGAACCCCCGGCGGCGGGCTCTGCCTGCTCCCTAGGAAGGGCTGGGGCTCAGGAGTTGCCCTCCCCAGCAAGGGACAGAGGAAAATGGGGGTGATGGGGGACGGGGTTGGGACACCAGGCGCGGGAAGGGTTAAGCCCGCTCGGGTCCTGGAGCCGGCGCGGCGGGGTACCTCCTCGGGCGCGCTAGCTAGTCCGAGGGTGGCAAAAGTTCAAGCTTGTAAAGTCGGGATTGGTCCCGCGCGGAGGGGGAGAAAAGGCCTGGTCCCCCCTCCCCCTCCCGGGCGTGGCGCCGATTGGCCGGGCCGCGGGGCCGGCCCCGCCCTCCCTAGCGCGCGGCGGTCCCACCCACCCCCGGCGCGGCGGCCCCGCCCCTTTCCGGGCAGGAGCCCGGCCCCAGCGCTCAATGAAAGAAATTCCGCTACTCTCATTGGCCAGCGGCTGGGCGCCTGGCCCCGCGGGGCCAGTGGGCGCCGGCGGCGCGCGGGGCTCCCTCGGGTACCCATGCTCGAAGCCGGCGGCGGTAGTGCGCGACGGGGGCACCCTGGGCTGCCCCGGTCTGTGCACGCGGCAGGGGTGGGGGGTGGGGGAAGGGCGCTGTCTGCAGGGAGGACCCGGAGCCTTACCTGGGCCCAGGTACTCTGCGTGCCACGCTGGCCAGAGAGATGATTGCCCTCCCGGATGAAGAGAGGGAGAAGGAACCACCCCGCGCATATTCTTTCCTGCTCTGGCCACGTCCAAATAGCTCCCCTGGAGATGCATGCTTAGAAATGCGGGTCCAGCTGCCCAGGATCGTGAAGACCGTAGGAAAAGTTGCCTGCAAATAGCAAGTCAGGAGAGAGTACCCCAAAACAAAGTCACCCGCAGTCTGAAGTCACTCCTAGTCCTGGGACAAAGTAATACATTTTAATTTCTTTCTGTTTTCCCAAACCGGGGTCTCACTACACATCCCAGGCTGGCCTTGAACTCTATGTACTGTACAGCCTGGCCTTGAACTCACAACCTTCCTACCTCAGCTTCCCAAATGTTGGGATTACAGGCCTGCACCACCACCCCTGGGTAAATTAATGCATTTTAAGATGCAAAAAGGAAATTAAACATAACATATGAAATTCTTTGCTGCTTCAGATGCCAATTACAGTGTGTGGTTCCTGGCCCTGTACTTTGGGCAAGACAATGGCCCTAGCTTTACCAGGACTCTGTCAGTCGCAACTCAACAGTGTTATTTTTCTCCATGTCCAGATGAGAAAACCTAGGTACAGGAGCTTGCCCATTTACTTCCCCTCTGAAAGGTGAGCACAGCAACAAGTGTGCCCACCCCGACAGGCAGGAGTCACATGTGTCTCCGGTGTCTCTCACACACGCACGCCCTTGAGGGCAGGAGTTTTCCAAATGCAGCTCTGGGGGCCACCTATATGGGACCTGCCAGAGCCAGCTGTCACAGGGAGAGGGTGGCACAACTTGGGGTTAGTGGTGGAGCAGAAGAGGTGGGGGCATCAGAGGAAGTGAGGACATAAGTAGGCACCTGTGGGCCTCCTCTGGGGCAGAGAGGGTTCCAGGAGACCTAGCTCATTCCCCTGAGGAAGGTGTGCTCTGCGCCCTGCCTCTAGGAACCTTTCTGCAGAGAGGGCCCCAGTGGCCCCAGCCTGTGTCCAGTTGCAGGCCCAAGAAATAACTGCTCCCTGCTGCCTTACCTGGGCATAAAATCAGCCAAAATTTGCCTTCTGGTACTGACTGAGCCCAGTACTTCCCTCCGCCTCAGGTCGCCCTGTCTGCGAAGTGGGGTAGGAGTCACAGTGCGGGTGGTTGCAAAATAAATGACGAGAGGACCAGAGCTGCCCTCCTTGCCCACTGCTGAGTGCCAGGAAGCGTCAAAGGGCAGGCAGCAACAGTCTCCCCACACACCCTGTCCTTGGGTTCCCAGGCCTGGCGGCCCATGCCTGACGTGCGTGTGGCCACTAGAGGGCGCCTGCAGCGGCAGGGCTCCCAGCTTCTGGCTCGGGACACCCAGGCTCCCAGACAGGCAGCCAAAAATGCAAGCTGCAGTGTGCTGTGGAGGCATGGATGGAGGAGGAGAGCACCGTGCGCACCTAGGTACTCCTCCCTCCATACTGTGCCTGGGGCTGGGCCGGTCTCAGAGGCCAGCACCACCACCCCTCCCTCCCAGGATCACCACCAAGAGTTTGTGCCTCTCAGACCCATTGTTTAAGAGGATGAAATTAAGCGGTTGCATTTTCTTCTAGTCACGTTGCCAGTAGGGGGCAGAGGTGAGACCTGAACCCAGGGCTGCTGGAGGTAAGTGTGAATCTTAACACCTGCTCTAAGGAAAGCACACTGGTCCTTGGTCCTGGGGAAGCGTCCACACTGGCTGGGAAAACAAGAGCACAGAACACAAAACAGAGGAAATTTTGCCAGGCAGAGCTTGCTGTCGTGTGGCATGGAGAGGCAAGATCAAGGGCCGCTTTGTACAAACACAGACGTTGCAACCACCTCTTGTCCTGGGTCTTTTGTTTTTATGTTATTTTGATACAAAGGCAAATCAAGTTGCCCAGATTGAACTTGAATTTGGCATTGACCTGCCTCAGCCTCCAAGTCTGGGATTACAGGCAGGCCTCAACATGCCCTGCTCAGGGCAAGGTCTGGATGGTAGGGGAGGGGTGGCCAGCGCATTGTCTTTCAAGAATTACAGGGCCAAAGGTGGCAAGCACAAGGTGGGCATGCCTGATATAGCCCAGGGCATTGGAAAAGCGGCCAGGCAGAATTACCTGGTCAAGCGACCTGGTCAAGAATTACCAGGCAGATTGGGGTCACATAGGCCATTGTTGGGTCTTCGGGCTGTATTTTCAGTGGATGGGCAGCCCTTGTTCCAAGGGGGGTGGGGAGAGACAGGACACGCCTCCTGGTGCTGTCATCATTGGTTGTTGCAGTATCAGACTGGAACCCAGGACCTGACGCCCGATGGGCACTCCCTGCAGCACCAACTTGCACCTCTCCAGGCCTCAGCTTTAACAGGCTCCCCCTAACGGCCGCGCGGGGAACAGCATGCAGGAGGTCGCTGCCCTGGCCCAGGCTGCGGTCTGAGTGGCTTGGACCACGGTGAGATCCGTGGAGGCTGGGAAGCAGCAGTGAAGCCTGCACGTATTTATTACCAGTCACCGAGAGACAAGCTCCGTGGTGGTACATGCCTGTAATCTCAGCCACCCAGGAGTCTGAGGCAGGAGGCTCAGAAATTTGAGACAGCCTGGGTAATTTAGCAAGATCCTCTTTGAACATAAAATCATAATTTTTTAAAGGACTAGGCATGTAGCTTAGCAGTAGAGCACTTGTTTAGCGTGCACAAGAATTCGATCTCTAGTACCTCATGTGTGCACGCGCGCACACGCACACACACACAAAGTCACAGTCACTAAGCAGCCCATGTCCCCAGCCCCTTTTGCAGGAAGCTCCTTCTCCCAGCCCTCAGGGAATGGTTTGGAGAAGCAGGTATTCAATGCCCCTCCACAGTGCCTGAGGGTGACGTGCCCTACCGGCTGGCTGCAGGACCCCATTTCCCTTCTCCTTTCTACTCCATGGACCCAAACAGGACAGGGCCTGCTCTCCAGCATGCTTGGGGCTCCTAGGCACGCCACCCTCCCGACACTGTGGGGCCCTCTTCTGCCCAGAATGTCCAGCCTTCTTTTCTTCTGAACAGTTCTTCCTCTCTGCAACCAGGGCCCAGCCCAAGGCTCCCACCCTTGTGGGCCCAGCAGATCCGTTCATCGCTCCTCCCTCCTTCACACCCATCCAAGACACTTGAAAGAGCAAAGCCTAAAGCCAGATGTGGTGGCACACACCTGTCATCCTAGCCCTCAGGAGGCTGAGGCAGGAGGATCGCTGTGTGTTTGAGGCCAGCCTAGGCGACATAGTGAGACCCTGTCTGAAAAATTTTAAGAAAACAAAAGGGGGCTAGTGAAATAGCTCCGCAGACTAAAGTGCCTGCTTAGGCAAGCTTAGGCAAGCACAGGGACCAAGGTTCGATCCACAGCACCACATGCCATGCCAGCCCTGCCCCCAGGGTAGAGTGAGCCCGGCCCAAAGCAAACAAACAAGTAATAGTAATAAGAGGAAAGGTATTGGTACACTTCACTTCATCAACATGGAATCCAGTTTTGTTGTTGTTGTTGTTGTTGTTTAAATAATGACCTTTGAGGCCGGGGAGATAGCTCAGTAGAATAAGTGCTTGCCTGGCAAGCACAAGGGCCTAAATTCAATCCCCAGTTCCAAAAAAAAAAAAAAAAAAAAAAAAAAAAAAAAAGACCTACCATTCAGCTGTGGAAAAAAGAAATAGGTAATCTTTGGGATGAGAAGATTGAGACATAAAGTGATTCCCAACAATGCAGGCAAAATTTGCATATATTTCTTCAAAAGTTTACCAGCCTGGGAAGACATGCAATGAACTGGCGAAGATGGGTCTCTCTGAAGGGGTCCCCAGAAGCTGGATACTGATACATTATCTTTCCTCCCCGTGCCCACTGTGGGTACAGGGTCTCACTACGCAGCTCGGACTCATAGTGACCCCCTGTTTCAGCCTCCCCAGCACTGGGATTACAGGCATGTGCCACCACCCTCAGGGCCGGTACTGGGGATCAAACCTGAGTCCTTATGCTTGTCAGGCAAGGGCTTAGACCACTGAGCTATCTCCCCAGCCCCTGTTTGTTGGCTTTGTAAAATGTATTCTAGGCCAGTCATGGTGGCTGTGGCAGGAGAATTGTGAGTTCGAGACCAGCCTGGGCTACAAAGTGAGCTCAAGGCCAGCCTGAACTGCATAGTGAGGCCCTGTCTCAAAACAGTTAACTAAATAAATAATATGTATTCTGTTCAATAGGTCAGACTTGCACCTAAGACCAAGTCTAAACAATATCAGAGGCTCAGTATGAAAGGTGCCTCCTAGGGGCCAGGGAGATGGCTCAATACAATAAGTGTTTGCCTGGCAAGCACAAGGGCCTGAGTTCAATCCTCAGTTCTGCCAAAAAAAAAAAAAAAAAAAGTGCCTCCTAGCCAGAAGTGGTGGTGTACACCTGTGATCCCATTACTCTGAGGGGCTGAGGCAGGAGGAGCTCAAGTTCAAGCCCAGCCTGGGCAACTTAGTAACTCCATGAGAACTTGTCTCTAAATAAATAAATAAACAAATAAATAGGGCCAGTCATTCTGCTTAGTGTGAAAGCCCTGATCCAACTCCCAGTGCTACCAAAAAAAAAAAAAAAAAAATAGAAAAAAGAAAAGATGGATGCTTGCTCTCTCACTCCTGCCCCAGCTCCTGCGGCAGTGACTTCTCAATTTTGGCACCTTGGGCTGAACTGCTCCTTCAAAAACAATTCAATCAATTGTTTAAAACCAGGGCTGGCCAGATAGCTCAGTGGATTAAAGCCCCTATTTAGGGAGATGCAGGGGCTGAGGGTTTGATCCCTGGCCTGCCGTGCCAACCCCATCCCCGGGGCACGCTGAGGTGGCGACCGAGTCTGAGTGTGGTGGCACGTGCCTGTAATCCCAGCACTTGGGAGGCTGAAAACAGGAGGATCACTACAAGTCCTACCTAGTAGTGAGAACTTATAGACCCTGTACTAAACACATGAAATTAAAAAATGTATTTTTAAAACCAATACACGTTAATCAAATGCTGAATATTTGTTGAAGAAAGAAAGCTGCAGACAAAGGAGTCCGTATGCACAACAGGCCAGTCACTGGCTGCGCAGGTCAGGACACAGGAGCACAGGAGGACAGGACAGGAGTGACCAGAGCCAACTGCCGTCCCTGCGGTCAGCACGTCTGTCCCGTCGCGTCCTGTGCAGCATGGGCCCTTCCCAAGGGAGCTGAATGGGCTGCAGGCTTTTGTTCTTCTTGGAGCCTGATCCGATGCCCACGGGGGGGGGGGGTATCACCAACACCCCCCTTGGCACCAGCCAGGCTCTGTGAGGGGCTGAGGACTGTCATTGCCATGCCTGCTGGGCCCAGGGCTGCAGTTGCTGCATTGTGACACTTTGTTTCCCCAGGCACCTTCTTGCCTTAACAAATTAAAAGGAAAGTCTAACCCCAGCACCCTGGGAGCCTGAGGCAGGAGGACTGAAAGTTCCAGGCCAGCCTGGGCAATGTAGCAATTTAGCAAGACACTGTCTCCAAATAAAAAAATAAACAGCCCGTGCAACAGCTCTGTGAAGGCTCTGGGTTCAATCCTCAGTGCTACAAAAACCAAGAAAGTGGGATCTGCGTCCTTTGGTTTTAAGAAGCCTGTCCAAGACCCCATGCCCAACAGGCATCCTCAAATGCACAGCCAGGACTGAGCCTGTCCTTAGGGTGCCACTTAAAGCCCCTAGGTTCAGGGGACAGCGCATCTCCTGCCGGACAGAGACTCAGGACTTAGTGCCTCAGGTGGGTTTCCCCAAGGGTGACCCCTCCATCCTACATGGCCTTTAGCCTGCGCCCCGGGCTCAGAAAGTGTTGCTGCTTTCTCCAGGCAAGGTGAGTGTTGTATGCACCTAGCTCTACAGACAAGCAAGAGAGAACGCCAGCCCGGGAACCCAGTGCCTGGGGTTGCCGGAAGAAGAAATCCAGACAGGCTACCTGAAAGAGGCGCTCTTTGAGCTGGGCCTAAGTGGGGAGGACAGGTATGGTGCAGGGGAAGTTGGGAGCTCCTGAGGAGGAGCATCCGGGAGCCCTAGCAGGGGACCTGTCACGCTTGTCCCAGCCTCATGGAGCAGCAGGGTTGCGGTGGGCAAGTATTCTTCCCACTAAGACGCTATAGTTTGGGATCTCTGGGCAGGGCAAGTGAGACAGATGCCGGATCATCCCTGGTGGCCCTATAGTCTCCAGTGACATCAGCAATCAAGGATTTCAGTCATGAACTGACCGGACAGTGGCTGCTGCTTGCTGCTTTGCTGCTTGTTGGGTTGAACTTAAACGTCCTCAGAACAAGCCCTGGGTACAAAGAAGGGCATGACCCCTCCAACTGTGGCACTCCAAGGGCTGGGACCACCTGGCCGGGGAGGCTGAGCCTCTTCTCCCCGGGCAGCCACGTACCTGCCTCAGCCTCCTGACTGCTGGGACCATCAAGCCCAGCCAGGAATCAGCCGCTCCCTTGGGGTGGAGAGAAGAATTGCATGCTTCAACATTCCTGCCTGCCCAATAACAGCCAGTGATACATCTCTATATACTGTTCCCTTTTTAAAAATTTATTGGTGAAACATACCACTCCATCAATAGATCTTTTGCTCTTTTATTTTTTAAAGATGTGATCTTAGGAAATACTTCTTTCTCCTCTTAGGAAAAAAAATGCCAGAACAAGACCAATGATGGGGCCAGGGAGATGGCTGAGCACTATACTGCCTGCCCGGCAAGCTTTCCCTGGTTCAGCAGTGTAGTGCCTGCCTGCAAGGCACAAGGTCCTGAATTCGATTCCCAGTACAAAAAAAGGGGGGGGGGCTGGTGAGATGGCTCAGTGGTCTAAAGCACCTACTTAGATCAAGCTTAGCAAAGCACAGGGACCGCGGTTCAATCCCCCAGCACCACATGCCAGCCAGCCCCGCCCCCTGGTGGGCTGAGCTGGCCACACACACACACACACACACACACACACATACACACACACACAAATAAATAAAAAATTTTTAAAAAGACCAATGACAAATAATAGCTGACACTGAAATTAGTAGAAGATCTTGAGCTCTGGCCCAGTGTGATCAAACGTAACTCCTCCAACCCAGGCAATCAGGATTTTTTTTCTCAGCTGGGAATTTTATCCCAGGGTGGGAAAAGACTACCTCTGCCTGATCATAGTCTGCAGACTGCCCCTACCCTCCTTTGCACTTGGCATAGCCCGGTGACTATTTCCGGCCAATAAGATGTGAGCAGAAGCTCCATGTGAGACTGTGGGAAGGCTGCCTACAAGGAGATGCCTGGGAAGCATCTCCTTTTAACTCGCAACCTTTCCTTCTCCAGCCTAGAGTATGGATGTGATAGCCGGAACCCTGGGAGCCGTCGTGAACCGTGAGGTGACCTCTGCGGATAGAATCTGTACATGGAGGGATGACAGAGCAGAGACAAAGAGAAGCCTAAGTCCCTGATGCCTTCTTGAGCCCAAAATGCCAGGCCTGGGCTACCTGCCCATTTGGCTCCTGAGCTCCATCCCCAGCCTTCATATTATTTTTGACCACCCTCTTCCACCTGCCCACACAGAAGCCTCCTTCCAGGGTGGTGCCCACAGAACACACCACTAGTGGCCACAGAGCAGCAGGGCAGAGCCCAGACTCTAGTACCAAACTGCGCAGGTCCAAGGCCCAGCTCTGCCCTTCATACCTGAGTGACTCTGGTCCAACTAACCTCAGTTTCCTCATCTGTAAATGGGGGGATTACTTGTGGTCATTTGAGCTCACATAGGCTGACACTTGGCACTTGCTTATTTATGTTCCATGGATATTAGGCTGAACATTCTTCTTACGCTTGTGGATGTCTGCCTGCTATGCTGACCTCTAGTGGAAAGAAGGGT
Organism: Octodon degus; assembly: GCF_000260255.1. Classification (NCBI taxonomy): domain Eukaryota; kingdom Metazoa; phylum Chordata; class Mammalia; order Rodentia; family Octodontidae; genus Octodon; species Octodon degus. Next base: position 9,613,146 of record NW_004524602.1, read on the forward strand.
ATTGAAAGGAGCTTAGAAAATAGCAGTCACCTGTGGGAGTCAGTTTACATCCTGTGACCGTTGAATGCTTAGCCAGCAGCTTGCACAAGGAAGGATTCCTGGTGGCTCAGGGCTGCAGGGCTTCAGTCCATGGGTAGCTGGCTGCATGCCTTAGGCCCGCGGCAGCTCAGGAGCATCACTGCAGAAGGGTGTGACGGGAGAAAGCACCCACCTTGGGCAGCCAGGAAGAAGAGGGAAAAGGAAATAGAAAGGAAGGGGCTAGGGATAAAACACAGCCTTCTGCCACCATTACCCACGCCCTTCAGCTAGGCCCCTCCTCCTGCCTCCATCCACTCCCATGATACACCACAGGATAAGCTCATCAAGGGGCCCGTTCACCGGGGAGGGTCATCAGTGTCCGATCCTGTCTTGCAAATGCTTGAAATGAATCTCCAAGGTGACACATTCCTCACCTGTATCGCTAGGAGGTGGCAGTGTGACTCTGGGGGGTCACACCTGCCCCAGCCCTAGGAGATTTTCCCAATGCATGGCTTAGATGGGAAAGGGTGCAGAAGGAACTGTCCTGGGTGCCCTGGGGTGAGCACAAGGCCCAGAGGGGTCGATCTATAGCAGCTACAGTCCCGGGCTTATCAGCGGGTGACCCTGGCATGACAGATCCACAGCACCAGCCGCGGCCGCCAAGGCAACTTGGGAGTGTGGGGTCAGGTGTGGCCTGTGGAACAGCAGCTTGCTGTCCTGCTTCCTTCTGGCCCTCTTGGGAGGTTCTCAGGGGGTGGCCCCTGTCCCTGAGCTCACCTAGGGACACAAGCAGGTTCCCACTGGAAGCCGGGAGGGGGGAGCCATGACCGACCTGGTGGATGACTCATGCTGGGAATCAAGGGTCTTGTCGCCTGCACCACAGAACAGTCTGTTAACAGTGGGCCTGCGCTCTGAACACGGCAGTTTAGGGGACACTTTATAGCAGGCATCATCTCATGTAAAATGTGCGGCGACACTGCACAGATCCTTAGGAGCAAGTGAAGAAGGGGCCAGATTGACTCTTGCCAGCAGCGTTCACTGCTTTTCTTTTATTCTTTATTGTATTTTATTGTGTGCTTTTTTTTTTTTTTTTTTTTTTTGTATTGGGGATCGAACTCAGGACCTTGCATTTGCCAGGCAGGTGCTTCCGCTGCTGAGCTATCTCCCCAGCATTCATTGCATTTTTTTTATCATATTTCCTAAAGACACTCAAGAAAGAGGACATCCAGAACTGCTGCAGAAAGGAGCAAGCATGACAGGCTAAATGCATTTGAAGACACAGGAATATTTATAAGGGAAATTCATGGCAATGTGTCTTTTACTGTAATACTTTGTAAATTTAAATATTAACTATGTTTTGATTACCAAATCTCAGGCTGTGCAGGCCAGTTGTCTTGGGGTAAAACAACTCAAAACTCACGAGTTATCCCAAAACAAAAGAATAGGATCCCTCACAAGGCTGGGGTCCAGCTCTGTGCTGCTCGGGGCAGGCTGGGCTGCCAGGACAGCTGGCTGATGGAAGGGCTGTCACTGCAAGTTCAAGCTACAGAGTGAGTTCAGGGCCAGCTGGAACTACATAGCAAGATCCTGTCTCAAAAAGAAAAAAAAAACCAAAAACATAACTACACAAACGTCGGGGCTTAAGCAGCACATCCATTGTCTCCTCCTCCTCTGCGTGTCACCGGCTGCGACGTGAGAGCCGGTGGGGAGGCCCGCCTTCCAGGGTCCTGGAACATTCCTTTTCCTGCCTCATCCTGCTCCTAGAGTGGCCTGCCCTGTGTGGCTGGTGGCCCCTTCTCCCTTCTGAATCTGCCACCAGCTGGCAGAGTCTCCTACTCACACCTTTCTTCAGTCACAAGGACCCCGTGATCCAGGGCTCCCGGCCAACCTCTCCATGTCCAAGTCAGATCATGAGCCACCCGAGGACCATCTCAGGCTCTGTGCCTTTGGTGTGTCACTTGACACATTTACAGGCACCAGGGATGGGGACATGGACATCTTGGCGGGGAAGGGGTGCTGCTCTGCCTGCGCATGCCTCCTTCCTCCCTAGCCCAGCCTCTGGGAGCAAGGCTTATGCTAGCATTTGTGAGCAGCACTAACGCTCAATCTCAGTCTCAGCCTTGAGGCACTCCTGGGTGTGTCAGGTGGATCCTGAGGGCCTGACCTTGGTGACAGCAGTTTTGGCTCTTTCCAGCCCATATTGAGTTCGGCAGCTTTGCTCCCCCACACCCTCCCGCCATGCCACGATGCTTCTGCCTTGGAGGTACTTGACCACGGACTGAGCCTTCTGAAACCACAAACCAACACAAGTCTCTCCTGCTCTAAATTGCGGGTGTTGGGTATTTTTTCTCAGCAACAGAAAGCTGAGACACTTAACTATGTGGCTGCCAGTGTCCCCGAGGCTTCTTCTCAGAAGGCCTCTTTGACCTTTGGATGATCTCACTTGCTCTTCCCTTCCCTAAGGGGAAGCTTCTGTGATGTTCTTGTTTTTTTAATTTTAATTTTAATTTTTTGCAGAACCGGGGGTTGAACTCAGGCCCTTGCGCTTGCCAGGGAAGCACTTATTCCACTGAGCCATCTCCCCGGCCCCGATGTTCTTGTTTTACAACTTGAAGAAGTTAAGTAATGCTGAGTTACGCAGGAAGTGAAGGCTGGAGATGGTGCTTGAACTCAAGTCTGCCCAAGTTGGAAGCTGGAGTCTCAACCTTGTGGTCAGGTTTCCTGATCGCCTCCTGTAGAGGGAATACCTGCTCCTGTGTACCCATAACTGAGCAAGAGGGACCTCTTTTAACAGATGTCCCCTGAAGTTTCCATTAGGACAGGCCAACTCAGTTATCAAAACAGTAAGAGTCTCTCTCTCTCTCTCTCTCTCTCTCTCTCTCTCTCTCTCTTTCTCTTTCTCTCTCTCTCTCTCCCCCTCCCTCTTTCTCCCTCTCTCTTTACTTCCTTTCTCTTTCTCATTACTGAGGACCCAACCAGGGCCCAGGGATATTCTACACTGAGCTACATCCCCAGCCCTTTTTATATTTTCAGACAGGGTCTCACTAAGTTGTCCAGCCTGGGCTCAGACCTGTGATCCTCCTGCCTCAGCCTACAGAGTACCTGAGATTACAGGTGTGCACTACCTCGCCTGGCCAGAGTGATTTGTGTGTGAACATCCAATGTGTAGCAGGCCCTTCACACACCTCACTGAGGCAGGGACTGATTCTACTTGCCTACTAGGGAAGCAGAGGCTCTGTGCGTTCACAGTCATCCATGTTGGCATGGGAAATCAGCTCCCCCACATACCAGCCACCTCCTGTCACTGCGAGGGCCCTGCGCCTCTGTGCCAGCACGGAAATTGAATCCATCACTCTGAGCTGGCCGTGCAGCTCAGTGGTTGAGCTGGGGATTCTGGGCCCTCTGGCTCTACGCCAGTGCGATTCCAGGCAGGTGACCTGACCTGTGTCTCACCCGATGTCACAACTGCTACCCCCTGATGGCTACTGGCACCTGGGGTGCTGTGACAGCCCCTGCCACACTGCCAGCATGCTGGAAGTGTGAGCTGTCACTGGACCCAGTCACATCACCTGCGGGTCACTCGGTCCTTAGCCCACTGCGATCTTGTGGGCATCTCCCTCCTGGGAAACTCCATTCTCAGACCTCCTGTTAGGGTGCTGCTGGAAGAACACAGCTCCATTCTGAGAAAGGCGCTGGTAGCTGGGACTCATGTGCCCATGTTGGCTGGCATCAGATCCTTCCAAAGCTCTTGACATCGGGTGGGGGGACCGGAACCTCCCTGAGGATCCTGGTGGCCTTCCCTGTGCTGGTCCCAGGGGAGCAGAGGGCCACAGCTGTCCCACTTCCTCCTCCTCCTCTCTCTGCCCCCCTCCTCCCACCCGGGGCTGCCCGTCTGCAGGAATGCGATGCTATCTCGGCAAACAGACAGTCTGTTCCCAGAGGAGACAGGGCGCCTCTGGGAGGCCAGCCTCTCCCCAGGCTGGGCCACAGTAAACACCAGGGCCTGTGCTGTTATCAGTTCGGCCCAGCACAGCGGAGACAGTCTGCCTGCCTGGAGCCGCTGCGGGCGATAAGCGGGGCCGGCCCGGGGCTGCAGCCCGGATCCGGCAGTGGGAATCTCGGGGTGGCCCTGGCATGGGGCCTGAACACCTCAAGCAGGGCTGGGGCTGAGTGGGGGCCTGGATGCCTGCACTGTGATCACAGGAGTACTCAGGAGGTGGCCAGAGTCCTGGGCCCAGGGTCCTGCCTGCAAAGCCCCCTCTGCCCTCAAAGACTAGAGAATGTGTCCTCTCTGGGCTTTGCAGACAGACAATGCCTCTTCCTCATTGTTTCCAAGTCCATGCACAATTAAATGAATTAAGGAAGCCAGGCACGGTGGTGCATGCCTGTGATCGCAGCACTCCAGAGGCTGAGGCAGGAGGATCGCCCTGAGTTCCGGGTCAGCCTGGGCTACCTAGCTCAAAGCCAACTTGGACTACTAAGCAAGACTGTCTCAAAAACTCCACATGAACAAATAAAATGAATGAATGGGGAACACTTCCTGCCAGCCCAGCAAGAGCTCTGTGATAGCTGCGCACATCTCAGGCAGCAAAGAGGTAGGCGCACCTTATCGGGGTAGTGCTGCCTCAGCCCAAGCCTCTGGGTCTCTCAGGTCCCTGGGGCACGGCTGGGGTCATCTGACCCAGGAAAAAGAGGTCACACAGCTGGGCCAGGGGAGCCCGGGGATCCACCCAGCCTGGGCCCCATGTGGAGCCCAGAGTGATTGTCCCTGGTCCATGCCCACACCTCTCCAGGTCTCGGGGCCAAGTAAGATCCTAGGAACTGGCAGTGGATGAAACCCTGAAATAACCAGTACCTCCAGGGAGCCCTAGACAAGGAATCCAGCAGCTGTGGGTCCCACCTCTAAGTCTGCTGGTGACCCAGGGACATCTATCCCCAGTTCTGAAAAAAACAAGAGGATCCCAGTGCATAAATTCTGCTTTCTCTCTCTGACAGGGAAAGCACAGGGTTTGAGTCACTGGGTGACCACACCGGCCATACTCTAGCCCTGCACCCTGACACACCTGCAGGGCAGCACAGGGCTCCCCTTCACGGGGCACCCAGGACGGCGAATCAGGCTCGGCCTGCTGCCCGGTGCTTATGGGCCGGGCTGCACACGTTTCGCACACTTAAGCCCCAGGGATGGGCTCCTGCTGGGGGAGGAGAGAGACATGAGCTGGGCGCAGCAGTGTGCACCGGTAACCCCAGCACCCTGGGAGGCTAAGGCAGGCTGAGTAATTCAGCAGCTTAGATTCTGTCCACAGGACAGCCAGGCAGGTCCGCGTGAAAGCTTGCGGATCAGGATTCCCAAGGAGGCTTACAACAGGAGCCCACTTGTCTCACTGACCGCTCCTACCCGGGGTGGGAAGCAGAGTCTAGAAGCTCCAGGACAGAGGGTGGGTGTCGGGGCTGACAGAAGCTAACCAGAGAGCGCAGAGAGCAGTAACACATCTGCCCCGAACTCACAACCACCAGGAGGGAGACTGAGCCAGGACTCAAGGTCTTTTTCCTGGAAGGTGCTAAAAGTGGGAGGGGCTGGAGTGGGGCTACCGTGGGGCGGGGCTACCGTGGGGCGGGGCTACCGTGGGCGGGGCTACCGTGGGGCGGAGCTATCGGGGCGGGGCTATCGGGGGCGGGCCAAGTGCGGGCTGGGCATCGCGGTCAAGACCACTGTTGACGTGCACTGCCCTTGCACCTGGAAACCCAGCTACCTGGCCCTGTTTTCCAGTCACTGCAGTGCTCTTGAAAGGACAGTGCCAGGTGGATGCCAAAGGAGATGCCCGCCGGATGCCACAGCAGCTCAGACCCAAGAGGCTGGACCGAGGCTGGAAACACTCCTGCCCAACCCATCGCCTTCCGGACTTGCGCTCCCAGCCTGTGAATTACACACGGTGGCGTCTTCGCCCTGCTGGTGCTGCAGGGCTTGGGGACCCGAGCTGGGCCTCTGCCCACACCTGCCCCGCTCTTACCCTCTAGCGGACCTACCCCATGGTCTTCCCTCATGTCACACGTTTCCAGGCCCCATTCACGCTGTGCTCTGGACCTGAAATACGCTTTCTTCTAACTCCCTTAAGTCTCCTTTCCCAGCATGATCGGCCCCTCGAAGGTGCCCCTCCTGGAAGTCCTGGTCCCTACTCATGGTATTTACTTGTCCCCCATGTTCATATACTGAAACCCCAATTCCCAGTACCTTAGAATGTGATTATATTTGAAGACAGGGCCTTTAAAGAGGTCACCATGGGGAGCTGGGCCCCAGGGGCACGTGCTTGGATTCCCACTGCTCTGGGAGGCTGAGGCAGGAGGGTCACAGATTGCAGTGCCACCCAGGAAACTTCAGAACTTAGCAAAGAAAGGCTGGGGATGCAGCTCAGCAGGAAGACCCTACTTCAACCCCCAGTGCCACAAATAAATGGTGATTAAGGCAGATTGGGGCCGCTGTGATGCACCCAGAGCCATTCTGACTGGTGGGACACACAGAGGGACACCAGGGACAGGAACTGTGGAGAAGAGCATGGGTGGACAGCCAGCCAGAGGAATGTGTTGGCAGCCACAGAGGGAGGCATCCAGGGGCACCACACCTGCTGTCATGGATTGGATTCTGGATCTCTTCTGTGACCCCCAACTTATGTAGAAGTGTGTTACTTAGTTTTTAAACAGTTGAGGATTTTCTAGAGGTATCTGTTGCTGTTTTCTCATTATTGACATTGTCACCAGAGAACATACTCAGGATATCCAGTCACTTGAGATTTCCTGAGTCTTGCGTGGTGTCCCCGCGGGTGGTCCATCCTGACAGATGACCTGTGGGTGCTGGCAAGGATGGGCAGCCTTTGGATGTTGGAGTGTTTGGGAAACACTGACCCGGGCAGACAGTCCTATGACATGAAGCCTCCGAATTCTAGACGGTGGTCTGTGTGGTGTACAAATGACCAGAGTTGAGATCGCTGTATCTCTGGGGTCTTCCACATTTCTTCTTTGCAGTTCTATTCCTTTTTGCTTCATTCATTTTGAAGTATGCCTATTCGGCACATGACATTCAGGTTTTTGTCACCTTGGTAAACTGACTTTATCATTCTGAAATGATATCTACTTTTTCTGGTATTACTATAACCACGCCATCTTTCTTTGATTACTGTTAGTAAGGTATAATTTTCTGTGTTTTTACTTTTAACCAATTTTTAATTTATACTTAAAGTAGTCTTCTAGGGCTGGCAATATAGCTCAGAGGACTAAGTGCTCGCTTAGGTAAGCACAGGGGCCAGGGTTCAATCCCTGGCACTGCACGCTTAGCCAGCCTTGCCCCCTGGGGGGGTACGCTGAGCCGGCAATGGAGTCCAGGCATGGTGGCACACACCTGCGATCCCAGCACAAGGGAGGCAAAAATCAGGAAGATCACCATGAGTCTGAGCTGCGTAGTGAAAGCCTCACATACACACACACACACACACACACACACACACACACACACACAAAAAAAAAAAAAAACCTTGAAAAAGAAAAGTAGCCTCCTTCGGTTCATTTTCTAGAGGCAGGGTTTCACTATGTAGCCCACGCTAGACGAGACTGTAATGACCTTCCTGCCTCAGCCTCCAGAGTGCTAGGCTTACAGATGTGCACCACCATACCCAGGTTAAAGTCGGCTTTTTTAACATGGTATTAGTCAGATGTTGTTCTTTTAATCTGGTCTAAAATTTCTGAGTTTTAATAGGAGGCTCACATTTAATTGTATTTAATCTTAATTATTAATATGCTTGGGTTTAAGGCTATTATTCTTGGTACTGGGAATCAAACGCAGGACCTTGAGCTTGCCAGGCATGCGTTTGTGCCGCTGAGCTATATTCCTAGCCCCAATTTTGCTATTTTGTTACTTGTTTAATCTGTTATATATTCCCACTGCCTTCCTGTCTGCTTTTTTGCTATTACACAGGAATTGTTTCGTAGGCTTCTACTTTCTCGCTTTCACTGGCTTGTCAGCAGTGTCTTTCTTGTGTGCTGTGTCTCCACATTGATTCTGTCCCATGTCACACAGCAGCCAATCATCTTTTAATAATGGACTTGCCTCTGTCTCTGTCCACACTTTCTGCTGTCACTGTCACACAATTTGTTATAAACTCTACATTATTTTTTCTCCTTGACAGTTTGTTATAAAGATGTTAAGTAAATTGTATTACTAATTCCTATTGGCTTATTGAAAGGAACAGTTAATGCTTAATTTTTTGAACTTTGCATGCCTGTATCTAGTAATCTGAACTACTTTGAAGACCTCAGTATGTAATCTAACAGTCATTGTTGACTTCCTATCATCTCGTTTTGAAATACTGTATCATTTTTAATGTTTTTAATTCTCTTTAAAATAAAATCAAATCAATATTTGTCATTTCAAGTCCAAAAACTAAGTAAAGATGTTAAGCAACAGGAAAAACATTCTTAACACGCCCCGCTGTAGCTACCATTTCCAGATTTGCTGTTTGCCTGTTTTGCTGCTACCGACTGAGCCCAGGACTCACACAGATTAAACTCGGGTTCCACCAAGCCACGCCCTGTCCTTCCGGAGGGCCGTACCCTGGTGCATCTAGGTTTTCATCAGGCATCATATTCCTTCTGCTTAACAAACTTCCTTTAACAATGCATTTTGGTGGTCCTGGGGATTGAATCTGGGGCCTGTGCGTGCCAGGTCAGCGCTCTACCACTGCGCTACATCCAGCCCTATTCCCTTCTGAGATCTAATCAGGGGCTCACTATGGTGCCCACGTGGCCTTGAACTTGGGGTCCTCCTGCCTCAGCCTTCCAGGTAGCTGTGACTACAGGCATGTGCCCTCATCCCAGTCAGAAAGCTCTGGCCCTTTCTCCTCTTTCCATTGTGAGTTCCAATGACACATATCCTTGGCCCCTTGAACTTGTGGTCCTACCATTCATTAACACTGTGTTCCTCTTTCCTCATTCATTTCTCTTGCTGTGTTTCCTCTCGGACAGCTCCTTTTCCTGTGTCTTCAGGTTCGCTATGCTTTTCTTCTATAATATCCAATCTGTCTAATCTTTTCTCAGATGAATGAATTTTTCATCCCTAGAAATTTGATTTGAAAAAAAAAAAAGAAATTTGATTTGGATTTGTGTGTGTGTGTGTGTGTGTGTGTGTGTGTGTGTGTTATATCTCCATTTTACACATTCTCTTTCCTTTGGCTTCTTGAACTTTTGTTTTTTTGTTTTGTTTTGTTTTTTGCAGAACAGGGGATTGAACTCAGGCCCTTGAGCTTTCCAGGGAAGCACTTATTCACTAAGCCATCTCCTCGGCCCCTTTCTTGAACTTTTGGAATCCAATTATAATAGCTGTTTTCATAACTTCTCTTCATTATGATGTGTTAATACCCTCCTTTTTTTAGTACTGGAGAACTGAATCAAGGGTCTTCACCCTGAGCTACATCTCCAACCCTTTTAAACTTTTTATTTAGAGATAGGGCTTCACTTCACTCACTAAATTGGGCTGGAACTTGGAATTCTCCTGCCTCAGCCTCTCACAGGGCAAGGACTACAGGCCTTCTTTTTGTTGTATGTTGTATCTTCCTTTTGTTTGAATGTCTGGTGATTTTGAGTAGGGGCTAGGCATCATAAATTTATTTACTTATTTATTTATTTTTGTGGTGCTGGGATCAAACCCAGGGCCTTGTGCTCGCAAGGCAAGAACTCTACCACTGAAAGCCCTGGCATCATGAATTTGATCGTTAGTTAAAATCCTCTTGTAATTCTAAACTCATTCTTGAGATTAAGTCTAGGTTGAGATTAGGTCTTGGTCTTAAGCTTTACGAGGCAGGGCAAGAGTACCATTTAGTCTAGGGCTGTCACCCTACTATGGAGAGAAGGGCTCTTCCAGTTCTCTAAGGGCTGGGGAAGGATGGGTGACACCGTGGCCAAGAACTGGCATTATTTCCATCTGTCTGATCTGCTCTCCTCCCCAGCACCTTTCCCTGCAAACCCTGCCACCTTGACTTCGTGGATCACCAGTTCTTCACCTCACCTCAGGGCCACTGCAGGGCTCCTTACTGGTGCCCTGGCCTTACTGCATGACCGGAAGTGTTCCCATGACCCGGAAGTGCTCCCATGACCCGGAAGTGCTCTCTATGGGCTGTGGGCTGGGACAGCCAGATGTCCTCTTCTTTGTTTTCTGTCCTTAAGAGATTATTGTCCTGGGGCTGGTGAGATGGCTCAGTGGTCTAAAGCACCTACTTAGAACAAGCTTAGCAAAGCACAGGGACCGGGGTTCACTCCCCCAGCACCACATGCCAGCCCGCCCGCCCCGCCCCCTGGTGGGCTGAGCTGCCCCCCCACATAAATAAATAAATTAAAATTTTTAAAAAAATTTTAAAAAAAGAGATTATTGTCCTTCACTCTTTGCTACCCAGTATTGTAAAAATATGATTTTTTGAGGGGGAGGGGTCTTTTTTTTTTTTTTTTT
>NW_004524602.1:9623872-9642098 GCF_000260255.1 Octodon degus
TTGTTTTGAGACTAAGTTCCACACAAAACAGGATAAAAATAACAAAGATGTACACTACACAGCTGAAGGAGCACACTCTTGCTAAGCCTTATCTTCAGAACAAGTTTCTTTGCTTCGGTGAAGAGTCAAGAGGTCATGACTAGCTGGTCACCATCAGCCACCTTCCAAACCACCTGGGAGGGAGTGGTTCTCAGGGGTTTCCCTGGCTGCTCACCTCTGTGCTGCTGCACCTCAGTCCCAGTGTGGTGAACTCAGTGCTTGCTGGGTCGTGGGTCGCACTTGTCCCTGGTGCCCCACTTCCCTGGAGGACAGCAGCCCACGGAGCTTCGAGCACGCAAACTGTACTTGTAAGGATGACTTCTCTGCTTCTTGGGGTTCGTGTCTTTCTGGTCCTGGCCTTTTGCAGTTTCCTTAGTACCCTCTTTTTGTTCATGGTCTTGCACTTTATGGCAGGGCAGTGTGTTCTTAATTGTGTTAATTAGGAATCTTTTATTTGTACCAGCAAGAGGACACTTCATCCAACCCGTCGGTCCCATTGTTTCTGCTCTAGTTTTCCCACGTTTTGCCTCCTGTACCAGTTCTGTTGCTTTCCTTTCCAGCTCCTGGTCCTCTTTCGTCGCCAAGCAGCTTTGGAATCCTTAAATGGTGCAAGTGGCTCCGAGCCTCTGTGGAAGGCGGGGGGGGGGGTCTTTTTGAGACAGGGTCTCACTGTGCAGTTCAGGCTGGCCATGAGCTCACTTTGTAACCCAGGCTGGTCTCAAACTCTCAATGATCCTCCTGCCTCGGCCTCCCGAGTGCTGGGATTACAGGTATGCATGATCAGGCTTTTTATTTATTTCACATGATAGGGCAAATCCTGTTCCTATGATCCAAAAGTGTCAACAATCAGAAATTTAAATTTATAGTATTGCCACGTGGTAGCACGTGCCTGTGACCTCACCAGTCAGAGGCTGAGGCAGGAAGATTGCAATAAGTTCGAAGCCAGCCTGGGCTGTGCAGGAAATCCAAAGCCAGCACTGGAAGACCCTGTCTCAAAAAATATTTTTTTAATAAAAATAAATAAATAAATAAATAAATTTATGATGTTTAGTTTGGCTTGGTTTGAAGACCAGGTCTTGCTATGTAGTTCAGGCTGGTCTTAAACTCACTCTGCAGCCCAGGCATCAAACTCCCATCCACCCTCCTGTATGAACTTCCTGAGTGTTGGGATCACAGGTGTGTGCCACCCTGCCTGGCCCAGAAATTTAAATTTAAAACAAACCTAAATAAATAATAGAACAAAATAAAGCAAAACACTATTTATAATAGCATCGAAAATTGTAAATACAGGGGCGCGGGGAGATAGCTCAGCAGAATAAGTGCTTGCCTGGCAAGTGCAAGGGCCTGAGTTCAATCCCCAGTTCCGCAAAAAAAAAAAATTGTAAATACAGATAAATCTATGGAAGGACACTCAAGACAGCACAGTGAAAACTACAAAACTTTTGCCACGCATTGTGGCATAACCCTGTCATCCCAGCACTCGGGAGGCTGAGGCAGCAGGATCACTGTTAAGTTAGAGGCCAGCCTGGGATATATAGTGAATTCAAGACCAGCCTGAGCTACATAGTAAAACCCTGACCCTCGCCCAAAAAAAAGGCTGGTGAGATAGCTCAGCTGACTAAGCGCCTGCTTAGGTAAGCGCAGAGACCGGGTTCAATCCCCAGCGTCACATACAGCATCAGCCTCGCCCCCGGCACAATGAGCTGGCCACAGAGACTGGGCGTGGCGGTGCATGCCTGTAATCCCAGCACTGGGGAGGCTGAAAACAGGAGGATCACTGCGAGTCCGAGCTGCATAGTGAGACCCTGTATCAAATACACGAAAAGAAATTTTAAAAAGCCAATGGATTGCTATAAAACTCAGAAGAAACCATAGGAGTAGGTCTTTTTTGTTTCATGTTGACAGAGATTTTTTTTAATTGAGAAATAAATATGAATGAGACAGTTTCAAATCTGAATAATAGGATAGTTTCAATAATTGACAGAGATTTCTTAGATACATACTAAAAGCACAGTCAAGACAGGGAGAAAAGGAGAAGTTATTGGACTGTGTAATTGTAAGAAGTTCTACTCCTTGCAGACACAGAAGAGAATGCCGAGACCATCACAGACTGGGAGGAAGTGTGCAGATCATATACATGGTAGCAGACTTGTGGTCACAATATATAAAGAGCTCTCAAAACTCAATAATAAGGGCTGGGGAGATGGCTCAGTAGAATAAGCGCTTGCCTGGCAAGCACAAGGGCCTGAGTTCAATTCCCCAGTTCTGCAAAAAAAAAAAAAAAGTAGACTGATCCCACTAAGTATCAGCAAGGACTCCAGGAACAAGTAGGGAGGAAAATGGCACAACCACATGGGAAAACAGCTTTGCAATTTAGTTAAACTAAGCTAGGCATGGTGGTGCTCACCTGTAATCCTAGCACTTGGGAAGCTGAGGCAGGAGAATCATTGCAAGTTGGAGGCCAGCGTGGGCTACAAAGTGAGCTCAAGGCCAGCCTGAACTGCATAATGAGACTCTGTCTCATTATGTGGAACCAGGGATTGAACTCAGACCCTTGTGCTTGCCAAGGAAGCACTTATTCCACTGAGCCATCTCTTCCCGGCTTCTAAAAAAAAAAAAAAGAAAGAAAGTCCTTAAAAAAAAGTTACACTCTTTAATCTGATAGGTATCTACCCAAGAGATTATGCAAGCTTGTAGTTGTATAAAGAACTGTATGTAAAAATTCATAGCAACTTTTTTGTTGTTGTTTCTTTCAGACTGGGTCTTAGTATACAGTTCAGGCTAGCCTGGAACTCACCATGTAGCCCAGGCTGGCCTTGAATTTACAGCAGTCCTCCTAGCTAAGCCTCTCAGATGCTGGGATTATAGGCATGTGCCACCATGCCAGGTGCAACTTTGTTTATAATAGTAAAAAACTGGAAACACTCTAAGTGCCCATTGCAAGTGAATGGATGAAAATATTGTGGGATATTCACAAGAGGGAATAATACTCAGCCGTTAAAAAGGAAGGCCAGATAGATACATACATACACAACCCAAAAGAATCTGAAGATACTTGTGTGGCATAAAAGACACTTTAGGGGCTGGTGAGATGGCTCAGTGGTCTAAAGCACCTACTTACAACAAGCTTAGCAGAGCCCAGGGACCGCGGTTCGATCCCCCAGCACCACATGCCAGCCGGCCCGCCCCCTGGTGGGCTGAGCTGGCCACACACACACACACACACACATAAATAAATAAAATTAAAAGACACTTTAGAGACCAAGGAACATAAAGATCTGTATCAAATTCTTGGAAATTCAAATTAAAGTTCAGGCCATAATGCAGATCGGTGGTTGCCTAGGGACTGCGGCAGGGCAGGTTGAGCGCAGAAAGGCTTACGGAGTGAGGGGGCACGTCGAGCAGCGATGTCCGTATCGCCTTTCCTGATTACAGCAAAGCTTTCCTGGCTGCAAAGAGAAGTAGTTTATGCTACGTCGGCTGCACCTGCTACAGCCGGGTTTTTGTTTTTGCTTGGTTTGGGGTTTTTTGAGAAGGGTCTTGCTGGGCAGCTTAGGCTGGCTTTGGACTCGTTATGCTTGAAATCCTGGCAGTGCCCCACCTCTGCATCATCGTGCCCAGAACTTCGTGCCCTTGTCACCTTACAGCCAGCTCTTTTTTAGTTTTTGTTTTTGTTTTTTTTTCTTTGTATTTTAGGGAAGGGTCTACAGGGTGTTCAGGCTCTCACTACTAGATCGGACTCATAGTGATCAGCCTGTTCACAGCCTCCCACGAGCTGGGATTACAGCTGCGCGCCACCACGCCCAGTCTCAGTTGCCATCTTAGCACACCCCAGGGATGGGGCCGGCATGGCAGGCCTGGGGGATTGAACCCCTGGCCCCTGCGCCTGCTTGGAAGTGCTTTAAGCCCTAGCCTGCCTACATATTTTTAAATTTTATTATTTTTATTTATTTGGCATAGGGTCTAGATACACAGCTCAGCTTGGCTTGTGGTACTAGGGATTGAACCCAGGTCCTTGTGCTTGCCAGGCAGGTGCTTAGACCACTGAGCTATCTCCCCAGGCCTAGCCAGACTATTTTTAAGGAAAGAAACAGACAAATTCGACTTGGACTGGGCTCCCAGCACCTCAAGGGGGTGGGGAGCACCCTCACCCACAGCACCAGAGACCATGAGGCCAGAGAAAGGCTGGAATAGGAAGTTGACAGCCTGGAGCCTTGTAAATTCCTGCTGTCGCCTCCCACGAAAGTGGCGGCCCCACCTTATCTCCAGCCGCCTTCTCCAACATTCTTCCATCCTTCAGTGTCTCCAGCCCCAAAGGACCTCCTGCACTTGGGCAGGGTGGCCCTAGGAGACCCACTCTCCACTCCCTGAGCTGTGCCCAGCAGGGGGTATTGCCACAGCCTGGACCACACTTTTTTAATAAAGAAACTGAGGCTGAGAAAAGTGCAAGTAGTCGGAGGTCACAGGGACCCACGTGGAGGGACCTCGCATGCACAGAGGGCCCCGCGAAAGCTCATTTGCAGCCCCATGGGGTTTGGGGGGGAGCATGTTATCAAACCCAGACCCCAGTGTGAATGGGATTTTTACTGTGATAGTGGCAGTGGTGTTAATTTGAACCCAGGGTCTTCATAGCCCCAGCCCTTTTTTATTTTGAGATAGGATCTTGCTAAGTCATTAAGTTCCCCAGGCTGGGCTGGAACTTGGGATCCTCCTGCCTCAGCCTCCCGGAGTGCTCGGATCACAGGCATGCACCACCAAGTCTGTGTTAGGATTACTAACTTTATTTGTAGTTTTCTTGTTATATTTGGGGTGAGACATGTTCTCACTCTCTCAAATATTTCTAAAAGTCTAAGTTCTAATGGCAAAGTGGTCCCATTAGTTCCGGCAGGGGGGTCCTGGTTTTATTGGCTAGGATATGAAGACCCCCTGAGAGGCCAGATCAGGGCGGGGCTGCCTGCCAGGAAGTAGACTTGGGGTGCAGTCCGGGGTCAGCCTGGCCCGGGGTTACGTGAGGACTGTAGCGTCCCTCCCTCGGGCCTGGATGGACTCTAGCTGTTTTCGTTGGGAGTCATCTTACCTTATCAAGTCACAAGTCCCTGAGTCACCCCCAGCCCCAGGCCAGCTCCCCGGCTGTCCCTGCCCTGCTTCCTGTGGCCCCATATTGTTCCCTGCCCCGCCGCCTTCGGGACGTTTTGTCTCCCTGGTCCTGGCGACTGCCAGCCGCTGGGAACAGGAACTGCACACAGGCCCCGGCCTTTCCCAGGAAGTCACACAGGCTGCGGGGGGACGTGTGGGGCGGCAGGCCTGGGCCTGGCGTGGAGTCCGGCCTGCAGCCCCTGCTGCAGCCGTACCTAGGGCAGGGCCAGCACAGAGCACAGGGCCGCCTTATGGTTCCAGCAGGGGCCACCTGCACGCTGTTCCCTGTCTGCCCCATGCCTCACGCTCTGTACCAAAGGTCCCCTGCAGGGCCACCCCTTTACCTCCTCGCCTGCTGCCACAGTTCACCACGCCATTCCTTCATCCATCCCTTTTCTGTTTTGCTTTTTTTGGAGGGGATTGTTTTCATTTTTTTGAGACAGTGTCTCAATGGTGTAGTCCAGGGTGGCTCAAACTTGCAGTGACCCTCCTGCCTCAGCCTCCCGAGTCTGCGATTGCAGGTGTGCGCTAGGTGCGAGGCCATCCCTGAGGCCTTCCTGGCAGAGACTGAGGCTGTCCCCCCATCCCAGCTCCACAGCTCCAAGCCTCCTCGCTGGGAGTGTGTGTGCCCCCTTGTACCTCAGAAGAGTTAGGGTGAAAACGGTGGCCTAAAGCAACCTCTGGGCTCTTTGGGATAGACTGTCTTCCCCTCCCAGGGCCCTGTTGGGCCGTCTGACCCACAGAAGACGTCCCCACTGTAGCCCCTTGGACAGCAGGTATGGGCGTCCCACACCTGGCCTCAGCTCATCTTCTGGCCATCCCGGAGCATGCGTGACAACTGTTCCCATTTTATAAGGGAAAGCTGGGCACGTGGCGCACACTTGTCATCCCAGCACTCAGGAGGCTGAGGCAGGAAGATCACCATGGGTTTGGGGCCAGCCTTGGCTACATGGTGAGTTCAAGGCCAACTTGGAATACAGAGTGAGCCCTTGTCTCAAAATACAAAACAAAAAACACACGTGAGGTTGCTGGTCCTGTAGTGCGAACACAAATAAACAACCAAGGGGACCTGGAGACCCTGCAGCAGGACATGATGTGACTCCCCGCCCTGGGACCTCGGACTGTGGCCCGTGTTTAGGGAGGAAGTCCAGGCTTCGGGCGCTGTCCCCGACTCCACAGTGACACCTGGAAAACCAACTCCACAGCCTGCAGCCGGCATGTGGGCGAGCCCGGCCAGGGCTGTCCCCACAGCCTTGTCTCATAAACTCAGACAGAAATCTGCTGCTACTAAGGAAATCATCTACGTGTCCACAGGCCATAGACGGTTTCAATACAGAGCCCTTTGGGAAGATTTTTCCTCCCACTTTAATTTTTTTCTCCTCTTGAGAGAGCTGGCTGGGCCGGAACTCGGTCCCAACTTCCTCCCAGAAAAAACAAGCGCCGACCGGCTAGCCAGGAACTGCTGGCAGACATGGTTCATTCATTTCCCTCCTATCCGAGTGCGAGGATGAGGGCCTGGGGTCCCAGGACAGGAACCCACCGCGTGACACATACCCCCTCACCCACGCATACCAGGTGCACACACAGTTACACACAGGACCATGCCCCAAACAGCCCGACTGTGCAGACCACGTGTGCACACTCACGCCCAGCACACCCACGGAAATGCTCACCATCAGATGGCGTGGCCGCACGTACCTGAAATGCCAGTGCTCAGGAGGCTGAGGCAGGAGGATCTCCACGCTGGCCCAGGCCACACACTGAGGAGGAGATGTAACCATGATAATCCGGAAGGGATCCTCAGAGCCCGTCACCCCCAATCTCTGTCAGCATGGAGAAGAGTAGGGTGAAGGGCAGATCGCGCTTCAGAGGTGTGTCAGACCCAGCCTCCACCACCCGGAGCAAAGCTCTTCACCTCTCTGAGCTTTAGTTTTCTCAACTGTAAATCAGGAGTAGGGACTGGCCTTACAGGATTCTAGGAAGAACGAATAAATGAGCACTTCCGGGGACTCTGCGTTATGTCTGGGGGACGCCAGATGCCCCAGCGATCTTCCCTCCTCGTCTCTTCAGCTCTTAGGCCACCATTCAGCTGCGTGGCTGAGGTGAGGCCTTGCCCTCTCTGGCCTCCTGCCACCTCCTCTAAAGGGACCCCTGAGGCCACACGGCAATAGGCTCTCAGCAGAGAGCTGGCAGTAACCAGGATGACAGCCTGGAATTTCCCAAGACCTTAGGCATCAGGGTCTGAGGGGAGCAGAAGGGCTTGGGGAGTCACCCACCTTTGTCCTCAGCTCAGGCTGGTATTTGAAATATTCCTCTGAACAGCAGAGACGCTGGGAGGTCCAACCAGGGAGGAGAGGTGTGGTTGCCCAGGAAACCGTGTTTGCACTGTTCTGCAGGGGGAACCTCAAGAGGAAGGGCCTGGGTGTACAAAGGGAAAGAGGGGGGCCTCAGGGAAGCTGGAGGAGTGGAGGAAGCCAGCGGTCAAAGGGACCAGCGCATGGCCCCAAATGCTGGGCAGGTGCAGGGCCATGACCCCAGGGCACCAGCCCCGAGTGTGGATTCCCAGGTAGGGCCTGGAGCCACGAGGGCATGGAGAAGAAACCAGCTCCTAGGTGGGGCTGCTGGGAGGGCCTGGGGTGTCACTCAAAGAAGGAGGAACGTGGGGCCAAGGCCTTGGACCCCTCAGCAGAGAAGGAGCAAAGGACCCTGAGCCCCTCACAGCAGCCCCAGAGGCTGAGGCAGGCAGGACCCTGGAGCAGGATGCGTTCCCTGCACATCCGGGTTCTCCTGCTGCTGCAGTTTGCTGGCTGCAAGATGTCAGTGACATCTATTTTTGGAGTCCTTGGTGGTCACTGTGGAAGAATGTTGTGCCAGACAAGAAACATGCCGTTTACCTGGGGTGACACATCTCTGGGGGCCCAGTGCACCCCTTCCATGATCCTCCTCCTGGTCTACCCCAAACTCCCGAGCCTGCATCGGCCTCTCATTCCCCTGTCCCAAGGGGTTGTGCTCTCGCTCGTGGATCCTGCTACCCCCTGGACACAGGCCTGCCCCAGAAAGGCATGTTGGGGTTCCCGGCCTCCCAGGCAGGAACACAGGGCCTCCCGGTCCCTCTCATGCTGTCAGCTGCTCCACACAGTCCTGCCTGCGGTCCTGGTCCAGAGCTGCCCCTCTGGCTCCTTCCCACCAGTCTTTCTACCTGGTCCTCTGCAGGGTCTGCCCAGAGACCCTCCTCCTGGAAGGTCTCTCAGCCCCCTCCTTGCTGTCTTTCTCCTCCACAGTGGGGGCAGCAGGTAGGGAGTGAGAGACCTATCCATCCTCTACAGGCAGGGTCCCGTGAGGAGAGGTCGGGCCTGAGAAACATCTAGTCAGGGAGTCAGAGCCGCATGGGACACCATCGATAATCCTAGGCTGAAAGCACAGGGAGGTTTAAAAATGGGGACATCACCATTGGCTCAGAACCCCTTGGGCCAACACACTGGCCGCCACGGAGGAGCCATGGGAGGCCAAGGACACCCCCCATCTCCCCTCTCAACTCCCTGCTTCTTTCTGAGTACAGCAGTGCAGGCCTGTGACCCCAGCATCCCAGGAGGCTGAGGCATGAGGGTCACACGTCCAAGTTCCATTGGCTCCACGTGGTGAGGCCTGGATGACTTAGTGAGACCCCGACTCCAGCTAAAACACAAGGAAGGGTGGGGGATATAGCTCAGCGAGGAGGTTCTGAGTCCTCAGGGGGCAGGGCCTTCTGACCGGAGCCACTCAGGGCTAACCCACAGGGCTCTGAGGCTGTGGTAAAGGCTGGCACAGAAGGCCAGGACCCCAGGGGTCTTGGTGTCCACAGTCACATGGGAGGGGCAGCGGCCTGCCTTGGTGGGCCACTTGCTTGGCAGGGTACAGTTATGTGGTTCCAACCCTCAGACCAGAGCTCAGGGTCTCTGGCCTGGCGTGGGCCAACTGAGGGTCTCCCCCATCCTGCTTCTTTGTTTATTTGGAGACAGGATCTTATATGTAGCCCAGGCTGGCCTTAAATTCTTGGCTGGGGAGCTAGCTCAGTGACCTAAGAGCCTGCCTGGCAAGCACAGGGACCCGAGTTCGATCCCTGGTACCGCATGCCCTGCCCGCCTGAAACCAGAATTGGTGGCGCACGCCTGTAATCCCAGCACTGGGGAGGCTGAGACAGGAGGGTCACTATGAGCCTCAGGTGCTTGGGAGACCCTGAACCAAATACATAAACAAATAAAAAGTTTAAAAGAAAAAGGGAAAAAATATCCTCAGCAGTGCGAGGGTCACAGGTGCGCGCCACCTTATGGGGCTCCTCTGTCATTCTTCAGGGAAGTGGCTGCTCAGCGAGTAAGGCAGCGGGGGTGGGAGGGCACACATTCAGCGGGGCGAGTCTAAGCCCCGCAGCCACACAGCTGCCCAGACTAACACCCAACTGCTGCGCTCACTGCCAAGGTTTCCGACACAGACGCTCCAGGCAGCTGGGGATGCGGGCCTCGCCCCAGCGTGAGGCCTCCCTCAGGCTGCTTCGGGTCCCAGCGACACAGCTGTCTCGGCTGTGAACTTGGGCCCTCAAGTTCCCGCCCGCTCAGCCCCTGCAGCCCCAGTCGGTGCCTGGTGCCCCGTCTGCACCCTAGGCCCTGGGGGCCTGCAGCACGGGCTGGACCTGCCGGGAGCAGGGACCCGAGCACTGTGTCACAGAGCAAGAAGGGCTTGCAATTTGGTGACAGCTGGGAGCTTCCGTGCGTGCAGGCGCTCTCTTCCCAAGCTGTCCAGGGGACAGGTCCGCATATTGTCCTCGCAGCGGCCTTTGAGAGGCGAGCCAGGTACCTTCCCTACTACTTCCTACATTAGGCAGCACTGAAGGCAAGGAAACCTGCCTACACTGCAGCAAGAGAACCTTAGGGGAGACCCAGGCAGGGCTTCCTGCGGGGCCTCAGCAGGCCCAGGCCCAGCAGGCAAAAAATCGTGCCCTAACCCTCCCTGGTGGAAGCAGGGATTCCGCTTGCTCCTGGGCTTCCAAGCTTTCTACAAAGAACAACCACTAGTGCATAAAAGAGCATCATGGATACATCCAAAAGTAGCAGAGAAAAGTTATAAACACAGTATACTTGGAAGCCACTCTGGGAGGTCTCTGGCCCCCACCTCCTTACCATGGCTGGAGTGCAGCTCACAGTCCTTAGGTGTGCCTTTTGATCTTTGTTCAGATTGTTTCTCACCCAAGCACTTTCTTCTTTGCTTTTCTACCTAAGAACTCCTACACATCCCTCAAAGCCTGCCCTGTATGGCCCCTTTCTCCGGTGAGCTTAACACACTTTACCACCCACAGGGCTGTGGTTCTCCTACATGTGACAGACTTATCACATCTCTAGGCCACTGTCCCAGCAGTTTCCTGAGTGTGGGGCCGTGGGTCATCCTTGCTGTTCCTGCTGTGCAGGTGTGATTGATACCTGGGGTTGAACCTAGGGCTGTAGCTGCATCTCCTTCCCTTTTTGGCCTTGACACAAGGTCTAGCTAAGCTGTTCAGGTTGGCCCAGAGTTGCGATCCTCCTGTCTCAGCCTCTGGAGTGCAGGGATTATGGGTATGCACTGCTATGCCTGGCTTCATAATTCAGGCTTTCTTACAGAGCTTTCCCAGCCAATATGTGTCCATTTGAGGAGAACGTCTCCCCATGGGGAAAATGTGAGCAGAGTGGACGGTCACCTGCAGTAGCTCCCTGGCCTTCAGACCATCTTCCCTTTGTACAGATGGGCAAACCAAGGGACACTCAGATGTGGGAAACTCCTACCCGGACCACTGCTCCCCACACCCCAGCAAGAAGCTGTGTGCAGGTGGGGCTGGTCCTGAACTGGGGTCAGCCCTTCCTGCTCCAGGCCTCCTGGGTGAGCATGGAGCTGGGGTTGTCCCCAAAAAGCAAGCTTGTCACCCTCGAAGGCCCGGAGGGCATCTGTGGCCACCTCCTCGCTGTCCTCCTGGGACAGAAGGAAAGTAGCACCAGACCCACCGACCCGGCAGGTCTAAGGTTCCAGGATGCCCCGCCCCGCCCCCACGCCAAGAGCGGGGGCCTCCGAGCCGAGAGCCAAGCCGGGGTCAGGCAGCGGCAGGCGGGCGGGTGGAGCCCGGGCTGTCTGCTCCCGCGCCTGGCGGCCTCCCAGGGGTGCTCACAGGCCTGGCCGCCCCCGCTCTCCCCAGGGCCTGATAAACCAGAAAAAAGCACGGCCCCTGCGGAGGGAAGGAAGCGCCCGCAGACAAAGGAGGGAAGGGCAGGCTGGTTCCCCGGCTCCGGGCTGCGGCCAACCTGGCGGCCGGGCTGGGCAGGGCAAGGCGGCCACAGACGGTGGCCTGGGGTGCTGCGCAGGAGGCGGGGAGTCCCGCCGCCCGGCTCCCTGTGCCCAGGCCCTGCCTTCTGGCCCCAGGGCTCAGAAGCACCGGTCCCCTGTGTGGAGCTGAAGTTGGCGGGGGCTTTGCCGGGGGCCACAGCGCCACAGCCTGTCATGGCAGAGCAGGGCGGGCCTGGCTCTCTGCTGAGATTCTGTTTTCCTGCTGCTGCACACCTGCCTGCGTCTCCAGAACGCGCTGTGCCGCCTGCAGGCAGGACCCAAGCCAGGCTCAGAGGCTTCCAGCAGGGCCACCCGCGTCCCCGACTTCCCAGGGGCTGCTACGCTGGAGGCTGCACCCCGAAGGCCAAGCACAACCACCAGCCGGGAGAGTCCCTGAGAGTGTCAGTGCACATGATGACCCCCACATCACCTTGTCACCCTCAAAGGCCCCAAGGGGATCACTGGCCTCCTCCTCACTGTCTTCCTGGGACAGAAAGAAGGTAGCACTGGACAGACGGGGTAGGGTCTGAGCAGGTGACAGCCAGGGACAGGGCAGTGGGTCCTCCCCCCCCTCTGCCTCCAGACCTGGGTGCAGGACGGGCACAGGGCAGAGCTGGTGCTGAGCCCCGTGACCTGAAGTGCCAGGGGGCCAAAATACAAAAGAAATGCAAAGCAGCCCCAGAGGAAAAGCCCGGAGTCTACATCTTAAACAGGAAGAGGTAGGCGTTGGGCTCGGGGAGATAACAGCCCCAGCATAGAAACAACAGGAGTGGAGCAGGGCCCACGGAGGCCCACGGAGGCGGGCAGGGCCGGCCCACAGCTGGCTCCCCAGGGTGCAGGGCCTGGAGCGCCCACCAGGCTGGCCAGGCAGGATGTGGGAGGGGCATGGCAGGGGACTCTGAGCCTCAGTTTCCCCTCCACAAAGCAGGGCTAAGGTTCCTACCCCAACTGTGACTCATGAGAGTGTCCAGGGCTGGCTCATGTAGGGCTGTTAGGACTCATGACCGGACTCCACTGTCTCTGCCTGCCCTCCTGTCTCTCTCCTGTCTCTCTTTGGAAGTATCAGGCAAACACAGTTCTGCAATAGCCCGTAGCGCCCAGGGAATCAAAAACAGCTGGTCAGGGTGGCGCACATCTGTAAACCCAGCACTCAGGAAGCTGAGGCAGGAGGATCACCATGAGTTTGAGGCCAACCTGGGCTAACAGTGAGTTCAAGGCCAACCTAGATTATATAGCAAGACACTGTCTCCCCAAAAACAAACAAATTAACACAAAGATGGCCTGCCTTGTAGACTGTGTGCTGTAGACACTCACACACACACACACACACACACACACACACACACACACACCTTCTCTCACTCTGGCCTCACTGCCACCAAGAGCAGCAAAATCCTCTCCCAAGACTTGGGGTCCAGAGCTGGAGAGGGGACAGGACCTGTGCCCTGTGGCACACTGCTCCTGTGCCATGCCCAGCTGGTGCACCCACCCTGGGGGGCCCTGGCCAAGGGTGGCCTACAGGAAGGGCTGGGGCAGTGGGTCCCACCACCCAACACACCAAGGGATGCTGGAGTGTAAGGCCTGTAGCCCAAGTGGCCCAAACAGTGCACAGGGTCTCCCTGGAAGGGCAACAAGGGCCACCCCCCATTCCTTTTGCCTTGTAGTACAGTCTGTTTGGGGACCCTAGGGTGACAGACCAGTTCTGTAAGACACTGGCAGAGGAGGCTGGGGGAGCACAGAGTGGCCGCCCGGCAGCTGTTACTACCGAGCTGTCCTCCCAAGCCTCAGGCAGTCCCTCACTTTCTAATCCCCATCTTCCAGGGTAGAGAAGCCCACCGTGACCACCAACACATAGTGTGGGGAAACTGAGGCTGCGGGACAGCGGCCCTCGGGCCCTCCTGCAGCACTGTCTCTCTGAGCTCACTGCCTCTGCTTCTCCAAGTGCAGGCTAGCGCAGCATCCTGGCCTCTTCTCCCTGCATCTCGCAAGGCCTGCATCTAAAGGGTGGGGGATCCCCTGGGGCCTAGGGGGCCACATACCATATCTGGCGCCACACAGTGCCTGGCTAGGCCTCAGGCCTGTCCCCAAACCCAAGCTCACAACCTAGGAGTCTCTGGCTCCCTGCCGGGGTCTTGCCCAGGGCTCGCCCCCTGTGTCCCTGGGGCACAGGCCACCACTCCAGGAGCCTCAGTCTGGGCCTCCACTTGGTCTCTGTGCAGCACCGCAGGACACGCCTGCTCTCAGGTCCTCCGGAAGCACTGGGAAATGGGCATCAGGATGGGCTGGGAGATACAGGCCAAGAACGCAGAGTGCCTGGGAGCCTACAGAGACCCCCAGGGACCAGGCTCTGGCTATACCATCCCTACGGTGGAGAAGAGCTCCAGGTGTCACCAGACATCAGACCTATAATCCCAGCACTCTGGGAGGCTGAGGCAGGAGGGCCACAAACTCAAACCCAGCCTGGGCAATTTAATGATTTTGAGAGATCCTGACTCAGATTTATTATTTTGTTTGTTTGCTTTTTTGAGACAGGGTCTAGTTGAAGCTGAACTTGAACCCACAGTGATCCTCCTGCCTCAACCTCCACATGCACCACAGCGCCCAGCTCAAAATTTTTTAAAACAAGGCTGAGGATGTAGCTCAGTGCACGAGTCCTGGTTTTATGCCTCCTACCACTAAAATGGAGAACAATGTTGTGCACTACATGTTGCTTCCCAGGGCTAGGGATGGAACCCAGGGCCCCTGGCTTATGAGGCAAGAGCTCTGGGCGCCGCACCGTGCCAGCCTGGATGGTGGCCACAGAGTGCTTTACAGTGAGAACTTAGTTTCAAAATACAATCCTAGCAGAAATCTCACTTTGAGTCCTAGTCTGGGCCACAAATCCTCTTTTTCTGCTCCCTGGGGAAACGTTCTGGGCCGGGTGTTCCAGCTGCGGTCATCCTTGTGCTCACAGCATCCTCGCAGGCCACAGACAGAGCACCTGGCTCAGGACAGGGCCGCTGAGCCTCTGAGGCCAGGAGGCCACAGGACACCACGAGGGTCACAGCCAGGAAGCCGCCAGTCCTGGGAGGCTCTCCCCGACTGGCCCCTCAGGGTTCTGCCTGCCTGCCTGCCTGCCTGCCTGCCTGCCTGCCTGCCTGCCTGCCTGCCTGCCTGCCTGCCTGTCTGTCTGCCTGCCTGTCTCCCTCTTCCCACCCCCTCTCGGGATGAGGCCTCATCCAGTGCCCAGCTCGCCTCTCCTGTCCCTTGGCACCTCCACATCCTCATGGGGCTCTGGGCAAGGCACTGCTTAGAGTCTGGTCCTCTCGGATCCTAGACGGTGCCCTGTCCAGCTGGTTAGATGACGCCATAACAAGAAACACATTTCAGTGGTGTAGTGGTGCCTGTGCCAATCTGAGTTGACATCTTGCTGGCCCTGCCAGGAAGCCCCACCAGCAGACCCTGCCCTCCTGGCAAAGGCACCTGTGTGCTTCCCAAATCTCAAGAGTAGAGTCCCCTGCAAGGCCAGGCCAGAAAAACAGGGACAGTGGGGTGGGGGAACAGAGGGGCGCAAACAGTCCTTGCCCGGAGGTGGAGGGACCACCCTGCCCGCTCCAGGACAGGCTCTCTGCACCCACAGAGCCACTCTGTGCAAAGCGGGCCGCCAGGCATCATCAGGAATCTGGTTGTGTCCCATTTGCGAGCAAACTTCTACCAGCTCGACACTTACGCTTTCACCCTGGCTCCCAGCAGGCCTGGGCCGTGGGCTGGGTGGCTGCTGCTCCCCTTAACAGAAGAGGATGTGGAGGCCCAGGGAGGCCCTGGGGCTCCCCAAGGACCCCAGGCCTCAGAGCTAGGACCAGCAGCCCTGTGAGTGGGGATTACAATTCTGGAGCTGGGGGGCGGGGTGGTCGCAGCTCACCTAACCAGGATGATGGAAGGCCAGGAAAGGGCAAAGCAGGGTCCCAAGCCCTGGCAGGGCTGCATGACCCCAGGCTGCAGAATCTGTGCTTCAAAGCTGGGCGGCGTCTGTGTAGATGAGGTAACAGGGTGATGCAGTATGCCAGGCCTTCTACTTCTAGGACTGAGCTGGGTGGGTGATGCCAGGCCTTGTGCGACAAAGGCAGTGTTCAGGAGGAACCCCCAGCCCTGCTGGGACCCCTGGGGTCCAGGGAAGAAACACAAACCCAGGAGAAGCCCCTCCCCTGCCCTATCACCACCACCCGGGACAGGAAGCAGGTCAGGGTGTCTGAGTCCACAGCCCGGCAAGGTTTATCATTCACAAGCTCAACCACTGCCTAGTTATTTATTTATTTTTTATTTTGCAGGGCTGGGGCTTGAGCTCACGGCTCCACACTGAGCTACACCCACTGCTCTTTTTAGTTTTTATTTTTTAGACAGGGTCTTTCTGAGTCCTTAAATTACCCAGGCAGGGACCCACATTTGACCCTCCTGCCTCAGCCTCCGAAATACTAGGATTGCAGAGTGCACCACCATCACCGCCTTGCCTCTTTCTTTTAGGAGAAAGCATTCCTGCATCTCTTCTATCACTTTAAAATAACACCAAAAGTCCATTCTTAGAACCCACAGCACCGGGACCCGCCTCCACCCCGCGGACCCCTGGGAAAAGCCCCTGCCGGGCGGGTCCCCACCGTGGGCCAGCGCAGTCCCCGCTTTCCCAGCGGCCGGAGCCCAGCTCTGCGGGGCGGACACCGACGACAGCTGATAAGCCGCGGGGCTTGGGAGCCGGCGCGACAGCGCGGCTGTGGTCTCTTCCCCTCCTCGGGGCACGGGGCCTGGGGACGGGGACAGCCCCTGCCCCCGGGAGGAAGAGGTCCGGGTTCTGCCTTTCTCTCCCGGAAAGCCAGGCGGATTCACGTGCAAAGTTGCCTTCCAGGGTGCACACGCGCCCCGCCCCCTCCAGCTCCGCACCAGGCCGCCTGGTCTCTAAGGGCGCCCTGCTCCCCCGGGGCCCCTTTGTTCCCGCCCCCGCCCAGCCTACCTGCTGTCCATCCGGGCTCCTGGAAGTGCCCCTCACAGCCTCACCTCCCCCCACCCCGCGGCTGTGACGTAAACTTTGGTTCCTATGCAGCCTTCTGGGCCTCCCCCCACCCCCACAGCCTGGTGAGCACCCCCATCCAGAGCTCTCCAAGCCGTTGGAGCCACGGGTGACCATCACACCCCTCTGGGTGCAGCTAACAGGAGCATTCTCAGTTTACACACTACAGCTTCAGCCTGTGATCCCAGCACTCCCGAGGCTGAGGCAGGAGGATCGCTACAGTTCCAGGGCAGCCGGCCTGGGCTACCCAAAGAGACCCTGCCTCAAAAAAAAAAAAAAAAAAAAAAAAGACCCTGCCTCAAAAAAAAAAAAAAAAAAAAATTAAAAAAGGGAAGGAGGAGGCTGTGGCTCGGTGACTAAAAAAGGGAAGGAGGAGGCTGTGGCTCGGTGACTCTCGTTTTTTAGCGGACACCAAGAAGGAAATGAAAGAAGAGGCCGAGCAGAGCTGCGACTCTGGCCCCTGGCTGGGTGGCCCGGTGTCCCCGCTCAGTCTGTGTGACCCGCGTGAGGCGCCAGCCCTGACCCAGTCTGCCCATGCGCCTTCCGCTCCTCCACAGTGCTGACTCTGAGCCGCAGAGAAATCACCCGACTGTCTGGGCGCCCGAGAAGCCAAGATGCTCGGTGTGAAAAGCACGGATGACAGAGCCCACGGACCCCAGGTCACAGAGATTAGGGGCCGGGCAAAGGCCACCGCTCTGCCCTGCCACCAGCCGAAGATCACCTTACAGACAGAACGCCCAGCGGGAGTATTGCCGCAGGGAGGGGCCGGGGACAGCTCTTGTACTGGTTCTTATGAGTTAGATGGAAAAGGTCAATCAATTTAAAAATGGGCACAGTCTCTTGCTGCAAGCAGGCTTGGGGGAGTGGCACGGCCATTTCTATCGTCATAGTTGGTGTTTGGGGCAAGACAGCATTGCGTTCCTACTTTCAATTGCGTTTCCCCACCAGGTCTGTGCTGCCGCGGTGCACTGGCAGCTGGCGGGCAGCTTGTACCACCAAGCTGAGCTGAACCCCAGCGGCGCGGGCGCGGGATGCCCACCTGGGGCTTGCTGCCCGCAACACAAGAAGAGAAGTGGCGAGGAGGAGCTGTCGGGAGCTGTCGGTTCTCCTGGAGAAGCAGGGCCCACGCTGCTATGGACTCGCTGTTCTCACTGTAGGAGGAGCTCTGGACCTCCCTGTCGCCGCGGAGGATGGGTGTGGTTGTCCTAGTGGTGGGGGAGCTCTGGTCCCCACCTTGAGCGCAGCTTCCTGGCCCCAGGGCAGATCCCGCAGCCCGCAGGCACAGATGCTTCATCCTGGTGCCGCAGGCTTCCACCTTTGCGCCTTCCCGGCACAGATCTGTGAATCAGGCCTTCGTGCTCCAGGCCTCAGCTAGATTCTCCCCGTCTTTACTGTGTGCACAGATCTCCTGCACGCTGCATATGACTCTGGGGGTGACCACTGTAAAATAAACCTATACAGCACGTGTCCTGTATTGTTACCCTTCAGGCCCTGGACCCAGCACCGATGTTCCTGTCCCCTTCTGGGAGCCTGTTTTGCCCACTCTCCTGCAACTTCCTTTTCCCAATTAATTGCATTTGTTCTGCTTGGAAGATCAAGACCCCTTCCATGCACAGGGAGGCTGGCAGCGTCCCGGGCCCCCTTGGACACCACAGCTATTCTGCACTCTGACCTTTTTTTTTTTTTTTTTTC
>NW_004524602.1:9642473-9675995 GCF_000260255.1 Octodon degus
CTCCTGCCCACCTTCTCAAGTGCTGGGATTACAGGCATGTGCCACCATGCCCAGCCCCATGTGTTACATTGCGATGGAAAACACACTGGCTTTTATTTATGGGGTTTTTTTTTGTTTTGTTTTGTTTTGTTTTTGCTTGTTTGTTTGTTTTTTGAGACATAGTCTTGCTCTGTAACTCAGGCTGGCCTTGAACTCAGAGATCCTTCTGCCTCAGCCTCTAGAGTACTGGGATGACAGGCATGCACTACCACACCCGGCTTCCCCAAATTTTTTCTGTCAGATCTTGGTCAAATCCTCTGATTCCCCCCTCCTGTGGGGTGGCTGACCCAAGGCTGGATCCCAGAGGTGGCTTCCTCTCTCCTGTGGTGTATCCTGATCTAGGCTGCCCCTAGCTCTCTGCAGCCTCCACCCCCATGGAGGCAGTCCTGGGGGGATCTAGGGTCCCCACAGCCTCTCCAGCTGAGTGGGTTTCACAGCTGGGTGCCTTTGTGGGTTTTTTGCTCAATTTTCCCTCTTTTGTGAAATCCTTTAAAAAGTGACAATGGGCTGATTGTCTTCTACAGGAAGGAAAAGTCTAGGGGAACAAGAATCTCTGAAACCACTATCTGGGGTGCTGCAGCCCAGGAAGTGCCCAGCAGCTGGCCTGGGGACCTGGGGTCAGGGAAGGGGACATGGGGCACGAACCCAAACGTGAGGGTAGTGATAAGGGAGAGGCTGGGTACAGATAATGCCCAGCTCTGGAGGCTGTGACACCATGGCCACTGATGGGGCACAGGGCTGCCTGGGATCTGGGGACAAGGGTGCAGGGTGGCCAGCCAGCTCCCAGACCTTGCATAGCACCAGACCACTGGACCAGACCAAGCTCCTTCTTATCCAGCCCACCCGCTGCCTTCCCGAATTCCCCACAGAAAACTTAGGACAGGAAACCGGAAGCAGTATGCTGTCCCCTCCTCGGGTGAGTGCCCCTAACCACTGGGCCCTGACCTCCCCCTCTACCAACAAGTCCTGGGCATCTTCCAGGGATCCAGCTGCCTCCTTGCACACTCGAGCTCCTGGCTGCCGGACAATACTAAAGCTTTACTTTTTCTCCTGCCAGCCTACAATAAAGACCTGTAGCACCTCATAATGTAACACCCACCTTTCGCCCCAAGCCCTGGGAGGCTGAGGCAGGAGGATCACTGGAGCTAGGGGCCAGCCTGGGCTAGAGGGTGAGGCCCTGGTCCAGTCAACCAATACCTAACTCTTGTGTCTCCTTCCAAAAGGATTTTGCAAGGACTTTTGTTCAGTTAAGCTGCCTGGAGGCCTGTGCCCCAGAGGGACCTGAGACCTCTCTAACAGCACAGCTGAGCGCCTATGGGGGTGGCAGCTTGTGTCTAGGTGAGCCCCAGAGCCTTGTGCAGCCACAGCTGGCTCTTTGCAGAGGTGGCTGCATGCAGTGTGTGAGGCAGCTACATGCCCCCAGTGCGAGGACCAAGCCGGCCGATGGGGCAAACAGGGACACGTGACTCGGAGAGGCCCACAAAGCAGGCAGTGGGGCTGGCCCAGCTCCAGACTCGGACAGACCATGAGCGGCCGGGCACAGTGGGTCACAGACTCCCAGCTACTCAGAAGGCTGAAGCAGGAGTGTCTCAAACTCAAGGCCAACCTGAGCAATTTAGCAACACTGTCTCCGAACGAGACAGAAGAATCAGCAATGTAGAGAGGAGCAGAGTGAGCCCAGGGCCCCGGGCTTCTCACCTGCGCGTCCGGCCGCCCCCTCCATCCGCTGCCCCCTCCAGCCCAGTCCAGGAAAGGCCACGCTCACCACTGAGGGCAGATACGGACAGGGCCACACTGCCTGCGCACTTGTCCCAGCTGTCTCATTTTCAGCTGGGCTTCACACGGCAGGTCTCCTCCTCTCCAGGCAGGAAGGCTGCCCCTGCTTGGGGTGCCTGAAACTCTGTACTTCTGTATTTTTCTTGTTTCTTCTCTTTCCCCACCCCCAGCGGCCAGAGTTACAGAGCCTTGAGAGCCACTAAACAAGAAAACAGAAGCCTGCTTCGTTCATAAAAAATAGACAAGCACCCATTAAAGAAGCTGCCTGAGGGGCTGGTGAGATGGCTCAGTGGTCTAAAGCACCTACTTCGAACAAGCTTAGCAAAGCACAGGGACGGTGGTTCAATCCCCCAGCACCACATGCCAGCCAGCCGCGCTCCCTGGTGGGCTGAGCTGGCCACACACACACACACACACACACACACACACACAAACAAATAAATAAATAAATTAAAAAAAAAAAAAGCTGCCTGAGCTCTAGTGTTTAAAAATGTCAAAGTCTCCCCCAACCCCTAGGTCAGGCAAGTGAAGTCTAAGAGCTTTCACACAGGAAACCCTGGGCTGGGGGCAAAATCAGGCATATATATATATATATATATATATACATATATATATATATATATTTCAATTTTGGAGTTTTGTTTGTTTTTGAGGCAGGATCTTGCTACCTAGTTCAGGCTGGACTTGAACTATGTACCCCAAGCTGGTCTCAGACTCCCTGAGATCGCCCTGCCTCTGCCTCCTGAGTGCTGGGATCACAGGCATGCACTGATCCCTTAGTAGCCTGGTGATCCCCGGTGTCCCAGAGCCCTGGGCTGGGCTCCAAGACCAGGCTGGGCAGAAGACAGTGCCTGAATTCACACTGGATCCCCAGGCCTGACAACCAGGCCCCAGACAGAGGACTCCTTGCTTTCTGTAAGTAGGGAAACTGAGGCCCTGGGAGAACCGGGAACTGCCATGGTTCCCTGCAGAGGCCAAGCAAGAGTCCCCCCTGGAGCCTTGCTTAACCAGGGTCACCACCTCTGGGAGGTGCGAGTGGCCCACACAACCCACAGGACTCAGTTTCCCTGGCTGAGTGTGACCCAGCTCAGAGGACAGCAGGTGACCCTGTCCAGGAGCGGAGCTCAGAAGCACAGCAGTCTGCATGGCGCCATCTGGTGGCTGGGTGCCAACACTGCATGAACTCGGAGCAACTGTGGGAGTTTGGTTCACTCTCAGGAGTTCTTGCAGGCTCCTCCGCCTTCTGGGCCAGAGGGAAGGCTGTTGTGCAAGCGCCTCGTGTCTGCACCTTGCTGGGAAGACTGAGGCCTCAGGAAGGCTGGACCTGAACTCAGAGCACACAGCAAAAAGGGGACAGGACAGGCCCACATTAATTTAGCAAGCTGCTGTGTACAGTTAGCACGTGAGGCCTGAGAGACTTTTCCACAGGGAAACCTGAACACGTGCTATGTGACCTTGTGCCAGGTACACCCTGTCTCTGAGACTGGCTCTCTTACTGGAAAAAGAGAAATGGGAGCTGGCAGGGTGTGGTGCACACACCTGTCATCACAGCACTCAGAAGGCTAAGGCAGGAGGGTCTCCACCAGTTTGAGGCCAGCCCAGGGTTCATAGTGAGTTCAAGGCAGTCAGAGCTGCAAACGAGACCCACCCTGCCAGGAAAAGGAAAAGAAACTGGGCCTGAGGGAGGCCTGTACCAGTCAGTGCATGGTAACACTGTGCTCTCAAGATTGCCGTTTACCACGGCTGCCCTCACCCTCGCTGCTGCTACGGGGTCCCCACAGCCCCCCAGAGGCCTCACACAGAACGAGGCAGCTTAGACAACCCCTGGAGGCCACTAAATGACCAGCGCGGCGTCAGGCCTCCAGTGCTTCAAAGGCGCTCACTGCAGTGGAGGGCTCGGAGACCCAAGCCCACGGACCCAGAAGAGCAAAGAGAGGGCAGCCCAGCAGCCACGGTGCGCAGGGTCGCTCTGATGTGGCTCCCTGCAAATTTCCTTCTGATGCTGGGACTTTTTCTCTTTGCAGCCCTGGGGGTGGGGCCCGGGGCCTCACCAAGTCACTAAATTCCAAACCCTCCTGCCTCAGCCTCCAAGAGTGCCTGGGATCAGTGCGTGGATGATCCCTACTTGCAACTTCTTTATAAATTTTAAAGTAGATCAAAAACTGTCTGGCAGCCTAGCTGTTTGCAAAACTTCTTCCTTGCCACCACCACCATCACCACTCCCTTTCCCCCGAGGAGATGAGTCCTGGGTCCTACAGGCTGGACCCGGCTCACCGCCACGGTGGGCACCGCGACTTCTGGCTGCCAGCGCCACTGGGCCCTGAGCTCCCCCAGCCCTGCCCAGGCTCTCCGAGGCAAGCCTGGTTTATTTATAAGTTCCCGCTGCTCGGGACTCAGGGGAGGACCGGCTGGCCGGCTGGAGACAGAAGTCTGGGCCGCCAGGCTGAGAGGAAGCGAGCTCTAGATCTGACTCTCCCCTTGGCACCCGCCACTCTGCGCCTCCCTGGCCCGGCCCCGCCGGCCCCCTCTGTTCTCAGAGGCAGAAGCGCTTTGGCCGCCAGCTTATGTCACCCCATCCACCTCGCTGTGTAAACAGGACCCGGGGCTGGTGGCCTGGCTCCACTCTGGAAATGAGCCTGCCTTCCGCAGCTCTGCCACTTCCTCTGCACATCCAGAGACTCCTCAGAGTTCAGAGGAGTGCTGCTCAGAGACAGAGGAGGAAAGGCTGGGCCTTGCCTAGCAGGGCTCTTCACTGGCGTAGAGGGAGGATCCGTGGACAGATACCGGGGCAGAGGACTCCTATGCAGTCATCAAAGCCCTGTGTAAAAGACTCCTCCACTGGGAAACACCGTACTGCTCTGGGCTGGCCCCTGATACCTTCTGCTTTAGGAAGGTGCTCAAGCAATATGGCATCACGGGGTCCGCTTTCATTAGTGTTAATTCTTTTCATTCAGCTCTAAGCTTCTTCCATTGGAATTAAGGTCCAACACATGACCTCCTGGCCCTACAACGTGGCCGGCATGGCGTCTGTGTGTGGATCTGCTTTAAACAGGGCAGCGCAACTCCCTCCCCTGCCAGGCCTCCGTGCTGTCCTGCCTCAGCCTTCTGTGGCCTGGGAATCATTTCTCTTCTTGGAGCTATAACCTGGCTTCCATCTCTGAATACCAGAACCAGGTTCATAGCTGAGTAATAATGCGGTACACGCCTGCAACCCCAGCCCTCAGGAGGCTGAGGCAGGAAGATCCCTGGGAGTTTGAAGCCCGCCTGGGCTACCTGGAGAGATCCTGTCTCAAACACCAGAATGGTAATAACCCTGATGGCGATGATGATTAGGCTTTTGGCATGAGAAGGTGCTAGAAATCCTCCCCCACTGCTCTGTGATGTCCCTAACACAGAGGCGTTGCCCTCCCCTCTGGGCTGTCCAGTGGGGTTGAACCTGGGTCACTGAAGGAGCTTCTGGGAGGCTGGCACCATCCCCCCACCTTGCAGATGAGAGCGGTGCCGCCTTCACAGGTCACCACCTCCCTGGAGAGGCAGCAGGAAGTCAGGGCCAGGTACCAGTCACACCATGTGGCCAAGAGCAATCTGCCCAATTCACAGAGGGCTAAACCAAAGCCAGGGAGGCGCCAAGGCTCCCCGACATACCAGCCTCCCCTGAGCAGCCTGAAGGTGCAGCACACAAGTCACACGCTCGGCTGGTGACAGTGGGCAAAACGGAAGGATTCTGCCTGCTTCCAGTACTGTGTCCTTGGAGGTTTTGTGTGGCTTGGCTTTTTAAGACAAGGCTTTGCTATGTAGCACGGGCTGGCCTTGAACTCCTGCCTCAGCCTCCCCAGCGCAGGGATTACAGGAGTGCACCACCATGCCCAGTCTCCATGGCCAGCTCAGTGCACCGAGGGGTGAGGTGAGCACTGTGGTGCCAGGGATGGACGGTCCCTGGTCTTGCCTAAGTGGGTGCTTAGTCTGCTGAGTTATCACACGGGCCCTTACTGGTGTCTTTAGAGGGATTCTGAATCCCTCTGCAGAGGAGAAAGCCTCCTGGGTAAACCATGACCTTCTGGACAGAAAGCAGCACATGCAGCCAAGCGGTCGCTCAGCCCAGCCCTGGGGGGCGGCAGCTGCTCGAGGGAGGGAGGCGGCGGGGCCCTGTGTCTCTCCATCCTTCGGGGTGTCGCCCTGCTCTCCAGCAAGGGAACTAACTGCAGGGGGCAGACATGACACGGGAGACCCTAAGGAAGGCTTGGGGGAGAGGGCTTTCATGCCTGCTGCCACACTGGCCAGCGGGTGCCCCTTCCTCTGCATGCCTGCCACGGAGACACAGCAGCACACCCAGAGCCATGCAGGGATGGGACACGGGACAGCCTGGCCCCTGACAGTTTCACGCCATGAGTGACAGGGGCCGGGGGGACTTGGCACAGCCGCTGGGCCAAGTCAGGGTTTCAGACAAGGATCCACCTGGAAGTCAGGGCCTGAGCTGTCCCAGCCCCAACAGCTGGGGCCTCAGGGTACAGGAGCGATGGGGTCTGGCCTGGGCCTCACTCTTGAGGACCACACGCCCCAAGTCGGCTCTTTCCCATGCCTGCTACACGTTCATTTCTGTAAATGAAGGTGGTTGGGCACGGTGGCACGTGACTGTCATCCCAGGACTCGGGAGGTCAAGGCAGGAGGATAACTGTGAGTCTAAGACCAACCTAGGCTACAAAGTGGGTTGAAGGCCAGCCTGAGCTGTATGGCATAATCTGGTCTCCAAAATAAATAAATAAATATAAAAAATAAAACAAAGAGGAGGATGGCACCTTATTGGTTGTTGGAAAATTGGCCTTGGGTCTCACATGCAGCCCCCAACCCAGCCCCATGCAGCGCTTGGCAGGGGGGGACCCAGACACGCATGGCAGCCCCCCCCGTGGCCTCAGGGACCTCGGTGTCTGGGCAGGTGGGTGCAGTCGCTGAGCCCTAAAGCCTTCCTGAGGGGAGTGGTGCCTGTGGCCGGTGTACACGGTAAACCCACTGCTCTTCCAGGGACAATGATGATGGCCTGTCGGGACCGACCCGCGCAGAGGCTGTGGGCTGAGGTCAGCGGGCACTGCACCCACAGGAAGCACAGCTCAGGATGCCTGGTGCCAGCACTGTGCCCTGCCCGCCCCCTCCTCACTTCCTGTGCCCAGGCCTGGCATCAGTCGCTGGCCAAGTCCTGCCCCAGGGCCAGAAGCCTAAGGGGCATCCAGGATCTGTACTGGGAGCCCAGGGCACCCTGGACACAGTCTGGTCCTGGGCAGAGTGGCCCATACAGCAAGGAGGAATGACCATTACATCTCAGAGCCACCTGTGGTCACTGCATGAAATGTGAGGCCACGCAGAGCCAATGACACACAGAGTGAAACTGAGGCTCAGAGAGGTCAAGCTGATCCACAGGGCTGCACAACATTTGATCAGCTCTTGCTGAGGGCTGAAATAGCTGTGGCTCCTACCACAGTCAGGGGGTGGGCCGAGGGGTGGGGAAGGAGAAACCCTTCTGTGCACCTCATTCCTGGCCTTAAAAGCAAGCAGAGCAGGCCAGGGGCACCCTCCCCCTCCCAGCCTTCGACTTACAAGCATTTCTCCCATGCCCCCAGGGCTGGCATTAGGTATGTGCCACCACACTTGGCTGCATCTGCCTCCAGCGCATGTTGCACTTAGGGAAACTGAAGCCCAAGAGATGGGGGAACCCCCTGGGGCTAGAAGGGCTTCTCACCACCACACCCCACTGCCCCCAAGCCAAGCCTGGCCTTCCTCCAGCCCGGCAGAGGTCAGTCTCTGAACCTTATATTCTTTTTGTTCTAGATTTTGCCTTGTTGTCTCCCCCCCCCTGCCTTTTTTCCTTTGTGGTACCAGGGATCAAACTCAGGGCCTTGCACTTACCAGGCAGGGGCTTATTTCTCTCAGCAGAATGGCGCCCACTTCTTGTTCCATCAGCGTGTCCCGGGGACCTGCTGTGTGGCAAGCTGAGGCGATGGACGGTGTCTCCTGGCCTGGACGCCTAAAGGTAGCAAGCATCCCGCCCCGAGGAACCGAAGGGCATCATCCCGGCAGCACCAGGGCTCGGGCGGGGCGTGCGCGCCCCCTAGAGGCGGCTCGGCCAAGTGCAGCGGGAAGCCCGCGGGCGCACGTGTTATTGTGGGGGTTTGTTTTCAGTTTGTTCTTGTGTTTTGCTGTCTTTTTGAGACAGGGTCTCACTATGCAATTCAGGCTGGCCTTAAGCTCACTTTGTAGCCCGGACTCGTCTCGCACTCGCAACGATCCTCCTGCCTCAGGCTTCTGAATGCTGGTGTTACAGGCGTGAGCCACCACACCCGGGGCTGTTACTGTGTTTTAAGACAAAAGATGTACACGTAGGAGTTGTTTCTTCTATACTGAAACCCAGTATTCAGGTTTAACTGCAGTGCTGCCACTTCGCGATCAAGAAGGGAGTTTTGCGCTGCAGTCTGACCCCCAGTCTCTGCACCAATCCCAGCCCTCTCCAGCCCCACACAGGGTGTGCACCTGGCGCCAACATTGAAGCGATAGAAAGTGGCCTTCAAACAGCCCTTTATGCAACGTGTTAGTTATTGAAACTGTCCTACCAATTTGATTTGAAACTGCCTCATTGCTATTTGTTTCTCAATAAAATTATGGAAAAAAAACCCAACAAAACAAAACAGCCCTTTAAGGACCGGGAAGATAGCTCAGTGGCATAAGCACCTGCCTGGCAAGCATAAGGTCCTCAGCCCGAGCCCCAGTACTGCAAAAAATAATAATTAATTTTTAAAAAGTCTGTTAAAACAGCCTCTTTACACCAGACATGGTGGTGCATCCTTGTAATCCCCGAACTCGGGTAGACGGAGGCAAGAGGATGCTTTGAAGTCCAAGGCCAGCCTGAACTGCATACTGAGACCCTGACGCAAAAAGCAAAGGGGGAAAAAAAAAAGTCTTAAGGGCCTGCCAAATAGCTCAGCGGATTAAAGTGCCTGCAAGCAGGCTCAGGGACCGGGGATTCGATCCCTGGGCCTATTGTGCTGGCCCCACCCCCAGGGCGCACTGAGACTGCAATTGAGACTGGGCGTGGTGGTGCGCACCTGTAATCCCAGCACTTGGAAGGCTGAAATAAGGAGAATCACTCTGAATCTGATCTAGTAGTGAGACCCTGAACACCCTGCAGACCTTTCCCTAAAATACAACAAATAAATAAATAAATAATGAAAAAAAAATAGCAGTCTTCTGTTGGATATGGTGACCCGCGTTTGTAATGCCAGCACTTGGCAGGAGGAACATTGCAAATTTGAGACCAGCCTAGGTGACAAAGTGAGCTGAAGGCCAGCCTGAACTGTGCAGAGAAGCCCTGTCTCAAAAGGACAAAAAAGGGCCATGGAGATAGCTCACCAGTCTAAGCACCTGCCTAGGCAAGCACAAGGACCCAGGTTTGATCCCCAGTATCACATGCCATGCTGGCCCTGCCCCAGGCATGCCAAGCGTCACCAAGGCCAGGAGTGGTGACACATACCTGTAATCCCAGAGCTGGGGAAGCTGAAACAGCAGGATCACTATGAATCAGAGCTGCATAGTGAGAGCCTGGACCACATACATAAGATAAAATAAGGGCTGGTGAGATAGCTCAGTAGAAAAAGCGCCTGCCTGGCAAGCACAGGGTCCTGAGTTCAATCCCCGGCACTGCCAAAAACTTTTTTAAAAATTTTAAAAAATGAAGCCTGCACTAGCTGAGGGTGGTTCCCCTGGTGACACTAACAACAGTTCCAGGTTCACAGCAGCAGCTGGGCTACAGAGCCAGGGGAGAAAGGCAGAGCCCAAAGGGCCTGTTTTGCCTGAAATGGAGCATGCTTTTGGGTCGTGGGTTGCAGGAGGGCCTGAGGCTCTGCCAGATGTTTGCTTCAGGCAAAGAGCACCAGGAAACTGCGCCCAGGACACATCCTGTGAGACAGAGGACCTGGGTCACCTCACCCTAGCCCTGTGCGAATCTCTGCGGGACCTTGACCTGAGAATACCTGTGTCGCTCATCTGTCACCAGGACAAATAAAAAGAAGGGGTATTTTGGCTCACGATTCTGGTGGTTCCAGTCTATGGGCAAGTGGCTCATTATAGGTGGGCCTCTGCTGGGCGTGGTGGCACAAGCCTGTGATCCCAGTGCTCAGAAGGCTGAGGCAGGAGGGTCTCCACCCATCCTCTAGGACTGCAGGACTGGAGATAGAGCCCAGGGCCTCCCACATGCCAGGCAAGTGCTCTACCATTGAGCTCTATCCCCAGCCTGGCCTTGAACTTTCAATCCTCCCTCTTCAGTCTCCTGAGTATTGGGATTACAGGTGTGAGATGTCATACCTGGACTTTTCTCCTTTGGTTGAGACCTTTCCCCTTCTCCATTTCCTCATCCTCATCCTCATCCTTCTGAGTAGAAACCCAAAGCTGGACTGGAGTCTTAGGCACCTGACTTGGGGACGCCGCACCCACAGCTCAGGTGAGAAGGGTAGACAATGGTGGAGCCTACAGCAGGTGAGCTCAGAGTAGGACGTGCTGGCTCCCTCATCATTATCACGGTCACCACTGGCACCTGACAAAGCCTCTGCTCAAGCCACCGTGTCCTCCCAGGCTGGGTCTGTGGATCCGGGGCACCAGGCTGTGTGGAGTGCCACTCTCCACGTGGAACTGGTGGTTTTGCTGCCTATTAGCGTCTGGACCAAGACAGGCATTCTTTGTGCATGCATATGTATACGCGCGTGTGCGTGTGTGTGCGTGCACGCGCACCAGCATACTGTCCACACAGGTCTTTACTGTGTGGACAGGGTGTCAGTTCATTCCAGATGTGCTGGAACAGCCCCAATTTCACATTTTTGGACCCCAGATCATGGAAATGTCCTGGAAATTCCAACGTGATTATTTCTTTACGTAGTGCTCCATCAGGCTCGTTCCAAAACAGGGTCTGAGGGCCAGCGCGCAGGGCTGGATATGGATTCAGGAGGATTTTAAAACAACAGAAAAGCGAATCAGAGAGAAGAGAGGGTAAGGCGAGACTCCAAAGCTCATAACTCTGTTCCGGTGCCTGCAGGAACAGGCCAGTCGGATCTAAGAATTTCCAAGCAGCCAGAGCTCAGAGGGAAATGGGCCAACATGGATCCACTCTTGGGACCTCCAGGACTCTCCCAAAAAATTCTTAGAAAGGAGATCAGCTTGACACAGGACAGAGAAGAACATATTCATGATCCATATCTTCACTCGGGTTTTTATTATACCATGGCCATTTGGCTGAGAAAGTAGGCATGGCCAGTCACCGCAGAGACCCAGGACACTGGGACCAATCAGAAAGTGCTATCTTTAAGTCATCTGGTGTGAGATCAAGCAGGATTTTGATAGGACAGCCAAAGCCTGACGTCAGAGTGGGGCGGGGATACAAAGTAGCTGCCAGTAACCTCACGGGCGTTGTAAGCCCTTCCAGTGGTCTCCTTCCGTGCAGAGGCTGCTTCTTTTCCTACCTTTAGTAAACGTGAAGTCTCACTATCTTTTGGGCATTTCTTTTTCAATTATTTGCTCAGAAGCTGGGTGTGGTGCTGCATGCTTGTAATCCCAGCACTCAGGAAGCTGAGGCAGGAAGATCACTGAGAGTTCAGTCAGCCTGAGCTGCACAGTGAATTCAAGAAAGCCCGCTTGAGCTGTGTCTCAGAAATACAAAGAACAAGCGCCGGCCACATAGCTCAGCTGATTAAAGCACCTACAAGCAGGTTCAGGGGCCGGGGGTTTGATCACAGGGCCTTCCGTGCCGGCCCGCCCCCGGGATGCTGAGATGCGATTGAGGATGGGCGTGGTGGGACGCACCTGTAATCCCAGCTTTTGGGAGGCTGTAAACAGGACAATCACTACGAGTCCGATCTAGTAGTGAGACCCTGAGCACCCTGTAGACCCTTCCCTAAAAAAAAAAAAAAAAAAAAAAAAAAAAGATTTGCATGTTTTTTCACACCGGAAAAAAAAAAAAAAAAAAGATTTGCATGTTTTTCTCGGAGTGCGACTCTTGTAATCCCAGCACTCAGGAGGCGGAGACAAGAGGATACCTACACATTTGAAGTTATCCTGAGCTACATAGTGAGACCCTGTCTCAAAAAGCAACAAAAAAGCAATACCTCGGTATCTT
This sequence comes from Octodon degus, assembly GCF_000260255.1. Classification (NCBI taxonomy): domain Eukaryota; kingdom Metazoa; phylum Chordata; class Mammalia; order Rodentia; family Octodontidae; genus Octodon; species Octodon degus. Next base: position 9,654,436 of record NW_004524602.1, read on the forward strand.
AGATGGGGTCAGACTGGGGGTTCTGGGGTGGAAGGTCCGGGGCCTGGATCTCTGGGACTGGAGCTGACCCTTGCGGAGAGAGCCGTTGCCAGCTGTGAGGGCCGTGGGCATGGGGCCTGCAGACATCATGAGCGTGGGCTTTATCGGGGCTGGCCAGCTGGCCTTTGCCCTGGCCAAGGGCTTCACAGCAGCAGGTGTCCTGGCCGCTCACAAGATAATGGCCAGCTCCCCAGACACGGACCTGGCCACAGTTTCTGCCCTCAGGAAGATAGGGGTGAACCTGACACCCCACAACAAGGAGACAGTTCAGTATAGCGATGTGCTCTTCCTGGCCGTGAAACCACACATCATTCCCTTCATCCTGGATGAGACTGGCGCTCACACCAATGACAGGCACCTTGTGGTGTCCTGTGCAGCTGGTGTCACTATCAACTCCATTGAGAAGAAGCTGACAGCATATCGAGCAGCCCCCAAGGTCATCCACTGTATGACCAACACCCCGGTTGTGGTGCGGGAGGGGGTCACCCATGCCCAGGAGGGGGATGCCAGGCTCCTGGAACAACTGCTGAGCAGCGTGGGCTTCTGTACAGAGGTTGAGGACGACCTGATTGATGCTGTTACGGGGCTCAGCGGCAGCGGCCCTGCCTGTGCGTCCACAGCGCTGGATGCCCTGGCTGATGGTGGCGTGAAGATGGGACTTCCAAGGCGCCTAGCAGTGCTCCTGGGGGCTCAGGCCCTTCTGGGAGCTGCCAAGAGGTTACTGGACTCAGAGGAGCACCCAGGCCAGCTGAAGGACAATGTCTGCTCTCCTGGTGGGGCCACTATCCACGCACTGCACGTACTGGAAAGTGGGGGCTTCCACTCCCTGCTCCTCAATGCTGTGGAGGCCTCTTGTACCCATGCATGGGAGCTGCAGGCCATGGCTGACCAGGAGACAGTCTCACCCGCCGCCATCAAGAAGACCATCCTGGACAAGGTTAAGCTGGACTCCACTGGAGGAACCTCCCTGTCTTCAGGCCATGCCAAGCTATCAGCCCACACCCTGGCCCCAGCAGGGCAGGACTGACCCGCCTGGCTGCCTGCTTCTTCTCTTCACTTGTCTTGCTTTCCTTCTAAGATGCTGTCATACCATGTCACCCAACTTCTGGGCTCAGTGGTCTTCCTGCTCAGGCTCCTCGGTGCTAGGACTACACTGTGTGCCACCACACCTGGCTGTGCTCTCTGCCTTCTCCTCTCTCGGCTCAAGGTATCTCTTCTCTTAGCCCAGGGCCACACACAGCTGAGGCTGAAGTCAGGGAGAGGCACATGACATACCCTGGGGACCTTTATAGTCCCTGAGTGCAAGCCCAATCATTCTAGGGTTGGCTTCTTGGGCCTCCTTCTCCTCCAGCTCCCCTGGAGCGAAGGCCTGTAGAAGGGCCTTCCCCACCTCTAGTGTCAGCTGGCTTGGGCTGTATTTCTTCCTGAGAACAAATGTGAAGGCATCCGCCACATACCAGAGGCACTTCCCTAGTAAGGACCAGTGGGCCCCAGGAGCCCAAGCTCACTGCTGGCAGTCCAGGTACCATGACCCCAGGGGATATTTGGAAAAAGGGCTCATTTCCACACTTGAGTATTCAAGCCACTGGCTGTTGTTCCTAGCACATCTTTCTGGACTCTTTAGGTTGAATAAATTGGTTTCTGAAAAAAAAAAAAAAAGTGGGGCTGGGGAGATGACTCAGTGGAGTAAGTGCTTCCCTGGCAAGCGCAAGGGCCTGAGTTCAATCCCTGGTTGCGCCAAAAAAAAAAAAAAAAGTTGGGCTGGTGAGATGGCTCAGTGGTCTAAAGCACCTACTTAGAACAAGCTTAGCAAAGCACAGAGACCGCGGTTCAATCCCCCAGCACCACATGCCAGCCAGCCCCGCCCCCTGGTGGGCTGAGCTGGCCACACACACACACACACACACACACACACACACACACACACACACAAATAAATAAAAGCAACAAAAAAACAAATTTTGAGTTAAATTATGTCAAAAGAAAAAAAAAACCAGTAGCGGTTTTCTGTTGTTCTGAGGTAAAGGAACTGATGTTTGCAGCTGATTCCAAAAGGCACCCCAAAAGGAAGAGTTTCAGAGAGGTACAGGGTGCTCCGGGTGGTGGACAGGCTGTGTAGACGGCTCAGTTCTTTGGTTTTCCTGTGCAGTTGACCTGATTTTTCGGTGCTCGGCAATCAAGCCCAGGGCCTCACACGCACCAGGCAAGCTCTAGCACCGTGGGCACCCCTGCTCTGAGCTTTCTTTGGTGGTCGTGCTGGAGACTGGAGCCAGGGCCTTTTCACCGAGCTATGTTCTCAGCTCTTTTTTAATTTTTTTACTTGGAGAAAGGGAATCACTAAACTGCCTGGGCTTTATTTATTTGCTTTTCATGGGTTCTCTCTCTGAATGCCCCCAGCTGCCTGAACTTTATTTGCAGTCCTCCTGCCTCAATTTTCCACAAAGCTGGGATTATAGGCGTGCACTGCCACACCCAGTTCTGGGCATTTTCTTTTTAACTTGTTTCTGTTTTGTTTTGTTTGAGACAAGATATCACTATGTAGCCCCTGGTGGCTTCCAACTCACAGCAATCCTCCAGCCTCAGCCTCCAATATAGGTGTGTGATACCATGCCCAGGTATTGACAAGGCCATTACAGAAACTGGGATTTCTCTTCCCCGAGGTTGCAGGAGCTCTGACATCCCTCACAGCAACCCGCAGCTCTACTGGACACCTCACACAGTAGCCACCGCTCCTCCTGCAGCCAGGCCTGCACCCTCGCCTGGTTACCTAGTGCTGCACCCATGCCACGTGGTCCTCTGGGAACCCTGGGCACAGCGCTGGGGGCTTCGGGAGCGCCACACATCCAAGGGGTGCAGGAGGCGCTGTCCCTGCTCCGCCCAGTGCATCATCGCCCCGTTGCCTCTACTCCATGCCCTTTTCAGACACTGGGAGATAGGGTGTTTCCGGGACTCTTCAAGCCTCAGGAGGGAATGCGGGGGACCCAAGGAGGTAAAACAGTACAGGCTGTGGCCAGCATCCAAGGTGAGGGCACCATTTGGGGCACTGGGCCCCAATCTGTGGGATCTGACCCTGTCTCCCAGAGACACTGAAGCAGGTCACAGGACATGCCAGCCATTGGGAGAAATGCACACTGTCCTGGAGACTCCTGTACAGGCAGGCTGGGGGAAAAGGGGGGCTCCCCCAATTCCTGGACCTTCCTGCAGTCCTCGGCTTGTGGAGATCCTTGCTGGCCACCAGGGACATCTGACAGCTTTGGGGACAGGGCTCCTCTCCACCACCTTGGCCTCACCCATGGAGTCATTTAGGGTTCAAGTGACCCAGTGAAGTAGGCATGAGTGTGGTCTTCATTTACTTGTGAGAAATGGAGCACAGGAAAAACCAGCCGCCTGCCGAGCAGAGAAGGGGTTCAGAGTGGTACTGGACTCCAGAGTCTTTGTTCTAAGAAAGGGTCTCACAGTGAAGTCCAGGCTGGCCTTGAACTCACAGCATTCCTCCCGCTTCATCCTGCTGAGTGGCTGGAAGGGCATGCCTGTGCCACAAGGCCTGACAAAGCCTCTGTCTTTTTGCTTTTAAAGAGAAGGAAATGTGGGCCCAGAGAGGGGCAGTGGCTGGCCTAACGTTACACAGCATGCCAGGACTGAACTTTGTCTCCTATACCTGATTCTGCCCATGGGGCTTGTCCCCTTAGTGCTGGGTAGGCAGGGTGGGTTGAGTTGCAGACCTGGTGGCACAGAGGGTGAGGGAGTAGGTGGCATAGATCCCTAGAGTCTCTGGAGACTAGCTCCTATGGCCAGGGGAGACACGGGCAGCCTACAGTGTTGGCCAGAGGATTGTAGCTGAGGAAGCTGAGGCCAGAGAGAGGAAGTGCCCAGCCTGGCCATCACAGCTGGACCTGGGCACCACCCTGGAATCCTAAGCTGTGTCCCAAAAGCCCCACTCCGTGTCCCCACGCCTGGCACCACCTGGCACTGAAGGCCAGGAATTAGAGCAGGATGCATCTGGGCCCTGGAGGGGCTGTGAGGGCCCCCTCTGTCCACAGCTTTGGGGGCTCAAGGCCACCCTGCCTGCCCCACCCTAGCCCCAGGGACTCAAGACACAGTCCCTGGGAAGCTCGCGGGGGGGGGGGGCATACCAGGCTCCTTCTGCTCAACCCCTCATTCCCCGCCCCCCCCCCCTCCTGCACAGGCATTTCTCAGAGGGGACACTGGTCCTCAGGCAAGGTGGCCAGTGCTGTGCAGATGGGACGCGCAGCCCTCTGACACCTGACACCACAGGCAAGACAGAAGCCTCTGCTCCCAGGTCCCCGAGCACCTGGGCTTGTGCTGCCCCTCCTTCTGGCTGTGACAGTGAGGGCCAGGTGCTTCCTGCTGTCGCCCTACCCTGGCATGTCCCCATACTGTGACCTTGCCCCCTGGAACTCATTTGCCAGCAGAAGCCCAGGGAGCTGAGCCCCAGGGAAGTCCCTCCCTAGGTCCCTGCCGGAGTATCACTCTGGCAGAGGAATAGCTGGTGACAGCTCAGCTCAGAGCCAGAAGCAGAGGCTGAGGGACACTGATACCACACAAGGGCTCGATTGGGAGGAAGCAGGCCCAGGCAGGGGCAGCCCTCAGAGGCTAACGAGTGTGTGGGATTCAGCTCACCCACTGGGTGCCAGTGCTGTGAGGGCACCAGGGACACTGGGGAACAAGGTCAGGAGGGGGAGGTCAGACGCAGCTGCCACTGAAATGCAGGGCTAGCTAGTGTGACCGGATTGGGGGAGTCCAAGAAGGCTTCCTGGAGAAGGCCCCACTGTGGGAGACCTGCGGGTGAGCAGCGAGGAATCAGTGGGCAGAAAATTGGAACTCTATGTCCCTCCTCTCCTCCCCTCCTTCTTTCACCTCTAGGTCCCTTCCCATCTGGGAAAGATCTAGTGCCCTCTTTCCTATTTGTTTGTTTGTTTGTTTGTTTGGGTTTGGTTTTTTTTTTTGAGACAAAAAGTCTCACTCTGTAGCCCAGGCTTGCTTCAGACTCACAGTGACCCTCCTGCCTCAGCCTCCCATGTGCTGGGATCACAGGCGTGCACCATCACACCAGCTTTTTTCTTTTTTTTAATGTAAACATTATGAATAATAAACATGGATTAATAGAAAGAAATTGAAAAAATAAAGTTATAGCATGGAAGAGGGATAAAGGGGAGAGAGAGAGAGAGAGAGAGAGAGACAGAGAGAGAGAGACAGAGACAGAGACAGAGAGACAGAGAGACAGAGAGACAGAGAGACAGAGAGACAGAGAGACAGAGAGAGACCAGGACCAAAGGCAGAGAGGAGGCTGGGGAAGGCAGGGATGCTGGAGGCTGAGGCAGCTGGAGGAAGGCAGTGAGAGCAGCAGGTGGCAGCCTTGGGGAGTCAAGAAGGGGTGAGGAAGGGCTGGAGAGGAGGCTGGCGGGTCCCCTGTCCAGGGGAAGGCCCAGCCAGCTGAGCAGGGGAAGCGAGGCACAGGGCCAAGGCAGCCTGCTGACTGGGCCCCTGTGGGCCAGCTCAGCACTCTGTCCCCACCCCCACCATTGAAACTCTCTGCAGAGCATCAGGCGACAGCCACAGCTGCGACCAGAGCCTTCCACACTCTGGGGGTTAGTGCCTGCCCAGGTTGGGGCTGTCAGAGAGCACTCCTGGCTGGTAGCTGCTCTACAACTGGCAACAAGCCTGGGTGAGGTGGGTAGACTGGCACCAGAGTTGGTCTTAGGGGGAAGGGGTCATCCTGACCACAGTGAGGGTGACCCCAGCTGAGGAGAAGTAGCCCAGGAACCTGCTCTGGTGGGTGAATGTCGGGCTGCAGGGACACTACTGTCCCTTATCAAGCTAGAAGAAGGGCCACAGCGAAGCCTCACTCTTGAGCCCAGGAGGTCCTCAAGCCCGGCTCTGTCCGCGGCACAGCGCGGCGATCCGGGACTCGGCCCGGCACCCACTCGGCCCCTGCAGCGCCACCTCCTCCTGTCCTGGGGGCTGCATTGGACGCATCCCTTTTGCAGGTATGGAGGAGGGTCTGGCGCCATGAGCCCAGTGCAGGCTGCCACCCTCTTGTGGCCGCTTCTGCTGCTCTTGGGGCTGGGCGCTGCTGGAGAGGGGGCCCCAGGAGAGACATCCTTCTACTATGGGACCTTCCCGCCTGGTAAGCACCCCTCCATGGGCTGTCCTCCGGCTGAGTGTCTGTCGGTCCATCTGTCTGTCCGTGTCTCTGGTCTGCTTGCATTGGCCGACTCGCCAGGGAGTTCACTGGTTTACTTCTGTGCTATCAAAAACCATACCTTCATGGGGTTGTTCTCAAACGAAAAACAAAAACCTAGGTGCGCACACCTGTCATCTCAGCCCCTTGGGCCGCACAGAAAGACACTGTCTCAGGAGAAAGGGCTGGGGCTGCAGCTCAGGGGCACAGAGCTTGCCTAGGCACTGGGTGTACATCCCAGTACGGATCAATACATGAACTTTCAATAGCTCCTCACAGAAGTTTTGGTTGTCTTTTTGAGACAGGGTCTCGCTATGCTGCTCAGGCTGGCCTTGAGCTCTCTGTATAGCCCAGGCTGGTCTGGAGCTCACAGGGATCCTCCTGCTCAGCCTCCCGAGTGCTGGGATCCCAGGAGTGCGCCACCAAGGCCAGCTTCCCTCACAGAAGTTTTTTGGTTCCTAACGCTACAGATAGCCCCCATGAGAGCTGAAAGTGTGCGGGAGGTGTAAGGAGCTCAGCCCTGCCCCTGCCCCATGCCCCAGCCCCTGGGTCCCCGCTTGCACATCAGGGCCACCCAGGCAGGGTCCAGCTTGGAGTCTCCACCTGCAGGCTTCTCCTGGGGCGTGGGCAGCTCCGCCTTCCAGACGGAGGGAGCCTGGAACCAGGACGGGAAGGGGCCCAGCATCTGGGACGCCTTCACACATAGCAGCAAGAGACAGGTGCTCGGGGAAGAGACAGCAGACTCGGCGTGCAACGGCTACTTCATGGCCCAGGTGAGCGAGGGATGCACTGACGCTGGCGCATGTGCAGAGCCCAGGGGCGTGGTCGGCCCAGTGCAGTGCATCGAGGGCAGGTGCCGGGATGTTGGAGGAAGGGTGGGGGGCTGAAGCAGAGCCTCAGTCCCTGCAATGGGGGTGCCAGGTCAGCGGCACTGCCCCAAGACCCACAGGGCACGGTGGCCTAGCTCCTGCCTGAAGATCGTCCCCTGTGGAGAAATGGGACTTGCTCGGCCTCGGCTCCCTCTTTATTCTTGGACTAACATCATCTTGGGGGATTCATCACCCATGCTTATGAGAAACACGACGGCCTTCTCAGAACGTCCGTATTCGCACCATGTCCTGTTCTCGGCTCAGGCCCAGCATGAAGGGGGAGCAGGCGGTGCACCCCAGCTCGTAACGCGGAGACGGGGCCCAGAGCCCACGGGAGCCATGAGCCCGCGCCTCTAGGGGCTCCTTCCCTGGGGCCTCAGCTGACCCGCCCTGGCCTCACCCTCACAGGAGGACGTCCTGCTGCTAAGGGAGCTGCGCGCCTGCCACTACCGATTCTCCCTGTCCTGGCCCCGGCTGCTGCCCACGGGCGTCCGAGGTGAGCGAGTCCTCCGGAGACAGATGCCACCGTGTCCCGGGCAGCGACCTCGCAGGCTGGCAGCTGGGGTGCTGGGGCTGAGCCACCTACCGCCTGGCCTGCAAAACCCGGGGCCCCGCGATGCCGCCCAGAAGGCGCGGCCACGGTCCTTCCCTCTGGGGTCCTCTTTGCTCCCACAGCCGAGCAGGTGAACGAGAAGGGGATCAAGTTCTACAGCGACCTCATCGATGCCCTCCTGAGGAGCAATGTCACCCCCATCGTGACCTTGCACCACTGGGACCTGCCGCAGGTGAGCCTTGCAGGGGCGGGCCACTGGGGGTCTGGGGTGGGCTCAGGACACCACGTGTGAGCAGGTGAGGGAATTCTAACTCACTCTTAGCCGTCTCACTGTGGTGCCTGGCGACTTGGGAAGGACAGAAATTTATTCTGCAGTTCCCCAAGCTGCAAAGGCCACGGCCGCTCCCCAGGGTGAGGCTCTGTCTCTGGCCACAAGACTGTGCCTTGAAGACCGTCCTCTGCAGGGAAGGACACTTGTCCTCAGTGGCAGAAGGCAGAGGGGTAGAAAGGGCAATGGCACCTAACGCCTTCGTGAGGAGGGAGTTCCGTAATTAACCACCACCCAAGTGCAGCCCTTAACCCCGGTGCAGCGGGAGCCAAGTTCAGGGTCAGGGACATCGAGCCACAGAAGGAGGTTACACTGGTTGACCTGTGATAAGGATGTGGATCCCGATGGTGTCCAGACCATTTGGCATAACAACAAAAAAAAAATCAAAAAGCAACAAAGACACATCTTCCTTCTTGTGGTACTAGGCTAGGGCTACAGAGCCGACCACTCTCGCTTCCTCAAACACCTCTGGACTAGGTGACTCAGCGTACCACATGTTAGTGCTCTCTCCCATCTTCCAGAGCCAGTACCAAATGCCTTCGCAAGTGCTCCCGGCCCAGCAGTGACCTCTCAGCAGGTGTAAGGCCATCACTCTTAGTGAGGCCCCTCAGCAGGCACAGCCAAGCCAAGGGCCCTGCTCCGGGCCACAAGGCAGAGGGGATTGGGGCTTCAGGGAGAGGTCACTGCCCCCTCCCCCGGTGGCTGCAGCGGTGGCTTGGGGCTGAGCTCAGGTGACAGGACAGGGGTCTCAGTACAGGGCCTGGGGCAGCAGATGGGGCAGAAGACAGGGCAGGCATTAGGGAGAGGAATGGAAACGCAAGCTAGCTCTGAGCTTGGGAGTCTCCTCCCTCAGCCTCCTGAAGGGCTGGGGTGAGATTTTTCCAGCAGGGCAGAGAAGCAGAAGTAAAAGATGGGGGGGGGGGGCTTTATTAACTCTGAGGACACAGAGAGGATCTGAGGGAGGTGGGAGATTCCCTGACCTAAGACAAAGGAAATCTGGGATTTTATGGACTTTTGCTAGGGAGGAGTTTGAGGGGCAGGTTCAGTGACACAGAAGGAGCTAAATGGGGTCTCTCTTGTGTGCATGGGAAAAATAAAAGGAAGTTGTATCCAGGATGGAGTGGGGAAGGAGGAGGAAGGGGTCATTGGGAAGATAAACTATTGTTTTGGTATTCAGCCATGTTGAATCAAGGCCGTAATTTAGCAGGCTGTACTCGGGCTAGAACCTATCAGCTGGCATTACAAGCATGTATCACCATGCCTGGCATTTCCTATTCTTTCTATTTTGATGCTAAGCGTGTGCTGCACCATTGGCTGCACCCCCAGGTTCCTGGCTCCTCTTTAGTTCTTGCAAGCCTCTAACCCATCCAGAGTCCTCGCTCCCTGTCCTTGAGCAAGGCCCTCTAAACATGCTCCATGCTGGAGTCGTGTGCTTCCCGCACACGTGGCTGCTGGCCGCAGGTGTCCCCAAGCACCTGCCTCTCTCTTGGCAGCTGCTCCAGGGGCGATTTGGTGGGTGGCAGAACGCCAGCATGGCCAGCTACTTCCGGGACTATGCTGACCTGTGCTTTGAGGCCTTTGGGGACCGTGTGAAGCACTGGATCACATTCAGTGACCCTCGGGTACGTGGGGGCCTCTCGGGTGTGGGGGGGGACAAAGTGCTCCCGGCACAGCTCACAGTCCTGCTGTCCCCATTTGCTGTCCCCACAGACCATGGTAGAAAAGGGCTATGAGACAGGCGAGCACGCGCCTGGCCTGCAGCTGCGCGGCACTGGCCTGTACCAGGCAGCACACCACATCCTCAAGGTGAGCGGCCCTCAGCCAGTGCGGCCAGTGGGTCCCGCATGTCCATGAGCTGCACAGGGCTGGGGTCCCTGAGATGAGGAGTACCTGGCCCCGGACTGCGGCCACAGCTGGGAAACAGAACCACGAGCCAACTCCGCGCAGGGCCTGGAAGTGGCTCTGCAGTGATGACTGCGGACACGACGCTTCGTGCAGAAGGCGGTCAGTGTGTTCGAACTGGGCACCAGGAGCCCGCCGGGTGACTCATCAGGCCCTCAGAGTCACACCAGAGAGAGGACTATCTCCATTTGGCTTTAAGAGCTTTTGTCTGAGATGGGCTGGCCTCGTTTTTCTGTCTCAGCCTCTCAAGTGCTGGGATTATAGGCATGCGCCACCACCTCAGGCTGGCTTGAGATATTTTTCTTTTTTTTTTTTTTTTGGTCATTTTGAGACAAGGTCTCCCTATGCAGTTCAGAAAGGCCCTTGAGCTCACTTTGTAGTCCTGGCTGCTCTCAAACCCTAAGACTTCTTAAACTGAATATTTAGTGTTGAGAGCCCAGAGCTCTAAAGACATCTGTAATACTGAACATGGAGGTCACTTCTCAGACCGTAACTGTGAGAGCTGTATAGATGTGACTCCCCTGTGGTTGAGATGTCCATGTCATTAGACAGCCTCAGGGTTCGCTTCGCCTTTCAAGTTGGTTACTGGTGGCTGGCAGAAGGAAGGGGATCACTAAGGAGTCACAGCACCCCCAGCTCCTGTACCCAAGAGACAATCAGTTGTTTAAGTCAGTGCTGGTCAGAAGGGGTCAGAATCGTGCCAGGCACTGGGGCACATACCGATAATCCAGCAGTCAGGATGATGAGGCAGAAGGGTCTCTATAAGTCTGAGGACACGGAGCTACATAGTGAATTCAGGGCCAGTCTAGACTACAGAGCGAGACCCTTTCTCAAACAGTGTCAGAATCACATGGAGGCTTCATGGAAACACTTCACCGGGCCCCTCCCAGAACTCTAACTCAGGCCTGGCCGAGGGCTGGTGAATGCCTTTTTAACCAGGCCCAGGGAGGAGCCTGGGAGCAGCTTGCTGGCCCAGCTCTCTTCTGCTCAGATGCTGCTTGAAAGCAGGTCTGCTGGTCACAGTACAGAACGGGGAGCAGGCAGCCTGCGCACCCTCAGCCCTACTTCTCATGAGGCCCCCGGACATTCTCGTCCCTCCCTTACTGGGCACTTGTGGGAAAAGAACTACAGAAAAACAGGAGTGAGATGTGAGTAAAAGTCTTAGCAACCGTACGTAATGACAGAGGGGTTTGTGGCAGATTCATACCACGTTTCCTCTGCAGTACAAAGAAAGTTAAGTCAGTGAAAGTTGGAGAAAGGGAGGCTGCAGATTGGGATAACCAAGGCCAGGTTTGGAAAAATGATCCATGTGAAGTTGGATCTCTAGAGCAGGGAAGGAAAGGAAGGACCCCCCAGGTTGAGGGGGGAAAAGAAACGAACAAGCCAGACACCCCGTTCCTCTTGCAGGCCCACGCGCAAGCCTGGCATGCATACGACAGTAGGTGGCGCAGCCGGCAGCATGGTAAGCCGAGACCTCTGTACTGGGGGACATGTGGCGGGGAAGCTGTGTGCCGCCACTTCCTGCCTCCTTCTCTGTTAAGGCCTGGTAGGGATTTCCCTGAACTGTGACTGGGGGGAACCGGTAGACATCAATGACCCCAGCGACATCGAGGCTGCTGAACGGTACCTGCAGTTCTGTCTGGGCTGGTTTGCCAACCCCATCTACGCCGGCGACTACCCCCAAGTCATGAAGGATCGCATTGGTGAGCAAATCACATTTCCTTGTCATTTCGGGCTTTCTGAGGATTTTTTTGGCTGGCTCAGGCTGCCGTAAGGGTGGGTCTGGTGTGGCACGTGGAACGGGGATTGAACCACGGTCCCCTGCACCAGAGTTTGCCCAAGCAAGTGCTTTAAACAACTGAGCTAACACACAAACCCCTCTGGCCTTTTGAGACAGGCACTTGCTGTGTAGCCCAGGCTGGTCTTGAACTCAGGGAGATCCTCCTACCTCACATTTCTTGTGGGTTTTGTTGTTTTATTATTTATTATTTTTATTTTATTAGTTTTTAAATCTTTTTATTTATTTGGTACAGGGTCTCGTTTTGCAGCTCAGAACCTGAGACTTACAGTGATCCTCCTGTCTCAGCCTCCCTAGGACGGGGATTACAGACGAGCGTCACCATGCCGTTTTTTGCCTTTTTGAGATAGGATTTTACTGTGTACTTCAGGCTGGCCCCAAACTCACAGCAGTCTTTCTGCCTCAGTCTCCTGAGGGCTGGCATTACAGGAATGCCTGGCCACTTTTCCTGTTTTAATTTTGTCTAAATAGACTTTACGTGTATGTTACATGTAGACACTATGTAACGTGTAACATGCAAATTATTTGAAACACATCCATCTCCCCATTTTTCATTCCAGGGCTGGGGCATAGCTTGGTGGTACAGCACTTGTCTAGCAGGTGGCAAGCCCTGGGGCTGATCCCCACAGCTGCAAAAAATAATAAGTTAAAAGTTGTTTCTTAAACGAAGCGTGGTGGCGCACACCTATAATCCCAGCACTGAGGAGAGGCTGAGGCAGGAGGCTTGTTGAGAGTTTGAGACCACCGTGGGCTACAAACTGACTTAAGGCCTGCCTGAATTGCCTAGTGAGACCTTGTCTCAAAAAGACAATAAATATTTCTTTAGGCTAGCTGGGCATGGTGGGGTTACTGGGTAGTCTTCTAACAATGGTTCCCCAAATGAGCATTCCTGGTAGTTGTGGTTGTCATGTCTCCTTTGGAGTTGGTTTTCAAATTCTTAAAGAATTAAATGAAAAATGGTGAGTTTATTTGAAAAAGTAAAAGTAAAGAGGGAGGGAGAACCTGGTTCTGCAGAGTGAGCTTGGGCCCAGTAAACTGGGAAAAGGCAAGACAGACAGACACCCTGGGGGAGGGGCACGGAGCTGGCCATCACAGGGGTTTTTTTTTGCTCTGAATGCCCTCAGGCGTGGTTTGGCTGGCTGGAGAGTCGTGGGAATGAACTACAGCAACCTGAGGCTGACAGCTTTGTGGAAGCAGCCACTTAAAGAACTGAGCTATGGAAAGTTCTCAGGTTTTTTTTTTTTTTTTTGCGGTACTGAGGATTGAACTCAGGACCTTGCACTTACCAGGCAAGTGCTTATCTCCTGAGCTATCTCCCCAGCCCTGGCCATCACAGGGAAAGCCACCAGAGCAAGCTCTTCCAGGTGTTTGCGTCCTTTTACGCTGTCCAGATCTGAGCTGTGGTACTGGGCCCCACCTCTCAGGCTGTGTCAGGTCCAGGCCATCCTACTGAAAACTTGCTCGGGTCTTGTGAGAAGCCCACAGGCAGAACTTTTTGGGAACTGTTCTGCTGACGCGTCCAGGACCTTGTAGCTAACAGGTCACATGTGCCTCCCCAGCCAGCCTCACCACGCTCGATCTCCTGTCTGAGGTACATGCCCACATCCTAGAACTCTAGGGGCTGAGGCAGGAGGACTGTAGTGGGCTGAAATATACAGGGAGACCCTGTCTCAAAACAAGAATAACAAAACAAAAACTATCAGTCAAACAGAAGGAAAGGCCAGGGCTGGGGAGATAGCTCAGTGGTCTAAGCGCCTGCCTGACAAGCACAAGGACCCCGGTTTGATCCCCCGTATCACATGCCATGCCAGCCCCGAAATCAGGTGTGGTGGTGCATGCCTGTAATCCCAGTACTGGGGAAGCTGAGACAGGAAGATCACTAAGAGTCCGAGCTGCATAGCGACACCCTATATCCAATAAATAAATAAATAAATTTCCTGTGCAGGTGAGTCCCACAGTCCAGCTTTCCTGTCACCGGGCCAGTTCACCAAGAGACACAACAATAAAGCGATTGTAAGCTACAGGCTTTGTTAAATTCTCCATTGTGCTCACAGGAAGAAAGAGCACGGAGCAGGGCCTGGACCTGTCGCGGCTGCCGGCGTTCTCGCGCCAGGAGAAGCGCTACATTAAAGGCACCTCCGACTTCCTGGGCCTGGGCCACTTCACCACGCGCTATGTCACTGAGCAGAGCCACCCTTCTCGCCGGGGGCCCAGCTACCAGGATGACCGCGACTTGGTGGAACTCGTTGACCCAAACTGGCTGGCTCTGGGGTCTCAAGGCCTGTGTTCCGCGGCATGGGGGTTCAGGAGGCTCCTCCACTTTGCTCAGGTGCGCCTCACTCTCAGCCCTGTGAAAGTAAATGACAGGGCGGCCAGACCTCCTTCAGAAGCTGCTCGAGGCAGGCCCCAGAGGGCCGCGTCCGCTGGGGGCATGAGCAGAAACTCTGCTGCCCTCTTCCCTTTGCACTGACTGGAACACACGGCAAAGAACAGGACCGGAAGGCATTTCCCCACAAGCCTATTCACTAAAAATATCCTTTCATATAAACTTGTTTCCTGGCTATACTTATCTCTAAATAAATGTATGAACTAGCACAGAGTATATGCAAAAATATGCTTGAGGGGCCGGGGAGGTAACTCAGTAGAATAAGTGCTTGGTAAGCACAAGGGCCTCAGTTCAATCCCTGGTTCTGGGGGAAAAAATAATAAAATTAAAAAAATATATCTATATATATATATATATATATATATATCTATACATGTCTATATATATCTATATCTATATATATGATTTGAATTGGCAGCCTTAGCTGAGTGTGGTAAAGCACACCTGTAACCCTAGCACTCAGGAGGCTGAGGCAGGAGGCCATTCTGGGCTACAGAAGTTCAAATGCATAGCCAGGCCTGTTTCTAAAAATAAACAAGACACGCGGCAGCCTTTAATACATGTTGCCATGTGAGCTCTGACCCAGAAAGCCTGCACATCTGATTTTTTTTTTTTTTTGAGATGGGGTTTTACTGTGTAGCCCAAGCTTGCCTTGAACTCAGTGATCCTCCTGCCTCAGCCTCCGAAGCCCTGGAATTATGGGTTTGCGTAACTATACCTAGCTAGGCCAGAATGTTTTACACTATCATTCACTAACTGACTTTTAGATTCAATATGGCAATCCTCCCATATACGTGACAGAAAATGGAGCCGCTCAAAAATTACACTGTACACAATTGTGTGACGAGTGGAGAATCCAATACCTTAAGGAATACATCAATGAAATGCTCAAAGGTGAGACACAACCGACCCAAGACCACAGCCTTCTAATAGCAAAACAATCAATTTAAACTTGCTTTGAAATCTCCTAAGATTTTCCTGCTACCTTTACGGTTTTATTTTTCCAATCAAAATATGCAACAGCTCTAAAGGACGGTGCTAATGTCAAAGGATACACTTGCTGGTCTCTGCTGGATAAGTTTGAATGGGAGAAGGGCTACGCAGATAGATACGGACTCTACCATGTTGACTTCACCGTCAGAAGCAAGCCTCGCTACCCCAAGGCCTCGGCTCACTTCTATAAGAAGATCATCGCGGCCAATGGGTTTCCAGGGCCCAGAGAGGTAGGACGGACTATCCGCGCTGTGCATGCCAGGCGCACAGAGCCCCTGGCGAGCACCTGTCCTCTTCCCTTCCTGAAAGCCTCGACTTGGCCCCACACAGTGAAAGACATGACTGCAGCCCGGGCAGGAGCACTGCTCAAGGGAACTGCAGGGTGCAGACAAGAGCGATCTTGCTGGGCATAGCGGCGCATGCCTGTAATCCCAGCACTGGGGAGACCGAGGCAGGAGGATCATTGTGAGTTCAAGACCAGCCTGGGCTACAAAGTGAGCTCAAGGCCAGCCTGAACCACATAGTGAGGCCCTGTCTCAAAAGACAAAAGAAAAAAAAAAGAGTGACCTCAAGGTAGCTGTTACTCCAGATGTGCCTGAATGCAAGCATGTACCAGCCACTCTGCAGGTGGTGCAAGCTTGGAGTCAGCGCACCGGGAAGGCTGAGGCAAGACTGCTGCAGGCTGGAGGTCAGCCTGGGCTATATAGTGAGACTTTGTCTCAAAAAACAAAAGAGTAACAACAGTTAAATAAAGTAAATATATCCTGACTGTAACCTTTTAATTGGTTTATTTTCTGAAAGAAGGTCTTAGGGGCCAGGGAGATGGCTCAGTAGAGTAAGTGCTTGCCTGGCAAGCACAAGGGCCTGGGTTCAATTCTCGGTTCTGCCAAAAAAAAAAAAAAAAAAAAGAAAAGAAACAAGGTCTTGCTATGTAGTCCAGGCTGGCCTCCAGCATTTAATCCTTCTGCGTCAGCCTCCCAAGTACTAGGATTACAGGCATGTGCCACCATGCCTGCCTTCATTTCTTTCTTTCTTTTTTTAAATTTTTATTTATTTATTTATTCATTGTGTGTGTGTGTGTGTGTGTGTGTGTGTGTGTGTGTGTGTGTGGCCAGCTCAGCTCACCAGGGGGCGGGGCTGGCTGGCATGTGGTGCTGGGGGATTGAAAGGCGGTCCCTATGCTTTGCCAAGCTTGTTCCAAGTAGGTGCTTTAGACCACTGAGCCATCTCTCCAGCCCTTTTTTTTTTTTCTTTTGAGGCAAGATCTCCCATGTAGTTCAGGGTGGTCTTGAACTCACTAGTTAGCCCAAGCTGGCCTCAAATTTCCCTGCCTCAATCTCCTGGGTGCTGGGACTATGTGCATGTACTACGAGAGGCATGTGCCACCATATCCAGCCACCCTTATTTACAGAAATGAATACTGAGGTGGGGGCTACCACACTTAGCAAAAAGTATTTATTATATCCTATATTTATTTAAAAACTAACTTCAAGGCTGGGCATGGTGGCGCACACCTGTAATCCCAGCATTTTGGAGGCTGAGGCAAGATTGTTCCAAGTTTGATTCCAGCCTGTGCTGAGCTACAAAGTGAGCTCAAGTCCAACCTGAACTGTATAGCCAGACCCTGTCTCAAAAAAACCAAAAAACTAACTTCAGTCACCCCAAGCCAACATCACTAACTAGAAGGTCTTTATTAGGTGCAAAGCTGGCACCAGGAAGCCTTGGAAACTTGCTCTGTCAACAACCAGCTGCGAGCTGCCGGTGAGTACATTCTTGTCTTTTCCTCTGATGAATGAGCTTGATGATGTGATGTATTATATGCCACCAAAAATCCCAAAACACGCACCTACTAGAAATCAGTGCCTCTAACCATTTATAGTTAAAACTGGATTTTTTCCTTTACTGTGAAACAAAATGTCAAACTGTTCTTTCTCAAGTTAGATATAAGAACACATACATCATCAAAAAAAATATCACACTGGGCTGGAGAGATGGCTCAGTGGTCTAAAGCACCTATTTGGAACAAGCTTGGAAAAGCATAGGGACCGCGGTTCGATCCCCCAGCACCACATGCCAGCCAGCCGCGCCCCCTGGTGGGCTGAGCTGGCCACACACACACACACACACACACACACACACACACACTAAATAAATGTTCAAAAAAAATTTAAAAAAAAAAAAATCACACTAATCTTGTTCTTTCTGAATCACACTGCACCTTCACGTGCCAACAGCTCTGGGTAAAGCGGGCTTGAGAAAAGGGGAAGGGAGAGCCACACCGGCTCTTCCACTTGCTGCCCAGCCCGCAGCAGCATCGTTCCCCATGCAGCGTGGTCCACAGGGGCCAGAGGCGTACCATAACCCGGATGCACTCAGACATCAGGCAGAGCCCACACAAGGGGCCTGGTGGTGCACACCTATGCCCTCAGCACCCTGGGGGCAGAGTCAGCGGGACCTCAGGTCTGAGCCCGGCCCAGGCAACTTAGAACTTGATGAGATGCTGTCTCCAAATAAAGGCTGAGGATGTAGCTCAGTGGAAAGGCCCAACTGAAAGAAAAAGCCACGACACAATTTCTTTGAATTGTATCTTTCTCTATAATGACAATCAGAAAAATTACTTCCTTTTTAAACAAACCCATCTTTAACTGGGTATGGTGACACTCACCTTTAATGCCAGCACTGGGGGCAGGGGTGCTGCATGAGCTCGGGGCCAGCCTGGGCGCCATAGTGAGTTCAAGACCAGCCTGGACTCCACAAGACCTTGTCTCAAAAGGCAAAAATCAAACCAAAACAAAAACATCCCAAATAAATAAACCTATCTTTGATGCGATATCCACTGTAGAAAATACTAGACCAAATCCTTCCAACTTTTTTTTTTTTTTTTTTTTGTCTTTTTGAGACAGGCTCACTGTGCAGTTCAGGCTGGCCTTCAGCCCACCTTGTAGCCCAGGCCAGTCTCAAAACTCATAAGGATCCTCCTGCCTCAGCCTCCCCAGTGCTGGGATTATGTGTGTGCCACCATGCCCAAGTCTAGCAATTTTTATGGGCCAGTAAACCAGTCTGCACATATTTAAATAACAAGGCTGTAAACTGGCACATGCATGTAATCCCAGCACTTGGGAGGCTGAGCAGGAGACTCATCATGGGTTTGAGAACAGCCTGGGCTACGTAGTGAGTTCAAGGGAAGCTTGAACTACACACCAAGGTGCTGTCTCAACCCCCACCCCCACCAATGGGCTGGGGAGATGGCTCAGTGGAATAAGCGCTTCCCTGGCAAGCATAAGGGTCTGAGTTCAATCCCTGGTTCTGCAAAAAAACCCAAAAAACAAGAAATGCTCAAAACTAAGTAATGAGGCAATATGAATGGCATATATTCCAATGAACCAAAATAACCTTATAGTGGTTCTCATGCAGAATTTACTGAAGCCTCTGAGCTCCGTAAGAACACGGCCCGAGCTTGACCTACCTCAGGAACCAGGCGCCCCTAAAAGTGGGCCCTCGTGAAGTGCTCAGTCCTGGCTCAGTGCTTAACCCCACGCCTCTTCTTCCCACACACAACACTGTCAAAGGTGGGAAATGAAATGCCCACCCGGAGAGGACAGGAGCCATGCAAGGCGTGGGCCGACGCTGGGGTGCACACATGGGAAGCGGGAGAACTGACACAAATCCAGACTTTATTGTAGCACCGTGCAAGAACCCCGCGAAAGCCCCGTCTTATATTTTCTAAAATATTTTACAACTACCACACAATTTTCACTGGGGAAAGAAAATTTTCATCTGTTAGGGATGCAGGCAAGGCCTCGTGCCTGCCAGACAAGGGCTCTAGCAGAGCTCTGGTTCTGGCCACAGTGTCTATTTGCACTCGCAAGGTCCCCCGGACGGCTGCCCAGCGTGACACTGTCTCCCTCCGGCCTTCTCTGCCACTCTCTTACCGCTGCAGAGCCCCTGCTCGATCACCTGCACCTGGCCTCGGAGATCGCGGTGCCCACGGTGTGCGCCCTCTGCGTGCTCATCGCAGCCCTGCTCCTCACGCTCCTCCTGCGGAGCCCACACTGAGACGCGGAGCCCACGCTGAGACCCGGAGCCCACGCTGAGACCCGGAGCCCACGCTGAGACGCAGTGCCACGCAGAGGCAGCGGCAGAGGCAGAGTCTGTGCGAGGCTCCGGGAGAGCTGCTGTCTCTTCTCCTCTTTTGGATGTGTGCTAGGATTTAAGATTAGAAAAGAAAAATAGTGTAAGTGAAATAAAAGTCACCTGTAATCGCACCTCTCCTGGAGCTGGCGCTGACATCTGGTATAGCGCATGTTTTTTCATTTTACATAAAAGGACCTGAGTGCACAGTTCTGTGATCTGAATTTTTTCATTTTTACATTTGCCCCCAAATGGTATGCTACAAATGACTGCTGACTCGCACTGTCCGTGCGAAGGACAGTGTGGCTCCAGAGACAGTGACGCTTTCAGGCTATAGATCTGTTGGCCTGCTCCAAGAAAGCACTGGGTAGGCACCAAAGGAACGAGTGCGTCTACTTTCCATTCAATTCAATATAGACCAGGTGTGGAGGCACACGTCTGTAGTCCCAGCACGCAGGAGGCTGAGACAGGGGGATCTCCTTTGTCTGAGGCTGTCCGGAGCTACATAGTGAGGTCAAGGTCACCCTGAGAGATTGGCAAGATACTGTCTCACTGTACCGAATGAGATAATACAAAGAGATACTATAGGATATTTTTAAATATTGCACTAAAACAAATATATATTTACACATAGATAACCAGGTACTTTTTCCTAAAATCTCCATTTGGAAACAAAACATGGCTTACAAAGTAATGAGAAAGTCATTATACACATTAATTGACTCCATGCAGTTTTGTTTCAGAAACAAAATAAGAGTAGAAAATATTATTTTATTAGTTCTTTTGGTTAATGCTATCACAAAAGATTTTCAAATTCTTTTTTCTGGTGCCAGGTATTGAACTCATGACCTCATGCTTGCCAGGCAGGCACTGTGCCGCTCATCTACATCCCCAGCCCTTAAATCAAAATATTTTAAGAGTACTTACATCTGGGCCTCAGTTCTGCAGCTGGGCTGAGGTAGAACTGTGCCGTTGTTGCATTACCACTTAATGGTTCACCCCAGGGAGTGTTTCCCTCCTGGCCTAGGGCAGGTCCATTTCAATCAATCATCTGGGTTTGTTTTTTTTTTTAATATTTTAATAGTAAATTTATTGCAACATTGGTTTTTTTGTTTTTTGTTTGTGGAACTGGGGTTTGAACTCAGGCCCTTGCACTTGCCAGGGAAGCGCTTATTCTACTGAGCCATCTCCCCGGCCCCAATCATGTGTTTTTTTATTTTGTTCTCTTGAGACAGAGTCTCCAGATGTAGATCAGGCTTGTCTTGAACTCACTACATAGCTCAGACTGATGCTTAATTCACCACAATCCTCCTGCCTCAGCCTCCCAAATACTGGAATTACAGGCATGCACCATCAGACCTGGCAGTCATTTTTTATACTGAATACATTTGATAATTTGGTATTTCTGGTTATATTATCTTATAAAAGTTAAAAAACCCACAATTCTGGCCATCCTGTATGTGAGTGGACGGACTACGCAGGACCTCGTGCTTGCTAGGCTGGCAGCTGACCACTGAGCTGGAACCCTGGCCCTTTTTATTTCGAGACAGTGTTCCACTGAATTGCCCAGGCTGGCCTCCAGCTTCCCGCTGGGCCTCCTGTGTCGCCGCAACTCCAGCCCTGCTGAGTGGGCCTCCGGCTGTTGGTAATAAAACTTCCCTGCCCTTGTTGCAGCGTGTTTGCTTAGGAGTCTTTCTCATCATACATTCTGAGATCAAACTCTTCCTACTGCACAGATTTAAGGTGCAAAGGAAGCACCCCCATTTCAGAAAAATTCTTTTTTCATTTCCTTGGTTTGAGGATTAAAGTGATCTAGTAGACTGATTAGAACAGGTGAAAAAGAAGTCAGACTGGCACAGCTCAGTATGATGTGGTAGGATTTTTAATGCGTTTACTAATCAATAATCCATATTTTTATTATTTTTATTTTTAATAATCCTTATTGTTTATGAATCAAACCAACACTCAGAAATAATTAAAAGCTGGGCATGGAGGTATATGTTCACAATCTCAGTTCTTGAGAGGCTGAGGCAGGCTGACCAAGAGTTGGACAGGCCCGCTTGGATAACTGTACTGCTGCTTTCTGCTGGGCTACTGAAAGGAACAGTTAGCACTTAAATTTTTTTCTACTTTTTAATTTTTAATAACTTTTTTGGGCCAATTTTGCATGCTTATATCTGGTAAAATGAACAACTAATTTGAAGACGATAATATGTGATATAATAACCATTATTGAAGACCCTGTACCAATTATAGGAAAAAAAAACCCACAATCATTGTTGAATTCCTATTATTTTGTTTAGTGAAATTCAGTATCATTTCTATTTTTTTTTTAAATTATATTCTTATTCTCTTAAAA
>NW_004524602.1:9677240-9694789 GCF_000260255.1 Octodon degus
GGATATAAAGGGCTGGTGAGATGGCTCAGTGGTCTGGAGCACCTACTTAGAACAAGCTTAGCAAAGCACAGGGACAGCAGTTCAATCCCCAGCACCACATGCCAGCCAGCCCCGCCCCCTGGTGGGCTGAGCTGGACACACACAAAATAAAAAATAAATAAATAAATAAATAAATAAAGTCTATGAATTAAGACACATGTTTCCTGCTAAAGACCGACTGTTGTATTTTAAAAACAAATGGGCCCTTACCATGTGGAAGAGACTGTGGTCACTCCTGGTCAGTCACCACTGTGGCCCCTGTGTCCCTACCACGGCCAGCTATCATCTACAGACCACTGGCTGTGAGTGCTCCACCAGATCCCTCCCCTCCCCCACTAACTTCAGTCATTATTCTGTGGCAACTGAAAGTGCACATTCTCAATCCCTTCTGCTTTTGATGTCAACTGTTCTACTCAAGAGCATGACATAATAAGTTATCTTGAAAAAAGAAAATCTTAACTTCTTCGGGCCCAGCACAGTGGTGCACACCTATAATCCCAGCACTTGGGAGGCTGCCGCAGGAGAAATACAGCAAGTTCATGGCCAGTCTGGGCTACATAGTGAGACCTTGCTTCAAGAAAAACCAAACAAAGGGGGAAAAAACCCTCTTCTACATGCAACTTTAGAAAAAAAAAAAAAAAAAGTCATTATTAGCCTTAATATTTACAACTAACACAGGTGTGGTGGTGTACACTATAATCCTAGCACTTGGGAGGCTGAGGCAGGAGGACTGTTTGAGTTTGAGGCCAGCCTGGATTACAAAGTGAGTTCAAGGCCAGCCTGAACTGCATAGGAGACCCCATCTCAAAAAAACGAAAAATTTTATGGGCTTATGGGCTAGGCGTGGTGGCACACACATATACTCACAGCATTTGGAAGGCTGAGGCAGGAGGACTGCCGTGAGTTCAGGGCCAGCCTAGGCTACATAGGGAGTTCAAAAAAGGAAATTATAATTGCTGGGTGTGGTGGCACATGCCTACAATCTCACTGGAAGTCTGAGACAGGAGGGTTGCCAGGAGTTCAAGGATTGTCCACCTGGATTAAACAGGGAGCTCAAGGTCAGCCTGAACTACAGAGTCCCTATCTAAAGAAAAAAGGCTCACAGCTAACTGACAGATGTTTCTATGACATCTGAATCAAAATGTATCTGGGGAGACATTGTTTTCTGCAAACAATTTGCAAAATGTCAGTCAAA
Organism: Octodon degus; assembly: GCF_000260255.1. Classification (NCBI taxonomy): domain Eukaryota; kingdom Metazoa; phylum Chordata; class Mammalia; order Rodentia; family Octodontidae; genus Octodon; species Octodon degus. Next base: position 9,678,475 of record NW_004524602.1, read on the forward strand.
GAGGCCTCTATTTATATTCCTAGCAGTGGCAGATCACCATTCCGTGAACCTCAACAAAATGAACCCGTCAGGCAAGACAGAGGGAAAAAGGAGCCAAGAACAGAATAATAACATGAGAAGGTAAGTCAATAGGTATCAGTTACAGCCATCAACATTAACAGTCTCAATTCACCAATCAAAAGAAACATACTGATAGAATTGATCAAGAAGCGAGATCCAACAATATGCTGCACACAAGAAACACATTTAATTCACAATGAAATTCACAGACTGGTAGTCAAAGGATGGAGAACAATACCCCATGTGACACAAACCCAGAAAAAAGCAAAGGTAGCTGTTCTATTTGCACAGTGGCTTTGAAGCCAAGGCTGATCAAGACATAGGTCAGTCATCCTTGTAAAGGGAACAATCCAAGCAGAAGAGATAACAATCATAAACATGTATGCACCAAACACCAGTGCACCTAACTATATAAAACAAGTATTAACAGACATGAAAAAATCAAATATATTCCTAACAGTGGCTTATTACGGCCTTTAAAGCCTTCTTGGACTGTCAGAAAACCATTAGATCTACTTTCAGAACCCCTGCACTCTTCTCAATGCAGCCGCTTAGAGCTGTGTGGAGAGACAGGGCACCGTGGTCCACAGGCACAGAGATATGCACAGTGCTTCCAGGAGGATGGAGGGAGATGCTCTCACTCACAGGGCCCGAGAGCCTAGCCAACTTCTACCATGGGGAGAAGGCCCAATGGCAGGGCCTCAAGCGTGCACATGCGGACAGCTCATGTTTCTATCCTGTCACTCACTCTTACCTCGACGCCCCTCTTGCTTGACCTCATTCAGTGACAGGCCCTTCACCCCAGTGAGAAAAGCATTTTTCTACGATTATCACACATTGTATTTTTCTACAAGGTTGACTAGCATAAAAGTCTAATCATTCTACAGTTCAGGACAATTACTTAAAGTGAACACAGGAGCTATAGTAATGATTCCTCCTGGTAGGATTTGGTTTCTTTTCTCTTTTTTTTAGTACTGGGGATCGAACTCAGGACCTTACACTTGCTGGACAGGGACTTAGGCCACTGAGCTATCTCCCCAGCCCTAGTTTCTTTTCTCTTGGGATAATTTATCTGAGCAGATTGTGAGTCATGTTTACCAGGTTTGTGATGCATCAGGTGCTCCACGGGTGAGCTGTCACTCAGCTGCCAAATGGTTTTAACCTTCTTTTGGCCACCATTTATTTCTACCTTCCACTTCTGTGGCTTCTCACTGAGAAGAGAAGAAAAACGGTAAGGACAACACAACAAACAGCCGTTTCCTGCTTCCTTCCCTCTACAGTTGGTTAGTTATGTCCTTATGCAGTAAGCACCAAGCACCAGGGAAAAGGCGATGAAAACTCCCACCCTGCACAGGTACAGGGGACAAGAGGGACAGCTCACAGAGGACCACTGTGGGTTAGGGGACAGCAGGAGGCAGGGTGCTGGCTGAGCCTGGGGGCTGCAGAGATCCCTCAGAGAATGGCATCCAGGCCGAGTGTGAAATGACAGCATCAATGAAGCAGACAGTGTCCCCAGCGAAGGCCAAGCACACGGGCCGAGGGACAGCGCGCAGAGCGGGCCTCACTCAGAAGAAAAGCAGCAAGACTTGGTGGCACCTGGATACAGCTGCAGGGCCAGGCCCCACTGAGGCGCTGGGCTTACTGTCCTCATGGTAACAGGAGCGAGTCCCAGCCAGATGCCCATTCCAGAGCAGAATGTCAGCAGCAGCATAAAGAGGGAAGATAACGCAGGCAGAACAGCCAAAAGGCTTTATCAGAGTCCAGGTGGGTGACACAGATGTGAAATACTAAGGCACTGGTAGCATGAAATTCCAGAGAAAGAACAGAGTCGAGGGGCGCCCCGAGGGTCAGGACGTGGTGCCCATTTACAGAAGAGACAGGGAGGGAGGCACTGAGCAGAGGACGGTGCTGGGCTGCTGCTCCGTGCAACACGTGGGGTTAATGAGGGCTACTTGAAAAAAGGAAACAGGAGAAGGAAAAGGAAAAGGAAGAAGACAAGGAGCTTGGTTTGTTTTCTGTTTCATTCTGTTTTTTGAGATAGGGTCTCGCCCTGTAGTTCAGGCTGGCCTTGAGTTCACTATGTAGCCCAAGCTGGCCTTGAACTCACTGTGATTCTCCTGCCTCAGCCTCTTAACAGTTGTGCAACATCATGCCTGACTCAGTTTTTTCTTCAAAAGTTTTATTAAACTTATTTTTCTGATAAAATAGTTTGCATTTCTTTTTGTTTTTGTTTTTTGAGACAAGGTCTCCATAATGAAGTCTGGCTGACCTCAAACTTGAGGTGGTCCTGCCTCAGCCTCCCAAGTGCTGAGATTACAGGCATGTGCCACTATGCCTGACCTAAAGTAAGTTTTGGGGTTTTTTTTTGTCAGAACCAGGGATTGAACTCAGGTCCTTGCGCTTGCCAGGCAAACACTTATTCTACTGAGCTGTCTCCCAGGCCCCTAAAGTAAGTTTTACAGATGTGCCACAAACTATTCTAGGCCACATACTGTGGCATATGCCTGTAATCTCAGCACTGGGAGGCGAAGGCAGAAAGATCAACATAGGGTTGAGACCAACCTGGGCTATACAGTGAGTTAAAAGCCAGACTGAACATCATAATAAGATCCTATCTCAAACCAAAAAACCTGTAGCCAGGTGTGGTGACACATGCCTGGATTGTCAGCATTTGGGATGCTGAAGCAGGACGATCCCTGAGAGTTCAAGTCCAGCCTGGGCTACACAGTGAATTCAAGGCCAGCCTGAACTACAAAGGAAGGTCCTGTCTGAAACATAAACTAATAAATGAGCATACAGGGGCGGTAGTATGAGAGAAATTTCAAGGCTTTCACATGTGGAGGGAAAATTCAGGGGAGGCGGTCACGTGTGGCAACTTCTGACCACACTATTACTTCAGCCCTTTGGTTGCCTGCTTTCCCCAGTCCCGAATGGTTTTTTCACTCCTGCAGCCATAAACTTGGCCTTCCTTTCACTGTCCTGATCATTTTTCTCCTGATCTGTCATTTCCCTGGCTGTACTTTCCCTTCCTCCTTATTCTATAAACAGATTGCAAATTGAAAGCAACACAGAAAGACTAGAGGCTCCACAATGTAGAAAAAACAGACACAGCCTGTGAGAAGAAGCGGGGGAAGTCCCAAGCCCTGGCTGGAGAGCAGCCCGCCGAGTAAGGTTCAGTGGTCTAGCAGCTCTGGGCCACGAGGGCCCCAAGGAACATGGGCCCAAAGTTGCCATGACAGCAGGGCTGGACGCCAGGTACAACTATGAAATTACTCACCTCTGAAAGAAGTTTTTGACACAAGCTGGTCTGACTGGCAGCTGAAAAATGTGTTGTTCATCTAGAGGATTTTGTTTATAATATTTTATGCAGGATCTGAAAAAAACCCATTTTTGTAAAAAGGAGGCATTTGGGAATATAGGCTTTTTAACAGTATAAAGTGTATAGGGAAACATTTTTGAGTACCACTAACTATAACAAAAAAGAATGATTATATAGCCACAAAAGGAAAATAAAACAACCCCATACACAACAACCTAGATCTTTTTTCTTTCAAAAGAAATCTGCTTCACTTTTTTTTTTTTTTTTTTGGTGGAACCAGGGATTGAACTCAGGCCCTTGTGCTTGCCAGGGAAGTGCTTATTCCACTGAGCCATCTCCCCAGCCCGAAATCTGCTTCACTTTTTACAAGGCAATAGTTAACATATTTTTCATAAATATAAAAATATACTTAAGTTGAGCCCAAATAAAGATTCAATGGGGAGAAAGAAAGAGGCATCAATGAGAATTAAGAAGAGATAAAAAGACACAGACAAGCTGCGTGGCTTTCAGATTCTGGGGAATTGAAGAACTCATCTATCTACAGTGAAATATGTTTTAGACTCTGTGAATAAGAACAATTTCAAACCTTCCCCATTATATAATTGGGGAAATTCTAAATTTGGAAACGACAACATTCATTTATTTCTAGTCTGAGGCCTGCAATGCACGGAAGACAGCAGCAGCCCGCACGTGAGAAGGACTCCATTGAGTCTTTAGTCCAACGGGGCAGAAGCTCTATTACAGCAACGCCACTGCCAGTCTCGCCATGCGACTGGACCTCACTTGGTTCCCACACCGACGACTAATGTGACTGTTTTAGAAGGACGGAAGGGGAAGACAAAGCAATCCTCTCAAGCACCTATTATGTTAGGTACCCCACTCACATTCCATCATCTAATCCCCATCTAATCTAATGGCACGCTATTAAATCATTTTAACGTGAGAAAACAAGATGGAGGGAGAAGAAACTTCTAAGGAAGTGAGAACACAGCTAACCCTGATTCCTCCTGAACCCCAAGCCTTCTTTCTTCTGCCCCTGACCTGGACCCCTGCTAAGGTGCAGACAGACAGGGTGAACAAATGCATTCTAGCCTAACTGGCCATAAAACCGGACACATTCTGGGTGCTATTTTACAGAAAACATCTCTATGTAAGCAGACAAGCGGAAATACTTACTGTGTTAAAGAAAACAGGAACTCGTGCTGAGGCTTAACAAAAAGCATGCAACTGACTACGACCTCCAGGATGTGGTGCAGCTTCTGAACACGATGAACCTGTTCTTGTATCTCTACCGATGGAGAAGTGAAGTATTCCTGGATTGGAAAAGTACAGGCAAAACAGGGAGTTCGAGGAAAAGGGGCACATTGGGGAGGAAGACAGCTATGTCCCCTAGATTACATTTGATACTACGGAGGAAAAAAATAAAGGGGAGGCACTTGGACGGGAGTTACCACCTATCTACCAACCACTCTTCACTCCTTTAGAAATGAAGTCCTAAGTAAATGACTCAACGTACTCTCCAGTAAAGGCAAATCACAGAACCACCTCGCCAAAGAGCGCACGCAGGTACCCAATCCCCCACCCCACCCCTGCCAAGCTCTCTGGAAGGAAAGAAAGGCAGGCTCACTACACACTTGCTAAGCTGATGGTGTGGCTGCCTTGAAACAGACAGTCAACTGCAGCTACCAAGAAGTTTAGTCAGTGTTCCAAGGAGCTTCCCTTCACCCGTGACCGGTCAGTTTCTTTCTTTCTTTTTTTTTTTTTTTTTTGAGCAGTTGAATGACTGTCCTTTTTTTTTTTTTAAAAGAACAGGGTCTGCAGTTTCGCACTATACAGATTGGACTCATAGTGATCCTCCTGTTTTCCGCCTCCCAAGTGCTGGAATTAGAGGCACAGGCCACCATTTCTCAGTCACTGTCTCAGCTCATCCTGGGGGCAGGGCTGGCATGGCATGCTGGAGATCAAACCCCAGTCCCTGTGCCTGCCTAAGCAGGTGCTTTAGTCTGCTGAGCTATCTGGCCAGCCCCCCCCCCCCCCCCACCTATTTATCTATTGGATACAAGGTCTCACTACACAGTTCAGACTTATAGTGGTCCTTGTGTCTCAACCACCCCAGCACTGGGATTACAGGCACGAGCCACCATGCCCAGTTCTGGTGGCTGGCACGGCAGCCTGGCATGCAGTACCAGGGGACCTTACTTGGGTCTGTGCACTTGCCGGTCAGGCACTTAGATCACTGAGCAATCTCCCTAGCCCACAAGTGGTAAATTGCTACACTCTTTCAGAAAAGAAATCTGGCAATATATTCCAGGGTCATAACATGCTCAGACCTCCTGATCTCTTTTTTGAGAACTTTTCTTAGCGAAATAATCCACAGCAAATGCGGTAGGCACAATCTGACAACGGCCACCAATGCTCTGACTTCGTGACTGCATCTTGTTTAATTCCTTCCCTTGGGGTAAGCCCAGAGCCCAGGGCATGGTTGGATTTGGCTGCTGTGATCAGGTCAGGAATTGACTACGAATTAAGAGAGGTTGCAGCCTGGTCACTATGGTGACCCCAGCAGGGGGCCCTGTAGAAGGCAGTGGCCATTGGAGATGCTCCGATCCTTCACATGGTCATGCTGTGGGGAGGACCATGTGGTGAAGGCTGAGAGCGGCCTCGAGGACCTGAGAGGAGTCTTGAGCTGACGTCCTAAACCCTTAGGAGAATAATCCCCTAATAGAACCTTGTGGCTCAACAGAATATAAAACAAGTATTCCTTTCTAGGTTGCAGGCCCTCCTTAAGCATTCTAGAGACACAGGAGCTGTGCGGTACAGTGGTGTGAGCTGGACACTGCTACACAGCACAGTGACAGAGTATACAGGCGAGAGACTATCACTCGGATGGGGGATGCTTCCATTTGTCTGCACAGGCGGTAACAATAAAGGGCACCAATTGGCCTATTGGTGTTTTCTAGGACCTCAAGCAGAGACCGGCACATCATAAGGAATTAGTAACTGCAGGTAGGATGGCTGAAGAAAATAAAAACCAGTTTTAGAATAAAAAATTTAACTTACCAAATGATTCAAAGATGCAAGCTCCTGACCTATTTAAAGGAGGAAAAAAAAAGAAGAAAAAAATATATATAACTTTAGGCATTGTCCATGACATATTAAGGAACCTAGGTAAATTTTCATAGCTCATATGAAAGAGATGGACCAAAGTCAACAGTTTCTTACAAAGCACCATTATTTCAGGCATATAACAGCATAGATAAACAGTACTTTGACATGCTGTATCATTTTTTTTAAGTTAGGAAAGGGACTCACCTATTAGAAAACTGATCACAGTTTGCCCCAATAAGGAGCACTGAGCATTAGGTACTTAAAAAGGATCTCACTTTGGGACAGCAGTGAACACCATGATCCCAGGTGTAATCCCAGCTCCTGAGAGGCTGGGGCAGGAGGACCGACAGCTTGAGGCCAGCCTGAGCCAGAAAATGAGTCCAAGACCTGCCTGAAGTAGATCGCAAAAGCCTGTCTTAGGACCTCACCAAAGACTTGTTTCACTTACGATGCTAACTTATAAAATCCCAAATGTCTGAACTAAAACCAAGCAAACAAAGATGCTCGCCGTCAGGAATCTAGCACCCTTACTGGGTGTAAAGTAAGACAGAGACGGGAAGTCTCCGCCTCACAGTGTGTGCGGCAAGACCAGGGCCACAGATGACGGGGTCAGGCCCTGCTGCCTGTGGGTGACAGCCGGGACGTACTTTTTAATTGAGTTAGGGAAGGAACTCACCTATGAAAAAACTGATATAATCCTTTTTCAGTTTGTCCAGACCAATTTCCAAAAGCATTTGAAGTGGTAGAGTCCCACTGAGAGAAACTGTGTCCATGGTTCCGTGATAAGACTGATGAATGAGCTTGCTCAGCAAACTGCTGCTCCCGCTGTGGAGCTGGAAATAAAGAAAATTTTATACAGACACGTCACACTTGCATTCTTACTCTCCTGACTCAATAAATAACTTGAATAAAAGCTCATGTTACAAGCCTGTCAGTTTCTAAAATGCCATTCCCACTTTATCTGTTTAAACAGTAATTGGATTAATTATGTTGAGTTTTTTGGACCAAACTTTTGTCTTTAGAGCTGATCATTGTTTGTGATTGTATGTTTCCTTCAACTGTGTTCTTGCTGGCTTTCAGAGAGGCGGGGGGAGGAGGAGGAAAGGTGGAAGCTCCTAGCAGTAGCGTCATCCTGTGCTTTTTGTGCATTATTCTGAGAATAGATTTGTTTGAAACTATAAAAAAATAAAATAAAATACAAAAAGTCCAGAGCACCTAAGAAGAATGCACAACTTCTCAGCCTTAAGCAATAAGCTTCAGGAGTCAGGTTGGCACTTTGAAGGTTCCCGACTACAAAGTCTCTTCTCCCACCAGTTGATGTAAAGGCCACTGGATATTGCCCCCACATGGGACATCTTCTGCAACAGAAACGTGCTGCTGCAGGAAAACGAACTCTGGCCCTCAGCAGCCACGGCCATGCATTTGTCACCAGGAATTCTTTCCTGGCTACCACAGCCAACATAACTAACTTGGTGACTCTCATGTTAAACAGAGTTCTGAACTTAGAGACTGCACATGTATCCCAAACGGTAATCAATTCACTTTAGACACACGTCAGTATTTGTCAATTCGCCACTACTTTCTGTTACTTCTAATTTTTATCACAATCTTCTGCACTTTCCTTTTTAAAACTAGTTTCATGTGAGTTGCTCTCATTGTACACGGGAGGATTATACAGGTAAACACTTCACTCTCACTGTAATTCTCCAGAAAATATCAATGCCCTCAACTCAAACACCGAGACTCAGGAACGCTGGGTTGGGCGCACGTCCTGCCTGCTCTGGAGTCTACCTTCATCCACACTTAGGAAAGTTTTTTGGGCCGTGCCGAGGACTGAACCCCGGGTCTGATACATCTAGACAAGTTCTTAACTTTGGTAATCACAGTGGGCAGCCATATTATTTTAAGTATTTCCTAATAAATAAGGAATCTTTTAAAGTTTTTATGTAGCTTTTTCTTCATTGTAAATATAGTATACATTTGGTGGGAAAATTCATGAAGTACAAATATACTTAGTTAGAAATACTCATTTGTAACCCTTCCACCAGAGGTGACTATTAAGTTTTGCATATAAAATCACAGATACGCCTTTTTATAAATGGAACATTGCAAGCCTCTCTCTACCTCACTTGTCACCGCTGCGCCTGCCATCACTCAGCTGAGTCATTACTCACGCAGCCACGCCACTAACGAGGCAAACGGAGGCCATTTATCATTCTGTGGTCCTACAAATCTATGATGATGACTGTGACACATAAAATCCTGACACATTTCTGCATAAGAGCTCTTGATGGTGTTTAACAAAAGAATTACTGGTTCAGGGGCAGGCTACACTGAGGACCTCAGTGCATCATCAAAACTGCTTTTCGGAGAGTGTACTAGCTCTTATTCTCATCAGTGGCACAGGAAAACATTCAGAAAACAACACTCAACTAGGCCAGACAGTAGGTGCTTTACGTCAATCAGTTAACTCTGACGTGATGCTCTGAAGCAGGCACTCTCAGGCCTAAGAGATAGCTTGGTGGTCTAAGTGCCAGAATGGCAAGTGCAAGGCCCTGGGTTCCATCCCCGGCACCACACGCCGTGCCAGCCGCTGAACCCAGGCATGGTGGCCCACGCTTGTAATGCTAGTGCTGGGGAGGCTAAGACAAGACGATCACTATGAGTCTGAGCTGCGTAGCAAGACTCTGCACCAAATAAATAACCTTTAAAAAAAATAATAAAGTAGGCCTTCTACCCCTACACAGGGGGTCCTGGGATACAGAGAAATAAAGGAATCTCCCCATATTTATACAGCCAGACAGCCGCAAATCAGGAACACAAACATGGGACAAACCTGGGCAGTCCCTCCCAGTGCCTGCATTCCTACCTGTCACGCAGCCCGAGAACACATGCCACCTACCCATGGTTGGATGTCACCTCGCTGGAGACTCTGTAGGATCAGCGCCAAGCACTTCACCAGGTCTTGATAGGAAACCACACCTAGAAAACCAAGTCAGTCTGATGTGATTCTCACACGTCTACAGACCAACAATGTCATCCACCTTAAAGTTACACAAACACACACAAAAAAAGAAATTTGTATTTGTGGGTGGAGAATTAGGAAAAACTTGGGAACAAAAAACCCCCATTAAATGTAGGTATTTTTTCTTTTTTGCACAGTGTTGGAGAACTGAATTCAGGGCCTGACACGTAGAAGGCAAGCGCTTTCTCACGGAGCTACACGCCAGCCCAGACTTAATGTACTTCTAAGGCAAGCAACAAGCGCACGTTGCCCCAAATAACATATACAGCAAAATCCTAAGGAGTTGCTTGCTTTTCTAGTAATTAAAATTTTATTGAAGGTATATGTATTGGCCCATATCAATACGCCATAAGGACAACTCCGTCTTGTACTGTTACAGGCACAGGAGCACGGATGCGGGGCTGCCTTGCCTCAGTACAATTCCTTTCCTTTCTTTCCCACCTGGTAACCCTCTGGACACATCCTCCTGAGCGCAAGGGTCCTCATGAGAGCACCACCACACCTGGCCACCTTGGCACAGCCCTGGAGCAGAGTGCCAATCCCCTCTTGGCAAGGAATATGGCAAGCAACCGACGCCCACAGAAGACCGACCGCACACACTTCATTGTTTCCAAGACTCTATACTAAACCCCAAACACGGCATGAACACCCGTAGCCGCGCTGGACACCTACTGCTGCTCATTCTGCACCACAGCTGCTCAACAAAATCGAGGTCACCCCGCACCGTGATGAGCACGGACCTGTCAACTGCAGCAGCATCATGCTTCACTGTCTGAAAAGGACACAGATGTCAAAGGATGGTCAGGTTTTTTGCTTGTTTATTGATTCAAGACAGGGCTTTGCCAATCTAGGCCAGCCTTGAACATTCCATGAAGACCAGGCTGGCCGGAAACTTTCAGCACAATCTGCCTGCTTCCACCTCTGAGAGTGGGTATTATAGTCATACAACACCACATCTGTCTTGCCTTAACCTCAGGTTTAAATACTGCCGAGGAACTGTGAATTCATAAACACACAGACTACATTTGTGCAACTTCTCGTTTACGTATTAACAAGGACACCCACACCTCAGTGGACTGAACAAGTGCAATGGTCAAGTCCTTTTAAACTGTAACAAATGAAGGGGACCAGCCTTCCCCCATGTAAGAATATTTGTCAAGCAAGCTCTGCACCCTCGCTAGCCTACCAGTGCCTCACAGCAGTAGAGTCCTCTCTACTTCTCTACAGCGTAACAACTGGCACACACACGACCACGCCAAAGCCACTTGAGAAAAGTAACCGCATGATCAAAATGTAAAAGCAACTCCAGGGCACAGTTCCGGCTGCTAATAATCACTCACCTCTGGGTCTTTTTTTGTAGAATCACCAAATCCATCCAGCTTACTTGACTCTAGAAAGTAGCAAAAGCTTATTAACTTCATTTCATTTTTCTGATTTTCAAACTATTCCCATCATAATCCTATTTCCAAGAGGGAAATGGGGACAGGAGAAGCAGAGCTGGGGATTTTAGTAAATTGCCGAGCTCTCCCAAGGAGGTACAGGGTATAAGGCAGGACTGGGGTGACAGCAAGCGTCCCCACACGGGGCTGGCCCGTGGCAAGTCCTAAAGGTACTCAAAAGTTATGGTCTCCTCCCTCGCTTCCTGCAGCTGCAGATGTGGCTGTATTATGTAAATTTCAAACTAAGTCTTATTAATTTTAAGTCACTTAGATCCTTACAATTAGCACTCCAGAACAAAAGCTATCCCTCCATGTCCAACCTAATAGCTTTAGTACATCCCAACCTAAAGGTATATTAAGCCTAGAGAGACCATTCATATTTAAAATAGCGATATACAAATTCTCAATTTAGACAAGAGTAAATCAGGAAAACAAACACCGTTCAGAAATTCTTGCACCAGTTCCACGGCAGATTTGGCTTCCAGAGGCTCGAGCCACTCCGTCACACCCGTCCTCAAGCCGTCAGTCAAAACCTATGGGCAATGGAAAGAGCCCAGAGACTTGTTAGCGCAAAGCGGCTCCACTGAGGACATCCTTCCTAAGAATTCTGTGCACAGTGGCGTTTCTGGAGCGCTCGTGACATGCTGGGCACTGTGGCAGTGGTTTACTTGTAGTGTGTCATTCTGTCCTGACAGAACTGCAAGAGGCGGAGGTGACTACCACCTTGAGGGCTTTGTCCTTACTCACAGTCACTCAGCAATGGAGGCCACAGCAAACACCCACAGCCTGAACCCCAGGGACAGGAGGGAACTGCGTTGCTGCCTGCACAGGTGGTACCAAAGGACTGGTGACCCCAGGCTGACTGCAGCGGCCGTTCCCAGGAGCTTTTGGGTTCCAGCCTTCGGGGACTGAGGGAGGGAGGGAGGGGTCCAGCCAGTGTGGGGGCAGCAGGACTGCAGCCGGGAGGGGACGTGGGCTGGGCCTTAGCACTAAATGAGAGGCTTCTACTCCTGTGGGGACAGAGTTACTGTGGATTCCGGGGGGCAAATATGACACAATGAAGTGACTTGAAGTTCCTTGGTCTCCGAAGAAAAGAGCGTACACATTTCTGAATACAGATGACACTATGTGCCATTTTTAGGAGGTCTCTGGAGAAATCTGGACATAAATTTTGGGGTTTTTTTGAGATAGAGTCTCCGTGTGGTTCAGGCTGGCTTTGAACTGACTTTGTAGCCCAGGCTGGCCTCAAACTCACAACAGTCCTCCTGCTGCAGCTTACTGAACTGCTGCAGTTACAGGCGTGCACCTCCACGCCCGGTCTGTATATCCATTTAGAATCAGTTGGTAGCTGACCCTCTAGCAAAAAGGGGCCCCATCTTAGGAATAAGAGCCAACACTCCAGGGCCAGCAAGGTAGCTCAGCAGATTAAATGCCTGCTTTGGCAAGCGCAGGGACCAGGGTCTAATCCCCAGTCTTGCATGCCACACCAGTCCCGCCCCCAGGACATGCTGGGCTGGTGTCTGAGTCTGGGCATGGTGGCACACGCCTGCAATCCCAGTGCTGGGGAGGCTGAAAACAGGAAGATCACTATGAGTTCCAAGCTGCGTAGTGAGACCCTGTACCAAATACATAAATGAACAACAACAACAAAAACCCAACACTCCAGTAGAAAAAGTGAAAGATCTGCAACTGTTAACTTGCCAGTGCTCCCTTGAATTGTAAGGACAGTTACCAAATAAAGTCAGAATGTCAAAGGTATCAATGAGTATACAACATATGGAACAAATTTTGAAAAAATTAAGATACTAGCAAACATTTTCATAAACACATGAAATTTAAAAGAAGTTAAGAATTCTGGAAGGATACTCACCAGGAGAAATTTCAGTTCTCTGTGAAGATGAGTCAGGCAACCTCTGGGCGCTCCTGATTCCACTTTGATATTCTAAAAAGTACTTAAGTCAGTTCTCCTGATAATTCCATCTTCTCCTCATGCAATGAGTATATTTGTTAAATGTGTTGATAGTATATTATAAATATATATTAAACAATATATATATATTTGTAATATATACTGAACATATATGTATACATTAAGCAATATGTATTAAGTAAACCAGAGTATATTATCATAGCCCAGAGGTCATGGTTTTCAAAACTTAACACTTTATAAAAAGTAGATGTCAGGCTGGAGATACAGCTCAGGGGCACAGCACATGCCTGGCAAGCTCAAGGTCCTGAGTTCAATATCCAGTACCAAAAAAAGGTAGATGTCAATGTATGTAAACCCCTATTACAGGAAAAGCACAAGAGCATAATTAACGATAATTCCATCACCCCAAGGGAATCACTGTCAATATATTTATTTATGTTCTTAAAAAATTTTTGAAAATACAGACCTTTATGTATACTTTTCAAAAAAATAGTTGTATATATCATATTTTCTAATTTACTTAATAAGAAGCATTTCTTGATTGGTTTTGTTGAGACAAGGATGGACTTAAATTCACTTATGTAGCCCAGGCTGGCTTTGAACTCATGGCAATCTTCCCGCCTCACCCCCCAAGTGCTAGGGTTACAAGTGTGTGTCACTATGTCCAGTTTTTTTTTTCTGATTATTAAGGACAATTTAACTGGGGACAGTAGCACATCCTATAATTCCAGCTACCTGAGAGGCTGAGATACGAGGATCACAAGTTTGAGGCCAGCCTGGTTAACTGAGATACTATGTCAAATTTTAAAAAAAGGGGGGAAAGTTAGGGACATGTTGAGTGCTATTTAAAAAACACATATACATAAAACAACAAAAGGAACAAAACTTTTCATAAAGCTATATAATATTTCATCATGGAAATATATTTCCCATTGAAAATTCAAGTTTTCTTTTTAGTATTTCAGAAACACAGTCATAACATTCCATCAAATATCTTGTATATAAACTGTTACTAATTCTAGCTTTCCTTCCTTCCTCTTTTTTTTTTTTGTATTTTTAGGGAAGGGTCTATAGGGTGTTCAGGGTCTCACTACTACATCAGGCTCTTGTGATCTGCCTCTTCACAGTCTCCCAAGTGCTGGGATTACAGGCATGAGCCACCACGCTGTCTCAATTGCTGGGGCTGGTGAGATGGTTCAGTGGTCTAAAGCACCTACTTAGAACAACCTTAGCAAAGCACAGGGACTGCGGTTCAATTCTCCAGCACCACATGCCAGCCAGCCCCGCCCCCTGGTGGGCTGAGCTGGCCACACACACATACACACAAAAATAAATAAATAAAATCAATTGCTGGGGGGGGGTGCCAGCACAGCAGGCCCAGATCAAACCCCGCCCCTGTGCCTGCTTGCAGGCGCTTTAATCCACTGAGCTTATTTTTTGTTGTTGTTATCTTTGAGACAGGCTCTCCCAGTATAACCCAGGTGGCCTTAAACTCATGATCCTCTTGTTCAGCCTCCCAAGCAGCTAGGATTATAGGTATGAACCACCAAGCCTGGCTCAATTCTGATAAGTTTTCTAAGATTCCTACAAATATAAACACAGGATTAAAAATAAATTATTTAATACTAGCACTCAGGAGACTGAGGCAGGAAAAGCACTGTGAGCTTGAGGTTAGCGTGGGCTATATAAGTGAGGTCAAGGCCAGCTTGCACTATATAGTAAGACCCTGCGCCTCAAAAAAAAAAAAAAAAAACAGAGCGGGTAAGTCACTTTGAGGATTCTACTTGAGCTCTCCTTAAACAGACTCATTAACCACAAGAAAATTCCTTTTCTTTTTCTGGAACCAGGAATCAAACTCATGACTTCGTGCTTGTTAGGCAGAAGCTGTTCCCCTGAGCTACACCCCGGGCCGTGTGAGAAGTCTTAAGCACCACAGTGTGGGCTCGGGAGCAACGGACAGGTCAGCTCTCCAGCAGAACTCCTGCCGCCCCCAACCCCTCAGGGGCAGTGGGGCTTTGGAGGGTCCAGCCTCACAGCCAGGGGTCACAGGCTTAGGAGCACCCACCCTGCTACGGCCTGCCACGAGCCAGCGGGTCCCTCCTGGTGGCCTCGGGGGCAAGGAGAGGACAGGGGGCTCCCCTACCAGAGTAGCAGCTGAAGAGAGAGGGGGGACCTGAAGCATCTCATCCACAGGGCTCCAGGAAATATCCAGAGTGATGGCTGTGTGTGACGGGGAGACTGTGTCGTCCAAGACACTAGACTTGAAGAGCTCATACTGCGCAAAGCCTCTGGCTGTCACCTGAAAGAGTGCACAGGCTGACCCTTGGCAGGGCCTTTACAGCACCCAGTATCAAAACCACGTAGCCACATCATCCAGGACAGAAAAAGCACCACACCAACACTTTGCTTCCCAATGGAAAAATAAGACAGTGCTTTGAAGCCACCAATAGTTGACTGGGACAAAGGCACAGCCAGGCCACCCTCTGTACCCTGGGTTCTGCATCCCTGTCCTCCACCCCCACACATCAACCTGGGGGATCAGGTACATGCAACGAAGACTGTGTCTGTACTTATGCGCACAGAATTTTTTTCACCATTCCCTGGACGATGCATGGGTGACTACTTACAAACTACTGACATTAATAGGTGTTTTAGCAAAGCAGCTATGGCCGCAGGCACTGCAGGGGAGGGTCGCAGCGCTGTGTGTGAACACCGTACCACTGCGCACTGGGAACACAGACAGATCAAAGCACAGCCCGGAAACCTATCCCCCACGCATACGCAGGGAACACTGGATTTTCATTGATATAAAAATAATTTTTTTCTTTTTAGTGCAGGATCTACAGGGTCTCACCACGTAGATTGGGCTCATAGTGGTCTGCCACTATGGCGGGGCCAGCACTGCTTGTGATGCCAGGGATCATAACCCTGGCCCCGTACTCTGCCTAAGCAGGCGCTTTAGTCCACTGAGTTATTTGGCCAGCCCTAAAAATAAAATATTTTGACACTACAAAAAAATTATCTAATTGGGGCTGGAGATATAGCTTAGTGACACAGCACATGCTTAGCAAGTGTAAGGTCCTAAGTTGGGTTCCCAGTACAAAAAAAAAATCCTAGTCACATTAAGGGTGGGGAAAAAAACGTTCAAACTAGAAAGTTAGGTCACTCTCTGGGTTTGGGCCTCCTCACATCAACACAGCTAAGTGCCAAGAAGGTCCACATTGTCGGTAAATATGGGCTCACTATGGTGCCTCCCTCCGGAAAATGGTGAAGAAGATTGAAATCAGCCAGCATGCAAGTACACCTGCTCCTTCTGTGGCAAGCCCAAGATGAAGAGGCGGGCCATGGGGATCTGGCACTGTGGCTCCTGCATGAAGACCGCGGCTGGTGGCGCCTGGACCTACAATACCACTTCTGCGGTCACAATCAAGTCA
>NW_004524602.1:9695154-9706025 GCF_000260255.1 Octodon degus
TTTTTTTTTGGTGGAACCGGGGATTGAACTCAGGCCCTTGCACTTGCCAGGGAAGCGCTTATTCCACTGAGCCATCTCCTTGTCCCCCTAAATTACATTGTTACAGCTGAAAAATTGTAATCTCTTGCTGGATGTAGTGGCACATGCCTGTAACCCCAGCACTTAGGAGGCTGAGACAAGAGAATGCATCCAAATTTGAGGCCAGCCTGAGGGACATACATGAGCTCAAGGCCTCCCTGCACTACATAGTGAGACTCTGCCTGAAAAAAAAAGTAATCTCTTAAATTGTAAAGATACCATAAGTCAGTACTAATAATGGTTGAAACTGAATTTTAAATCACAGAAAAGGAAATGTTTATTTTTAAAAAATGAAAGCACAATGAAGGTCAATACTACCATCAAAAACCTAATTAAATAGGCAGGCTGGTGGCATGGACCTGTAGACTTTCTCAGCTACTCACTGAAGTGGGACGAGTACCTGAGACCAGGTGCCAGATGAGCGACACGGGGTGACCCTCGTGCCAAAAAAAAAAAAAAAAAAAGTGCAAGGGCTGGGCATATAGCTCAGTGGCACAGCACTTGCCTGACAAACATAAGGTCGTAAGTTTGATTCCCAGAACGCAAACAAAAATGACATTAATTCTTTACAAAGGTGCAAGATTTAATTAAACCCCCACTTGAGATTGGAATTATAATCAGTTTTTTAATAATGTTTTTAATTAAACATTCACTGTATTTTTAAAATCACACCTCATATATATTACAAGTTACACATTAGATTGATGTGATAAAAAATTTCCAGGGTATGCCTTCCTCTTAGTACTTAATCTTCTGTAAAACCCACAAAACAGTAACTACACACTCACAGTGCAGAGGGTGCACTCACCTTTACAACTGACGGCAAATAAGACCACCCCAGCAATGCCATCGCCCTCTGGGACGAGCTCAGCTCCTAGCCAACAGGTGCCCTCGGGATCCGAGCCATCGCATCTGACCCACAGGGGCGGGAGGGCAGCGATGGGCCGCGGGACCTGCAGGTGCGTCATGTTAGGGTTGTGAGCCATGGTGTAGAGCCCAATGAGCTGTCTGCAAAGCAAGAGCAAGAAAGAAAAGACCACAGTTCTGGGCGGAGCGCACGGTGCAGGGGCAGCCGCACTCAAGGCTCCACATTTGATCCCTATGACCACTAAGGGGGAAGAAAAAGAATTTTTTTATAAAAGATACCATGAAGGAAGGGTCTCCCAGAGAGAAGAAGCTGGAAATGAACTGATTAGGGGCACCAACATCAATGCGTAGTATCTCGCCCAGAGGAAAGGGAGCAGAACTTAGCAAGCTGACAAGAACACACACCAGAAACAACAGTGTGACTGGCAAACAACCAGTCACACAACTGTATGAGGCTGCACAGGAGCTGCTGCAGGGAGCACAAGGCCTGGGGCTGGGGGCTGAGGGGGCAGAAGGAACAGAAAAAGGGTGCGAGAGAAGCTGGTGAAGCGAGTGGAGCCAGCAGCTGTACCAGAAAGTGCTCAAGATCACGGTCCCTCGGGCCCTTAAGGAAACCTGATTATAAGCCCTCCATTGGATAATAGTACTGTCATAATGTTAGATTTCAACTTTTTTTTTGGAAACAGGGTCTCAGTATGCAGTTGAGGCTGGTCTAGAACATGCGGTGATCCTCCTGCCCCAGGCTTCCAAGTGCTGGGACTATTGGTGTGTCTCCACAACTCCTGGCCTAAATGTCCTGGTTGTGATCATGGTTCTATGGTTACATAAAAGAACGTTGTAGTACTTGTTCTTACGAAATACAGCAGCAACACCTCGCTTCACAAACACTTGCTTCTGTTTGTAAACAATTTAGTTCGCAAGGAAAAGGGTTCAGCAAAATTTTGATTTGTTCACAAACTCTATCGGGTGACAAACATAACCACAGCCATCTTCCCCACACAAACACAAATGCAGCCATCTTCCCCTAAATCATACAATAATCTAAGTTCATCAACTAAGGTACCTACTATATAGGATGAAGAATTTAGGAGTAAAGGAACACAATGTCCCCAAGGCAGTATTGCTACTTCACTTAAAAAACTGTGCATTTATCTATGGAGCACATGCAGATCCTCCTGTGCATACACGCATACACTGTATTTCAATTGCTATGTACATTGTCCAAAGATACCACAAAGCTGTCATGACAGATCATAACATATATGTCACACGCACATCTGCACATAAACATAGACTGTTTTGCCGCTACATGTCTACTTGGACAGACAGGAAAGGAGAGAAAATGACAGCAGGTTCAGCAAAATATAAATGGCGAATCTGAGTTAGGCACATGCAGAGGCTTCTGTATTATTCTTGTAATTTTTCTGTAATTACAATGGATATCTAAAATTACTCCAAAATGTGGCTTGACTTTCAATAAACTTTCCAAAATGTGGCTTGACTTTCAATCATGTTTAGGAAAGGAGTTTCTAAGGGATTTCTCTTCAAAAAGAAAGTACAATAATTCCAGAAGGAAGAACTGAAATGCAAGAATAGCAAAGAAATGACAGCAAAGCAACTCTGGCTGAAGAAATCAGTATGAACAATGGAGAAAAGAAGGGGCCCGACTGCAGCCTCCACCCCAAAGCTGTGAGAAGAGATGGATCAACATAGTGATGTGAACAGACAAAATCAAAAGAAGTCTCTGTGACTTCTGTGACAGTTGTTACTGTTCTGTCATGATTATTTTGAGCTCTGTCTCCCGGAGCTCCTGTGGCTGGACTTGGCCTCCACGTACGGCTACAACACAGGGAGGCAGAAGGGGAAGCTGCCCAGCAGACGGAGCTGCAGGGTTCCAGCATCTGGGTGCGTATGCTCTGCAGCGCTCTCACCACTGCTGCCCGGGCCACTAAAGGCCAGCAGCTCCCGTGGATCAGCAGGACAACTGAAGTCCCCTGAATACTTCAGATGCCCACTGGGAATAGCAGCAGCCTGGCCAAGGCCCTGCAGGGTGGTAAACAGGCTCCAACAGGTCGCTTGTGAGGAATCTGGTTTCTCACGAAGTACTAAAGAGCCAGCAAAGGGCTGGAGAGATGGCTCAGTGGTCTAAAGTACCTACTTGGAACAAGCTTGGCAAAGCACAGGGACCGCAGTTCGATCCCCCAGCACCACATGCCAGCCAGCCCCGCCCCCTGGTGGGCTGAGCTGGCCACACACACACAATAAATAAATGTAATAAATAAATAATTAAAAAATAAATAAATAAATAAAGAGCCAGCAAAGGGTATTTAAGCAGGGAGCAAGATGACAGAGATTGGGGGTAGAAGGCTGGGGAGATAGCTCGGCGGTCTAAGTGCCTCACTGGCAAGCCCAAGGACGTGGGGTAGATCCCTGGTATTGCATGCCATGCAGGCCCCAGAACTCCAGGTACACCATGTAAAACCAGGCATGGTGGTGCACACCTGTAATCCCAGCTCTGGGGAGACTGAGACAGGAGGATCACTATGAGTCCAAGCTGCATAGTGAAACTCAGTATCAAAAAAAAAAAAGATCAGGCCTTGATGAACATAAGTCTAGGAGCAATGAGGAAGAGAGGCTGGGAAGGAACCAGCTTGGACACATGGAAAACCGTAAAAAGTAAAGACAAGAACTGGCAGAGAAGGGCGGAGAGGAAGGTAACTGCTGTCTCCGTGACTGAGAGCTGTGTGCTACCAAGCAGAGCAACCTTAGCCAGATGCACACATCTCAGGGGAGGCAGAAGAGGGGATATCTATACCTATGTATCTATCTGGGGATAGATATATTTTTTCATGGTTTATAAGAATGCTTCAATTTAAGTCCTATCCAAAAGCTAGGTATAATCCCAGCACTCGGGAGGCTAAGGCAGGAGGACTGCTACAAGTTCGAGGCCAGCCTGGGCTACAAAGTGAGTTCAAGGACAGCCTGAACTATATAGTGAAATCGTCTCAAAAATAAATAAATTAAATTCTATCCTCCAAACTTGCCTTTATACTGAGAAAAACTTACCTTGCTCTCCCAACTGGTAAAGGAAGTGGCCCAACATTCTCACCAGAAGAGAAATCAGAAATAGCAGTTTCTTCAGACTGTAGCTCTTCAACATGACTTGTTTCTTCTTTTTCTAAAGGCTTGAAAAGGGTTTTAAATTATTTAACCAGACGAAAGACCCTTTAAGATAGGCCACTTTCTTCACCACTAGACAGTGTCTTACAAACAGAACATAAACTATCCATCTAATTCCTGAGCAGAGCCGACTGGGTTATGGCAAGAATCCCAGTGAGTCTGGGTGTACCAGAAGCACCTCCCACTGCCCCTAAAGACACTGGTTTCACTGCTACTGGGCTAACAAGCATCTGCTGCATCCAGAGAAGTACAACCACGAGGCAACGGTGAAGAGCCACGGGAAGCCCCCAAGACACCGCTCACTGCACTGGGCCTTCCCAAGCCCCAGACCGGAAGACCTCCTTTCCGGGAATGAGCTCAGGCCCACTGTCCTCACTTCTTGCTTCACTTCTGCTCAGGGCTCCCAGCTCCCACTGGTGGTACAGGGTAATCCGTTTATTTATTAAACAGTTCAGCCTTGGCAAGAAAGACAGTATGTGTTAACATTTCTTAAGGGGGGCCTGCGGGTTAGCTCAGTTGTTTAGGTGCCTGCTGGGGCAAACCCAGTCAGGTGCAGAGGACCACGGTTTGACCTCCAGCTCCCCATGCCTTATCAGACCTGCCCTTAAGGCAGCCTGAGCCAGCCAAAAAAAAAATTCTTGAGCCTCAGTAGTAGTAGGTACTGTTATCTAAATTATCTTTTATTCCTCATAAAAATACAAAGGTAAGATGCCATAATTGGCCAGGCTAGTAGGGAGGCTGAGGTAGGAAGATTGCCTTAAAAACAAATAAAAGCCACTATCACTGTCCCCAGTTAAACAAAGTGGATCTTTTTTTTGAGACAGGTCTCACTATGCAGTGCAGGCTGGCTGTGAGCGCACTTGTAGCCCAGGTTGGCCTCAAACTAGCAGCAATCCTCCTGGTGCGGCCTCCCGAGTGCTGGGATCATACGCGTGCACCCCACACCTAGCTAACAGGTAGGAAAACAGAAGTGTCCCCTGCAGATACAGGTGCCACATGGCGAAGCCAACATCTGCTCGCCACTGCTCCCAACTGCGGCACATTCCTACCGCAGAATCCTCCACAGCAGTAGCGTGAGATGAGCTATTAACACACGCAACACTCTGGGTGCATCTGGAGGGCATCATACTGAGTGAAGGAAGTCAAACCCAAAAGGTGATTTTATTCATGACGTTATTGAAAAGATGTCATGAAACCTACAATGCAGGGAAAGGGCTCGGTGGTCGCCAGCAGGGAGGACACGATCATAAAGGGCTCCCCCAAGTGAGCCAAGGGAAGGTCTGGGGAGACCACCCGCTCAGCATCTCCACTGGGGAGTGAGCACAGCCTATGTGTGCGATAAACTTCACAGAACAGAAGAAAAAAGGCATTTTTACTGAATTAATAATTTTGCTTCTTTCTGTTTCTTAATGAAACTACGAGACAATCTAAAAGTACGTATATAGTTGATATTATATTTCCACAAAACAGCAAGGTACTTATTCCTAAAAGTTAGTATCCTCTTTTACTAATGCAGTAGAAAAATGTGTATGCTTGAGGTTATTCCCAGGGAACTGCCTTTGGGCACCACGAATCTGAACCACTGCTTACCACTTTTTCCACGATGAAGACCAAGTCATTTTCACCTAGAAGGCCTTTAACAGGGTTTGGTTGACCCTTGCTGATCAGCTGCACTTGAACATCCGCCTGTTAGAGACAAAGGCCAAGCAGTGTCACACAAAGATTTATTTTCATCTAGTCGCTGTCACAGCTCTGCTCATGCCTCGAGCCCTCACCCCACCCCCCACAGTGCCCTGCAGAGCACGCCTGTGCTTGGGGCCGCACCACAGCGCTCCGCTCTCGACTGTTAACAGCTGTGCTCCCTGATATGAGCATTCTACTGATACTGCCCTTGCTGCTGATTGTACGATGCCACTTAAAAACTTGAATGTAGGGGCCGGGGAGATGGCTCAGTAGCATAAGCGCTTGCCTGGCAAGCACAAGGGCCTGAGTTCAATCCCTGGTTCCGCAAAAAAAAAAAAAAAAAAAAAAACCTTGAATGTACTGGTTTATAGGTACTATATGGTTTTTATTAAAACCCAAAACATACTTACTTTAAAAAACATAAAAACAGCTTTTTAAAACAATAAAGGAATATCAGGGATGTTTTATTTTTTTGTGGGTACCAGGAATTGAACTCAGGACCCTGCACTTGCCAGGCAGGTGTTCTACCACTGAGCAGTATCCCCAGCCCTACATAGCTTTTTTTTTTTTTTTTTGCGGAACTGAGGATTGAACTCAGGCCCCTGCACTTGCCAGGGAAGTGCCCATTCCACTGAGCCATCTCCCCAGCCCTCTTTTTTTTTTTTTAATTGAGAAATAAATATGAATGAGACAGTTTCACAGCTGATTAATAGGACAGTTTTGATAGTCAATACACTGTACATTGTTATCTTCTTAGTGGTTATCCATAGTACAAGAAGCACACAGGATATTCTGTCCACACACTGTTAGTGCACCTCTTTCTTCTCATTGAATTGAGTGAAAGTAGCTGTAAATTTATCTATTTTGTATATATAAATACAAAATGATCTTTCCTTTTATTCTTTTTTTGTGTGTGTGTGTCCTGTCAGAGGTAAATATTCTATTGGCATCTAAATACCCTACATAGCTTTTTTTAAAAAGAGAAGTTTAAAAAAAAAAACAAAACTGCCCATAATCCTATTGCCTAGGATAATCACTACTGTTCTTAGGTCGGTTGGTTTATAATGCTGCCAGATATCTTCTGAAGGCATATAAATAATTTTTTTTAAAACTTCAATTAGTACATTTGCAACACATTCCATACGTACAATCTCTGTTCTTTCTGTCCCCTCCTCCTTCCCCCCTTTCTCATCTTGGTCCTCTTCCCATCTGCAACCTGTCTCTCTCCCATTTCCTACTGTCTATCATTGACCTTTATTTATATGTGGGTCTCCCATTTACGAGAAGCCATGCTATATTTAAGCTTGTATGTCTGATTTATTTCACTTAAGATGGTCTCAACATACAGCCATTTTCCTACAAAGGACCCATTTATCCTTTATAGCACAAGAGCACTCCACTGTGCATAAAGACCACACTTTCATCACCCACTCACCTGCTGATGGGCAGATGGGCTGTCTCAACGATTTTGTTATGTGCTCGCTTTGCCACTCACACGTCAAGATTTAGTTATATGACCTGTTTTGCTATAAATGGGTATGCAATGGCCACTGCACTACGACTTTAACTCTTTCAGGACAGCTGCTCAAATGGAACTTCTGCTTTGAAACAGGGTCTTGCTAGTCCTGCTGGCCTTGAACTCCGTGATTCTGCATCAGCCTGCTGGGTGTTGGGATTGCAGGCATATGCCACCCTGCTCAGAGTGGGATTTCTAGTCTGCTTTGTGAGGAATTTCCATTTTTTACTCATGTAGTAGTTACACTAGTTTAATTCTAATCAACAACATAGAAAGGTTTGTTTTTTTTGGCAGCCTCACCAGCATCTGTTATTAACTGACTTCCTTCTCCTTTTTTTTTTTGTTTGTTTTTGACACAAGTTCTCAGGATGTAGGTCAGGTTGGCCTTGATCTCACTTTGTAGCCAAGGCTGGTCTCAAACTCCCAGCAATCCTCCTGCCTCAGCCGACCAAGTGCTGGGATTACATGCGTGTACCATCATCTTTTTTTTTTTTTTTTTTGCGGAACCGAGGATTGAACTTAGGCCCTTGCGCTTGTCAGGGAAGCACTTATTCTACTAAGCTATCTCTGCAGTCCCCCCCCCCCTTTTTTTTTGTACCAGCAAAAAGAACTCAGGATCTTGAGCTTGCCAGGCAGATGCTTGTGCTGCTGAGCTACATGCCTGGCCCTTTTTTCTTTTTTTAAATGTATTTGGTACAGGATCTTACTACACAGCTCAGACTTGTAGTGATGCTCCTGTTTCAGCCTCCCCAGCGCTGGGATTACAGGAGTGCGCCATTACGCTTGGTGGCCAGCTCAGCACATCTGGAGGTGGGCTGGCAGGGCAAGTGGTGCAAGGGATTGAACCCTGCTTCCTGCACCAGGCACTTAAGTCTGCTGAGCTAACTCACCTGTCCTTTTTCCTTTTTGAAACAGGGTCCTGTTACGTTGTTCAGACTGACCTTGAATTCACTGTATAGCCCAAGCTGGTTTTGAATTCATGGTGACCCTCCTGCCTCAGTTTCCTGAGTGATAAGATTACAGGTGTGTGCCACCACACTCGGCTATTATTTGATTTCTTGATGACAGTGATTCTTTCGGGAGGAAGATAGAATCTCAGCATTGTTCTAATTTGCATTCCTCCAATGGCCAGAGATGTTGGGTTTTTTCATATAGTCACTGGTAATTTATACTTTCTATTAATTTCACTTGTTTATTTTTAGTTGGGTCTTTTATTTGGGGGGAGTATAATTTGAGTTCTTTATGTATATATTCTAAATATTAGCAGTTCTTTTTTCCCACTGTACAGGTTGTCTCCTCACTCTCTTACCTCTCATCTGTTGATGCTCAGTATGATTTCCTATCGGAATCATGTGTAACCAACGTTCTGTTCACAAAGCTCGTGCCTATGCCTACGATGTCAAGGGTTTTTATCTATTTTATCTTCTGGGTTAAGTGTTTCTATCTTAATATTTAGATCTTTGATCCGTTCTGGTTTTAGATCAGTGCCTGGTGAGGCACATGTCTAGAATTAGTCTTCTGCACGTGGACAGCCGCTTCCACAGACCATTTAGCTCATGTGCTTTAACCCCTCTGTCAAACATCAAGAATGGCAGAATATGCCTGGGGTTATTTCTATATCTTGAATTTTGCTCCACGGATCTACATGTCTGTTTTCATGACAGTACCATGCTATTTTTATCACTGCAGCTTTTATGTAACTTGAAACCTCCTACTTTGCTCTTGTTGTCCAAGATTGCTATTCTAGGTCCCTTCCAGATGCATATTAATTTTAATACTGTTTTCTCAGGCTGGGGAGATAGCTCGGCAGTGTAAGCACCTGCCTGGCAAGTGCAAGGACCAGGGTTCAATCCCCGGTATTGCATGCCACGCCAGCCCTGGAATCCCAGGAGCACAGTGCCAGCCCCAAACAGGCGTGGCGGCCCACACCTGTGACCTCAGCACTGCGGAGGCTGTAGCAAGACCCTGTATCAAATTAATAATTTTTTAAATTAAAAATAAATTAATAAAGATTATTTTCTCTATTTCTGTGAGGAATGCTATGGGTATTTTGTGTGTGTGTGTGTGGTACTGGCGATTGAACGCAGGAACCTGTACTTGCTAGCCAGGCGCTTAATCTATTGAGCTATCTCCCCAGCCCTGTTGTGGGTATTCTTATTGGGATTGTATTAAATCTATTTATTTATTTATTTTTCACTTTTTTTTTTTTTGGTGGAGCCAGAGATTGAACTCAGGCCCTTGCACTTGCCAGGCAAGCACTTATTCTACTAAGCTATCTCCCTGGCCCGTATACATTAATTTTAGAATCTACTTCATTAATTAACTTATAGATATACATTTTATGTCTCCATCTAAGAGTTTAATTATAAAATATTTGGCACATTTCAGACTCTATATAAATATATGAATATTTAAAATAATTTGTTCATAATCATCAAAAATGTTCAAGCACCCAAAACTTTCAACCCACAGTAGGTCACACTGAGCGGCTCTACCCAGCAATACCAGGCCAGGCACTGCTGACCCAGGAAACAGAGAGCAGCCTGTTAGAGACCAAGAGCCAACTGCATCCCAAACCCACTCATTTATCACAAGGTGTCAGCGCTGCAACTAAGCCTGAATCTGAGGTTTTAGTTTAGAAAAAACAGCTCTTGTACTGGCCTACACGCTGACATAGAGTTCAGGGAGCCCACTGCGACACGCAGGCCCTCAGCTTACCACCACTGGCACAGGCAGTCCGCAATGCATTCCACTAAGTGCAAGAGCCAGACCCACAGGCTGTGTGATTTTACTTATATATGACTTTAGAAAAGGCAAAGCTATAGTGAAAGAACACAGGTTTGTAGCTGCGAGAGACTAGTGGTAGGGGGAAAGTCTGACTATGAAGACAAATGAGAAACTTTTCAGACTAAATATATTTATCAAAATCCAAAGACCTGTACAAAAAGGATAACATTTAATGTGTAAGTTCACCTCAATAAACCTGATTTAAAACTCCTCTATTTTAAGATTGAGGTATATTTTAAAACCAAATAAAGTGCTCATACCTCATAGATAAATGGCTCTTTATAGACTCCTTTCTTTTCTTCATTAAATTCCCTGAAACACAGAACCACAGCTTGTTATTTAAATTCACAAGTTAACCAGCACTTTCTATCTGCATGGTATGAACAGAAAAAGAAAAGGCAAACTACTAATGGAGGTCCAAAGTCATCAGTGGAAAACGGTACAAATTAGGTTTAGAAGAAAAAAACAAAGCAACCAAAAAACTTATTTATTTATGTCTGTCTTTTGGGGACACGGTTTCGCTATACAGTTCAGGCTGGCTCTGAACTCCCAGCGCTCCTCAGGCCTCAGTCCCCACAGTGCTGGGATTACAGGTGTCCCACCATGCCCAGCCACCAGTCTTTTATTTTATTTATTTATTTTTTTAATTAATTATTTATTTATTTTGTGTGTGTGTGTGTGTGTGTGTGTGTGTCCAGCTCAGCCCACCAGGGGGCGGGCTGGCTGGCATGTGGTGCTGGGGGATTGAACCGCGGTCCCT
>NW_004524602.1:9706125-9708084 GCF_000260255.1 Octodon degus
TTAGACCACTGAGCCATCTCACCAGCCCCAGAGTCTTTTAGAAGCAACAGGAAATTAGGTTGCCTACCTGTACTCTTGTCTTTAAGTTAATATTAAATTAATTTAATACTAATTAAATTAGCATTAATATTAAAATATAATCTGCCTCATGACTTTAAAAACAACTGCATTCTGATCTGCCTCTGAATCAGTGGGTAATCACTGAGAAGTACTTAAAGTTTCAGGCCTTCGACTTCTATAACTAAATTAGAAACACTAGCTGAGGATGTAGCTCAGCATCACAGCACCTGCCTGGCAAGCACAAGGTTCAAGTCTTAGTGCCACAAAAAAAATGTGAAGCATTTATCCTCCATTTTGTGAGCTGTTACTAAAAACAATCAGTAAATTTCATTATGTTAAATATTTCCTTGGGGCTGGTGAGATGGCTCAGTGGTCTAAAGCACCTATTAGAACAAACTAAAAGCACAGGGACTGCAGTTCAATCCCCCAGCACCACATGCCAGCCAGCCCGCCCCCTGGTGGGCTGAGCTGGACACACACACAGACACACACACACACACAGACAATTTCAAAAATAAATAAAAATAAAAAGTTAAAAAAAAAAAATATTTCCTTTTGAAAATGTAAGCAAGAGCTGGATATGGTGGTGCACACCTATAATCCCAGCAGTTGGGAGACTGAGGCAGGAGTTTGAGACCTTAAGTTTGAAGCCAGCGTGGGCTACACAGTGAGCTCAAGAAAACAGCCTGAACTGCATAGCAAGACCCTGACTGAAAATGACAAAAAAAAAAAAGGTCTGAAATAAACAGTAAACAAAAAACTCCAGGATGTCATTTAATAATTATCATTTAAAGAAAGTTTTAAAATAAGGATCCAAAGTATGCAAAATTAGCTCATTAATATATAAAATGTAATACAAAAATACACAACCAGCCTGACCTACCCTCTGAAAAAGAAAAGAATCTCTAATCCCTGAAGGAAGCCATACAACCACTTGAGGACGTATCTGTGTCTACCCGATCTGCCACATGACCGGCCAGTGGAAGCAGGAACAGAAGCCTGTGACGGACGCCCTCAGCCACGGGGCACAGGACTGGGGCTGAGAGTACCAGGCAGTGGAGAGACAGGAAATTGGGGTCCTGCATGTGGAAATCTTAACTCAGAGACAGAGTGGAGGACTAGTAGGTTAGGAGGAAAGAGTAATCCAGTCTTGCACTGAATCTGAAGTCCCCTGGGAAGCCTAATTGAAGAGACAAATTGCCAGTGCTTACCAGTGGAGAGACTATTCACATTGTGAATTATCCGTGAAAGGCGAATCAATAGGGGACTGAAAATAAAATGATCATGCACTCCTATAGTCCCAAGAAGGCTGAGGCAGGAGAATCATTGGGAGTTCAAGACCAACTTGGGCACAAAGTGGGCTCTAGGCCAGTCTGCACTGCATAGGAAGACCCTGCCTCAAAAAAAGACAAATAAAAAGACCATGTGGTGAAAAACTAAGCAGCTGACAACAATGAGGGTGCCAGGTACGATGCCAGCACTCAGGAGGGGGAGGCAGGACTGAAATGTGAGGCCGGCCAGGATCTATAGCTGAAGCAGGGAGGTAAGAGATTTGAGGAGAAAAAAATCACAAGCCTGGAGTGAGACGACCGGGGCTGCGGGATCCTAAACAGACCCAGAGCGCAGGCCCGGCGAGTGAGTGAGACAACCCGGGGCCCGGTGGGATCCTGAATAGACCCAGAGCGCAGGCCTGGTTGGTGAGTGAGACGACCAGGGGCCTGCGGATCCTCATTCAACCCAGGCTGCAGGGCCAGCAGGGAGCCCTTCAGCAGAACTCCCTGCAAAGAGGCTAGAGGCAGGACCCACCCAGCTGACTCAGGAGCAGAACTTCTTGCCAGAGTGACACATAGGGTTCAACTCTAATGCCTGCAGCAGAAAGAAGTGGAGCACACAGCCAGA
>NW_004524602.1:9712894-9718435 GCF_000260255.1 Octodon degus
TAGTTATATATGGGGACGGTAGTTTTTCATCTTCAGTTGTCTCTGATGCAGCTTATACGAAATAATTGTTGTTCTGTTAACTGAATACCACTCTGTAATTGCAAAAAAGTTGCAACTGTTTTGTTGACATTCTGAATGCTTCTAAGTAAATACAATTTAAAAAAAAAACTCCCAGACACAGGAATTGGTTTGTCGCCAAGTGTGGCGGCGCATTCATGTAATCCCAGCACTCAGAAGGCGGAGGCAGGAGGATCGCCGCGAGTCTGAGCCTAGCCTGGGCTACAAAGCAAGAGTCTGTCTTCAAAATCCAAAACAAAACTAAGAAAATGAAAAGAAAAGAAGAATACGGAAGATTTACCGAAGAAACCAGTAGGGGACATCTATAGACTCCCACACCCTGGGAAGGACCTCTACCGGTCGCCAGTGTATATACATAAGCAGATGCACAGCACATACTCGTCACCTGAAGCCTCCTTCAGGTCTGCCCCGATCCGAACAGAGCCGCCCCCTCCCAACCCCCAGACCAGGACAGCGGGTAAACCCCACTCCTCGGGGCGGGGCAGGGACATCCTGAGAGAAAAGAGCTGCTCCTGGGCCCCAGGCGACGGTAAGGATGGCAACTCACTGCAGGAGGCGAGCGTAAAACTCCTCGGTCGCTCGGTTAGTCCGCGCCCACATCCCTCTCAGCCTCAGTAGGGTCCGGAACCGCCAAACTGAATTGAGCGCCCGGACGCCGACGTCAGAGGCCGTGACCCGCCCAGCCGGAACTACTTTCTCAGAGAACAAGTTCTTTGACAGCAAAGTTAAACTTTTTTTTCTGAGAGTATCAAGTTGTGTTTCCCATTGCAATAGTCTTCCATTCGCATCCGGAAAAAAAAAGGTAAAATAAATGCAGGGGGATGCGGGAACAGATAATGCTTCTCGCGAGATTTTGCCAAGCTCCCTCAAGGATTAGTCCGCAAAAAAGAGTCCCTCTTTTCTAAGCACCCTTATTAGCGTTGCAGAAAATAAAAGTGTATTATTTCCACACATAAAGAAGAAGTACGACTTTTTCTGTTTTAAGGGCGTAGTAGGGCGTTAGCTTGTGTCTCTGAGTAGGTTCTGAGGCGTGGCTAGGTGGTGAAACCGGCGAAGGATACATATAGGGCGGGAGTGCTAGGCACTTCCTTTTCCTGTGGGAGCCGCCGGGTCCGGAGGAGCGTGGCTTTGTCCTCTCCCCGCCATGGTGAGTGTCCAGCTGCTTGACTGGACTATTACCGGGCCCCGGGACCAGTAGGGAAGGATGAAGGGTTCAGGATGTAAGGTCCCAAGGCGAGGGCGAGAGCAGGAGGAGATGAGCACCCAAGCCGTCTGCTGCTGGCGGGAGAGTGTGGTGGGGAGCTGCGGCAGCCATCTTAGACGCAACGTGGGTGCCTGGGCCGGGCCTACTGGAAGCGGTCGGAGGAGGCCGGCGCCTCTGACGGCGAGCAGTGGGATCCCGGCAGCCCTGCGGCTTTTGAAAACTTGGCTGTGCAGGAAATGAAAGTCAGGGGGTCTAAGGCGGAATTAGAGAGGCGACCTGCACCTTCTGTCCTATGTGCTGCCTAGTAAAACGTACTGCAGTCTTTTAAAGTCGGAGGCTTAAATATTTACTTTGAAGGCTTTGTCTAGCTTTGTAATCGTTCTTGTAAGTTTCCTGAGTCTTCTCCCTTGAAAAATTGTTTTATTTGGTATCTTAAGTGTTGGACTTCCTCGGCCAGAGCCCACGACGGCCGTTACGTTATGCGAGTGGCGGCGAGCTCCGGCGGTGGGTTGGAGTGTTGAGCTGTACTAAAGGCTGAGGGCTGGGGGGATTGGAGGAGGCGGCCGTGGTTCAGTTCGAAACAGCGATGAGAGAAATTGGCCTGAAGCACGAGAAGTATGAGACGAGGCGGGGAGGCCTTAGGTGCAGACCTGGGGAGGGGCGGCTGGCGGTGTTACCTGTAGAAGGTTTGGGGTCGGACCCCAGGGCCTCAGAAAGAAAAGTATGGGAGAGGAGAGAGCAGGCTGTGTGTGCCACCCCGCGGGGGCTTTGGTTTTACGCTCACATGGGAAGGGAAAGGGTTGAACAGGAACAAGGTGGGTCTTTATTAGCAAGGATTTGGACATTATTTCTATGAGACAAAAAAACTGGAACAGTTTAGAGTAGTGAACCGTGGAGGCAATCTTACATCAGACTGGCTTTTTAATATTCTGATAGGTATTGTCTTTCAGTGTAACAGTTTATTGAATACAGACCTGCTGGTGCAATTTGTGTTGTTTTTGACCAGTGCTTAAACTTTAAGCATCTGCCTAATAAATCAGGACCGTTCTTTAACACTTGAAGGTATGGGGAAGAATCGCCTCTAATATTGCTTGCCAGTAATAAACGTCTCCCCCACCCACCCCAGGCTTGTGCTCGTCCCCTGATATCCGTGTACTCTGAAAAGGGGGAGTCATCTGGCAAAAATGTCACCTTGCCTGCAGTGTTCAAGGCTCCCATTCGACCAGATATTGTGAATTTTGTTCACACAAACTTGCGGAAAAACAACAGACAGCCATATGCTGTCAGCGAACTAGCAGGTATGGATTTGCATTCTTCCTAGGTTGCTCTTTTGAGGCCTGCTTTACAGTCGTGATGAAATTCCACTCCATTGGTCCGTGTTTCTGAACCACATGATTTTCTTGGATGTTCTGATGCTGTCTGTTATGTACATGCACAAGTCATACATTGGTCCAACTATGTAGCTAAAATTTCATTTTATTCCCAACTTCAGGTCATCAGACCAGTGCTGAATCTTGGGGGACTGGCAGAGCTGTGGCTCGAATTCCCAGAGTTCGTGGAGGTGGAACCCACCGTTCTGGCCAGGGTGCCTTTGGCAATGTATCCTTTTGTTTTGCTACCTGTACTGGTTGGTGCCTGTGGAATTTAGTAGGCTAAGCCTGGCTTATTCATATTAATGTATGCTGCAACATCTGTTCAGAATGCTTTCAGCAGGTATGGAATCGGGATTCACAGAGAAAGTTGGCTTGCAATGATGTCGTAATTTGCGTCTTACTCTGTTCTCAGCGACAGTTGCCTGCTGTCAGTAAGCTGGTACAGAAGGTTGACGAAAATTGTTACTGAGCAAGACCTAACCTAGTTCCTAAACTTTAGATGATTCTTAACTAAGAAAATAGATGTGTCGGGGAGGCCGCATGTTTGCACCAACCAAAACCTGGCGCCGTTGGCACCGCAGAGTCAACACAACCCAGAAGCGGTATGCCATCTGCTCCGCCTTGGCCGCCTCAGCCTTGCCAGCGCTGGTCATGTCCAAAGGTTGGTGTTACTTTTTGTAAGTGTGCCTTGCTGGCCCAGGAGTTTGGGCCACAGGGAAAATTTTTGCAGTATTTCTTGTGGCATCTTAAACTTTCAAAATGATGAAATTCCACTTAATTGGTCCGTGTTTCTGAAACACATGATATTTGTGGAAATTCTGACTTGGCAAATTGATTTGCTTTTCTGGGTTACATGAGTTTAATTTTTCAAAAGCTTTGAGGTAACCAGGTCGGTCTTTAATTGGCTTTGTCAGGTCATCGAATTGAGGAAGTTCCAGAACTTCCTTTGGTGGTGGAAGATAAAGTTGAAGGTTACAAGAAGACTAAGGAGGCAGTTTTGCTCCTGAAGAAACTTAAAGCCTGGAATGATATCAAAAAGGTAGGTTAATGAGCATATTTACAGTTTTTTGGTAGGTTATACTGTGGTGTTCAGAGAACAGTAATAAAGTATAGACAGGTTTCAGGATGTTTCTAGTAGATTTGGTTGGTTTACAAAGTGGAACGGAGGGGAGTAGAGAGGAAGAAAGATTGCTCAGCACTGGCCTGCAGTAGTGAGAGCTTTAGATCCATGAAGATCGACTGCAGAGGTGAGCTCTTGATACTAAAGCTGCTGGCTTTGTAGGTCTATGCCTCTCAGCGAATGCGGGCTGGCAAGGGCAAGATGAGAAACCGCCGTCGCATCCAGCGCAAGGGACCTTGCATCATCTATAATGAAGACAATGGCATCATCAAGGCCTTCAGAAATATCCCGGGTAATTCACACTTTATATGTATTGTTTACTTATACTGTATCAGCACACTCGCCGTTGATAATGATGAATTCCGCTTCATGGTCCGTGTTTCTGAAGTCAGTGACTTGGTGGAAGTTCTGATACCTGGCTGGATGAATTGCAAACCATTGATTTTGAAATTTCACACTTAATACTGTTCTTCCATACCTTAAGTAGCACTTAAGCCATAAAGATGATTTATAACTCTTCTTTTGAAATACAGGCTTCTTCATTCTCTTCCCTTTAAAGGCATTACTCTGCTCAATGTAAGCAAACTGAATATTTTGAAACTTGCTCCTGGTGGGCATGTGGGGCGTTTCTGCATTTGGACTGAAAGTGCTTTCCGAAAGTTAGATGAGCTATATGGCACTTGGCGAAAAGCTGCTACCCTCAAGAGTCACTATAAGTGAGTGTTCTCAGATTCATACAGGGTTGGTTTAAAGTGTACATGGACAAGGGGCCGGGGAGATGGCTCAGTGGGATAAGCACTTCCTTTCCTGGCAAGGGCAAGGGTCTGAGTTCAATCCCTCGTTCCACCAAAAACAAAAAAGTATACATGGATATGCACTGGTTTGCATACTTTCAATACTGGATTGTGTTTTACTCACATTTATGTTCTACATAACATGCAGTGCATTACAAGTATGTAGTAGTCCGTATTTTATAAGCAGTGTAAGTTCTGGAAAATGAAATGGTAAATCTGTTCAGGGCCAGGGACATAGATCAGCGTCCTCCTTTGCAATCTTGAGGTCATGAGTTTGATTCCTAGTTCTCAAATTTGTGTGTGTTTAGTCAGCTCTATAAGAAGAGAGAATTGAGAATCTGTTGTCCATCTCTCCTTCAGCCTGCCTATGCACAAGATGATCAATACAGATCTGAGCAGAATCTTGAAGAGTCCAGAGATCCAAAGAGCCCTCCGAGCACCACGGTAAAGTTATGACATTTACTGTATAGTTTTTTAGAAGACATTTTAGCGATGTGCATAATTAGATTAAATGTTGGTATATTGCGTACCTTTTATAGCAAGAAGATTCATCGTAGAGTCCTGAAGAAGAATCCTCTGAAGAACCTGAGAATCATGCTGAAGCTGAACCCATATGCAAAGACCATGCGCCGGAACACCATTCTTCGGCAGGCCAGGAATGTAGGTGTTCATTTCCCCCTTTCTTGCAGAACTGGGGATTGAACTCAGGCCTTTCGCTTGCTAGGCAAGCGGGCTTATTCTACTTTGCTATCTCCCCAACTCCTTCCTTTAATTGTGATGGACAAAAAGGGTTTTTTTAATTCTTACACTTTCTGCATATTTTGTTGCAGCACAAGATCCGTCTGACTAAAGCAGCTGCGCGGGCAGCCAAACAGGAAGAGAAGGAAGTTGCTGGCAAGAAGCCTGTGGAAGAGAAGAAAGGAAAGAAAGCTGCTGGTCCCAAGAAACCTGTGAAGAAGCCTTTGGGGAAAA
>NW_004524602.1:9719104-9722309 GCF_000260255.1 Octodon degus
TGGCTTCCGCGCAGACGACTGCGCAGTCGCGCCGGCCGGCACGTCCCGCGTGAGGGGCAGCGGTCCACAGGCGCAGGCACCGCCAGCTTACAGGCTTCCTTTAAATCCCAAATAGCTGCTCTAAAAGCTGCTTTTGGTGCCTGCCATCGCGGCCTCCGCAGGCTTTGTAAATGAAAAATAGCTACACTGAGGAGTGGGGTGGGCCGCTACTGCCGCGGCCTCCGCAGTGAGCCCCCTTTTCTCAAATTTCTACGATGAGTTTTGTTGCTATAAAAGGTGAGGGCGGCTGTCGCAACGGTTGTCACCTGGAAAGTGGGCTCTTCCAAAAGGTATCGGCACCTGGCGGCTGTCGAGGGGCAACGCGCCGGAAGAGCACTTCCGGCCCTGCCAACATGGCCGCCAGGCGTCCCCGTCCGCCTTTGCGTGGGGCGCGGTGTTGAGTGCGTCATCACCAGGCGCAGAGCACGAGACGCGCAGGCGTGAGACGCAACCATGCTAAGCCGGCTCCAGGAGCTGCGCAAGGAGGAGGAGACCCTGCTGCGGCTGAAAGCTGCGCTCCACGACCAACTGAACCGCCTCAAGGTGAACCCGCCCGCCCTCCATTCGCCCTGCGCGACCGTTTCCCCCGAACCCAGCCCACCGTGGCGCCTGCCTGCTGCCCGGTCTAGCCCTTGTAGCAGGCGCAGCTCAGGAGGTTGCTTTGCGAGGTTTAGGCCCACTCCCTCTGAACGATCCCGGCTGAACCCCGGGAATCTGGCAAGTGTGGTCCTCGATCCACCCCCACCCCGGCTCACGCATGCTGATGGCCCGCGCGTCGCGCCCGTCCAGAGCTCCCCGCCCGCGCCTCTCCGCAGCCCCTGCCCACTCGTTTGCGTTGGCGCTTGGAATGGCTCTCGTGTTGCTTGGCCGATCCTTCCGTTGTTGCAAGGAAGATAGCGGGCTCTGGGAGACTTTTGTCTGTCCCAAGGCCTACTTCCCAATAGCTCTTCTCAGCAGATGCTGAGTGCTGAGTCCATGGCGTTGAGTGGGATTTAGCCCCCCCTGGGTCATTTTCTGAGCCTGTGGGCAATTCGGCCTCAGCAACTGGATCAGGGCCTCTGATTGACATTCTTATTCAGGATCTTTAAATCTGACTGATTTGGGGATTACAGAAATCCTTTGTAAGCCGAAAAGCGTTCTGTAACTGGACGTGCCAAAGTAATAAGCATTTTCCCTCATGGTAGTAATAATGTCTCCGTATTACAGAAGTAGCCCTACAAATAAACTGATCGTTGTATGTCGGCGATGCCCTTCTAAAACCCATGATCACGCATCCTCCGGGAGACACTGCCATTTCCTGTTCTTGCTTCACTTTCTCATTATTGCAAACGAGTTCAGGCCTATGAAATCCAGTCCTCTGTAGTGCCAGAAAATGACACCTGGCTGACCCCCACGCTGGGGGGACTTGGACTAAGAGCTATATGGCCAGACCTTATTAATTTTTGGGGGGGAGGAGGACAGGATAAATTGACTGGGCTGGGCTCAAACAAGATCCTCCTGCCTCTCCCTCCCAGAGTGCTGCGGCTACAGGCTTGGACCCCCACTCGCAAGGCTTTTTAATGGTACATTTGCATGCCGTCTTGGGAGAAGGAAAGCTATGATTCAACTGGAGCACCTGGACAGGGCAAGGGAAAAGGGCTCCTTATATCTTTGTTCCCCTCTTAAAAGGCAAAGAAATCCAAAAAGGCCCCCAGCCCCGAGCCGCATACCTTTATGGTCTTCAAATCTTGCCATTGCGAGCTACCATTTTACAGCCTCCCAAGAATTTGCTTTGTTAGCCCAGTGAAATACCGTATTAAGAAAAGTATCCTTAACTCTTCTGCTAGGTTGAAGAATTGGCCCTCCGATCAATGATCAGTTCTGCAGGAGACAATGGGAAGGTGTCTCCTCACCCGGCACCTGAACTGTCACAGGATGTAAGCTTCATCAGTCACCGGGAGAGAGTGCAAAGCTTGCGCGGCTCGTTGTGGCTTTGGTCCGACATTGTGGTAAAGCATACTACCAAACCCAGAGAACTCTGGGAAGTGCCAAGGTGTTGGGGCTTAAACCCGGGGCATGAGCATGGTAGGCTGCAGCCTCTACTTAGTTTTTGAGTTGAATTAGCTGGCTACTCTGTATTAGTTGTTTATGTAGGAAATAATCATAGGTAAATAGATGCACCTTGAGACCACAGTTTTAAAATTGGACACACAGGTGTAAATATCACATGGTTTCTCTTATGTGAGAAACCCAAAATATGAACAAAGTGCAGAGTAAAAGAGGAAGTAGGGAGAGCTTTTTCAAATGAAAAGGGTGGCGGGAAATGGAGGAAAAGGGGATGAACAAAAGAATTGGGAGAAAAAGTAGAGACAGTGTTTTAGGGAAGAGAACCAAGCCATGGGAGCAGATGGGAAGGGGACAGAAAAGAATCAGGGTGTGTTGTGTACCTGTGTGGACTCGCCATGATCGGCAGACATCAAAGTGTACAAAGTATGTAATGAAAAAAATTTGCTGCTTTGGGGCCAGGATCCTTCTGGCTCCTCATCTCTAATGTTCTTGGTGACACAGGTGTTGGCACATGTAGACAATGAAGCATCCATCAACCAGACAGCGCTGGAGTTGCGCACGGGGAGCCATATGATGGAGGAGGAGGAGGAAGAGGAGGAGGAAGAGGAGGAGGAAGAGGAGGAGGAATCCGATTCCTGAAGTGGGCAGGAGCCTGGGTTACAGAAATGAAATTTCTGGCTCACAAACACTTTCTGCACAGAGGTCATCTTGCATGGGCCCTTGGCCTGCTTGAAGAAGAAAGAACTAGAGGAGGTGTAGTGTACAGATCTCTGTGTAGCCCGGGCTTCACAGAGGTCTATGAAAATTGGTGACAGAAATTCTGGGCTGGGACTGTAGCTCAGTAGGGAGTGCCTACCTCACATATGCAGGACCTGGGTCCATTCAGTCCCTGCTACTGAGGAGAAAAACAGCAACATGGTAAAGGAGAAATGTGCTGGCTTAACGGAGCCACGTAGATGGAACAGTGTCTAATCTGCTCAGATTGTGTGTCACGTGTTATGAGCAGATTTCTGGCACTTTCCCAACGGGCTGAGTTGAAAACCAAACTGGTCTTTGCAGGAACAGTGCCTCTGTGATGAAAACCAATCGAGGACTGTTTGCTGCTATGCGCCCTGTGAGC
>NW_004524602.1:9723094-9740458 GCF_000260255.1 Octodon degus
GTTTTTTTTTTGTTTTTTTTTTTTTGGTAACTGGAATTGAACTCAGGCCCTCACCAGGCAGGCAGTGTGCCACTGAACTGTATCCTCAGCCCTGGGAGGTTGAAGTTTGATAATAAAGAGAAGAACACTAAAGAGGAAGAGTTGTTGAGACTTACATTTAAAGTTGAGATTTTGCTGGGCATAGTGGTGCATGCCTGTAATCCCAGTACTCAGGAGGCCGAAGCTGGAGGATGGCTGCAAGTTTGAGGCCAGCCTGGGCTGCAAAGTGAACTTGGTCAGAACTGCATAGCAAGACTCTGCATCAAAAAAACCCAAAAAACTTGTTACAAATATTTTAGTAGATTTGAGGTTTGAAAATGGAATCTCAAAAAAGATAAAACATTGCAAGACTGATGCTGGACACATCATTCTCAAAAACAAAAATGACTGGAAAGTAATCTTTTTTAACTCTAAAAATGTAGTACTTTTTAATTGTTTGAAACAGGGTCTTACTATGTAGCCCCAAGATTATAAGCATGCACCACAAAGCCTGGCCATGAGTACAAAATTTTAAACATCTTTGAAAGACATGAAGCAAGAAAATGTTCAGATCCTGGTGTGGGGTTACAGCGATCCTTCCTAATGAGGGTGCAGTTTGTTCATTTTGTTCATGGTGCTGGAGAAGGGCCTGGACCCCTGAGCTGTGTTCCTGACCCTTTTGATTTTGAACTAGGGTCTCCCTAGTTACCCAGACTGTTCTTGAACTTGCAATCCTCCTGCATCAGCCTTCCAAGTAGCCTGGATTACAAGCATCTGTCACTGCATCTGACTGAGCTTGTTCATTTACAGAAGCCATCCTCAGTGTGGGTGGCATCCTGTCTTCATTACCGAAACGCAGGGTGTGGGTTTTTACCTTCAGCCTGAATGTGTGGGAGAGGTGTAGGTCAGCCTACTGACAACAGCTGGCTGGTCCTTACGTCCTAGCCAGTATCCCTTACTGTGGCCGCTAGAGGGCAACTACCTACTCGGGACAGTACACAGGTTCTATTTTTCATCCCACATGAAATCGGCTTTTTCTTTTTTGTTGAGATAGGATTTCTCTGTGTAGTCCAGACTGGCTTCAAACTCAGGGCAATCCTCCGGCACCATCTGTTAGATACATTTAAGCTTTCATTTTCTACAATCTGCCTATTCTTTAAAAAATAAAAAGGGGGCTGGGGGCTTGGCTCAAGGGTAGAATGCTTGCCTAGCAAGCGGGAAGCCCTGGGTTTGGTCCTTAGCACCAGAAACAAAAAAACCAAAACAATAAACCACAAAAAAGAGCGGAGAAACTGATCAGTCAGTCCGTGTGTTCCCAAAATTCTAGAAGTCATTTTGCAAAGGAGAGGACCCCAGTGGCTATGGAACATAGTTTTGTTCTCTGCTCTTAGGTTCTAAGTATGAATTGCTGAATTGTTGTCATCTAACATGGCTGAAGCCCCAAAACAACAGCTTATATTCCCAGAGATCATCTCCTCCACCCCCACCTCCAGTTCTAGATACAATTTCATTTTTCCAGTACCACAAGGAAGACCCCAATCACTTAGGTATCCCTAAACCTGCCTGCCCCTCAGACACCACCCCTAGCAAACCTCACATAACCCCAACGACCCTTGGTCTCAAGTCAGAGGATCCCCTATCTCCTTTAGATCCTCTCTGTGTCCTTGGAGTCAGTAAAGGCCTCTTACCTTTCCTGTCTCTACTGCGCTGAAAAACCTAACAGGCACCACTGCCACCTTCCAGGGCTGACAGTAACCCTGAAGAACTTCCTGCCAGGGAGGAGCGGCTGAGCGTGAAGTGCTGTCAGGGAGCAAGGGGACCACTGCCCCGCACAGGGACCCAATCGGCTGTCACCATCCACTATCAGGAGCCCATGCTCAAGCCAGGTGATGGAAATGAGGGTTTGTGTGAGAAGTGCTTTGCAATTTTTAGACTTCTTAGCCCTTACTTGCTGGGATATAGTGATGGGAGGGGCTGGCCATATAGCTCAGTGGACTAAAGCACCTGTTTAAGCAGAGTACAGTGGCTGGGGTTCCATCCCTGGCGGATTGAGACTGGGCGTGGTATGGTGCACCTGTAATCCCAGCACTCGGGAGGGTGAAGATGAGAATTACAAGTCTGATCTGTGTAGTGAGACCCTGTAAACCCTGTACTAAATACCAAAAAAATAAAGCAACAGGCGGAAAATGTGGGCCCTGTAGTGCTGGGGACAGGGAAGGCTGCAGCCCAGGATCCCAGGATGTGGCACCACTGTGCTGAGAGCCTGTGCCTTGCCTCAGCCTGCTCCTGCCCACCCTGAGCCAGGGCCAGGTGCCACTTGGTGCCCCGCTGTCACGGTCCTGTGTACAGGAGACACTGAAAGCCTGCCTCAGAAGAAAAGCTTTTATCCGTTTTAAAATTTGACAGTATATTTATTAGAATAAGAGATTAGATTTGTTAAACATCTGGATTAAAGTGATTAAAAGGATTTTCATAGTTTTTAGGCACTATACACACTTGTTTTACAATAGCATTGGTATCTGGATTGGGGAGAAGGTAGAAGTCTGACATGTTTAATGCCTTGATCCTTTTTGACATTCAAAATAAACCCACTATTTTAGAAACACTAATTGAAACCTAAAGCCATAGACCACTAAGTACCCACACGGCATATTTAAAAATAAATACAGAGACACAACCAGAATTCTCCAGATCACCAGGTAGACAAACACTGGTGAAGCCCCGGCTTTCATGGCAGTGAGGGGCTCTGGCTAGATTTTGATGGAAATTCCTGAATTCTACATCAAAAACAAAAAATAAAGTGATGTCCACTTTCCCATGATGCTTGAGTCACAACACAGCATGCGTCCCATGCGCTGCCGAGGACGGACTCTGAGGCCCTTCCTGTCTGCTGAGAGGAGGTGCCTGGCAGGGGGCAGAGCCGCCTGGTATCCCCAAAGCTGGAGACACCAGTGGCAAGGAGCCAGCGACATGGAGCAAGAACAGCCACAGTCACCAATTGTCACTGTTTGGCTTGGCATGTGTTTGATCACCCACAAACAGCCCCAAACACAAAGCCAACCCACTTCTGGTGACAATGGTGACCACAAAGACTATTAAAAGGAACATGAGTACAGCTTGGCACATGCTGCATCTGCCTCCTGGGTCACAGGTGAAATGCACATCTGAGGAGAAGCGAGGGAGAGGCCAGAGAGCCACCAGTGGCTGAGGATGCCTGGGCCACAGCTCAGATGCCAGCCGCGTGGGTCGGGGTGCTGGGCTGGTTAAGGCCAATGGTGGAGCACAGCCAACCTGCGAAGTCCACCTCCTCGGCATCAGAGCGTTTGATGAAAGCATGAACCTGCATGCAAGCATGTGGAAAATGTGTTACAGGAGCCACCAAAAGGGAAACTGGGTCTCAGAGCCAGGTAGCAGGGCCAGCAAGGCCCTGTGACCCTGCCTTCCATACTGAACAGACGGACGTACACATAGGCAGCCAGAGATCACCTCTGGAGCCCATCAGTGCTACAGTGAGGCCCACAAGCCTCCCTCCAGCAGCCCAGAATGGGTCTCCCAGCTGCTGTGAACTGACTCTGGACGAGGCACTACGCTGGGGATGTCCTGGGAGTCCTGGGCAGATGATGGAGGGGGACACCTAGTGCACAGGCTGGTATGGCGAGAATCTGAAGTACTGGCCTTACCATGAGTTGCTTCAAGTCTGCTCTCTCCGCTGGGTTTTTTATTAAGCTGGAAGGAAGGAAGGTAATGAGTGCTTTGGGCTGGGCCAGCTCCAGTTCACACTGCCGTCTGCACTTGGCCGTCCCTGCCAAAGAGGGCACTGAGCCCTCTGCTTCCTGCCCATGCACAATGGCATGTCCAGAGAAGTGCTGGGAGCTGGCCCACACCCAAGAGCCTGAGGCTGAGGACTGGGAGCCCAGCCTGGCCCCCAGCGCACCACAGCAGCAGCCCTAATCCACAGCATAGGTCCTGGCGCTGGCAAGAAAGCTACTGCACCGCTAGAGGGGAGAGGGTACCACTGTGCCCAGCAGAAGCAAAACTGGTAGTCTCTGGGCTGGTGAGATGGCTCAGTGGACTAAAGCACCTACTTAGAACAAGCTTAGCAAAAAAGCACAGGGACCGCGGTTCAATCCCCCAGCACCACATGCCAGCCAGCCCCGCCCCCTGGTGGGTGAGCTGGACACACACACACACACACGCACACGCACACACACACACACACACACACACACACACACAAATAAAAAAAAAAAAAAAAAAAAAAAAAAACAAAAAACTGGTAGTCTCAGGACTGGGGAAGGTAGGCTGATCAATCCAGGGCAGCCTTGCATGATCTGCACGAGTCCTACTTTTGATTTCTTTGTGGCACTGGGGATTGAACCCTGGGCCTCATATATGCCAGTGCTATACTGGAGCTCCAAGAGCCCTCCTGCTGCCTTCCAGATAAGGAGCAAACTTACCATTTATTTACAAAATCCTGAAATTCCAGACTGAAGACTCCATTGGGCAGTTTTGGAGGTGGCTGCAAACACAGGTGGAGGTGTAAGAAATGCCTGGCTCTCCCCCTCAGGCATCTCCTGCACCTCCGGCTTGTCCCGACCCAGTCCACCCCTCCTCCGCACACTGCTATCCCTCACGGAGTCCCAACTGTCTCCAAGCACAGTTAAGAACTGGAAGTGCATCAAGATTTTTAGCACTTGCCTGTCTGGTGGCTAACAAATCCCTGTTACTCCGTAGGCCTCAGTTCTGTTTATTCTTATGAAGCTCATGCCCACTGACCTCTGACCACAGCTCTAAGGGTGTAGCTGGCATGCAGCTGTCAAGAGCAGTTTCTAACAGGAGCAGCTACAAGGACGTACAAAATAGGCAGCTCAGGCCCAGATGCTCCGCAGAAATGAACTCCGAAGCCCTCTTTGCTGAGCCTGCAGAGGCAGAGGGCAGTTAATAAGGCATCCCCTGGCAGACAGCGGGCCTGGGAGGATGCGACCTGTGCACTGCAGAAGCGAGGCTGTCTTCAGGCCTCCGGCCAGAACAGCCACACTGCAAGGCTAATGCTGTTGTATCGCATGGCCCAGGAAAGGTGAGTCGGCTGCGTGACCTGTGCTGGGAGCTGTGTGGCTGCACTGGGAGCAGCTGACCCCCAACAGGGCCTAGGACATTGCTGCTCTGATGTGTATCCTCAAATCAACAAGCGATTGAATAATAAAAATGCAACATTAGCTGGGTACAGCAGTGTGCACCTATAACCTCAACTCTGGGGTAGCCAGAGTGACAGCAACACAATGAAACTCCCATCTCGGGCAAAGAAGACTATTACTAACATCCTTCTGATCCTAGGTTGACTATAAGCCAGCTCTTAGGACCAAGGGCCCTGCAGGCTGTCCCTGCTGCTGAGGGAGGAGGGGTGCGCTCCAGAGGCCAGCAGCCACTCCCAGCCAGGAAGGGCTGTGTCCTAGAAGGGCAGCCCAGGGCCCAAAGGTGGTAGGGGGGCCTGTTTGCTTGTCTGCATGAAGAGGACAGCTATGGCTGACCCGCTGACTGCTTAGGGGACTAAGTAGGCGCATGAGGTATGGCTGCAGGGAGCACGGCGGAGCACTCCCTAGGACAGGCTGCTATGCATCCCAGGCACCTCTCACCTCCACAGGGCTCTGCCCAGTGCCTAACTGGGTGGCATCCTAACTCCTGCCCCAGCAAGGTGCAGACCTGGCCACTCACCTGCCTCCATGGGGCTCAGCACAGCACTGCACACTCAGAGGTCAGCAAAACTTACTGGCACCCCACACCCTCTGGAGTGAACCAGGCTTTTCCCTGGTGAGCTTAGGGACCTTTCTGAGCCCAGAATGAGGTCTCGTTTCATAGAATGGTAAAGTCTTGAGGAAGGCAGAATTGGGTTGCTATCCTGTACCTAAGTGGGACCCCAGCTGCCTCTTCAGCATGTCAGAACCTGTCCCCACCCAGGCCAGCCCCTCCATCCCTTTAGAGGAGGAGGAAGAAGGACTCGGAGCTGCCTGCACACCCCAGGGAGGGGCTGACAGCTTCTAAACCAGCCACTCATCCCACAGCAGGAGCACCTGGGGACCCCAGTGCGGAGAGCACTTGGCTTCCCGCCCGCTGTTACCTAGGGGTGCCCTACGAAGAGCACACAAATTCCCAGTGAGGGGCTAGCCATCCTCACCTCGTTGACTATGTAATCCAGCAACTCGAAAATCGCCATGGGAGGCCGGCTGTCCATTCCGTATGCTACAGGTTTCATGCAAAGGAAAAGGAAAACTTAGAACAGCCAGGTGACTATGCATAAGCAGGATACGGGCCCGTGATGGCCACAGTCTGGGCCCTGCCACAGCCAAAGTGTGCACACTTCCGCCAATTTTGGGTGGCCACTAAGACAAAGTGAGTTTTTAAAGCACACACGGACAGGGATTTATGTACCTCTTCCTGCCTAGGAGGGGCAAATGGGGTGGGCCAGGACCCAAAGCCCAGCCCCCCGTGACTGGCAGCAGCCCCACAGGTGCCCCCTTCCCCTTGCCACACCAGCTGTCCAAGGGAACCTTGTGTATCACAGTGGCCACCACACAGTGCTCGGCGTGCACTTGGCCTTGGCATATTAAATATTCTGTGCCTCAGTTTCCTTACTTGTGAAACAGACCATAACAGTGCCCACAGCCAGAGGAGCCACTGCCGGGGTGGGCTCTCAGGAAGCTGGAGGCAACTGGGGCTGTGGGCCTGGGCTCTCTTCCAGCGGATGGAAATGCTCTGGCGGGGGAGGGCGGTGATGGCTGCCCAACAGAGGAATACGCTACAAACCACAG
This sequence comes from Octodon degus, assembly GCF_000260255.1. Taxonomy (NCBI): domain Eukaryota; kingdom Metazoa; phylum Chordata; class Mammalia; order Rodentia; family Octodontidae; genus Octodon; species Octodon degus. The sequence goes on from NW_004524602.1 coordinate 9,729,919, forward strand.
AACCTGTGTGTGCGCGTGTGCACGTGCGCGCGCATGTGTGCCTGGGGAATGAACTGAGGGCCTCTGCACTGAGCTACGCCAGCCCGGGGTAGGCTCAAACCTAGGATCCCAGGGTGCTGGCATTCCAGGTGTGCATTTCCACACCCAGCTCGGCTCCATACTTTAAAGTGCCAATTTTTTTTTTTAAATATTTATTTATTTTTATTTATTACATTTATTTATTGTGTGTGTGTGTGTGTGGCCAGCTCAGCCCACCAGGGGACGGGGCTGGCTGGCATGTGGTGCTGGAGGATTGAACCGTGGTCCTTGTGCTTTGCCAAGCTTGTTTCAAGTAGGTGCTTTAGACCACTGAGCCATCTCTCCAGCCCTAAAGTGCCAATTTTATGCTATGTGAATTTATCTCAATGAACAATGTATCCACTGAGCAATGTCATGGTTAAAAGGCAACTAATGTTAAGTGCTAAGCACTCCGCCTAGAACAAAGTGGGCACTCAGCACATGGCAGGAAGTTGTATGCCCAGCCGTGATTCCCACCCCCACCTGCAGACCCCTTCCCCACCGCTCCCTCACTGCAGACAGGGGCACAGCCAGATGTGGGGAGCACACCTGTAATCCCAGTCCCTGAGAGGCTGAAGCAGGAGGATCACTGAGAGTTAAAGGCCAGCCTCCACTACATACCAAAACCTCAAAGCAAAACAGAGAGGCAGGGCTGGCAGAAGGTGCAGGGACCCAGCTGCTCCCAAACCGGAGAGTAAGTCCCCAAGCCCAGCTAAAAGCATAGCGGCCACTCACAGCTGAGGGGTCTCCCAGGTGTCCTGGGCCTAGGTGGTGTCTCGGCCGCATCTCCCTCCACCTGGCACCCGAACATCAGCTCCAACTCCTTGGCGTCTGGAGGGGGGATGGGGTACCTCCCAACTGCCATCTCCACCAGAGAAAGCCCCATGCTCCAGATGTCCGACTGCACTGAGTAGTGGGTGCCCTGCAGTCTTTCTGGCTGCAGAGAGACAGGAGACACAGATCAGTTACCTGGGACAGCTCCCAACCGTTTCAGGGTCCTCTTGCACTTGCTGTCTCAGTCATCCCCAAATCATGTTCACCAGATACTAGCTAACTGGGGTGCACACCTTCCTTTCTGCTCTCTCCCCTGTAACCTGCTCTGGGCCCACAGCAGCTCAGCCCCTTCTGGCTACCCTTCTCCAACCGATGGGCCACCTGTCTAAAAGGCCCACAGTGATAGGCTCATCGTCCTGCCTAAGGCTCAAATACGAAGCTTCTGGAGCACAAATGGGCTGATGCAGTGGATAAAGGCACAAAGGATCGAAGGCCAAGACAGCCAGATCCTGAGCTTCAGGTTCCTTGTCTGTAAAACGGAGTCGCTGCTGGTACTGATAACAAGGGCAAGACAGAATGCCCACTCTGCTCACTGGCATCACTGAGGAGGTGAAAACAAACCAATGAAAATGAAAATCTATGTCACATGTTGCAAATGCTCAACAAGAACGAGCTGACACTCGTGGGAAGAGTCCAAGAGAAAAAGGTATACAGTGCTATACAGAAGTGTTATTTTTACTGTGCATTACAGTATTTCAGGTAATGTGTATTTCAAGGACACCATGAAAACCTTTACTCTGACCATGGAATATTTATTTAAGTATTAAATTAACTTCTCCCAGGGAATGTGCCACTAACCCTAACGCTAGACTATTTTAGACTGACCACATAAGCACAAAACACAACACCTGAAACTGGGTCCCAAGTTTCAGGCCTATTTGCTGCTTTGAGACCAGCTGGCACCCAATGCCCAGGGGATGAGTGGCTCAGTTCCCAGCAGCTCAGGGAAGCAGCAAAGGGGATGACAGGGCAGTGTGAAGAAGCAGCCCATGGCCAGTGGCTTGTGGAGGGGTGCAAACAGCATGAGGGCTGTGATGGGGCAGAAGGACAAAGCGGGCAGGAGCACGTGCAAGGGGCAGGGCAGCTGGCTCCAACCCTGCCCTTTGAGGAAGAAGAAGATAACATCACTTCCCCGAGGCTTCCAGACAGAGCAGGACGTGTGTGGGAAGGAGCACCTGACCACACCAAGGCCAAATACAGGTACAGCTAGGCTCAGCCTCCTGGCCTGCCACCCACAGCCCCCAGCCGACCACGTGCATGCATTCCTCCCCGCCTACTTGACTCGGCTCACCCAACCTGCCGCCTCCTCCCTCCCCATCACCCTGCACCCGGTCCCTTGCAGGGGCCTGCACACACCAGCAACCAGACAATCACTTATCACCTGCCTGCCTTGTCCCACATCCGTCCCCAGGAACAAGGGACATCTGCAGCTGGCTCTGCTTCAGAGCTCGCAAGCATGGGGTCCACTACAAAGTGCTCCAGTGGTGGTGGGAGCCAGCTGCACAGAGGACAGGATGGATGCTGGCCAGACTGGGTCAGGTGACTGGGAGACAGGGTGGAGGAATAAGAGGAAATATGGGGAGGAGGGAGAGAAGGAAAGGAGGGAAGAGGAGAAGAGAAGAAGGAAGAGGAAGGGGGAGGAGGAGGAAGAGGAGGGAACGGGGGAGGAAGGGCAAAATGGAGACTCGGGAGCGGAGGAACTGCTGGCTGCTAAGCACACAGGTACAGGAAGGACTTAGAAAATGGTTTCTGTCCCAAGCAGTGATGCCGTTTGCTGCTAACAGAAAAGGAGAGGTGGTACAGCCTGCACTGAGGCCACACCAGGCACTCTGGGAGTAGGGACAACCTGGTAAAGAGGGCCTTTGAATGAGGCCAGGGCTGGGCTGGGCTGCTGCAATCTCTCCTCATCAGTTAAAACCCCAACTGCAGGCAGCCCAGGCCTGTGACACGCCGAGGTCATGTCACAGACACTAACTTGGAGAAGACCCCTGGGCCTCCCTCCTCTGCCACCTCTGCCTCCAATCTGGCACTCAACACAAGACTGGCTCGGTAGCAACGGCTGTCTCTGCCCCACCAAGAAGCCTATGGAATGGGACGTGCCGCCCGTACCGACATGTAGGACCTGGTGCCCACGAAGGAATTGGCCATGGAGTCAATGAGCTGCCCGCTGACCCCGAAGTCACAGAGCTTGATCTCCCCGCGGGAGTTGACCAGGATGTTGGAGGGCTTGACATCTGCAGAAAGAGGGACAGCAAGTTAGGGCAGTGATGCAGGCAGGCTGGGAGGGGCCGGGCAAGACGGAGTCAGGAACGGATGTCCCTGGGAGGCAGCTCTTGCCCTGCACACACCAGAGGCCCAAGCCCTGTGTCCCTCTAGTTCCAGGGCCAAAAGAGGGCATGGGATGAAGTGACCAATGGCTGCAGAAGCAGGAAAGAAATTTCTATTCTGAGGATGCCAGATTCAAGCCAGATGACCAACAGGAAGGAGTCAGTCACCACAGTCAAGCTTTTAAAGTCTGTTTAAGCAGAGCATGGTGGTGCATGCCTGGCATGCTAGCAGTCGGCAGGCCAAGGTAGGAGGATCACCATGAGTTGAAGGCCAGCCTAGCCTACATAGTGAGTTCAAAACCAGCCTGAACTGCACAGCAAGACCCTATTTAAAAAACAAAACAAAACAAAACAAAACAAAAAAAACCTTAAGTCTGTTTTTCCAACTCCTCCTGGTGAGAGTGTCTGTGGCCACATCACTAGGGCGGCAGACAAGCGCAGACAACGAGACTGCCACGCCCACGTAAATACAGCCCAGAGGCTAACCGGACACGCCCCCGTCCTGGACACAGAGCCAGGGCCTTTGCAAGGACTTCATTGCGCCCATTTATATTCTTCATTTGAGGCACAGTCTAACTTAGTCTAAGACCCTAAATTGCCCAATCTTTTCCTTCTGAATTTAAGCTTCTGTCTATAAACTTAGGCTGCTGCCTCAGTTCTAATTTCTATGACAGCTGAGACAAGGTAGCCCAGGTCCCAAGAGCTCGCTCAAGGTCACAGAGCAAACACCAAATAATGCAGAAAGAAGAGCCCAGGCCTTCTGACACCTGGAGCCACCCTCTGCCCACCTGTGGCTCAGCGCATGGTCCCAGGCACCTGCCACGTACGGGGAGGTGGCAATGTCAAACTGGTCAAATCCCCACTGTTCAGAACCTCGTATTTTTAGTGTGAGAAGGCTGACAAGAAAGGAGCCAAGACCCACATGCAGGGCCAGGTGGTCTGCGAGCCTCAAAGCAAACAAACCTAAAGCCAGGCATGGGCACTCAGGGCCAGGGGCTGCTCTGACAGCCAAAGAACGGGACCATGTGACCTCGGGGAGAGATGCAGGGCCCCACACTCCCTCCCCAGGCCTTGTGCTAGGACAGGCCCCAGGGCACAGGCAAGAGTCCACAGCTGCCTGTGGGAGACAGCACCCCAGGTCACATGTGTGCAGAGGGATCTGGAGACAGGCGTGCACCATGCACTGTGCTGCCTCTGCACGCAAGCAAGAGGAGCCCTGGCTAAAGAGACCAATAGCCTGAGTTCAAGTCCCAGCACTGCCATCTGCTGTCCCTGCTCCTCTCTGGGCTGGCTATGCCATGGTCAGTAGAGCAGCACCCGCTGTGCTCTCATGGCGGCATAAGGGTGGTGTCATGAGCCAGGGGCACCTCACTCCCAGACCTGCAGCCCCAAGGACACTTTCTACTGCCAGGATGTGGATATCAGTGGCACAGGGAAGGCAGGTGCCCCTTGTCCCTCTTGCTGACCTGGAAAGTCAGACAGGAGACCTGGGCACTTAAGACTGCCGTTCCACCACACGTACCCACCCCCTTCAGCAAGCCCTGGGTGCAGGACAGACCTCTGGGCCAGAAGGCTACCTTGTGGGCACCCTCGTCAGCCCAGCTCTGGAGCCAGCCCACCTGCAGCTCCCCTTACCCAGTCTACAGGCGACCAGAACCCCAGCATGGCAGCCCCTGCCACAGCTCTGGCCCCTTCACCTGCCTTCATCCTCCCCGCCTCCCTTCCCTGCCCTGGGCTACCTGACCTCTTCTATGCTGGCCCACCCTCCTATTCCCACCTCCAGCCAGAGCCCACCCTGCTCTTCTCTCGGGCCTAGGAGAGCGCCCCTTGTAGGGGATAGAACAGGCGCCAGCCCTCTACTTCCAGAGCCTCCCCAGCCCACAGGTCCTCTCAGATCCCTCAATGGCAAGAGTGATGCTGGAGGAGCCCAGGCCAGGCTGTGTCCTTCATCCTTGGGCTCCCAGGTCAAGGGCTTCCCTGTGGACCGCACAAGATGCCTAGGCCTGGTGCCCGACCCTGCAGTGACAGGTAATCCTTCAACCAAAAGAGACCTATAATGCCAGCACCAGAGGCTGAGGCAAGAGGATCACTGTGCATTTGTGCCCAGTCTGGGCTACGCAGTGGGATACTATTGCAAAAATCCAAACAAATAAATAGAAAGAGAGAATGAGAAGTTTTTATTTTAAAAAACCCAAACAACCTACAAGGAAGAAAGGGTGGGGTTTTCTTGGGGGGGGGGTTGTTTTATTTTGTTTTGTTGAGACAGGGTCTTGCTATGTAGTTCAGGCTGCCTTGAACTCAACGTGCAGCCCAGGCTGGCCTCAAACTCTCAGTGACCCTCCTGCTTAGCCCCCCAAGTGCATCACCATGCCCGGCTTCTGCTATATTCTGCCCCAGAAATAACTGCTGTTCAGAGCCCCTGAATTTCCCACAAAAATGTATTTCAAGGTTTAATTTCTAAGTATTTTCTCTCTCTCTAAAATAGGGGCTTGGGGGCCGGGGAGATGGCTCAGTAGAATAAGTGCTTCCCTGGCAAGTGCATGGGCCTGAGTTCAATCCCTGGTTCTGCCAAAATAAATAGATAGATAGATAGATAGATAGATAGATAGATAGATAGATAGATAGATAGATAGATAAAATAGGGTTTTGGGTAAAATAATTCAGGGGCCAATGATTTATCCCACAACACTGATATGGCGTGGCTGCCCTGAGCACTGAGGAAACAGGACACAGTCCTGGCTCCTATCTTTAAGGCTCTCACCACCAGGGGAGACCAAAACCAGCCCAGCCCAAAGCTCATGTGCACAGTGTGACAGGCAGCCACGGAGGTGGGCTGGGGTCTCCCAGGAGAAGCGTCGGACTCTCTTGAGAGTAGCACCCCTAGGCCTCCAGTGTCCTGGTGCCTTCCTTTTTCTTGGTTTAGGTAATAAAGGAGCTGTGTTCCCTAAGGTGTAGAAGGGTAGCCTTGAGAGACAGACAGCACCTCTGGGGAGCCTGGGACAGTCTGAAGAGAGAGAAGGCAGGAAGGAGGGGGCCTGACAAGTAGCAAGAGGGGTGACGCCAAAGAACAGACTTGCTCATCTGTGACATGGGCCAACTCCAAACTGAAATGATCCTGGAAAAGCAAGAACTGAAGGTTTCAAAAGGGCAAGCAAGACTATAAATGTCTTACTATTTATTTACTCACATAGTTCCTCGTGCACGCCAAGTAACTGCATTCCTGGGAGCCCCACTCCTGGCCCCCAATGAGGTTTTGGAGATGGTAATTCGAGGTTTCAGACCACCTCTTCCTGGCACTCTTGGCAAAGCCCTAAGACCTCTGTGATGAAGAACCAGAAAGGCGCCACGATGGGCAAGCTAACCTGTGGCCAGCCAGGCCCACCTCCAGCTCCAGGGCCCCGGGGGCACGAACTAGGAAGGAGGCAATGAAAACCCAGAGAAATCCAAAACCCCACCAGCCACCACTGCAGCCTCCTTTCCTCTCTCCTTCTCAAGTCAGCTGACAGCCGAGACGGCCTGGGAGGCCATGGAGCTCTGGTGTATGGGCACGTACTGGGCCAGGCCTGGGAAACATCTGTTCAACACCATGGTGTGAGCGGGCACTGAGACCTCGCAGCAGAGGCAGGATGCCCCAAGTTGGGCTGCGGTTAGCCCATATTCTTGATGGGGTGCCCTCCCCAGTACCCAGACAGCCAGACCCAGATAGCAGGGCTCCCAGGAAACCACAAAAAGCTCACTCAAGTCACTAGAAAGCTGAGGCTGGGGGAGGAGATGCTAGGGCACGCTGAGAACGCCATGGCTCTGCCCTGGCACCGTGGCTCAGCACCTGCTGCCCACTTGGGCAGATGCAGCAGAGCCTGGCGCAGAAGGAATCAGCCATCACTGTCCCACCAAGGGCTCCGGGAACAGGGCCCAAGCCTACCAAATGGTGTTCTCATCCCCATCCCCTCCACCCACAGCATCTAGAAAGCCTCTCCCCCAGAGACAAACGGCTCTGTCCTCCCATTCTGCACCCCTGGCTGCCCACCCACACCTTTCCCTGAGCCCTAGACACATACAGTCACACATACAGTGTCACAAAAACTCAGGATTGGTGGCATGAGCACATGCCATTCCAAGAAATGGCCTGAATTTTTAACACAGGATGTGGCAAGAGCCACAGAGACAGATTACACTGAGGGAAGAAAGGGAAGCAGAAAAGGAGGGGAGGGACTGGAAGGGAAGTGGGTGGTGGTGTTCCTGTGACACGCATGGACACTGAACATCCACAAGGAAGTTCCTTGCCAGAAGGAATCTCCCCGGCAAGAGAAGCCCACATGGAAGCAGCACCCCACCCCATACCACCCAGGTTAGAGCCCAACTTAGCACAAGGCTGGGCCCCACCACAGCCAGGACAGCCATGCTGACCACCAGAATGCTAAGCACTTGGTACTCAAACCAGACATGAGCTAAAATCCTCTTCTGACCCACTGCTGGCTAATGCTGCTCTGCAGGAGGAGAGAGGGTTAAAAGACTCAGCAAAAGGAAACACGTGGCCTATGGGTTCATCTTCAAACGAGGCCCTCTACTCAGGTCACCCTCTGTGCTTGTGACTGAGGATCCAGCAAACCAGGCATCGGCTATGTCCCTGGGTCATGGCTCAGCAGGAATCACCACCAGCGTCCAAAGAAGAGGTCAGAAGGCCAAGCTCCTCCCCTGGCTGGGGACACATGGAGACAGGGATCATTTGGGAGAGGCTATCTAGGGCCAGGGATATAGCTCAGTGATGTAGTGCATACCTGGTAAGCGCTAGGTCATGGATTCAATTTGCAGTAAAAAGAGAGAAAGAAAGAAAGAAAGAAAGAAAGAAAGAAAGAAAGAAAGAAAGAAAGAAAGAAAGAAAGAAAGAGAAAACGAACGACCACCTCCCTCCATACAACAGCTCTGGGGGAGGCATGCCTTCCTCCTTCATGCTCCTGAAGCTCTAGGTGCAGACTAATAAGCTAGAGACCCCGTCCCCAGTCCCAAGGCCACCAGCCCTGTGGGTCATTCAACAGACTGCGTCACTCACAGGGCCTCCCCTAGCCAGGGTGACCCAAGCAGTTCCAGGCACCTGACCCAGGAGAAAAACTCAGAAGCACTCTTTTCTCTGAAACAGGACTATAAAACGGGAAGCAATGGCCGTTTCTTGGAGAAACAGATGAGAGAGAAAAGATAACACCCTTTACAAGTACTGCATGTTCTACTGGAAGTGTAGGAGCTAGCTAACGGCAGGCGGGGGGTAGAGATCCAAGCAAGAGGCTCTGTGCGCCCTGCCCCAGAGGGAAGCACCCCGCGCTCCACACCAGCTAGCCCTTGGCTGCAGTGATGGGCCCGGTCCTGGGTAGATGCTCTCGCCAGAGCCCATCAGTGGGCCCAGCACCCGGGTGGGCCATAGCATGGCGGAGCTTCTCCTGGGCTAGGGAGCACCATGAACCAGGTCTGTCTGGAACCTAGGGAGGACCACTCTACTCTGAGTGAGGACACCCTGCCTGAGAAGGCTGCCCATGAGAATGAGCACAGCTGGGAGGTGGCTGCAGCCACACACTTCACCCTTCATCTCTGCCTTCAGACTTCCTGGAGACGCAAACCCACACAATCCTTCCTCTCATTAGTAATCTTGAATTCTGACACAGCCAAAGAATTCTGACTAATAAATTATGTCGCATCAGATTCTGCTTGAAATTGGCAAGGTAATGAGTCATGCATAAAAAATGACATTGTTTATGTTTCACCGTACACTAGAGTCGTTTACAGATCAGTCTCTTTCCCCTGGAAGCCACAATTCATTTAGGAGCTGTCTTTATGGCCTCCGTGGTGATTCATCCAGTACCTCGCACTTGGCAGGTATTCTATAAATATTTTACAAATACGAACTGCCTGTCTCAAATGAGGGAGGAGATTGTGCGGAGGACCTAGTGTGAAGAAGCGTGCACAGCACCCACCTACGCCTGGGGAGCGGCTCGGGGACTCAGGGAAAATGCGCGCTCTCCAGAGCCACAGGCCCGCCGCAGGCCAACTGCACCACCAAGGAGACAGCCAGACAGCTTGGAAGCAGCTCCCAAGGTGAAATCCAGAAGCTGAGCTCCTGTGCTGAGGACTCGGCTGCACCTGACCTGCTCCATGCTGGCAGATAGTGGCTCAGTGGCCAGGCTGACACCTCCTGTTCTCTCCATCCCCACCTGGTTGGATGCACCAGACAAGCAGAAAGCCAGCCACGCCTGGGGCATGACACACGCGCCTGGCAGAGGATGCCCTGACCAAACTATACCTGCATACACCTGGCCTCCTGCACCATGCCTATGCTGCTTCTGCTAAAGCTCTGGCAGCTGCTCTGCCTTGGTGACCCCCTCCCACCCTGGCCTTGCCTACAGTGGCATGCAGCTTTTGCTCCTCTAGCTTCCGAAGATTTGGAGCTTCCCCAGGATCCTTTAAATGACTAAATTTCAAGAAGCTTAAACCAAGTTTAAACCAGAAACCAAAGGTGCTTTCTGGCAAGGGGAATCACTGAAACCCTCTCCCGCCTGCCCGCTGAGCTAACACTGATGAAGGGCCCGCCATGCACCAAGCGCTGCTCTAAGTGCGTTGTGTGCACTGTCTTTTTTTTTTTTTTTTTTCGGAACTGGGGATTGAACTCAGGCCCTTGCACTTGCCGGAGAAGTGCTTATTCCACTATGCACTGTCTTATTTAATCCTCCCAACATCTTCAGGGAGGCCTCGGTTTCTCCATTCTCTTGAGATTTGTAAAAGCTAAGTAATCAGCCAACGTCATTAGTAAATAGCAGTCAAGACTTTACTGTTGTGAAAAGGTGAAAAAACAGACCACGATACTCTGTCCCTGCTATCTGCAAGAGACAGTCTTCACGTGCTTCCAGGCCGCCTGCTTTGGCCAATGAATGTCAACATGCTGATAATGCAGAGGCTGCAAAGACCCGAGAGCTGGGTACGTGTGTGCTACACTAGGCCCATGCCAAAGGAAGGAAGTGCTAGCCCAGGGGGACCACACAGGAAAAGAGGCCTGCCAGCCCACAGAATGCTGGAAGCTATCAAATTATTGTTGGTTTTCTTCTTTTTCTTTTTTTTGATCCCTAGGGGTACCAGGGATCAAACTCAGGACCTTACACTTGCCAGGCAGGCACTTACACCACTGAGCTATCTCCCCGGCCTACTGCTAACTTTTGGTGCACGCCTGTCATCCCAGGACTTGGGAGGCTGGGGCAGGAGGATTGTATGAGCTGGAGGCCAGCCTGGACAGTAGGGTGAATTCAAAGCTAACCTAGATAGCAAGACCTTGTCTAGGGGCC
>NW_004524602.1:9740558-9741925 GCF_000260255.1 Octodon degus
TGAGTTCAATCCCCAGTTCCACCAAATAAATAAAAAAAAAAAAAAAAAAAGACCCTGTCTAAAGTCACAAAACAAAAGAAAAAAAAAAGAAAGAAACTGCTCAACTTTGAGTAGTTTGTTACAAAGCAGTAGGTAAATGAAACAACCACGAAGTTCTTGCTAGCAAATTAGCATCAGCCAATAAAAATAAAAATCTGAGACCTCTTTACACTTCCCCATTTTTCCTTAGAAACAGAATGAGAAGAAATGGAATTCAAATTTCACCCCAACATTTTACAATTGGACCAGAGGTAGAACTTGCTGACAGCAAGGCAGCCTAAGGGCAGAAAGTCTCACCGCTGTCTTTCTAACCTAACTCAGGTCTCCCAGAACCAGGCTCTCACCATGCTTTTGCTCAGAGCCAAGCTCTGCCTTACAGCTGACTTCGACAGGGCCGCTGAAGACCTGGACAGCAGGAGCCAGAATAGGCTGGCCACAGAGGCCCAGCTCAGCAGTCTGGCTCCCTTGCAGGCCGGTCAATAGTCCATGCTCCCCCAAGGGCAGCTCGCCGCAGGCAGCCCTTCCGGCACAATGAAAACATGAGAGAACTGATTGAAGGAGGAGGAGGTGAAATTTTCCCCTCTCTAGAACAAAAATGAAGTTAGCACTCTCCATGGAAAAGCAGACACGGTCCACAGCAGGCACATGGTAGGAGAAAGACTAGGGCAGTGAGACTAAACAAGACCTGTCAGAGACTAAAAACATTACTAAAGGGCTTATAGCTTCAACAAAACAAGAGAGAAAAAGAGAGGACCCAACAGCCTTTAGGTTTCCGCCAAAATGCACAATGGAACAGCTAGCAGGTGATTTCTTACCTCTGTGCATAATCTTGTGCTTCTCCCTCAGGTATGTCAGGCCTTTGATTACCTAGAGCGCGGGGAAGGCAAAGAGAAGAGCCTTCATCTAACAACGGCAACAATCTGCCCTCCTCTCTTTTCAGTGTTCTTTATCTCTGGCAGTGCTGGGAACTGAACCCCGGCCTCACTTACGCTGGGTAAGCAAGCGCCTGACTACTGAGCTACTTTCCCAGCCCTTAATATTTCTTTGTTTCACTTCAGTACCTGCATTATCACAAACCATCTTTTATGCAGCACATCACTTTGTTTCATTTTCTTTTTTTAGACAGTGTCTCAATCTGGAGGCCAGCTTGGCTCAAATCCAAATCCAAGATGCTCCTGTCTGAGCTTCCCAAGCACTGGGATGCTAAGCATATACCATCATCCTGAGCATATATTATTCTTAAGTGAAACTACTGAAAGTTTAAACAACCTGTCAAGAAAGATTATGCATGAATTTTTATTATTTTTTAATATTTATTTTTATTTATT
>NW_004524602.1:9742268-9758560 GCF_000260255.1 Octodon degus
CTAAGAACACAATACCCACACACACCTCTTAGGATTTTTCTGTTTTGGTTTGGTTTTGGGTGTTTTCTTCCTTTTTTTTTTTTTTTTTTTTTTTTGACAGAACCAGGGATTGAACTCAGATCCTTGCATTTGCCAGTCAAGTGCTTATCCTACTGAGCCATCTCCCCAGCCCCAGGGCGTTTTCTTTTAAGACAGGGTCTCACTATGTGGCTCAAGCTGGTCTCCAACTCAGCAATTTTCCTGCCTTGGCTTCCCAAATGCTGGGATTACAGGCATGCACCACCCCTCTCAGCATGGTTTGGTTTTCTGAGACAGGGTCTCACCAAATTGTCCATGTTGGCCTTGAATTCACTAGGAAACCGATACTGGCCTCTGTATTCTGCCTCAGGCTCCCCATGTGCTGGGATTACAGGTATGTGCCACCATGCCCGGCTAAAGAACCCCTCTTTAAAAATAAATTTTCTGGGCTGGTGAGATGGCTCGGTGGTCTAGAGCACCTACTTAGAACAAGCTTAACTAAAGCAAAGGGACCGCTGTTCAATCCCCAGCACCACATGCCAGCCAGCCCCGCCCCCTGGTGGGCTGAGCTGGACACACACACACGCACACACACACACATGCACATAAATAAATAAATAAAAAATTTAAAAAAAAAATAAAAATAAATTTTCTAGGGCCAGGGAGATGGTTCAGTGGAATAAGTGCTTCCCTGGCAAGCGCAAGGGCCTGAGTTCAATCCCCAGTTCAATAAATAAATAAATAAATAAATAAATTTTCCCTCCCTTGACTTCCTACATTCCTCCCTTATCTATTTTCTACTAAGTCATTATCAATAAAAGAACCTGAAAGAAAAACTTCCCAACATACTCACAGCAATGCTAACTTTTCCTAAAATTTGCTCAGGAATTCTTCCAGCTTTCTTCAGGACCTGATCCAAGGAACCCCCATCCTGAGAACAAAAATGCCAGGCCATTTAGTAACATTTCTCTCATTTCAGGTGTTAAACTGCAGGAGCAAAAAGCAAATCTGGCACCCGGCCCATCTCCCCAGGAGATTACCAGAAGCACCCACCCTGGCCTTGCTCCAGATAGCGACCACCAGCGACTCCAGCCCTGCTCTCTTCCCTAAGCAAATTCCAACACAGAATCCCAACCAGGGACTCACAGTGCAGGGGAGCAGCCAGGCACTTGGGCTCTGCCTCTGACGCCTCCTACCCAGGGGACCCAGGACCATGAGGATGGTCACCAGAGGACATCATACTTACACGCTCTTGAGTGGATTAAGCAAGCTAACGCACATAAAGCACGCAGAGCAGTACGTATCCATAGAAAGTGCTCAATAAATGTTAGCGCTTGGTCATCACTGTTTTCATCACAATGCGCATTTGGCATTTATTCTCCTAACAGTATAATTAACGAAATCCAAAGTGCATCGGACTAGAGTAGCGTCTACAGAGAGCAGAGATAAAAATGCTGTGGACATAAAAAAGGGAGCAGTCGTTGTAACTAAACTCAGAAGACAGTATTTAAGGCAAAATCTTTTTTGAGACAGTCTCACTAGTAGTTAGGGTTTTTTTGGGGGGTCAGGGGGGTAGTGGGTCTAGAACTCAGAACCTGGTACTTGCCAGGCAGGCTTATGCTACTCAACTACTTCCCCAGCCCCAGTTAGGCTGATCTTGAACTCACTATGCAGGCTTCAAACTCAGCAATCCTCCTGCCCCACCCTCTTGAGTGCTGGGATTACAGGCCTGCACCACCACTCTGGTTTGAGCTGAAATCTTACTCCTGAATCACACTGGGTTTTGCAATTGTCAAGTGGGAGGAGCAAGGGGAAGAAGAGAACAGAATGGGGCATTTCAGTAAGATCAAAGGAGAGGAGCCCTAAAAGGCCTCATACTCCTGGGATGGCACGTGATCCATTTCAAAGGGCTCTGCAGAGCTGCAGGGAGATCAGGTCAAGAGTGGCCCTGGGACCTTTAAGAGGGAACCACAGCAGGACAGGAAGGAAGAGAGGAGGACCAGGCAAGGCCAGGGAAGAGGTCTCTGCTAGGGATCACACTGAAGGTCTCTTACTTTTTTTTTTTTTTTTTTCCCCTATATTTTAGGGAAGGGTCTACAGGGTGTTCAGGGTTTCACTACTAGATCGGACTCATAGTGATTCTGTTTACAGCCTCCCAAGTGCTGGGATTACAAGCACATGCCACCATGCCTGGTCTCAATTGCTGTCTCAGCAGGTTCCAGGGGTGGAAAAGGGAAGGTCCCTTACTTAAATCCCCTTCTGGAGCAAGGCAGGGAACAGGAGGAAGCAATTCCTGCTCAAAGCAACAAAGCAGAAGTTGGAAAACAGGAGTGGCCCTGAGCTGGGCCTTGGTGACAGACAGAGACCAGTACCCCTGCCACAGAGATCACTTAGCCTCATGACACTGCCCACCCAGTGAGAGGTCACAGAAAGACAAGCAAAAGGAAGAGCAGAAGCCATTTCTATAAAATGCAAAGTGTACGAATGCCCACACAAAACAAAATTTTAAAATGTTACGAAGACTACCTTCAGTCTAGACCACAGGGATTTCTGCTGCATGACAGTTTCATCTTTTAAATGTTTTACCTCTTTAAATTCCTAAACTGGAGGCATGTAGCTAAGGATACAGTACTTGCCTAGCATGTGCTGGGTTCAAACCCCAGCACTGTAAAAAACAAACAAAAAACCCTATACACACTCCACAACACTAAGCTAATTAAGCTAATTTAAAGCAATAGAAAATTAAATCTATAAATGAGGTAACACATATGAGCGTCCATTATGTGTAAAGGCCGTATTAAGTAAATACAAAACTACTTGTTCTAGAAGAGGCGAGACTCATTAAAGGACACAGATCTTCTAAGAAATATTATCTGAATCAATGCTAAAAACAAACTATCAACTAAAAAAATTTATACTTATAAAAAGGAAAGTTTGGGCTGGCCAGATAGCTCAGCAGACTGAAGCACCTATTTAGGCAGAAGCAGGAGGGACTGGGGTTCAATCCCCCAGTGTGCTGTGCTGGCCCTGCCCCTAGGGAGCCACTGAGACTGGGCATGGTTGCGTGTCCCTGTAATTCCCAGGTTGAAAACAGGAGGATCAGGAGTCCAAATTGTGTAGCTAGACCCTGTACTAAATACATTTTAAAAATAAATAAAAAGATAAGTTTGAACCGACCAATTTCCATTATAGTCAACTAAAGGACGCTAATAATGAAGAGAAATGACGGTGTGGTCCTCAAAGGCTGCC
Source organism: Octodon degus (assembly GCF_000260255.1). NCBI lineage: Eukaryota > Metazoa > Chordata > Mammalia > Rodentia > Octodontidae > Octodon > Octodon degus. Next base: position 9,745,536 of record NW_004524602.1, read on the forward strand.
CACTCTACCCAGCACACAGACAGCCCTGAACTCATGGCTTCGGACCGAGACGTACACCAGTATCACCACCCCAGGGGAGCAAGCACAAGGATCCAAGTTGGATTCCTGGTACCAAGACAAACAAAAACATGAATCTAGAACCAAAGAGCCCCTCTTTGAACACTGGAAAAGCTCTAAGGCAGGCAGGGCCCACGTGAAGCTCAGGTGATCCTGTTCTAGGAGCCTGGCTGCCCATGCAACACCACAGGCCCCTGCTGGCCAAATCAGGGCAATAGCACAGTCTAGGCAACCACGCCAGATAAGCCAACTCCTGGAAGCACCAAGACACCCCTATTTAGCCGTACCAATGGGAAGAGGGGCTCAGGGCAACAAGTTCCCACGCTACTTCTGTGTTTCAGCTTTGTTTAAGCGGTTTTGTTTTATCATAAGAGGACTAGATACTTAAAACAAGATAACAAATCCATTCTGTCAAAGCTTGATTCTAAAGAGGCTGAAAGCTAACCCTGTGGTTTTGTAGTTCCTTTCTCTATGCTGACAATAAATGGCACAACTCTCAACCAATAGCCAAAGGCAGCCTGGGGCAGAGGGGTGCCCGGCTAGGTGAGCATGTGCCACTTTCTAGGGGCTTGGCCAGGTACAGATCCATATAGGAGAGTGGAGGCTAGAGCCCAGCACCAAAAACTCTACCAGAAATATTAAAAAGATTTAACTGAGCCATCTCCCGGCCCCTTAGATTAAAAAGAAACAGCCACTGGGGCCAGCCAAATAGCTCAGCTGATTAAAGCGCCTGCAAGTAGGCGCAGGGGCCAGGAGTTCAATCCAAAGGCCTGCTGTGCTGGCCCCACCCCTGGGGTATGCTGAGTTAGCAATTGAGACTGGGCATGGTGGCATGACCCTGTAATCCCAGCTCTTGGGAGGCTGTAAACAGGCAGATCACTATGAGTCCAATCTAGTAGTGAGACCCTGAACACCCTGTAGACCCTTCCCTAAAATATAAATAAATAAATAAATAAATAAATAAATAAATAAATAAAAACAGCCGGGCACAGTGGTGCACACCTGTGATCCCGGCACTCAAGACGCTGAGGCAGGAGAATCACTGTGGGTTCGAGACAATCTGGACTACACAGTGAGGTCAAGGCCAGGCTGAACTATATAGTGAAAACCATCTAAAAAAAAAAAAAAGAAAGAAAAGAAAAGAAAAAAGAAGAAACACCAAGTCTCTTTCCTTTAACCTCTTCAACTACGAGCAGGGTTAGAAGACAACAGAGTTAGCAGGATGTCAGGGCCCTGGCTCATTAGGATCACCCAGAGTCGTCTGCAACTAACCTAGAACCTTGTAATTCTAATTCACTGCCTTCTCTCTTCGGCTGACTAGAGCTGCTAAATGGTGCTTATTTTTAGAAACCAGTTATTAGCTATGTCAATGGTACTTTTGTGAAGGTTTTCTATAGAAGAGACAAATGCTTTATGAAAATAATAGCTCACAAGCTTTTACTCCTGCATAAGAACCACTGACTCCAGTCCCCAGCTCCCTGGTTGCTCAGCTACCACTTGGGCAGGAATCTACTTCCCAAGACAAGTGCATTCCTTTAGATGAGGCAAGCTGCATCCCTTGGGCCTCACTGCAAACACAGCTCACTGCTGTGAAAGGCCAGCCCCAGCTGGACCTCCGGGAGACAGGCTCGATGAATGCTGTGGATGCAGCTGACTTTCAAATGCATCCAAAATGCATGTGCGCAATGGTTAGAAAGGGAATGCAGCAAGATGCCAGCAGTAGGTTTGAGTGGTGAGCTCACGGGAGCACGGTGTACAGTCCCTTTAGCTTTCTGTCCACTTCTGAGTGTTCATCATAAACCACCGAGGCTGAGTGTTAATGACACGGAACACCATGCAAAGACCTCGGTGGGCGCCTGAAGAGCCTCAGAAGCTGAGAGGGTAACTGGGAAATGCTGACTACAGCCCCATCAGAAGACAGCTCAAGAGAAGTGGTCGCCCTCAGACAGCTTCCCAGGCAGGACAATTGGGCAGGGTGCTGCCACAGGAGTTCCTGCTCAGGAAATGAGGACAGGGGACAGAAAGCTGGTTACTCATAACTGTGTGCACCTCGGCCCAGAGCTGCTTTCTGCTCAGCACTGCCTACACTTCCTGGCTGCTCTTTGGACATGAATACACCCAAGGGTCAGCACTAACTCCAAGACCTGACTCCCACGGAGCCCCCCGGCTGAGCAGGCCTTCTCCCTACCTGGCATCCCCATTCAGCCACCCTATGCGCATCACCTAAAAGATCCCTGGTATTGTGCTTGCCCCTCAAAAGGCTTTTGTCTGGTTGGTTGATTGGTGGCCGGCTGGTTGAAGAGAGAGCTTGCTAAGTTACCTAGGCTGACCTTGCATCTTCCATCCACCTGCTCAGCAGCCCAGCAACTGGGACCCCAGATACCCAGCACCATGCTCAACTTCTCAGAAAGGCTTCACCCTCCAACCTCCGATGGCCAGCTTCCCAGACTCCGGCTTCCAGGCTAATCACAGAGATATCTGCTCTGGGGATCTGCTCTGGGGACCATTATAGTAGCCATGCTCTATGGCTACTATAATGGTCCAGTGGGGACACCAACCACTGCTACAACCAGTGTCATCTTTTGCTAGAGAAGATTAGGAAAAGGGACACAGCAAGGACACAAAGGGCACGACTACTGTCTAAGAGTCCAGCATGAAGAAGCAGAATCTCCTCACAACATGTCAGCGTAAGACAAGTAACATCATCCTGCCCACCTGACAGGGGCAGAGACAAGCGGGCGGAGTGGAGGCGGCCGCCTTACCCAAACTCTGAGGCCAGCACCCTGAAATTTCACATCAGCCCTCAAATGCCCCTTGGCTCCCTATGAGACAGGGAGAAATGTAGGCACTCTAGACCTTGGGGACAGCTCAGGAAGAACACAAGCATGCCTGAAATAACACACAGCTGGTGTTCAGAAATGCTTCCGTCCACAATGCATCCCTGAGAGCCACTCAGGAGGGGAAGATGCTGCTCTCAACGCCTCCACCCTCAAGGCAGTGCTTGTGGAGTCCAGCACAGAACGACCAGGAAGTGTGTGTGTGTAGCCGAACCCATGTTATCAGCTAATGTAAACTCCAGCTGGCTGCAAGGGCCAAACACCCTAGAAAGCCTGCCTGTGACAGGGCCTCTGAGAACAGCGCTCACCCAGCGCTTCTCCAAGGGGTAGAAGTCCCAGGAAACACTCCCTGTCTGTGAAAACAGGGAGACAGGACACTCATGGGCAGGCCTGGTCAGAGATGCTGGTGCTTACTGGCTATGATTTGAACCCTCTACCCACCAGGTAAGGGATCAGCAGTCCATCTCAGTGACTGATGTGAGGTGACAAGGACCAGGGAAGCAGCAGAAGATTAGAGAGCTGGTTGCCACCCTCTCTAGTCACCCAGCACCCTCCTAGGATGCCAGCAAGAGCTAGGAGGAAGAAGGCAAGTTCCTTGCCCAAACCTGTCACTGTCTATCACCATCACTCACATACTGTTTCCCCTAGTGCCTGAGGACATGCCATTCATACAGCTTCACCTATAACCCTTGGGCTTGCTCTGAAGCCATCTCCATCACCACAGAGCAGAAGAAACCCAAGGCCCTGGAACAGGCCTCCAGGGTAACTAGGTGCCGAGTAGGAAGCAATCAGCAACCAGGCCAGGGGCCAGGCTGAGCCAGAAATTATTCGGTGCGTCCCACAGAGACTGTTTCACACCAGCTGCAGTGAGGGGGAAGGAACACTTCTCAGTAACCTCAGGACAGAAGACATATGCAGGAACTGTATCCTATACCAACCAATGTCACCAGAGGCAGAGACAGTGTACAGCCCTTCTTCATGACTATAATGGGAGGCAACAAGGAATGAGCCTCCAGGAGGGCTCTCGTGGGGCTCCCTGAGAGCTGGCACCAGAGGGGAAGGTCTGGAGAGACAGAAAGGAAAAGCAAGGAGCCGAGGGACACCTGGCTGGACTGAGCACACAGCAGCCACCGAGCAGCAGCCCATGAGCCCGTCTGTCTGTCAGGCATGGGAATAAGCCAAAGGCCAACATGTGCAGGAAACAGTGACAACTGAATCCAGGGTCTAAGCATGGGAGGCAAATGCTGTACCACTGAGCTTTGCCCTTTTTTAAAATTTTGAGACAGGGTCTCCCTAAATTCCCCAAGCTGTGCTCAAACTTACAACTCTGTCCTATTAATCCGCTGTGGAAAAAAACAAAACAAAAAAAAAAACAACTTACAACTCTTCTGCCTCAACCTCCTGAGTAGCAGGGATTATAGGCTAGAACTGCAGAGTGTGCCAGACTACCCACCTTCTTAGTTTAATTCATCCCCAGCATGTTGAGCATGGTGGCTCAACACCTGTAATCCCAGCATCCAGGAGGCTGAGGCAGGAGAATGATTGCAAGGTTGAGACCAGTCAGTGCTACACACTGAGCTCAAGGCCAGCCTGAACTACATAGTGAGACCCTATCTCAAAAAGACAGACCAAGCGCCTACTTAGGCAGAAGCAGGGCCGGGAGTGAGATCTCAAGGTGTGCTGAGACAGTGATTGGGACCGGGCGTGGCGGTGCACCCCTGTAAGCCCAGCACCTGGGAGGCTGAGAACAGGAGGATCGCTACGAGCCTGATCTACGCAGTGAGACCCTCTCATCACTGCAGATCCTGTCCTAAATTAAAAAAAAAAAAAAAAGAGATAAACAGCAGCAGGAAAGAAAAAAAAAGACAAACATTCTCAGCAAAACAAAGAAAATATAATAATGGTCATTTTATAGATGTGGATACTGAGCGAAAGACAGGCAAATCTGTCCAAAATCACAATGGGAAGGTGACAGTCAGTAAACAATTCTCAAGCATCTGCGATGTGCCAAGAATGGCCTGGACTTCCGAGACTCACGGTAAACATGAGCAAGCACTCTAGTGGGCTTCTGTGGACCACAGATGTAGACAAAAACCTGCCAGAATCTAAAGCCCCTCACACCATGTTGCTTAACAGGAACTGAGTAAAACAGCAGCCACAAAGCCAGCTGCTCTCTCTGAAGTCCTTGGCCAAGTGGATGGAGACAGGCCTGGTCCCTTTGTTACTACCTGATGGATCCCAGAGAGTTTATCATTGGGGTCAGACTGGCAGGGTTTCAATTTTTTTTTTCTTGTCTTTTTGAGACAGGGCCTTGCTGTGCAGTTCAGGCTAGGCTTGAGCTCACTTTGCAGCCAGGATGGTTTTGAACTCACTATGATACCCCTGCATCAGCCTCCGGAGTGCTGGGATTACAGGCATGTTCTACCAATACCACTTACTACCTGCAAGACCTAAGTAAACTGATCAGTTTCTCTGTGCCTCATTTGGGTAAGTTTATGTACTCATTCAAAAAGACTGTTAAGAAAATGTAGGGGCCGGGGAGATGGCTCAGTAGACATAAGTGCTTGCCTGACAAGTGCAAGAGCCTGAGTTCAACCCCCAGTTCCGTTAAAAAAAAAAAAGAAAGAAAGAAAATGCAGTACCATGTTGGTTTGCTTAGGGTAATACTTGATATAACACACACCCACTGAATACCAATTATCATTACTAGTATTACCACCAGTATTATTATTGTTAGTCCCTCAGAAGAGAAGAAAAGAATTCCAGGCAGTTGTGGTAAAAACATTGGCTAGGGCCAGCCAGATAGCTCACCAGATTAAAGCACCTGCTTAGGCAGACACAAGGACAGGGTAGGATCCCCGGCAGGCTGTGCTGGCCCCACCCCCGGGGCATGCTGAGCCAATGATTGAGACTGTGTGTGGTAGCACACGCTGCTTGGGAGGCTGAAAACAGGAGGATCACTAGGAGTCTGCTCTGTGTAGTGAGAACTTGTAAACCCTGTACTAAATACATTAAAAAAAAAAAAAAAAACACCACTGGCTGTTTGCATCCTTTTTTTCTTTTTTTAAATATTTTTTTAAATTTTATTTATTTATTTTTTTTGTGTGTGTGTGTGTGGCCAGCTCAGCCCACCAGGGGGCGGGGCTGGCTGGCATGTGGTGCTGGGGGATTGAACTGTGGTCCCTGTGCTCTGCTTGGCTTAGTTTGTTCTAAGTAGGTGCTTTAGACCACTGAGCCATCTCACCAGCCCTGTTTGCATCCTTATAGCAGCAGCCTTTGAACATCCTGACTTTCCCCAACTACCACTAATATACAGCAGTATACCACTAATATACTTCTTGCCTGGGCTGGAGACACCCATCAGGGTGCACTCAAAACAGATTATAAATTCTAAAGGGCAGGTTTCACTCATCTCCATAAATTCAGAACCTTATAGCCAGGACCCAGCATTATACACAATAAAAGGGTTTAAAACGTATTAACTTGATTTTAAACACATCAAAATCTTTTTCTTTTCATTTTTTTTTAGTTAGACAAGGTCTCATTAATATCTCAGACTGGTCTTGAACTTGATTTGTAGCCTAGATTGGGATCAAACTCAGTGATCTTCCTGCCTCTGCTTTTTGAGTGCTGGGATCACAGGTAGGAGTCACCACACCCAACTCAATTTTTTCATTTTTAGACAGAGTTTCACTACATCACCCAAGCTGGGCTCAAGCTTGCAATCCTGCTGCCTCAGCCTCCCATATGCTGGGATTACAGGCACATGCCACCACACCCGGTCCACATGAAAATCTTAAATCCTCTACATAGGAGATAACTGGGAGGGGACCTTAGTTACTTCCAGCATTTTTGAAGACAGGCAGGAACCTACAAAGAAGCCAAGTTAAGTCCAAGATCATGGTATGGATCCAGAATCTCAGGGAAACACCAAAGATTAGGCGAGAGCTTCTCAGTGCCAGATCACTGCAGCCAGCTGGCAAGGCTGCGCCACTGTAGGAGACCGCCACACTGTGTTCCCCTGAGAAATGAAGCCCCTTGCCTCCATCTTTATCTGATCTTTACTTCAACCCTATTTACTGAGATATGTGGAGCTGGCTATATACAGAAGCAGACGGTCCCTTAATTGGCCACAAGAATGTAATCGAGTCCGGCTAAGATGCTGTGAGTCTTAGCATAGCAAAACGAGTCAGAACTGACTCCCACTGATGGATGGAATAGAGGCTCGAGCAAGAGCCTGTCAGATTCCAGAGCTAACACATGAGCTAACATCTCAGCTTGAGGCCACGGGGCTCAAAAAGAATTACAGCTTCCTGGCAGTAAAGGTGCCATCCTGGCATGTATCAAACTATCCATGCACCACTAACTGGAGAGCCTCCATGCCTGGTGCAAAAAAGCTGTTCCTCCTTACAGCCATGCCTGCAGTCTCTCTCCCAGCACTCTGCCACTACACACCTCTCAAGTCATTAGCTCTTGGATTCATGGCTCTTTGTCCCACAGAGAGCACTGGGTCATCCAGAGTTCTTCAAGTGCTGATTATTCTCTTTGCCTTTTTCATCTGTGTGCCGTATTGCCAGGTTGGAGCCAGATGCCCTCTGAGGGTGTTCCGGTACCTACCATGTGCTCCATGCAGATGCTGATCTCCCCATCACTGTAGAAAGCCCCGTAGAAGCCCACGATGTAGGGCGAGTTACACTCATGCAGCACCTGCAGCTCACGGATGATCTGGTTCCGGATGGCCGGCTTGATCTCCAGGTGGATGAGCTGGGGCAGGAAGGTGGAGGGAAGTGGGGTTGGAGAAGGAAGAGAGCGTCTATGCACCAGGCAGCTATGGGCACCAGAAAGCTTCTCAATGGGACAGCAGCTGAGCTTCTGCTTTTGGGGACAAGGCCTCTGCCTCCCAGAACAAAGTGGAACACAGGGCTTGCTCCTGAGGAGCCTGGGGAGTTACGTCTGTGGAGAAACTGGCCTTGGGGGCTTGGTTTCCCTCAGGCTGGGGTGGAGAGCATGTGGGACCAGGTTATGCCAGCCTTGGCTGCCCCACAGCATCCTTGTGACCTTAGCAGCCTGATGTGCTTGAGATTTAACCGAGTCTCAGGCACCACTTTATAGCTCCCTAACAGGGTCACTTGTCCCAACTAGAACAAGTGACTGGCACCTTAAGTGGTTACCTACTAATGCTGAGCTTCTAAAAAGTGCCACAGTCAGCTGGGCATGGTGGTGCACACCTGTAATCTCAGTATTCAGGGGGCTGAGGCAGGAGGCCAGCCTGGACAAAGTGAGACCCTGCCTCAAGCTCTCCCTGCAAAAGGAGAACCAGTGCCACAGTCATGTGTCCAAGGACACGAAGTGCAGTTGCAGGCATGAGGTGCAGTAGCTGGAGAGATCTGGGTAAAGGGCACAAGCACAACATGGAGCACAACAGACATGGTGGCCTGGAACACAGAGGAGTCCAAGCTCTCCAGGTGAGGCTGGTGTAAGCTACATTCAGAAAGGGCACCAAGGATAGATGTGAAAGCAACATCCAGCTCAAATAAGCTGCCTTGAAAGAGGTCAGAAGTGGGACTGCAGGAAGCCACAGGGAGCCACAGGTGACCCAGTCACACCAGAAACAATCCGACCAGGTAACAACCCAGCACCTGCTCCCCCATTCACAGCACACAGCACCCACAGAAGGACCCCTGGCTGGTATTTCCAGGCCAGGGGTAGGGATTCACACAGGGACACAACCATCAGGGTCCTCCCTCAAGCCGAGATGAGTCTGGCTTCCTTCTGGCCTGGCCCCAAGCAACCATTCATCTAGGTAAGCTCACCTTTCGGGCCATGACCAGGCCAGACGGCTTGTGGGAGACCTTGAACACCACGCCACCATTGCCGGCGCCCAGCTCGCTGATCTTCTCAAAGTCGTCATCTTTCAGCTCGCCCACCTTCTGTTTCTGTGTCAGGAAAGCCTCGAGGCGCTTCCGCTGCTGCTCATCCAGCTCCAGCTCCTCCAGCTTCTTCTGTAAGGCCTCTAGGTTGGTCCTGCACAAGTGGGAGTAGGACACACGGTCACCAGAGTCACCCGAGAGTGCCTGTCCTGGGGGGTCCCTTCACCCAGCCTCCCCTCCAGCTTCACATCCTCATGTGTAAGATGAAGGCACCAGGCTTTCAATACACTGCATGCTTTCAGGAGACAGCGAAGAACCTACTAAAATCAAGATAGCCACCTTACGCTGCTTGAAAGCCTCAGTTCAGAAGCCCCCAATGTTAGTTACATAACATTTATATCATACACTAAAAAATAAATAAATAAATAAATAAATAAATAAATAAATTCCTTAAACTTTCTCAGTTGAAATCAACCCCACTTTAAACTGAGTCATAAAGGTAACAACCTTCAGTTCTGGTGCAATCAGGTCCAGGAACCAGGCTAACCAAAATGTAAAAAGTCTCTATACAATGATCGTGAGCTGACACCACTCAGCCTGCACTCACATGCTGGTTCTCTACCACAGGGCCAGGCCCTTTGCTGAGTGTCCCCTATAAAGAGTGCCACGCGTCACCCAGCAGCCAGAACATGAGCGGGGCCCATGATTTCACACCAAGACAAGCCAGAGATACCTGCTGAATAATCACCATGTAAAATTTTAGTCTTATGGTGTTTCCCATCTTACTGCTCATCTAACATGACAGTGATATATTTCAGGACTTGCTCTTACTGAGTTCCCAGTGCTTAGTTAAATGCATGTAAAGGAAAAAAAGGTGTCTGGGGATGCAGCCTCATGTAGAGCACTTCCCTAGACATGCAGGGCAGGCAAGGCGCTGGCTTGGGTCCCCAGCCCGAGAAAGAAAGGAAAAGAGAAAATCACTTCATTTGTAATCATTTTCCTCAGTTCATATGTATTTAAACACACTGCGGGCTACAATGCCAGCTTGCACAGTCTGAAAGGCTCTCATGCATGTGCAGGTTCTGGGGGGTGTTGATGGGCACGCACCTGGCATGGCTGTGTGGGCATACTGGGCATCATTCGGTGTGTCCAACAGAACTGAAGAGAAGCTGTTGCTGTGAGGTGGTCAAGAATTTGCACTGCGTCCCATCTGATTTTACCCTAGTCTGCACTGTGACACAGCAGCAGAGGTGACAAGACAGCCCCTGCTACACTGCAGAACGTATGCGTACCACCAGACACAGAGAGCTCTGAGCTTGGAGGTAGAAATAAGCATAACCTTCCATGTCCCCTCATACCATCGTCAGGCTTGATTCGGGACAGACTCTCCCAGCACCTACCTGTTTGTCAGCAGAGCCACTGTTCTCAACAGAGACTCAGCTCAGCACCAGAGCTGCCCTTGGCAAACACAGTATGTCACAAAAGAGATAAGACATAGTGCGGAATCTTCCAAGCACCAGGACACCCAAAGACACCCAGGCATTCACACCAGGCACCCCGAGGACCTTGAATACTGAGACATCAGAGAACTTTGACCACAGATGTTTGCCAATGGGGCTGGTGAGATGGCTCAGTGGTCTAAAGCACCTACTTAGAACAAGCTCAGCAAAGCACAGGGACCGCGGTTCAATCCCCCAGCACCACATGCCAGCCAGCCCGCCCCCTGGTGGGCTGGGCTGGCCACATACACACACACACACACACACACACACACACACACACACACACACACACACACACACACACACACACAAATAAAAAAAATAAAAAAAAAAAAAAGATTTAAAAAAAAAAAGATGTTTGCCAAGACCTCACTTGGGGTCCTTTAGGGCCCCACTTGACTCCCTCTGTCCAAGCCCCAGAAAGGCTCTGCTTTTCTCTGTACCACACAGACAGCCTTTTTGCCTTCCGTCAGTCTGCACCCAGGCACAGTGAATTCCATGCCCTGCTGCCTCGACACAAGCCTGGTGGTCTTGACTGGTCACTGCCTCCTGCCATTCCTTGTAACCACCACCCCAAGTCCAAGGGGGCACGTAGATGTCACTGACTGTTGCCCAGTAATCAGGGAAGGAGGGTGGAGCTGGGTGCTGAATTACGCTCGTCCCCAAACTCACGAAAGCCTCAAGGCCAGTGTGACTGTCTAGAGAAGGACTACGATATGGTTTGTGTCTAGCTGCCTCCCCAAAGCCTCACGCAGTGATGGATGGGGCTGTGGGCTTCTAGAGTTTGTGTTTAATTCACAATCCAGTCCTGGGATTATGGGTGTGAGTGCTATACTCGCTCTGGAGCAGATAGCCTAAATGCAATGTAAGGAAGGGAGCGGGGCTTGCTCTCTGCTGCAGCCACTGCTCCTCTCTTTTCATTCTTGCTGCTTTTGCTGTTTTCTGTTGCCATGAGCTGCTGCCCTGCGCCATGTGCTACTCTGCCTTGGAGCCAGCCGAGTATGGACTGCAACCTTCACAAACTTGTGAGCTAAATAAACCTTTCCTTCCTTAATTCTGGGTGTTGGGTATTTTGTCCCAGGAGTAAGAAAAGTAACAGAGGTACCTAAGGTTACATGAGGTCAAGAGGGATGGGTCCTAATCAGACAGGCCTGGTGGCCCCTTAAGAAGAGGAAGGTGGTGCTGGGGAGATAGCTCAGAGGCATAAGTGCCTGTCTGACAAGCGCAAGGTCCTGAGTTTGATCCCCGATGCCAAAAAAAAGAAGAGGAAGGTGGTCAGGCACACAAGCACACAGACAAAAGCAGCCATCCACAGACCTGCCAGAGGCCCCCAGGACCTCCATGCCTACACCCCAAACTCAGGCTTCCAGCCTCCAAACTGAAACCAACATGTGCAGGTCAGGATAAGTCTCGGCACCCAGACTACAGGTGGCTAGGGAGCATGAGGAGCACCTCTGCGTCCTCTCCACAAAGAGGCCAGCTGAGGGCCACCTTTAGAGACATGTATCAACCACAGACAGAGCCACCACTCCAACTTGGATGAGGTCACCCTATATGGAGGGCCCTGGGCACCAGCCGGAAATACAGGATCCAAAACCAACGTAAAAAATATACCCAGGGCCCTTCCGCCTCCCCCTCAGGACAGAACCAAGACTGAGCCGGAGTTGCCGCAGGGCCTTCCAATCCTGCGACCATCTCCCAAGTCTGGCCAGGCTGATGAACCCAGCAAGGACGCCTTGCACCTTGATGTTCAGAACTGAAGGAGAAGAGGGACACACTGGACAAGGAGATAAACCAGTTAATATCTGAAGGCTACAGTGTGGATGAACTGGAGGCGCACATCTCCCAGCTGCACGAGTGCAACGATGTCAAGGACGTGGGGCAGATGCTGCTGGGCAAGCTGGCCGTGATCCGAGGTGTCGCCACCAAAGAGCTGTACCCAGAGTTCGGTCTGGACGTGAATGACTGAGCTGAGCCTCGGGCCCACGGGGACCGGCAGATGTAGATGCCAGAAGCCATCGAGCCACCCAGCACCTGGCACGGTTGGCCATGAGAATATGCTGGCAGCCCTTTTCCAAAGCATCAGTCTCAGGAGGCCACCGAGAGAAATGGACCGAGCAAGAGGGGGGCCTAGCCCAAGGTTCCTGGAGTGTCCCACCCCTGTGGTGTGTGCCCTTGTATGTCCCATCTGTTAATAAACATTAGCACCAGCCAGGCATGGTGGCACACACCTGTGATCCTAGCACTCAGGAGGCTGAGGCAGGAGGATCATTGCAAGTTTGAGACCAGCTGAACGACAAAGTGTGCCTAAGGCCAGCCTGAACTGCATAGCAAGATCCTGTCTCCCAAAGACAAAAAATAATAAATAAACATCAGCATAAAAAAAAAAGAAAACAAAAAAAAAACCACCCAGGGTGGGTATGAAGGGCAGAGAGGGATGGGAGGGCTGGGAGGACTGGCCGGAAGACAACTGTGCACCTGTGAGTGAGCTACACTTATTAGCTCTCTCCACAGCTGAGGACAGCAAGAAGACAGAGCAAACTGAAGCTGGACAGAGGGGTAAAATGCCCAAGGCTGTGGGGCTACTACAAGGCACACCAGGACGGCCTGGGGAGAGAAACCCTACATGACACTGCACCTCCTCTTCAAAGGCTCAACAGCAGGCAGGTGTGGTGGCACACACTTACAAACCCAGTCAAGACAGGGCAGTTGGGGCTGGAGAGATGGCTCAGTGGTCTAAAGCACCTACTTAGAACAAG
>NW_004524602.1:9758830-9794573 GCF_000260255.1 Octodon degus
AAAAAAAAAGGAAAGGGGCCTGGGAGATGGCTCAGTAGGATAAGCACTTGACTGGCAAACACAAGGATCTGAGTTCAATCCCCGGTTCTACCAAAAAAAACCAAAAAAAAACCAAGGATCCCAGTTGCTGCATTTAACACACTGAGGCTCCATCACACTCAAAGATGGTGTGCTGCACACGGGGCCTTCCCCAGATTCAATCCTGTCTCCCCGGCGCCTGATCGGATGATGGCACAACAGAAGCCACCGGAAATTCACCCACTTGGCGAGGCAAGATAGTGCTGATCACCTCACTGGCTTCAAAGAAGGCATTCTTGCACGTTCAGGAAGAAAACAAAGCCTGAGCTCTGCGCCCTCTTCCTTCCTCTCTGAGTCCGGTGCCAGTCCTCTGATCACTAACTCACCGCTCAGCACCTGAGCTGGGATGCCCAGCCAGACCGTGTGCTGAGCCAAGGAGGCAAGACTTTCTCCACAAAGCATAGGGCTGAGCACTAGTCCAGAGCAGCGCTGTCAAATTTATAAGTTACTAGCAGTCCTGGATCCCCACACACACAGTGACAGTTCTGGGGATGGAACCCGGGGCCTTCTAAGTGAGTTATGTCTACTAGCCCTTTCTGTTTTTTATTTTGAGAGTGACTCATTCTAAGATATCCAGGTGGAACTCAAACTTATCCTCCTGCCTCAGCCTCCCAAAGTGTTGGGATTATAAGCGTGTGACACACACTGGGTAGGTACACTGACATATATGACACATTTCCACACTAATGTTCACATAAGGGGAGGGGGAAGGAAACAGAAAGGAGAAGCCAAGACAGACAGATGGACAGGAAGAGGAAGAGGAGGAAGAGAAGGAAGAGGAGAAAGAAGAGGAAGAAGGAAGAAGAGGAAGAAGGAAAAGAAGGAAGAGGAGGAAGAGGAAGGAGGAGGAGGAGAGAGAAAGGAGAGAGGGGGGAAGGGAGAGAAGAGAGGGGAGAGGGGAGAGGGGAGAGAGATATAAAAGCAAAAAACAAGACTGGCACAGTAGGTCTGTGATGCGCAAGCCCGGCCCTCTCTGCAGGGGGCCGCTCTCATCTGGCACTCACCCCCTTCCCCTCTGTTGGGACAGCAGCATAATGTGGATCCTGCACCAGGCTGTGGAGCAGTAAACACCAGTTCCTGCAGATGCAGAAGATTGCAGGTTTGAAATAAGAACGCAGAAAACAACAGGGATTGTCACTTGCATTGAGGACAGCAGGGAAGCACAGTGAAAAGAGGCCAGGGCATCCTCACCCTCCTGAACCCATCTGCCAGGCCTAACCCCTCAGGCATATAGAGGCTTTCCTTCAAGGCTCAGTGTTTAAATTAAGCAGCATAGCCAGGCCGGTGGCATACCCGTCTTCCCAACACTCCAGGGAGGCTGAGGCAGGAGGATCACAAGGCCTGGCTATGCTGCTTCTTAATTTAAACACTGAGCCTTGAAGGAAAGACTCTGGCAGATGGGTTCAGGAGGGTGAGGATGTCCTTGGCTCCTCTTCACTGCGCCTCCCCGCTGTCCTCAATGCACAGACTGGGCCACAGCCCCAAGCCAAACTCCCAGGGGGCTGTCTTGGACCCAACTCTGCAGCAGGCAGGAAAGGGTCAGGAGCAAGGAAGGGAAGGAGGAGACACAGACCAAGCTGGGGGGCTGGCATCCCAGCCGTGGCTGCAGCTGCTACTCCTTTCTCACAACCTCTGCCATTCCCTGTCCCTGAGAACAGAGCAAGTGGGCTTCCCTGTGAAGAGAAGGGAGAGCTGTGAAAATCCTCATGACCAGGACAGCAGTGGATGAGTGTTCTCACCGAGTGGCTTGGTACCGACAGCCAGGAGAACTGGCATCACGCTCTGCAGTCAAGGTACTGTGACTGCAGGTGACAACAAGTATGACAATGCACTCTACCCAGGCCACTGGCAGGGCGCCAGCGTGGGTGCAGGAGGGCAAAGGGCCCCTCCTGTGCACAGTGCTACCCTGCATCCTCCAACAGGGAGACCCCAGGAGTGTGGGCACAGGGCTTGGCAAAGCAGCCCTAGGAAGGGAAGCCCAGTTCTAAGCCAGGAATCTGCAGACTAGGAAAGTCAGTGTTCTTTGGAGCAGGTGGGGTGCATGTGCTGGTGAATTTTATATGCCTCTCGGCTGGGTGGGTGACAGTGCCCTGAGAGTGTGCCCAGTACTGTCTGCACAAATCCTAGTCCTTTTTTTTCTTGTGGTACCAGGGATTGAACTCAGGACCCTGTGCTTGCCAGGCAAGTGCTTATTCTACTGAGCTATCTCCCCAGCCCTGTCTGCACATATCTATCAGAGGGTTGTCTATGAGGCAAACATTCAAATGGTGGACAGTGATTATGGCGTATTACTCTCCACATGTGGGCCATCCTCATCTGGTGAGCTGAAGGTCTCAGCAGAACACAGACCAGCTTCCTGTTCTACCCATGGATCTCCACCCCAACTCTCTCTAGGGTCTCCCACCTGCCGGCCCACCCTACAGACTTCAGACATTGTTGAGCCAAGCCCCTGAAATAACTATCAACATTACCCCTCATCAGCTCCTGGTGCTTCTGCTCCTCAGGAGAACCCTGTGTAATCTACATGAAAGGGGAATCCCTGGGCACTGTTCACAGAATGCTGGTTACATGTCCTGGGTCTTAAAACCCCTTCTCACTGTGTGTTTATAACCCACAATGCACCTGGACCTGCACCTGAGCCAGCTATCTGGAGGGACTGAATCCCTGACTCCCCTCACAGATCACCAGGGGCTGGGGAATTACTTACAGGCCTCAGTCTTGGGAGAGAGTGGCTCTCACATAATGGAGCTACTCAGGCATTAAAAGAACTCATCACAATAGAGTTCAGTTCACTGTAGGTCTCTATAAATGGGATCTAATCAAACACCATTTTTATTAACTACCCAATACAACACAAGTAACTTCCTAGCACTTAATAATTCTTTTTTCTTTTTCTTTCTTTCTTTTTTTTTTTTTTTTTTTGGACTGGCAATTGAACCCCAGGCCTTCACACTGAGTTGTATCTCCAGTTCCATTTATTTACTTGTTTGTTTGTTTTTATTTATTTTAAAGAGAAAGAATAATTTCAAAACAAGGTAATAGGAAGGTAACAAAGATTAATACATTGCATATTGTTATCTTTAAATTAGTTACTCAGAGTACAAGATATTGGCATTTAATTATCCAAACAATATTAGCACAAACCTTTCTTTTCAATAAACTAAGAGAAATTAGTAATATAACTATATTAAGTATATACATATATGTGTACATATATAAATACATATCATACATATCATTGCTAATTAATGGCTTACTGTTTCTTATTCATTTATTTATTTTGGCACAGGGTCTCACTCTGCAGCTCCTGTCTCAGCCTCCCCAGCACTGGGATTATAGGCATGCACCACCATGCACAGTTTTTTTGTTTTTGCGGAACCGGGGATTGAACTCAGGCCCTTGAGCTTGCCAGGGAAGCGCTTATTCCACTGAGCCATCTCCCCGGCCCCGCCATGCAGTCTTAGTAGCTGGCTCAGCACACCCTGGGACAGGGCTGGCACAGCATGGGCTCAAACCCATATCCTTGTGCTTGCCAGGCAGGCACTTAGACCACCAAGGTTTCTCCCTAGCCCCTAGCCCTTGTCTTTTTTCTCTATGCCCCATCCCAGTTTTTCTTTCCTTTTGAAATTTCTTCCCATTTTACATTATCTATTATACATTTTGGAGCTCATTTACTCTTTCAACTTCTCAGTTGGGAGCCAATACAATGTCTTCTTTAATTTATCCTCACAAACTGCTTTAAGTTGCTCTT
Organism: Octodon degus; assembly: GCF_000260255.1. Taxonomy (NCBI): domain Eukaryota; kingdom Metazoa; phylum Chordata; class Mammalia; order Rodentia; family Octodontidae; genus Octodon; species Octodon degus. The sequence continues at coordinate 9,762,660 of NW_004524602.1, forward strand.
AGTTGTCCATATCTGTTTTACTGTTTTACTTGGGGCCTTCTCAGATTCTCAGAACAGACCTGGAAAGAAAAAAATGACCCCAGTATTCACAAAGTGAAAACAGACATTTTTATGCCAGTGAAAACAGCTCAAAAAAATAAAAAAAGAAAAAAGAAAAAAAAAAAAAAAAAAAAAAAACAGCTCAGGTCTCACACCATGAAACACAAGAAACAAAGCAGTCTGGGAAGCATGGCCCAGCCCTTATCTGCAGTCTCCCTGGAATACTGTGGGAGATACAACCCTAGGAGGGGCAACTGTCGTGCTAGCCAGGACCCTAACACCCACTCACTTAATTCACCCACTGTAACTGTGAGGAGTAAGGGATTGCATGTGTTCACAGAGCAAGTGACCATCAGAGCTGAACACAGGAGGACTATGTAGCCCAAGCTGGCCTCAAGCTCACAGTGATCTTCCTGCCTCAGCCTTCTGAGTACTGGGATTACAAGTGTGGTTGAAACTAGGTCCCTGACCTCCAAAACCTTTGCATCTCTTTCCCCAGAATAGTATCTGGCAACCACATAGACACTTTTCTTCTTGATACTGGTTTTATGCACTAAATGTGAAAGAGTAGCTCTGTGCCAACCAAGGAGCAGCTGATTTCCTACACATGTCACTGGCCCTGGAGGTGGGTCTGAGGCTGCACTCAGGAACAAAGACTGTGAGATTTTCCACACCTACACATCTGTCAGCAGGCAGAGAAGAGTAGGCGGCCAGAATGTGCTCACATGCACAGCCAGCAGCAAGGAAAAGTGTGCAAAAACTGCTAAGTTCAGCGAAGCACATTATAAACCAGGCAAGAAAAAGACTACCGAAGCAGGGCTTTCTACAGTTAGTGACTGGCATCAGCAGTCCCAGCCACTCAGAGGCCTGAGCCCAGGAGTTCAAGACCAGCCTAGGCAACATTGCTGAACATCTCAAAAAATAATAAACAAGGGGCCAGGGAGATGGCTCAGTAGAATAAGTGCTTGCCTGACAAGCGCAAGGAGGCAAGCGCAAGGGCCTGAGTTCAATCCCTGGTTCTGCCAAAAAATATATAAATAAATAAATAAATAAATAAAAATAATAATAATAAACAAGATAACCCAAGCCCAAAGCTAGACTCAACAGCAACACAAGCAAAAGTCTACTATTGCTGCAGGAGGGACAGGAACCTTCCTCTTGCCAAAGATCCACCACAAATACGAAGCGGAGCCTCGCTGCCATACAGAAAAAGGGAAAACTTCATACGCAGGGGACCTACTCACAGAGCCAGAATAATAGACAGCTCCCCTCTATCTCCACCTCAAGCCTAGAATCACATAAAGAGCAACTAGAAGGCAGGTATAGCAGCACACACATATATTCCCAGCTCTTAGGGAAGGTAAGGCAGGAGGGGCAAAAGTTTAAGGGCCTGGTCGGGTGTCTTAGTACACACCTGTAATCCCAGTGCTTGGGAAACTAAGGCAAGAGGATTGTTCTGAGTTTGAGGCCAGCCTGAGCTACAAAGTGAACTCAAGGCCAGCCTGAACTGAATAGCAAGACCCTGTCTCAAAACAAAAAAGAAAAGAAAAAAAGAAACGAAAGAAAGTTTAAGGGCCTGGGTAATTTAGAGACCTTTTCTCAAAAACAAAAACAAAACTAAAAAGAAGTAAATGGGGTGGGAAGAGTATGCGTTAGTGGTAAAGCTGGCCTAGCAAGAGCTGGGGAGGCAGCTCAGTGGTCTAAGCACCTGCCTGGCATGCACAAGGACCCAGTTTTCATCCCTGGTACTGCATGCTGTGACAGCCCTGGGCACGCTGAGCCAGCCACCAAAACCGGGCATGGTGGAGCACACCTGTAATTCCAATGCTGGAGAGGCTCAGACAGAAGGATCACTATGAGTCTGAGCTACATAGTGAGACCCCATACCAAACACATAAATTTTTTTAAAAATAAGTAAAATAAAAATACAAATATTTTAAAAGCTGGCCTAGCATGTGTGAGGCCCTGGGTTCCATCCCCAGCACATGAAGGAATGGATGAAGGAATGAATGCAGTGACAGTCTCTCCTGAAGGGAGCACAGAGTCACACAGAAACACCCACCGGGATGCACAAGTGGACACGCACTGGACGCAAGCGGAAGTAATGAGATCAGCTGTGCAGGCGAAATATGTGCTTTTTTTTTTTAATATGTGCTTTTGATAACTGCATTATGTGTTGCTTCTGCAAAGAACAAGCAACCTGGGGAGATGCACGGTATACTTAAATACTACCTTCACTGCTTTTAATTGGTTTTACTCTGACCCCCCCCCCCAAATACTGTGAGGCACAGACTACCCAAGACCACCTCCATGCTCACAAGGGCCTGCAGACAGAGTGCTCACAGCTCGGAACATGCCAGGGTGGCGACACGGAAAAGTTCTGCAGGGACAGAGGACTGACTTGGTCTATCTAGCTGGATAAATAATAAATTTAGATAACAAAAAAAACCTAAACTAAACAGGAAGGGCATTCCAGGGGAAGTTAACCTGTGGACAATGGGGCAGACCTACAATCAGGAATATTATAAGCAAAAAAAAGTACTGGGAGGATAAAGCTTAAAAGAAGAAACAAGAAAATGAGACAGCAGGTGTTCTCATTAACTTCCCTGTAAAGTAGATGACTCCAAGCCATTCAAGGAGAAAACAAATTTGATTAAAAAGAAATAAATTAAGACTTGTCCCCTTCTCTCTCTCTCTCTCTCTATCTCTCTCTCTCTCTCTCAGATCTCTCTCTCTCTCTCTCTCTCTCTCTCTCTCTCTAGGGTCTCACTATGCAGTTTAGGCTGGCCTTGAACTCATGATGATCCTTCTGCCTCGGCCTCCCAAGTCTAGAACTACAAGTCCTGTGCCACCACATCTTGCACATTCCTTTTTTTTTTTTTTTTTAGGACAGGGTGTACAGGATCTCACTGCGTAGCTTGGACTCGTAGTGATCCTCCTGTTTACAGCCTCCCAAGTGCTGAGATTCCAGGTCCATGCCACCACACCCAGTCTCAATCCCTGGTCTGCATGCCCAGGGGCAGGGCCGGCACAGCAGGAGTGCTAATACTCCCTGCCCATGTGTCTAAGCAGATGCTTTAATCCACTGAACAACCAACCACAATAACTTGCACCCTTCAAGGCAGCAGCTCCTGAAATCTCAAAAGGTCCATTCCCCATGCCATTCCTGCGTCTCAGTGGGTATGCACAGGAGGAGCCCCACAGGAAATGGACCACGGCACAGGTGGGACTCAGGAACTAAGTTTTGTAGCAAAGAAAGGTGGAAGAATCTTGTCTGGTGGGTGGCTGAAAATCAGCAAGAGAGGAGGGAGGCTGGGCATAGTGGCGCTCGCCTGTAATCCCACTATTAGGCACAAGCTGATACAGGATGCCAACTTGGGCTACGTAGTGAAACCCTGTTTCAAAAAAAGGGGGGGGGCTGGGGAGATGGGTCAATGGAATAAGCGCTTCCCTGGCAAGCGCAAGGGTCTGAGTTCAATCCACAGTTCCGCCAAAAAAAAAACAAAAACTACCATTCTGAAAAAAAAAAAAAAAAAAAAAAAGGAAGGAAAGGATGCAAGGACACAGTGACAAGGGCCATTTAAGACCAAAAATACTGGGGCCAGGGAGATGGCTCAGTAGAACAAGCACTTCCCTGGCAAGTGCAAGGGTCTGAGTTCAATCCCCGATTCTGCAACCCCCCCCCAAAAAAAAAAGACCAAAGATACCTAAGGCAACCAGGTTTGAGGTCATCTCTACTGTTGCAACCCAACACCCCCTCTCTCTACTCCACACCACCAGTCCAATCTGCTGTGCACACAATACAGTAGCTTTGTGTATACCTTGTTCTTCCTGCTGCCTGGTGGATACCATGGAAAGGAGGCCAGATTCTAAACTAGTTCAACAAACAGAAAAAAAAAGAGGGACCAAAGAAAAAGGAAAAGTCAAAAAGAAAGAAAAGAAAGAGGGAAAGGGAAAAGTCCCATAGTACAATGGAAATTTCCAGTTCTGCTCCAATCTGAAAGGGCCCAGGACAGGGCACTTCCCTTCCCATCTGTGTGATGTTCAGAAGCAGCACAGGTTGATTATGGAGCGTCCACAGGGTGATGGTCATGGGCACTAGACAGGAGCAGGGACAGACATGATCCCTACCCTCACAGGACAAACTCAAGGCATCAAAACAGCTAGAAACACAGAGTGGTCAGAGGGGCAGGCAGGACAAGAAGTTGATGGATGCAGGCAGCACAACGTAAGCCTAAGAGGACAGGGAAGGGTAGGGACAGGTGCAGCAGCAACCTTCTCCGTTGTGTGGGGAAGGCAGGCCCCAAATGCTGAGAACAGCAGGGACACAGAGGAAAGGGCTCCAATTCCTTTTTTTTTTTTTGGTAGTGGGGATTGAACTTGGTTACTATTTATTTATTTGTTTATTTGTGTGTGTGTGTGGCCAGCTCAGCCCACCAGGGGGCGGGGCTGGCTGGCATGTGATACTGGGGGATTGAACCGCGGTCCATGTGTTTTGCTAAACTTGTTCTAAGTAGGTGCTTTAGACCACTGAGCCATCTCACCAGCCCTGGGGATTGAACTTGGGACCATGCACTTATCAGGCAGGTGCTTATGCTGTTGAGCTATATCCCTGGCCCAAACCAGAACGAGAATGTCTTTTTTTGGGGACGGGGCAGGGGGTTTCTAGGGATTGAACTCAGGACTTTGCACTTGCCAGGCAGGCCCTTAAGCCACTGAGCTATCTCCCCAGGCCCAATTCCATCTAAAACAAGGAAACAGAAGCAAGGGTCAGAAAATGCAATGCCTGGATGTACTCATGAAGGGTGAGTCTTTCCTGCAGCCAGGCCTGGGCATCAGCCAGGGCAGGCCAGGGCAAGAGCCCAGAGCTAGTGTGTCCAGGAGCCAGGCAGGGTGAGGCTCAGGCAAGAAGGACTGGACAGCAGGTGGGAGGGAAGCGTCTGTCATTTAGCAGGCATAAAGTGAGTGGAGCTCTCTTTAGGAGACCAGCATAAAGTCAACTGCCTGCCGCCTTTCCACAGGAGACTCCTATGTGCTGCTCAATGTATCCTTTTCTGATCCTTCCAAGTGTGTCTCAGAGAATACCCTGTATGCTCTGTTTTGTTTCACAGGAATGGAATTAAACATACTGTTCCGCAACAACAAATCCCAAGGCAAGCCTGAGAGAAATGGCTCTACACTTTGGAACCAAGAGTCTGGCAGCAGGAGTTCTGAGATGGGGAAGACAAGGGAAGGGATTCACTCAAACACAGCGAGAACACATGCACGCTTGAACGTCACAGAGCCAGGCTCAGGGCAGAGAGCAGAGCTGGGAGACGGAGCCACAGCTGGAGAGCGGCAGCCTCCTAGGCACGTGGGCCTGAGAAAGGAGGGGCAGTCAGGGTGACTCCAGATTTCTGGCTGGGCTCCCAGGTGTTCGCCACACACCACAAGGAAGAGACAGTGTTGAGGGTAGGAAAACGAACATTAATGAATGTGGCTAGTTTTTGTCCTGTTTCTGGGAAGCAGCCTGTAAACGTTCACAATTCCTAAGTCCTGGGAATGTCTGTTATTCAGGGTGGCCTGGTATTCATGCTAGTACAATGACTCACAGTGAGTCCTTGACAGTCTGTCCTAGGAAGAAGAGTGGGCCAGGGCAGTGCCAGAAAGGCCAAGAATGCTCTCGAGGTGGGGCCTGAGCCCTGGGACTTCAGCCCAGGCTGCAGGAGCCAAAGGGCTGGAGATCCAGCTCAACCACGCCGCCAAAGCTTAAGCCAATTGTGCCCAGCAACGCAAAGCCCAACAAAACTCTCTGCCCACCATACACTGCTCAGTAACATGGCAGTGTGGCCTGGCCCTCGAGACAAGCACCCCTCAGTCTTCACTCTCTGTCTCTCCTTTCTGCTGCTCTTGATAAAGTCAAATTGTAAGCAGCAGTACTGTGCCCTCCTGAGTCCTGGAAGGGGCACTGCGAATGGACTTGAGAGGTGACAGGACATTCCCAATGTACAACCCAGTCATCACAGGAGTAGGCAGCCTGGTGTCTGAAATGAGGGTGGCCTTGGGGACTGTTCCTAGCCCATAGCCTTACTCATTGGGAGTCAGCTTCTACCTTCTCTGGGGACTAAAGGATTTGGGGCTATTTGGACAAGCCAAGCACTCTCCAAGTGGGTTAACTAAGAGGCATGAGGCAAGTTCAAAGGATAAAAGGAGGCCACAGAGCCCACAGACAGCCACGGCCCTTGCTTTGGGGATCATCAGTCTTTCACTCCCCAGAGCAGTGCACCTGACCTTTGTGCCATGCCATCCCCAGAGTCAGAGTTATTTGTCAGTCTTAAAAAACATTCATTCTCCACCCTTCAAAGTCCAGTGTGAGTGGGCTGGAGAGATGGCTCAGTGGTCTAAAGCACCTACTTGAAACAAGCTTGGCAAAGCACAGGGACCGCGGTTCGATCCCCAGCACCACATGCCAGCCAGCCCCGCCCCCTGGTGGGCTGAGCTGGCCACACACACACACACACAATAAATAAATGTAATAAATAAAAATAAATAAATATTAAAAAAAAACAAAGTCCAGTGTGAGAAGGCAATCAGTGAAAACGCCTACATTGCAGCAGCGGAGAGGAGATTTTCATGCTTCTTAGGTTATTTTCTTTTCCTGTCAAATTAAATTCATAATTTTTTTTTCTTTTTTCAGAACCAAGGACTAAACTCAGGCCTTTGCGCTTGCCAGGCAAGCACTTATTTTACTGAGCTATCTCCCCGGCCCTCTAAGTTCATAATTTGTTTTGGTATTACTATGAATAGGCAGAGGCAGGAAGGTCAGGAAACTTCAATATCAACAAATTTTTCATTCTGACTGGAGCAGGTTCGTTGTCCCCAAGCTCATCTACAGTGGTTCAGTTCTGTTCATTTTGTTTGGTGCTGGGGGCTGAACCCACAGCTTCTTCATGCTTAGCACAGGCTCAGCCACAGAGATTCACCCCCAGGCCTGGGTCTGTTTAGGGTACAGCTGCAGAAGCCAGCAAGTGTCATCTTCTATTTCATGCTCACCCTTCTTTCACTGAGGAAAACCCCACATAGACAACCAAGAACAAAGCCAAGCTTCTTCCCTGAGCAAGATGGTCCTAACACAGCAGCCTAGAATCCCTCAGCATGCTTAGCCAAGCAAGGAAGAACAGCCTAACATCTCCACTTCTTAGCAATACCTTAAGAACATCTGGGCTTGGGGCTGGGGAGATGGCTCAGTGGTCTAAAGCACCTACTTAGAACAAGCTTAGCACAGGGACCGCGGTTCAATCCCCCAGCACCACATGCCAGCCAGCCCCGCCCTCAGGTGGGCTGAGCTGGCCCCACACACACACACACACACACACACACTAAATAAAATAAATAAACTTTAAAAGAAAAAAGAACATCTGGCTTAATACTTAAACATCTAAGCCAGACATAATGGTACACGCCTGCAATCCTAGCACTTGGGGCACTAAGGAAGGAGGATCATGAGTTTGAGGCCTGTCACAAAAGCAAAAATAATAAAATAAATCTCCCACCATGTGTTCATATGAAGTAGATATTTGGGTGAGTCTAAAAATTATAGTTTGGGGAAAATTACAGTTTGGAACCTTCAAAGGAATGGACCGGCTTCCTTAAGTAAAGAGTTACGTACGATAGAAATCTAAAGGTGTTCAAGTCCGGAGAGGCCCACTAGTGACCTCTCTCTCAGGAGCTTGCCTTTCCTGTTCCTGACACAGGCCAGCTCAAAGCTCTCTCTCTTTTTTTTGTGGAACCAGGGATTGAACTCAGGTCCTTGTGCTTGCCAAGGAAGCACTTATTCCACTGAGCCATCTCCCCAGCCCCTCAAAGCTGTCTCTTAAAGGAAAGCCCAAGATACTTCTCACAGCAACCACAGTCCTATGAAATCCAGTTCTCATTTCTAAAGCCAGCAGATTCACATCAGAGCTGTCTGAGCAGTAAGTATATGAATTATAGATAACTGCTTTTTCAGAAACAATGAAGTTCACCAAATTTAGTTTACCTATCTATATAATTTATGTTTTACTGGTTCCACCAGGACTATTTTCATTCATAAATTAATTTCCCTCCAATGCACATTTGCCTAGCATATTTGAAGCCTTAAGTTTAAGCTCTAACACCATACACATGTATAAATATTGCACAAACAACACTGGACTTGAAGCCAGAGTTCTGCGGGGCTGTATCAATTCTATGGGTGACACAGTGAGCTGTTAGGAGAATCTGTGCAGAGGACTGGAAAGAATGTGTTCTGAAATGTATAAGCAAGTAAATGTGTTGATGAGTCACTTTTCTAACTCATTCTTAGTTGAAAAAGGTGATTTCTTTTCTTTTCTTTTTTTTGTGGCACTGGGGATCGATCTCATGACCTTGCACTTGCCAGGCAGGTGCTTATGCCACTGAGCTATTTCCCTGGCCAGGTGATTTCAAATGGCACACTATGTTCATTAGTGTATGGAGGAAAAATACACCAATGACCTAATCTAAGACAGTACCCCACTTCATATCAAACTTGAGCTGTTGGCTGTGGGGAAAAGGAAGTCAACTCCAAACCCAGCATAACTGGCATCCTTAGGACCTTGACTACCTGGAGTCAAAATTCTGTGGGGGGGCTGGTGAGATGGCTCAGTGGTCTAAAGCACCTACTTGGAACAAGCTTGGCAAAGCACAGGGAACGCAGTTCAATCCCCCAGCACCACATGCCAGCCAGCCCCGCCCCCTGGTGGGCTGAGCTGGCCACACACACACACACACACACAAATGTTAAAAAAAAAATTTCTGTGGGGTCTCTCCCACATTCAAAGAGAAAGCACAAGCTTCCAGCAGAGATGAAGCCACACAGCCACCATGCTATCCTGCTTTACTCCTCCCCACCTACTTCCTTTTCTTCCAGAGGAGAAGCACTCTCATTTACCCTGTTTTGCTCTATCCTGTCTCCCAGCTCCTTCCTAGGAGCTGCCTGTGTTATTCTGGGAGAACCTTTCATTCCTTCAGGCCCTCAGACCACAGCAAATGTATGACACCTGTCTCCACCACAGCCACAGACAGTACTCTGGCTACCCAGTTAATATTCCAATTCCCTTCGTGCCAGACACTTTACCAAGATTATACATACAACAACCCAGGCAGGAGTCGGATCCCTTGGTCCCATCTGCAGGCTCCAACTATTTCAGCCATGCTTAATAGGCCAAAAGTGAGCCAAAAAAGATTCAAACCAGGGTCTGAGGTAGAACTCAGCAGTAGAGCACTTATCCAGCATATATAAGGCCTTGGGTTTCAACCCCAGCAACAAGGGGGAAAAATAAAAAAACCTTCAGCGTCCAAATACCTGCTCCCATTTTTTTTTTTTTTTTTTTTTTTTTTGAGATAAGGTCTCACTATGCTGTTCAGGTTGGCCTTGAGCTCACTTTGTAGCCCAAGCTGGCCTCGAACTCACAGTGATCCTCCTGCCTCTGCCTCCAGAGTGCTGGGATTACAGGTACCTGCTCCCTTATTTAAAACATCAAAATCTGGTGATTTTTATTTATTTGTTTCTTTCTTCTTCTTTTTTTTTGGGGGGGTGGTGGAACCGGGGATTGAACTCAAGCCCTTGTGCTTGCTATTTTTTTAAATTAATTTATTTATTCTTTTTATTTTAGGGAAGGGTCTACAGGGTGTTCAGGGTCTCACTACATCTTAGTTACTCTTCCCTTGTTGCTGGGACAAATACCCCACACCCAAAATGAAGGAAGGAAAGGTTTATTTGGCTCACAGTTGCTGGAGGTTTCAGTCCATACTAAGCTGGGTCCAAGGCAGAGCGGCACAAAACAGAGGGCAACCTTTCAAGAGGCAAAAAACAAGAGCAAGAGCACAAGGGAGGAGGAGCAGCAGCTCAAGCTGCTAGTTTCTCCACCCACCTTACATTGTAATGCAAACTACCTGCCCTGGGGCAGGTGCAGCATCCACACTCACAGTAATCAATCACAAACTCTAGAAGCTGCCCCAAGACTGCCTGAGGCTCTGGGGGGACACCTATACACACACTACTAGATCAGAGTCTAGTGATTTGCCTGTTTATAGCCTCCCAAGAGATGGGATTACAGGCTCAAGCCACAGAGTTAACATTCTGGATTAACTGTTAAAAGAAACATTAACAATCTTCTTTTTTTTTGTGGTGGAACTGGGGATTGAACTCAAGCCCTTGCGCTTGCCAGGGAAGCACTTATTCTACTGAGCCATTTCCCTGGCCCCCCTTTTCTCCTCATCCTAACAGTTAAATCCTACCAGGAAAACCCATATAGAGTTAAACCCTAGACAACATCTGACTGCACACAAACCTGTCAAGACAATTTAACGCCCTTTACCAAAGATAAAATGGAAAGACTGTGAGGAGGCTTTCACAGTGACCATGTATTTTCCTTTACTCACTATAAACTGAACATTTCACAGACACAGAGAGAGAGAGAGAGAGAGAGAGAGAGAGAGAGAGAGAGAGAGAGAGAGAGAGACTGACTCTGCAGGCAGCAGAACAAGGCACAGAACAGAGGACCTGAGTTAGAGAGAAGTCGGAAGGCGTGGATCGCACTCAACACCTCACCTGAGCGCAGGGCCCTCCCCAGTCTCTCTGGGCCTTGCTGCCCACATGGGCACAGAGGAAGGAGGGTGAACTGCTAAGATCTTTCCCATCTCTGACATTTTAAGGACAGGCGGTTATTCAGGGGAGAAGGACTTAAAGGTGGCAGTGGTGAAAAGAAGATTCATAGGATTCTACCTGGGCCCAGAACAGCCTGGCTCAGCAGGACACTCACCTTATCAGCCTAGATTTACTATGGGGTGGGAGGGCTGGTGGGTGGGAAGCACAGCCTCCTACAGTGAAACATCGCTCCGTTCCCAAATGGGTTCTGCTAAAGTGTGATTTATCTAAGTGTGCTAAACAACTTCCCAGGAGTATGAAACCATGTTCCCAAAATTGTGCTATTTCATGAACTTAACTTTTCCCCAAATGTGATTCGCAGACAATGCCAAGCTGAGAATCCTGTTAGGCCTGTGGCCATCTGTCCTATCCCAGTCCCCAGGGAGACATGAAGGGGAGTGTGACAAGCCACCAGGTGCCATGTAAATCCAGCCATCAGTATCACATCTCCAACAAGGATTCTAGCATCTTCTTGGATAAGTAAGTAGCCCAAAAGCAGAGGCTCACCAGGCACCCACACCTTCCTACATGCACTGAGGGCACTACAAGGCAGGGAAGGTGGCCCCGGCAAGTGCACTCCCCAGATGTGTCCCTTTTGTGCTATGAAGGGACTGTGCCCTGACAGGCAGCACACAGGACCACAACACTCTGAATTGCCTGTATGACAGGTACACGTCCTTCAACGAGAAATCAGCGTCTTCATGATCCACACATCCCCATGCCTTGTAGGGCTGAATGAGGAAATAAATGGATGTAAAATCGATCAGAGCTTCAAAGAACAGATGCCACGATTACTGTGGGCCTGATGACCTTCTTGGGACTAGAGCTACAAAATGGTAACAGGCTGCCTCCAATGAAGCCAAAGTGAAACTCCACAGACCCCAAAGTCTTGTCCCAGGGAGAGGACTGTCCTGCCCTATGGCATCAGGAGCTTCAGGGCCTTGTGCAGCTATCAACCACACTGCTCCAGCCACATCCCAGCCCATGTGATAAAGGCCCAGCCCACCCACCCACTACACCTTCACCCCTTGGAACCTTTAAGAAGTAGGGTTCAGTGAAGATCTCAGGTCTTAGGGCAACCTCTCCGAGGGGACAGTGGGGTTCTGGTCCCTTTTCTCCCTTTCGCTTTTTTGGCCATGAGGCAAGCAGTTCTGCTCTACCATCATGTGCTGCCTTGGCACAGGCCCAAAAGGGCAAGGCCAATTCAGCATGCACCAAAGCCTACAAAGCACTGAGCCAAAATCTTCTCTCTTTACAAGATGACAATGGCCAAGTACCTGTTACGCTGACAGAAAGTTGACTAACCTATAAGGGAATGGGCCATGTAGTGTGGTAACACCCAGTTCAGGTGTCCGGAGTACCCTGAGCACCCTGCAAGGTGAGTGACCCACTGCTGCCTGGAATGGGGTGCAGCAGATCTCTGGGACAGATTTACAGAAAAAGCTAGACTCTGTCGGCAGACAGATTTCAGCGTACAGGGCAGGTAAGACAGCTCAGTGAACAAAGTGCCTACTTAGGTAAGCACAAGGACCATGGTTCAATCCTGGCCCCACAGGTTGCGCTGGCCCCACCCCTGGGCGTGCTGGACCAGGCATGATGGGGCTTGCTTGTAATCCCAGTGCTAGGAAGGCTGAAAACAGGAGGATCACTATGAGTCAGAGCTGTGTAGTGAGTCCCTGTACCAAATATATTAAAAAAAAAAAAAAAAAAAAAAAAAAAAAATACAAAAAGATTTCAGCATACACAGAGACTGGAAGAAGGACTCCCAATAGAGAACAGTGTGTACAGAGGGCAGGGCCCGCTGGACAGGACAGGCAGAGGGACCATGACCTGATCCCCAACATCTGCCATCCTGTCACAGGGAGGGAGGTCACCTCCCAGTGAGGCAACCAAGGCCAGCGTCTGCCCCTCCCAGCACGTGTGCACACTGCAAAGCCGTGGAAATCCAGCTTCCACTCCCAGAGAAGGCAGAGGGGCTTCCTGGGCAGCGCTGGGCGGGCAGATGGCTGTGCTAGAAAAGCCAGGAGGAATCTATATTAGGACTCACTGTATGCCAGTTGTTTCCTAGGCACTTTTTGCAGACTCCTGTGTCACAGAAAATAATTGTTTTGGGGCCGGGGAGATGGCTCAGTGGAATAAGTGCTTCCCTGGCAAGCGCACAGACCTGAGTTCAATCCCTGGTTCCGCCAAAAAAAAAAAAAAAAAAAAAAAAATAATTGTTTTGCTTCCTGCACAAGCTAAAAAATTGCAAGTATGCCTGGTATAGTCTCTATGTGTGGATAAAAAGCAGCTTTAGAACCATCCCTCGATGTCTGGGAGAGGGCAAAATTATCTCCTCTTGCCTGGTAGAGAGGAAGGCACCTGCAGCTGCCACCATTAGTTCTATTCATCATGAGAAGCAGTTCACACATATAGCATGTCTGTGCGTCCTTTCTTCGGGGTAAGTGCTATTATATCCATTTTACAAATGCCCAAACAGGCTCGGAGCTGTGAAAGAGCTCACAAATGTTTACAAAGATAGTAAGAGTCGGGGTCACAACTGAAACTCAAGTCTGCCAGAGCAAAAGCCTTTTTGCTGTTCTGGATAGCCCTAAGGCTGTGTTACTCAAAAGTCACAAATTCCACCAGGTATGGTGGGACACACCTATAATTCCAGCACCCAGGGAGGTGAGACACAAAGTTCAAAAGTCTGAGCCCAGTCTGGGTAGACTTAGTGAGTCCCTGTCTCAAAAGGACAAAGGCCCTGGGTTCAAGCCTCAGTGGTAGGAAGAAAAAAAGTCAGAAACTCAAAGCAACTGCTGTGTGATATGGCCAACCAATTTCCCTCAACCCTTGCTTATAATCCTGGATTTTGTTTTCTTTTTGTTTTTGAAATCCTGGATTCTTTCCTTGCCAAAAGATAGGACTGCAACAGAACACACAAGATTGCTTTCAGTAATAAATATCAGTCTAGTCACTACCTGCTTAGAGGTGACTCATGCATCACATGGGCCTTCTATACACAAGATGGGCAACAGAAAGCCATCACCATCGTTCCAACTGTTCACAGAAACTGAGCCACAGCACAGTGAAAGGCAGAGTGGACAGGCAGAGTGGCAAGGGAGCTCAGATCGCCACTTCCACTCTGCACACGCACTACTGCTCCAAAGCCTGAAGGCTCTGGAGCTTGAAGACTTTTGGACCCCTCTGAAACAGAGGTCTGGATTTGAATGACTCACTGGACACTGACGCCCACACCAATCGGGGCAGGAACAGTTGTCCTCCTGGACCAGCCTGCATGTGGCCCACCAACTCTTCTGCTCTCAAAAGCCTATTCCTGGCTCTAAAGTCAGATCAACACTACAGAACTACACATACAGAGGCTGGGGAGATGGCTCAGTAGGATAAGCGCTTGACTGGCAAACGCAAGGATCTGAGTTCAATCCCCAGTTCCACCAAAAAAAGAAAAAAAAAAAAAAAAAAGAACTACACATACATAGGACGTCTTCTGGTGCTCTGCTCCCCAGCCCACATAGTTTGCATTGATACCTGGTGCCAGGGCTCCCAGGGACCCCTTCCAAATGCTCCTAACACCTCTAAAATCCTCTCGGCTTCCTATACCTTCCGGGAAGACTGGCACTTTTCTCCATACCCTGCCCCATCATTCCGTCTTCGTTTTGAACCTCTCTGAACATACCCATGGCACACAACTTAACATTTCTTTAAGGAATCCAAAACTCCACTTCTGAAAGCCAGGTTTCTAAACCCTGAGTCTGTTATACTGCAATCAAACATCATATTTAGACTTCCTAAAAATATCATGCTGGTACAATGCCTCCTTTTTGCTCCCACATGCCCATCCCCCAAACACACACACACACACACACACACACACTGCAGACTGTTACTTAGACACTGGAGGCTATAATTTAAATGTCTCTAATAGCATCTACAACAAGGACATTTGCAACTGAAGCTCCTAACTGAATTCCAACAGTAAATAAGTAGACATATGGTTGACAAACACTGAAATATAACTCAGAAAAGAACTGCAAAATCCGTAACATCTGCACCTGTTTCACTTTCAACAAAACCCTTCAGTCCATCTTGTAACCCAGTGCCTCGTAGGCACTGTCTATCCATTCAATGATTATCAACATATATTAATGCATAAAATTAGGAATCCATTGTAACTTCTGTCATAATCTAAATCTATTCGACCCTGACACAAATGCTATCTGAATCAACACAAATAACAGGCAGCTGCTCACACTCAAAATATACATAACTCTGTCACTTGAACTGTCCTGAAGTTGTTCTTCTTTGGAAGACAGATGGTTAGCAGCTGCAAGTTCAATTACAAAGTGCTGGGTAGGAAAACAGAGAAGGAACCAAAGGGAACCTAAGTGCTACTGCACATATTAAATATGGAATTCCTTCCTGACAAATGTCTTTCGTTTCCTCAAGGAAAGCTAATCCAGATATGCCCTGTGAACTTGGGGAAGACATACGTTTGTGCCTTGGCACAAAGAATCTAGTTTGCTAAAAGCTCGGTAAGACAGGACGAGTAGGGAAGTGAGTCCTTTTGAAGGTCCCCATTCTGTTAATTTTGTTTTTAAGGGAGAAGGTGGGGCATGGGGAAAATAATCAGCCAGTGTGCAAAAACCAGGGCTGAGCAAGTTACTTCCTTCTTTCTTCTCCTTTTCTCCTTTGCAAAACAAAGGAGAAATAATTAGTACATTGAATAATAAGGCAAGGTTGGCAGACCTATAGATCTGCCCTGATGACAGAAATGGGCTGTGACAGGCGCTCAACAGAGATGCCACCAGCCACCTTATAGCCCAATGTGGCTCACAGCTGTAGTTTTGGAACTGTAGCTCAAGAAATCTCTAGCATTTTATATGGGGCAGGGCAGGGCATGGGCATTAAAATAGTACAGACCTGGGCTCTAAACTTAGCTCCACCATTTGCTTGTGAAATTAACCTAACTTCCTCAAGCTTCAGTTCTCTTTTGTGTGTCAGAGAATACCATGATCTTTCTTGCATAATTGTAGTAAGACCTGAGATCATAAATATACAAAGGCCAGATGGGCCTGTATTAAACAGGAGCTATTTTTCCGTTTATCACCTTCAGGAATAAAGGCTTCCTGTCCTCTGACCCCAGCCTTCTGCTCCTTCCGGCATCAGAATCCACTTTTATTACCTTGCAGATTAAAAGCTGTGGACCTGCCCAGGCTGCCCTGTCCATCAGGAAAGCCACTTGCTTGGATAGGCCAAGCTCCCCCGCTGTGGACAGGTCTCAGGAACCTAAGCCCCTGCCTCTGGAACTGCTGGCTTCCATTCGCCCTGGACACCGACACCTCGCAGTCGCAGCGGCCTGCAGGAATTCACCAACTCTTCTCGGTAGCTATTATGTGTCAAGCCAGAACTGTGCAGTGCAACCAAAACTCCTGTTGGCGGTTCCTGGTACTTTCCTCAGAACTGTCCTTTGACAACCCTGAATAAAGACGACATAGGCTGGGGATGTGGTTTAGAGGTGAAGTGCTTGCCTACTCTGCATTCAATCCTCAGTGTGCATGCAAACACACACACACATACACACACACACACACACACACACACACACACGGAATAGTATGGCTCATTTTTTATTTGGAATGGGCTAGATTTTCAATTGTTCAGTGATGTAAACACTCAGCAACATAAATGCAATGAGCTACATTTATTGCTAAACCAGAGTTAGTTATATTTTTAAATTATATCTCCAATTCTTTTATTTTTTAATTTTTATTGTATTTTTTTTGGCGGAACCGGGGATATAACTCAGGCCTTTGCGCTTGCCAGGGAAGTGCTTATTCCACTGAGCCATCTCCCCGGCCCCCAGGGTTAGTTATCAAAATAAGGCTAAAGAGAAATGTCATTCCAGTAATAATAAAAGTGATGCACTTTGTTTTTTTGTTTTTTTTTTGTTGTTGTTGTTCCTCGAATGCCTTCAGGGCACTTTTGGCCAGCGGGAGAGTTGTGAGGTTCGAACTCCAGCAACCTGAGGCTGACAGCTTTGTGAAAGCAGCCACTTAAAGGCCTGAGCTAGGGCCAGGCCCCAAAAGTGATGCACTTTGTACTTAAATGAATATATAAATACTCCTTGTTTACCAACCAACCTGTTTTTGGAATTCTGACCAAGACACACTATTCAGACTTACAACTTTTCCCTTTGCCTTAGGACCCATTCTTTTCTTGGACAGCCTGTACATCTTGTTGATTGAGCCTCAAAGTCTTTTTTTTTTTTTTTTTTTGGTATACTTTGTTTACACAGTACTATAATTTTACTTTTGGTACGGGGAACCAAACTCACGACCTTGTGCTTGCCAGGCAGGTGTTGTGCCGCTGAGCTACATCCCCAGTCCAGGTACTGTAATTTTTGCTGACTGCACTGTATGGTACAGTGCTATAGCTTTATGTTCTTTTACACATGATAGCATTGTAAATAAAGAGTTATGTGAATAAAAGCTAAGTCACCAAGGGCCAGGGAGACAGCTCAGCGGACTAAGCACCTGCTTAGGCAAGCGCAGGGACTCAAGTTCGATCCCCAGAACCACATGCCATACTGGCCCCACCCCTGGCATGCTGAGTCGGCCACTGAGTCCAGGCATAGTGGTGCACTCCTATAATCCCAGCCCTGGGGAGGCTGAAAACAGGAGGATCACTATGAGTCCAAGCTGTATAGTGAGACCCTGTACCAAATACATTAAAAGGAAAAAAAAGCTAAGTCACCACATTAAAGTTTCCTTTGCTCATTTCTCTGTTTTGAATATTATAATGTACACACTACAGACAATTCCTCATTTAGGGACTTTTTTTTGAGGCACGGTCTCGCTATGTAGTCCTAGCTGGCCTCCTTTCAAGGCAATCCTCCTGCCTCAGCCTCCTGAGAGCAGGGATTACAGGTGTGTAGCACCATGCCTGGCTGCAACCAACTCTTGTAAGAAAGAACCCAGTCATGGGACTCAAAGTCAATCATGGAACAAGGAAGGAATGTCTGTAATGCGGCTCACTGGGTCTACTGGTTTTTCCTTTAGTAATAAAAGCCTATCCCTGGCTCCAATGTCCAAGTTTTATCTATGGACACAAGTGAATTCCTAAGATAAGCAGGGTAAATTTTCTAGGATACTAATAATTACTGGTAAGGAGTTGTCTTCTTCCTGTTTCCCCACATTCCACAAACCCCAAGAGGGAAAGAGGACCTTTAACTCAGGCCAACAATCTGGTAGGATTTCAATATGGCTTTGAATAATCCACCACACAAAAGGTCTGCAGTCAGCTTAGAATTCCAGTTAATTTCTGAGGCCACCCTTGTCCAGGATGTTCTTTTTTTCCCCTGCACTGGGAAAACCCAGATGGAACCCAAGGCCTTTGACTGAGCTGCATCCCTGGTTCTCTAAGTCACTAAACTGCTCAGGCTGAGCTTAAATTTGTGATCCTCCTGCCTCAACCTCCCACAGTGCAGATTACAGTACTGTCATGCTTAGCTACAAGGACACTCTTGAAAGTATATCAGGGGGCCGGGAGATGGCTCAGTAGAATAAGCACTTCCCTGGCAAGTGCAAGGGCCTGAGATCAATCCCTGGTTCCACCAAAAAAAAAAAAAAAGGACATCAAAGAGTGGTAAAGGGGCCAGGGAGATGGCTCAGTAGAATAAGAGCTTCCCTGGCAAGCACATGGGTCTGAGTTCAATCCCCAGTTCCACAAAAAAAAAAAGAAAGAAAGAAAAAGAAAAAGGTTGGTAAAAAGCAAGAAGGGCAATGTTTTTGACTCTGGATTTTAAGGTCTGATTATTTGGTTTGTTTTTGATATGGTGATGGGTCTCAAACCCTCTAACTTGATCTAATTTTTAAACACTAACCTGGATATGCACATTTTAACTTATTAAATAAGGAAACATAGTTAACCGGGATGGAGATCAAACTATGAGGACAACGTGTGAATAGTTAAACTAGCCGCTTATCCCTACAATGGGGCCCCAAATTTCAAGATTTAATCTGACCCACATTCAGGTGGATTATTCACTCAACTCAATTGTCCCACTTTATCTGGAAACCAAATGCACTTAGGATCCTGCCTTGGAGACTCTGAACCCTTCTTGTTAACTAAAGCAGGTCAATTCCTGAAAAGCTTTTATTTCAAGGAGATTTTTGGCTGTGGTTATTTTGAAAACCACTACTTTGAAAACATTACAAATCTTCAAAATGAGTGCCCCCCCCATCAAGGACTTAAAATACTTCCACCCCATTTCCTTATTCTTTTTTCACCTGGCCACTTAGGAATATTTGACATATAGGGGTACTTTTCCATACCTTCAGTTTACTACTTGAAAAAGAAAAAAAAGGTTGAGAATATTGGTTAAAATCACCAAATTCAATATAGAGGAAACCTATAACACTTCAAACCAATAGGCATCCTGAATGAGAGCACACACTGCGCACACACTGAGGAACAAGAGCAGGAACGCACCGCTCCTCCTTCCACCTCAGCACCCTGGCCCTGGCTGGCCCTGGCCTGCTGTTTCCCAGAGGAAGCACTGAGCTCTGCAGGCTCCCACCATCACTTCCTATTCTTGGCTCAGGGAAGAGCAGCAGAGTCCCTGACAGGAAGGTGCTGGGGGCCTGCTATACCTGTGTGGCCCCCAAATCCGCAACAATGCCCTCCAGAGAGAGTCAAGGTGAAAATGTTCCAAACTGCCAGGCATGATGGTGCACACCCATAATCCCAGCAGGATTAGAGGCAGGATAACTGGGAGTTTGAGGCCAGCCTAGACTACACAGTGAGACCCTGTCTCAACCCCCTCTCAAAATGTTCAAAGCGGGCCGGGGAAATAGCTCAGTAGA
Organism: Octodon degus; assembly: GCF_000260255.1. Lineage (NCBI taxonomy): Eukaryota > Metazoa > Chordata > Mammalia > Rodentia > Octodontidae > Octodon > Octodon degus. The sequence goes on from NW_004524602.1 coordinate 9,782,250, forward strand.
ATAAGTAAGTGCTTGCCTGGCAAGCACAAGGTCCTGAGTTCAGTCCCCAGTTCCGCAAAAACAAACAAACAAAAAAAAGAAAGTTCAAAGCTCTGGAGGTGCCATTAGCAAATCCAGAAATGTATCTATATTCAACCAAGAATACCAGATAAAATAAGGGAACTTAAAGCTATAGAATATGACTAACTCATACAAATCAAATCATTGCCAAGATAAAAACACAAATTCAAAAATGCTCAATCACAGGCTGGTGAGATGGCTGAGTGGTCTAAAGCACCTACTTAGAACAAGCTTAGCAAAGCACAGGGACCGCGGTTCAATCCCCCAGCACCACATGCCAGCCAGCCCCGCCCCCTGGTGGGCTGAGCTGGCCACACACACACACACACACACACACATAAATAAAATAAATTTTAAAAAAATGCTCAATCACAACAGCATTAACATCATAACTGACAAATCCACTCAGGACACAAGAAAATTATTTGAAAGAAAGTACCACATCATCATAGACAAATAATTGCAAAGATACCATATGAAAGGGGCTGGGGAGATGGCTCAGTGGAATAAGCGCTTCCCTGGCAAGCACAAGGACCTGAGTTCAATCCCTAGTTCCACCAAAAAAAAAAAGATACCATATGAAAATACTTAGTTTTAACCATCAATCTAAAAAAAAAAAAAAAAAAAAAAAAAATTATCAAAACCACAGAGTGGATTATAAAGAAACTTTAAAATTAAATCAAAATACCATAAAGACCAAGTGCTACTAAAGTAAACCTGAACACCTGCTGGGCATGATAGCAGGAGAACCAAAGCAGGAGAATCACCAGGAGTACCAGGCCAGCCTGAACTACATTTTGACACTGCACACACGACCCTCCTGGCAGAGGCTGGGCTCAAGCAGGGGTAGCCAACTTCCACCTGGGTGGGGTTGCTTGCCAGCACCAGCTTCCTGCCACACCCAGCTTCCCAGGGAAATCCTAGCCACCCTGCACGGCCAGCTCCAGTGTCACCTTCTTCAGACATGGCCAGCACACAGTGCCTTCTTTGCAGGCCTTCTGGGAGCACTTTCCTTGCTCCATGTAAGACATGAAAGCCCTGGGAGCCAGAGTCCATGTTCTCAACTTGGGCCTCCCAAGACCTCCCAGAGCCTCCCAGGCAGTAGGTGGCCAGGAAACAGCACAAAGAGATGGTGAGGTGCAGAACAGGAATTCCACTCCAAAAGTAAAGTACATTAAAGGAAAGCAAGCTGTCGTTAAAGGAGTCCTTAGATCACTTATTAATCTATCAAAAAAATCCAAAACTTGCAATACACGCTTTCAACTGGCTTTTGGAATATATTGGTTAATACGTAACGAGAGCAGCAGCATCTCTCACCACCTTGATTCGGTGGCTGAATTCATCTGAAAGCAAAATAAATTGATTCAAAAACCATTTACCAAAGTTCCATTAAGAAAAAAATCGAAATAACCAGCCATTGGCTTAGGCAGATGTTTTCATATTCCACTTTTCATCCACCCAAAATGCTAAGTGTGTGGGTGGTGTCCATGTGTAAAAATGGGGTATAGAGGTCCTCAGCAGCTGACCCCCACTAAGAAAGCCCTGCAAAGCATGAGGGCTGTTTCTTTAAGTTTCTAAAGCTCAGTCTTTAGCGTGAACTTGAAAAGGGGATGATTCAAAGGAGGGGTGCAGTCATTCCAGCCTGGTCCTTAGTCCCCAGACCCAGGCAGTCTCTCCTTACCCAGACTCCCAAGAGCAAGAAAGGATTCCAGAGCTCCACCGAGGAGCCCCAGGCAGGCTCAGCACTTCTGGTACCCAGCTCTGCCTCTGCCTGGCGCTGGAGGACAAGTGCTACTTTAAAACAAAACACTGGGGCCGGGGAGATGGCTCAGTGGAATAAGCGCTTCCCTGGCAAGCTCAAGGGCCTGAGTTCAATCCCCAGTTCTGCCATAAATAAATAAATAAATAAATTAATTAATTAAATAAAACAAAACACCATTCAGGACAGGTATGTGAGCCTCCCGCAGAACAGCTCTCCTGGGACTCGGGGGCCAGGACATAGGCCAGGAAGTGCAAACTCCAACTAAAGGGGTAGCAGGACAGCTGCGAGGGTTTCTGGAAGGGAGTCAGAGGGGTGAAATACAGGGACCCTCGACTTTCTTCCCAGGCTCTGAGTTCACCTCCTCCAGGTGCAGAGACCCCACACACACACATACAACCTGTGCTATGCGGGAGGCGGCAGGAACGATGCCCATTCACCCAGGAAAGGCGGGTGGCAGAAAAGGCTCTTTCTGTGGGAGCTGAGCTCCGGTTTCTCTGACCCACCACTGATGATGGGCTACATCAAGACAACAGTGCTGGAGAGCCCAAGGCTGGAATGGGCATGCATCCTGGTAAAGTTAAAGGAGGAAAGATGCCCAGTAAATAAAGACTTGGACGGTAACGGAGCAATAAGAAGTGACTTGTTAAAAGAAACACAAGATCATGCCGGGCATGGTGATGCCCGTCTTATACCAGCACCTGGGAGGCTGAGACAGGAGGCCAGCCTAGATTTCACGGTGAGACTTTGAGAAAAAAATGAGAGAGACAGACAGACATACACAGAGGTACACACAGAGGCTGTACTTAAGGTGATGTTTATTACACAAGACAGACCAGAAATACAAAAGGATTTGGGAATAAGTGAGTTTGAGTAGACATCAAAAAAGACACATCTGGACATGTTGGCAAATCCATAATCCCAGCTGGTTGGAGGCTGAGGCAAGAGGATCACAAATTCTCTTGTTGGCCTGGGCAACTTGGCAAAATTCTGTCTTGAAATGAAGTTTAAAAGGAACTGGGGATGCAGCTCAGGACTCTCTGGGTTTAATCCAAAAAATAACACAGAACTTAAGTCTCAGGATTAATTTTGTTCTTTGGCTATTTGTTTTTTAATTGTATCTGCAAATTGGTTTTTTGTTGTTGTTGTTTTGTAGAACAAGGGATTGAACTCAGGCCCTTTATTCTACTGAGCTATCTCCTCGGCCCCTGCAAATTGTTTTGCAAATACACAAAAACCAGAAAGAACAGAGCAGGGTGTGGTAGGGACCCAAGTCCAACTACTCAAGAGGCTGAGGCAGGAAGAATTTTGCCCCAGGCAGTAGTGGGAAGCCTTAGTTCACAGCCTAGTCACATGCCCTACCTGCTCTCTCAGCCTGAACTCTACACTGGATTAAACTGGCTGATTTGGTAGAGGTCACAATTCTGCTCAAAATTTAGACTAAATTAATAGATTGGAAGGTTTTTTTTTGTTTTGTTTCGTTTTTATAAGAATGACAAAGACTCCTGTTACACTGACTTGTATCAATAAATATTTCCTTAGAGGGTAGATTTCTAATCCATTCCGAAAAAGTAATTATAGAACCAAGTAATCATCTAACAAAATAACTGTAGCATGACACAGTCAAAAAGGACCACAGATAGACACAGTGGTGCAAAGGTGTCAACCCAGCTACTTCAGAGGCTGACACAGGAGGATCACTTGAGCTCAAGAATTCAAGTCAGGGGCCGGGGAGATGGCTCAGTAGAATAAACGCTTGCCTGGCAAGCACAAGGGCTTGAGTTCAATCCCCGGTTCCGCAAAAAAAATAAATAAGTAAATAAAAAGAATTCAAGCCAGCTTGGCCAACCTAATGAGACTCAGTCTCAAAGAAAAAAAAAAAAAAAGAACAAGAAGAAAAGAAAGGAAGGAAAAGAGGATGGGAGTCAGAGGGAAAAGGAGGAAGGAAAAGAAAGAAAAGCAAGAACAACCTAAGTATAATGGCTCATTCCTATAATCCCAGCACCTGGATTTTTGAGCTGCATTTTTTTTTTTTTTCTTTTTCTGGTACTGGGGATTGAACTCAGGACCTTGCACTTGCCAAGCAGGTGCTTATACCACTGAGTTATATCCCCAGCCCAATCCCAGCACTTGGGAAGCTGAGGCAGGATTGCTGTGAGCCAAGCTGTCTACATATTTTACTGAGTTCAAGGCCAGCCTGAACTGAACACCAAGACCCTGTCTCCAAAAAAAAAGGAAGAAAATGTGGACAGCTGAGCTATATCCATGGGAGAAAAGCTTTATGCTGGATCTTTGTTTTGGTTTTTTGAGACAGGGTCTCACTATATAGTTTATGCTGTCCTTGAACTATGTGCCTAGGCTGCCTTGAACTCACCAGCAATCCTGCCTAAACTTCCCAATCCCAGCCTCTGGAATTACAGAGGTTGCCACCACACCAGGCTTGCTGGGTCTTGAAAGATGAGTAGCGTTCATTGATTATGGGCACTGTTTTAGATGCTGGGAAAAGATCAGTGTGCAAGAGTCTCAGGCCCTGCCCTCATTAAAACTAAATAGGCAGCTGGACCTGGAGCTCCATGCTTGAGGGCTCATACCACCCAAGTGACTGATGATGATGACAAGGGGGTCACGGTGATGACAGGAATTGAGGGGCATCCCTGACACAGGAGACCCTGAGCAGACAGACAGAGGGAAGTGGTCTGCTGGGAGCAAGGTAAGACCAGCTGGAGCTGCTCAGTGGAGACCACAGCAAGTATGCAGGGAAGGGACAATCACGCTGGACATGTGGGGCAAACCCCACACTATACACTACTGTCCTTCCCTTTCCGAGGAAAAGCGGGCCAGAAGCAGTGGTGAACACTTGTAGTCCCAGCAACTGGGGGCTGAAGCAGGAGAACTGCTGTGAGTTCAAGGCCAGCCTTGGGTTGGATAGTGAGTTCAAAGCCAGGCCAAAATGCAGAGACCCTGTCTCAAAACATTAAATAGATAAAATAAAACTCAAAGGGAAAGTGGAAGGTGTTTATGTTCAAACAAGAGCTCGCACCCTGCTGTGGGCCACAACTTCCTGAATCTTAGCCACTTCTGTACCCACACCAGCAGGAAAGCTCCATCCTGGGACGCAGGACAGACTTTATGAACACCGTTCTAAAGACAGAAAGAACGACAAGTAGGCAGATGCAGTGCAGTCTGAAACTACAAATCCACTTCACAAGCTGCCAGTGAGCATGCGCACAGCTCAGAAAACACAGGAGAACCCCAGCATATCCTCAGGTCTCCATGTGATGCCCTCCCTCACCCTCTGCACTGACAAACGTGTCCTTCTGAAGCCGCGTGGCAGATGATCCCCATGTTCAAGCACAGCCAGAGCAATATGGAGAGACCCCGCTTCAAAATAAAAAATAAAAAGGACAAAGGATGTAGCGCAGTGTGAAGGCCCTGGGTTTGACTCCCAACTCCCCTGTAAAAGAAAAAAAAAAAAGGTTCCCTGGGCTGGGGATGTGGCTTTAGACCTGATCCTCACCACTCCAAAAACTTTTAAATTAAAATTTTAAAAGATAAATAAAATAATGATGTGGCTTCTTCTTGGAAGGACATGCAAGGTCCCCTGAGACCCAGCAATACTTTCTTTGATGCTGGGGATGGAATCCTGCACCTCCCGCCTTAGGCAAGTTCTCTACACAAAGAGTACTCACCGGCCCAGCCCCCTCCTGAGCAGGGCCCCAGGGAACTCTGGTTCAAGAATGGGCTGGACAGCACATTCTGAGACAGCATGGAGCTGCAAACAAGAGCCTAATTCTAGGGGAAAAGATAAGATGTGGGGCAGGCACAAGGCTGTCTACCCTAGAACTACAGATACCAAGACATCAAGCCTTCTGAAGTGCTGGGCAAGATGGCTAACACCAGTAAAATTTCAGCACTCAGGAGGCTGAGGCAGGAGGACAGATGAGACCTGGAGAAAGGCCTGTGTTATATAGTGAGACCCTGCCTCAAAAGCAGATGAATAAATAACATGGAGGGATATAGCTCAATATAAGATCCTAGGTTTAAGGCCCAACACACACACACACCAAACAGGGAACATGAAAAAGAGAGGTAAACTTCAGTTGGGGTGGTCTGTGAGCACCTCTGAGGAAATGACAGTGCGTAGAGAGGGGACAGTGCACAGAGGTGACAGAGGCACACTCCCTGGCTGGGAACGGGAGGGATGAATCATCCTAGGCAGAAGGAAGAGCACAGGCCACGGCTGGAGGGCGTGCCAGCTGCGCCCGCCCGAGGAAGTGAAAGCAGCAGAGTGGCCAGGGTAGGAGCACAGGAAACACAGCGAGGAGCCGGGCGCCACTGGGGGCCCGGGGGCCGCTCAGCAGCGTTGCACAGCCCGATTCTAAGCACCCCAGACCCAGAAGGGCCTCCTGGACAGAAGCAGCACATGACTTTATTCCCAGCGGACTTCATTTTCACACTTACAATCTCAGCAATATGCTCTCATGTTTGTAACATTTACAAAAGATATTTTTGATTTTTTTTTTGAGGTTGCCCCCCCAACACTTCCTCAAACTTTAGGCCCCACATTCCCTGTCCATGTCCAAGCAGGGTCATTACAACACTAGAGAGAAACACAAGGAATGAGGGATATGGACAATCCTGTACCAAGAGCCCTCACTGTCAAAGGGCTTTGCATTTTTTGTTCTTTTCTTTTTCAGACTGGGTCTCACTAAGAAGTTCAGGATGGCCTTGGGCTCCCTTTGTAATCCAGGCTGGTCTCAAACTCACAAGGATCCTCCTGCCTCAGCCTCCCAAGTGCTGGGATTACAGGTATGTGCCAACCTTGCTCGGCCTGTCTAAAACACGTGCTGTAGTGGTTGAAGATTTAGCTCAGTGGCAGAGCACATGTGTAGCAGGCCTTGGATTTGGTCCTCAGCACCAAGAAAACAAAAACAAAAAATTGTGAAACTGTGTGATCTTATCAGAAATCATGAGGGCAACAGTTCTCACACTAGCGCCCATGCAGGGCAGCACTGCTGAGCAGCTCTCAGGAGCCTCTCCTCGTAAGGCTAGGAATCGTGGGCAACAGTCCCGATGTCCTCGGCAGCCCACGCGGAGAAGCCTCCTGCTTCCACTCGGCTGTGAGTCACTGAGGTGGGTGCAGGTGGCAAGCCAGGGAGGGCTGTTTGTCCAGAACCACCGCACACATCCACCACCGCAGACAGAAATTACCTCCCAGCATTCTCCTCACTGCTCAACTTCTACCAGTGACAAAGCCCAGCAGCCAACGTTTTTGGAAAGCTTACTATGTAATAGCTCATTTAACTGTCAAGCTACCCTAAGGAGGTGCTATCATTAGCCCTATTTTTTGTAGATAAAAAAAGAAAATCAACCTAAGCCTCAGAGACACTAAGAGACACATCCTGATCACAAAGCTACAGTAACAGCTAGGCTTCAAACCCAGCTCCACATTTCTACCACTGTTCAGGTTCTCCCAGCCCCACCACAATTTTGCTGCCAATTTTTCTCCTTACGCTTTCTCTGTTTTCTTTGGATTAAATTCCCCTCCTGGAAGAATACAGATGTCACGATTAACAGGATGACGGGTACGTAGTCAAAAGTGGCCATAAAAATCACTGAGGGATCCCCCTGTCCTGGGAGTGGATTCTGTGTCTGTTTAAGAGAGTAACTACTGTGTTGTCCACTAAGACTGAACAAATATTACAAGGCAAACCATCAAGGTAAAAAAAAAAAAAAAAAAAAACATCAAGGTACAAGTCAACATCAGGCAAAACAGCCACTATGTATGGTGCTGAGGGGCCTTGCACAGTGCACAGCCAGCTAGATGCTGGCCTGACCAGCACAAAGAGGGACAGTCCCCAAGTCCACAGGTCCAGGGTTATTCAAACCTAGGGAGGGAAGAGGTCAAAGGAATCACCAAAAGGCAGTAAGTCAAGCCTGCTCTGTTCATTTCTCAGTTGGCTTCTCAAAGCCATCAGCATACAGGGAAAGATTACAAACCCGATATGGGGGGGTGGGGGTTGTCATGCCTGTAATTCTAATACTCTGGGAAGCTGAAACAGGAGGACCCAGAAGTTTGAGCCCTGACTGAGCAATGTAGAAATTTAGCATAAATTAAATAACAGGATTGGGGGGATAGCTCAGCGATCTAAGAGTCTGCCTAGCGAGCCCCAAAACCACTAGAGAGGCTGAGACAGGAGGATCACTAGGTGTAATGAGACCCTGTACCAAAGAAACAAATAAATAAATGATTAAATAACAAAAGGCTTAAAATAAATAAATTACAAAATAAATAACAAAGGGCTATCAAGGCTCTGGGTTCGATCACCAGGACTGGAGGAAAGAAAGAAAAAAAAAAAAAAAAGCCTGATCTTTTCAGGTTATTTCTCTAACTAAGTGTCTGTCCCCTCACAGGCATGTCCCATATTTAGGACCACACGGTGCTGTGGAAACTCAGAAACCTCATAAAACAGCCTCTTGAAATTCAAGCGCTGGTTTGTGAGCAACATAGATGCCTATAGGCACCATCTCACGTGCGGTTCCCTGGTCTGGGCGCTCTCCTCCTGAGTCAGTTTAGTGCTCCTGGTCCTGCAAGAGTCCTAGGAGTCACTGGGAGGAAAGAGGTTTTGCTTTGTTGTTGGGGGTGGTTGTTTGGTTGTTTTTGTTTTTGTTTTTGAGACCTGCTATTGCTACATCGCTTAGGAGCCAATCTTGAATTCACTCCATAGCCCGGGCTGGCCTCGAACTCACAGTGATTCTCCTGCCTCAACCTCCACAACATTGAGCTGACAGTTTGTTGAATGAATGAACAAACGATGAGACGACGTGAAAAATCACTCTTCCAGCTAGAGTTCTCAGGAAAGCGGCCAAGGGCAAAGCATCCCCCAGGTCAGCAAAGGAAAAACCCCGGGAAAGTCTACCCCCAGCCGCCAGGCAGCGACCCGCTCGCGGCCCCACAGGTGTCAGGCACTGGAGGATGAGGACGCGGCCGGCGGCTGGTGGCGGCCAACTCCGCGGCCTGGACAGGGTCAAAGGCCCCGACGCGCCCTCAAGGTTTCTCAGGCAGCCCCCCCACCACGAGGGCCCTCGGGAGAAGCTGCTCGAAGCACGCAGGGGAAATCGAGGCTCGCCAGGCCTGCCCGGCCCACTCACTCGGCCGAGCTGGTCCCGTTCACCGCCGAGCCGTCGGGGGCCGGGTTCAACTGGATGGGCGTCGGCTTCTTCTTGGGCATCTTGCGCGGCGACGGCTCCTGGACCCCGAACGCGGGCGGGACGGGTGGCGGCCGAGGCCCGGGCTGTCCTCCGGGAGGTCCCGGCGGCGGTGCCCGCGGATGGCTGCACGCTCGGCCGCCCGGGCTCCTTCCCCGTCCCCTCAGACACGGGTGCTGGCTCTCGGTCGGCCTTGCTGCGCACGCTCCGCGGCACAGCCGGTTACGAAGCCGCTGCCGCCGTCGCCGCCGCCGCCGCGCTCTGGGCACTTGGCTCTGCTGTCCCGGTGGGGGACCCAGGGCGGAGGAGGGCGGGCCAGGGGAGGCCACGCCCCCACCCCTGCGGCGCTTCCCTCGCGCCGGCTCGCGGCCACCAGCCAATGGGAGAGGAGCTCGGCGGCGGATTACGCGGAAATACGTCACGAGGGCGCGGCGTGACGGCTTGGGGGCGGGGCGCAGCATGCGCTTTCTAGCGCCCTCTGCTGCCCGAGGCGCTCAAGCCGCTCAGGTGGAGGAGGTATGTGCTGGTTCTGTCGCCGTCAGCGAGCCCCCTCCTCTGCGGGATACGAGCCCCACTCTTCCCCCAGCGCCAACCAGAGTCATGCTGAGAGATACAAAAAATCAGCACAATGGCACACATATGTAATCACAAGTTCCAGATCAGCCTGGGCTTCATAGTGAGTTCAGGGCCAGCCTCCCTATTTAAGAAGACCCTATCCCCCCAAAAAAAACAAAAGTAAAATTGAGCCAGACATGGTGGCACACGCCTGTAACCCCAGCACTCGAGAGGCTGAGTTAGCAGGATCATTGCAAGTTCGAGGCCAGTCTGAACTGCATAACATGTTCCTGTCTCAAAAAAAAAAAAAAGAAAATTAAATTAACTTTTCAAAATTATATTAGCAACGTAGGGATATTTAAATTTGGTATACTTCTATATTTAGTAATACAAATAAAAACAGATTTTTGAGAATTAATTGAAAACTTTAAATTTTTTGTTGTTTTTGAGACAGGGTCTCGTTTTGTAGCTCAGGCTGACTTTGAACTCGCAGTGTAATTCACTGGCCTCAAACTCATGGCCATCCTCCTGCCTCAGCCTCCCAAGTGCCAGGATTTTAGGTATTCACCACCATGCCTGGGCTAGTTAGTAGAAATTTTAAGTTCTTAGAGCTGGAGAGATGGCTCAGTAGAATAAGTGCTTGCCTAGCAAGTGTGAGGGTCTGAATTCAGTCCCCGGTTCTGCCAAAAAAAAAAAAAAGAAAGAAAGAAAGAAAGAAAGAAAGAAAGAAAGAAAGAAAGAAAGAAAGAAAGAAAGAAAGAAAGAAAGAGAAAAGAAAAAAAGAAATTTTAAGTTCTCACTTTCACCCTGTTTTAAAAAAAAAAAAAGTGAAATTCCTTCCAAACCTGAACTGTTTGGATCCTGCTGCTGCTCGGAAGCTCAGCCTCCAATGACTTTTGCTCCTAAGCCTTCATTGTGGCCTGAGAGAGTCCAGATCAAGAGCTGGCCCAGTGATTAAAATTTTTAGAATATTTGAAGCCTGGAGAGTTCTTTTCCCTCATTTCCTTTCCAGGAAGGCAGTGATTCATCCGTTCTACCAGCTTTTCCTGAGTGGTAACACAGACGCTGACTGTCAAGACAAGCCAGCCATGTGTGTGAACCGCTGACCACAGAAGGACAAACAGCATAGCGTAAATGTCACATTGAATCAAAAGAGGTTGCTGGGTTTGTAGGTTCAAAGAGCCCCCACAAGTCCTGGTGGTGTCCACCTACAATCCCAGCAAGGCTTAGGTAGAAGGATCACAAGTTTACCACCAGCCTGGGCAATTTATCAAGGAACCCTATCTCAAAATAAAAATAAATAAGTAAAAAGCTGGGGATGTAGATCAGTGGTAGGACACCCCTACGTTCAAGCCTCAGTATTTAGAGAAAAAAGTTTAAGTGCTGGTAATTTCATGTGGTTCAGTCCATACTTTCTTTTTCTTTCTTTCTTTCTTTCTTTCTTTCTTTCTTTTTTTTTTTTTTGGTATTTTAGGAAAGGGTCTACAGGGTGTTCAGCATCTCACTACTAGATTGGACTCAGTGATCCGCCTGCTTACAGCCTCGCAAGAGCTGGGATTACAGACACGTGCCACCACGCCCAGTCTCATTCCATACTTTCACAATGTAGTTAGGCCAAAAATAGAAATAGAAATATAGGGCTGGGGATATAACTCAGTGGCACAGCGCCTGCCTGGCAGGCACAAGATCCTGAGTTCAATTCCTGGCACACACATACAAAAAAAATACAAGGGCAAGCAGTGATGAAGGCATACCTCAAGTCAGGAGTTATGGCCTATACCTGTAATCCCAGCACTCAGGTGGCCAAGGCAGGAGGATTACTGCAAATTCAAGGCCAGCCTGGACTACAAGATGTGTTTATGGCAGTCTGAACTACATAGCAAGACCCTGTCTCAAAAACAAACAAACAAAAATTTGGGAAAAGAACCAGGGATTAATTCCAGCTCTGTGCTCTATTTACTTGATGTCTCTGGACCTCTGGAGAATGCCAGGCCCCACTGCTTGGAATTGTTGTATCAAACAAAATCATGAAGGATTTCGTGAGGGTAGGGAGGGACTGACGCACACAGGAACTGAACAGTGTCGGTGCTGGTTTTTATCCCATAACCTAATCTGCTGGGAGAATAAATCACAAGGGTTTCTGGGAGACCATCTGGTTCTCAAAAGGATCCACACCCTCAAGTAAGGGACCCAGGTCTGGGAGACAGCCTTTCTGAGCAGGTTCCAAGCCCTGGGTCCAATCACGAGCATTCCCAGAAAACACACACTTTCAGGCAGAAATCCTGCTCCCTGGTATCTTTTGTAAGGAAAACAAAAGCTATGTAACAGGGGCCGACACAGTTTATTAAACTGCTCCCATCTGATGCCACCTAGATATACAACAGAAGGGAAGTGACTACATGATCTGTGACACACCCGGATGATGGAATATTGGGCAAGAAGAGGATCTCATTTCCTGTGGTTCTCCCCACCCCGTGCTGGGATTAACCCAGGGCCTTGGTCACACTAAGCAAGCACTGGGGCACTGAGCTACACCTCTAATCCCCCTATTTTCTTAAAAACAAAACAAAACAAAACAACTTGGAAGCATGATACAGTGGCATATAGTAGTATTCCAAGCACTCTGGGAGGCTGAGAGGATTGCAAGTTCAACCCCACCCTGGGCAATTTAGCAATTTACAGACACAACATTGAAAGAAGGTGGGGGTGGGCTGGGATGTAACTCAGTGTGAAAATCCTCA
>NW_004524602.1:9795243-9797502 GCF_000260255.1 Octodon degus
GAGTCGGAGGGCAGTCATCTTTTTTTTGGCAAAACTGGGGATTGAACTCATGCCCTTGCACTTGCCAGGGAAGCACTTATTCCACGGAGCCATCTCCCTGGCCACAGTCATCTTTTTTTAGCATGGAAAAAGCTATTCTAAGAAAAATATGAATCCCAAAAACAGAAAGGCATAAATATGGGTAAAATTCACCTTATAAACATTTACAATTTTCCATGAGGATAAAAGAAAAAATGCCTTGTATTGTACAAAGATATAAATACAGCAATGACAACCTAGAAAAATAGCATTTGTAATGTTTGTGATATAATAAAAATCTATTTTTGCTTTGTTGAGACAGTCTTGTCTGTAGCCTAGGCTGGCCCAGAACTCACAGCTACCCTCCTGCTGCAGCCTCCTGAGAGCTGGGAAAAAGGCCTGAGCCACCATGCCTAATGAAAAGTTTTAAAATATGGGACCGGGGAGATGGCTCAGTGGAATAAGCGCTTCCCTGGCAAGGGCAAGGGCCTGAGTTCAATCCCCGGTTCCACCAAATAAGTAAGTAAGTAAGTAAGTAAATAAATAAATAAATAAATAAATAAATAAATAAATAAAATATAAACCTCGGTGGCCTGAGGGTACAGCTCAGTGAACTTGCCTGGCATGCACAGGGTTCTGGGTTCGATTCCCCAGCACACACTTGTAAACAAAGTTTGTAGCACAGATATTCACAGTAGAGAAAGTTGTACACCACCCAGTTAAACCACACAGAACTGTAGCTTTCTTTTTGCTCACGAGGTACCAGCAGAGGTGAGTCATAGAGATAGAGTGGAGATTTCAGGTAGCTCTGCCTCAGGGGATGAGGCCCTGCAGGAGATCAGAGGAGAACAGCCTGGTGTGGGGGTGCAGGCCTGAAGTTTCCAGCGCTAGGAGGCTGAGGCAAGAAGACCCGATTGCTGTGAGCCCAGCCTGGGCTACTCAGTGAGTTCAAGACCAGACACAGTTTGAGAGAGCTGTCTCAAAAACAAAACAAAACAGTCCAAGCCCACATGCCGTACCAGACATAACAAATAATTCTGGGTTGGGCGGGGGGAGGTTGGTTTTTATTTATTTATTTTTTGGTGCATCCTAATTTTTTTCCATAATTTTATTGAGATTGGTTTTGAACTGGTGATTGAACTCAGGCCCTTGAGCTTGCCAGGGAAGCGCTTATTCCACTGAGCCATTTCCCCGGCCTGCTTGCTTGTTTGCTTTCTTTCTTTCTTTCTTTCTTTCTTTCTTTCTTTTTTTAAACTTGTCTCTTCTTTCCTTTTTCCCCCTCCCCTCATCGTTGTTCCCCTTCTCATTTATTAATTCTGGGTATTTTGTTTGTTTTTTCAATTTTTTCAGTCTTTTTTTTCTTTCCTTTTTTGTTTTTTTGAGGCAGAGTTTTAGTATATAATTCAGAGTCAACAAACATCTAGCCAGCATAGCAGTGCATGCCTGAAATTCCAGTACTCAGAAGGTGGAGGCAGGAGGATTCCGGTGAGTTCTAGGGACCTGGCTGGGCTGCCAAGTGAGTCCAAGGCCAACCTAAACTACATGACAAGACCTTGTCTCAAAACAACAACAACAACAAAATTCAAGACTGCCCTAGAGTGTATCATGAGATTAAAACAAAACAATGTAGCTAGAGGAAGAAGAAATGCTTTGGAAAACATTTTTGTTTTTGTTGTTGTTTGAGACAAGGTCTCACTGTGCAGCCCAGGCTGGCCTCCAAGTCCAGGTGATCCTCTTGCCTCAGTCTCCAAGTGCTGGAATTACAGGTGCATGCCACCACACCCCGCTAAGTGCAGCCACGCAAACTAAATAGCAGGGGACCCTGAGTGTCACAGAGGCTGGCGACTGTCCTTGAAGGAGCTGCAAGAAGAGTCAGGTGTGCGTGGGGGGCGGTCCCCCAGCGGCATCCTCCTCTTGGTCCTGTATGTCAGACCATCTGATAGCAATAACAGCACGGGGTTATTCTGGGAGCTACTTAGCGTGGTCCTTGCCCTTCCTGTGGCTGCCCCACACCTGGTTTGGGGACAGATGCTGGCAGATGTGCACGGTGGCCTTTCCCTCTTGCAGCACGGCTCCAGGAAAGGCTTACACTGCCGCTTCGCAGAGGCAGCTGGAGGAAGTCTTGGCCTCCCTGGGAATCTGAGAGTCCTGGGTAGACCCATTCTCAGATCAAACGCCTCAGATCCCTCGCGTTGGATGTTTCTGTAGGCACTTGTTAGCTTTTTGTTTGCCTTCACTCCT
>NW_004524602.1:9798387-9800916 GCF_000260255.1 Octodon degus
CTCCCTGGCCCAAGACTGTATCTTCTTCTTCTTCTTCTTCTTCTTCTTCTTCTTCTTCTTCTTCTTCTTCTTCTTCTTCTTCTTCTTCTTCTTCTTCTCCTTCTTTTTTTTTTTGGTGGTACTGGGGATTGAACTCAGGACCTCGCACTTGTCAGGCAAGTGCTTATTCTACTGAGCTATCTCCCCAGCCCCTAGACTGTATCTCAAAAATAAAAGACTGTGAACTATCATTATTCAAATCACATTGGGGCCGGGGAGATGGCTCAGTAGGATAAGCACTTGACCAGCTAACGCAAGGATCTGAGTTCAATCCCCAGTTCCACCAAAAAAACCAAATCACATTGTCGGGACTGGTGAGATGGCTCAGTGGTCTAAAGCACCTACTTAGAACAAGCTAAGCTAAGCAAAACACAGGGACCGCGGTTCAATCCCCCAGCACCACATGCCAGCCAGCCCCGCCCCCTGGTGGGCTGAGCTGGCCACACACACACACACATATAAATAAATGTTAAAAAACAAATCACATTGTCATTTGTAATTTTATATCCTCCCAAGCAGCAAGATGAATCTTCTCCACAGCCTTAGTTGTGCAGCCTCAGAAAGTATAAAGCAGGGGGCTGGGGAGACGGTTCAGTGGCAAGTGCAGGGGCCTGAGTCCCACCAAAAAACAAAACAAAACAAACAAACAAAAAAACCGAAAGAAAGAAAGTATAAAGCATTGTGATTGTTACCACAGTACCATAATGGTAACACCATGACATCCTCAGGTCGCTGCTGAACCCTAAGGCTGTCACTTATCCTTGCTTTTGTCCTGGCCTCTCCCATCAAGCAGACGTGGAAACCAGGCCTGAGACCGGAATGCGCTGTGGGGCTTTTGCATGGCGGTGCAAGAGGCTGAGTTTGCCTTAGAACTGTAGGCCTGGGTTAGAGAGTCCTGGTGAGCGGTGGTCCCCAACGAATGGGAGGGCCCAGAGATGCCTGCAAGGCTGTGGCAGCTGTTCAGGCACAACAAGGGCATCCCCCCCCCTTTTTTTAGTGCTTCTGGGGGTTGAACCCAGGGATAGCTAAGCTACAGCCTTAGCCCTTTTAAAAATACTTATTCTAAAAAAACATAATACTGGGCCAGGGAGATGGCTCAGTGGAATAAGCGCTTCCCTGGCAAGCACAACGGCCTGAGTTCAATCCCCAGTTCTGCCAAAAAAAACAAAAAAAAACCCTCCCTTGAGATGAGGTCTTGCCAACTTGCCTCGGCCAGCCTCAAACTTGCAGACTTCCTGCCTCAGCCTCCCAAGTAGCTGAATTGTAGACAATGCACTTCCAAGCCTAGCCCAGCGATTTTTTTTTTTTTTCAACCAATTTTTTTTTAAGGTCTCTGGTAGTCAGGCGTGGTGGTGTAAACCTATGATTTTCTTCTTCTTTTCATTTTTTTCAGAACTGGGGATTGAACTCAGGCCCTTGTGCTTGCCAGGGAAGCACTTATTCTACTGAGCCATCTCCTGGGCCCAACCTGTGATTTTCAAACACTACGGGAGAGGCCTGCCCCTTAGCTCAGTTCTTTAAGCGGCTGCTTCAACAAAGCAGTCAGGCTCAGGTTGCTGTGGTTCGATCCCCACAACTCAAGCCAGCCAAACCTGGCCTGAAGGCATTCGGAGCAAACACCATGGGAGACTGAGGCAGGCGGATCCCAAATTCTAGCCCAGTTTGAGCAATTCAGTGACTCCTGACACCCACTTCAGGAGGCTGAAGCAGAAAGATCACTCAAGTTTGGGGTCATCCCAGGCTGTCTAGTGAGCTCCAGGCCACGCTGAACCACATAGTGAGACCTTGTCTCAAAAAAAAAAAAAGGAAATCTTTCGTTCTCTAGGAGAGAGAAGTGTTCTCATTGGGAAAGTACCATGTCTTATGTATTTGTTTTTGGTGCTGCGGATGGAACCTGCAACCTTGCACTTGGCAGGCAGGCACTTACGCCTGCTGGAGCTATAGGCCCACCTCCATCCTGTGTTTTAATAAATGTTTCAAATTGGGGAGCACCCACAGACGCAGCCCCCTCCATCCTGAAGACATCAGCTCAACTCTTGCAGAAGGGATGAGTCTGCAGGACTGAGGAGAAAGCAAGGAGGCCAGTGTGACCACAGGACACCATGGGACACAGAAATGGGGCACCTTCCCCAGGCGGGAACTGATGATTTGTCTCCATGGCACTTATGCTGTGAGCAGTAAGGGGACATTGGCTGATGGCCTGGGGTTCTACGTGTCCCTAGAAGAGTAGGACCTCCAATGTCACAAATTGATCGATCTTTCTTTCTTTCTTTCTTTCTTTCTTTCTTTCTTTCTTTCTTTCTTTCTTTTTTTGTACTGGGGATCAAAATCATGATCTTGCACTTGCTAGGCCCACGCTTATGTCACTGAGCTGTCTCCCCAGCCTGATACATTTATTTATTTATTTTTTAAAAGAATTATTGGGGCTGGTGAGATGGCTCAGTGGTCTAGAGCAGCTACTTGGAACAGGCTTAGCAAAGCACAGGGACC
>NW_004524602.1:9801520-9802703 GCF_000260255.1 Octodon degus
AGCCTTGCTGTGTACCTTGGGCTGGCCTCTGACTCATGGTGATCCTCTTGCCTAGGCCTTCTAAGAACTGGGTCGGGGGTCAGGGGCCGGGGAGATGGCTCAGTGGAATATAGGGCTTCCCTAGCAAGCACAAGGGCCAGAGTTCAATCCCTGCTTCCACCAAAAAAAAAAAAAAAAAGAACTGGGTCTACAGACTTGTACCACCATGCCCTGTTCCCCATCCTTCCCTTTTTATTTTATTTATTTGTTTACTTAATCATTTGTTTACGCTTTGTGAAACAGGGTCTCCCTATGCAGTTTAGGCTGGCCTCGAACTCACAAGGATCCTCCTGCCTCAGCCTCCCGGGCTTCACGTATCTTCTCCACTTGTGCTATGGCTTCTATTCCCTCCTGTCTTCTTGGGTCTCTGTATGTTACATGTTTAAGAATCTATAGATCTAGTGCATATGAAAAATGACTACCCGGTAACCCCTGCACTCAGAGACTGAGGCAGGAGGATTTCGGCAAGTTTATTTTTATTTATTTATTCTTTTTTTGTGGTACCCGGGATTGAACTCAGTCGACAAGTTTAAGTGGCATCTGAATAATTAAAAAAAATGCCTCTGGTCTTCGCAGCAATTTGGACAATTGGAGTTGACATATTTCCAGTTCAAACTAAAAATAACTTTGTTAGTCGCTTAATGGCCCAGCGACCCTCCTGCCTCAGCCTCCTGAGATTACAGGTGCCCGTGTGCACACTTTTTTTTTTTCTTTTTTTTGGCGGAACCGGGGATTGAACTCAGGCCCTTGGCTTGCCAAGGAAGCGCTTATTCCACTAAGCCATCTCCCAGCCCATGTGTGCACACTTCTAACCCTAAATCTCTACCATCTCTCTTCTGAGCTCCATATAAGGCTCGCGTTCAACCCATGTCACACTTGGCACTCCATCCACAACCCAGTGTCCCACCACACCGAGGCCTAAAGCCGTAGTTCACAGGTTTACACAGCCAGACCACAAGCCAGCTCGCAAGCCAAACTGGGCGCCGACACGCTCTGCCGGACGCAGGAAAGCAAAAGCGAACCCACGCACCTGCCCCAGGAGGCGGGGCCGGCGGTGGCGCCTGGAGGCCCCGCCCCATCCAGGCCCCGCCCCAGGAAGGCGCAGATTTGGCGCCAAACGTCAGGGGCTACTCTCGCGGCGGGA
>NW_004524602.1:9803333-9805146 GCF_000260255.1 Octodon degus
AAACTTAGGGCCTGGGGGCGAACTGTGGTTTGAAAATAAAATTTGTTGGCTTCAGTTTTCTGGGAAAGAGGACCGAAGAAGGAAGTTAAGATGGTTTCATCCTAGTCTTGAAAAGAGGCCGTTACGCACCTTTGCGAAGGAGTGGAAGAAGTGCAGTGAAGGTTAGATTCCGCCCAAGTGCTAAGGACCAGGGCCCTCGAAGTCCCCACCCCGTGTTTCTCCAGTTTCTTACGTGTAACTTAAACATAGTTTGAGTTCTGTTGTCAAGCTCCAGACTCCCTGTGGCCTCAAAGTTTAGAACTGCACAAATTCACAGAGATTTAATTAGAATGGGGCTAACCTTTCTTTCCAGAGAAAGGGATTGCCCAAAAGCACTGGACCTTGCTCAGAAATCAAGTGAGATGGGATTGAAGAAGAATCTGAGTCATGAGTTTGAGGATAATTTCTCATTCTTTTTTGCCTTGAAAATCAGCACATAAACAGATTGTTTTCAAAAGCTGCTGTGGGGGCTGGGAAGATGGCTCAGTGGAATAAGTGCTTCTCTGGCAGGCGCATGGGCCTGAGTTCAATCCCTGGTTCCGAAAAAAGAGAAAAAGCTGTTACGGGACTTCTGGGTATAGTTTTGTGATAAAGCACTTGTCCAGCTTGTGTGAGGCCTGGGTTCCCTCCTCAGCACTAAACAAAATTGTTGTGATTAAGTAGAGTTGAAATACCACCTATTTCACTTCCTTTGAGTCACAGTTTATTTATTTTTAAGTTTATGTGTTTGGACTGGTAGTGATCCTCCTGTCTCAGCCTCCCCAGCACTGGGATTACAGGCAAGTGCTACCGCGCCTGGTTTTGGTGGCTAGCTCTGGCCCACCCAGGGCAGCCCTGCCATAGCATGCCATACCAGGGATCAAACCCGGGTCCTTGGGCTTGCCAGGCAGGCGCTGAGACCAGTGAGCTATCTCTTGCAGACCCTTGAGTCACAGTTTAAAACCTTCCAAAGAAAATCAAATTAATCCCGATATGGTAGGAGAAACTCACTAGGGTAAAAATGCTTTGTTCAAATTATATAGCTATTTAGTGGTACAGTTCATGTTAAAACTCAGTTGTGATTTCTTACCTAGTTCTTTTGCTCCATAATTTTCCCTAAAAATATTTCATTTTTCTTTCAGAGAGTGCCTCAAACTCCTAGATTTAAGTAATAATCTGTTTTAGCCTTGGGAGTGCTACGATTATAGACTTGTGCCATGTTTCCGAGAGAACTACCTTTTGATTTTTTTTTTTTTTTTTTTTGCGGAATTGGGGATTGAACTCAGGTCCTTGTGCTTATCAGGAAAGTGCTTATTCCACTGAGCTATCTCCCCGGCCCTACCTTTGATTGATTGATTGTGATACTAGATTGAATGTAGACCTTAGCACTGAGCTCCATGCACAGCCCAATTTTGTTTTGTTGACTGTCATTTAGGCTGGCCTTCAACTCACTTATGTAGCCTAGACTGACTTTGAACTCATAGTGACCTTCCTGCCTCATTTTGTTTTTTTGTATTTTAGGGAAGGCTCTACAGGGTGTTCAGGGACTCACTGCTAGATCAGACTCATGGTGATCCGCCTCTTTACAGCCTCCCAAGAGCTGGGATTATAGGCATTTGCCACTACGTCCAGTTGCTGTTTCAGTGCACTCTGGGGCTAGGGCCAGGACGACAGGCCTGAACATCCGAACCCCGTCCCCGGTGCCTGCTTGCAGGGGCTTTAATCTGCTGAGCTATTTGGCCATCCCCCAAATGTCCTATTTTTGAGATAGGATCTTGCTAGGTGTGCAAGTGGC
>NW_004524602.1:9806004-9807419 GCF_000260255.1 Octodon degus
TACATTTTATAAATAAGGCTAAAAGAATACTAACTCTTTGTATGTTTTCACTAGAGTCAGAGAACAGAGAACCTGTTCCTGTCCCTCCAAAGAGAACAGTTAAAAGGAACATCCCCAGGCTGGACGCTCAGAGGTACTGGGACCGTTTCCTTCCATATCTATACTTCTGTTTACAGCCATTGCATTTCTTAGAATGTTGAAGCCTTTTTGGTTAGGATGGTTTGGAGATCAGATATTTCTGTAAGTCTTCTTTTTCAGTTTAGGACAAGGTATTTTTCAGAAATTCTGTTCTTGGTTTGGACACAGCTCTAGAAAACTTGAAATTCAAAGTAAATTTCTGTTCACAGATTAATTTCAGAGAGGGGCCTTCCAGCCTTAAGACATGTGTTTGACAAGACAAAATTCAAAGGTAAAGGGCATGAGGTAAGAATTGGATTGTTTTTGTTTTGCACTGTTGTTTTGGGCCTGGGGAGATAGCTCAATGGTCTAAGCACCTGCAAGCCCAAGGCCCTGGGTTCAGTTCTTGATACCGCATGCTGTGCCAGCTGCCCTGAAACTAGGTGTGGTGGCACATGCCTGTGAATCCAGCACTGGGGAAGCTGAGACAAGAGGATCTCTAGGAGTCTGAACTGCATAGCGAGACTCTGTACCAAATAAATAAATAAATAAAAAATTTTTTTTAAAATGTTTTTTAGAAGTACCAGTGAAAATGTGGGCTTGTTATTGCTGTTCTTAGGAGTCTGAGAATATTTCATAAATACTGTTGGTAGTCATCAGAGCTCTTGAGGCATAGCTGTAACATAGCAGGAAAGGCACTGTTGAAGAATTAGTAAATAATCAGCAGAAATGGTAGTATTTGAAGAATTAGAACACATCACCATGTTTTTTTTGTTGTTTTTTTTTTTTTGCCATTGTAAATTCTATGGCCCTAGGGCACTCATAACTGACTTTGTATTTCATAAAGTTTGTACCTGAGTTTGTACTTTATAATTAGAGGAATAGCTGGGGAGATGGCTCAGCAGAATAAGTGCTTTCTGGACAAGTGCAAGGGCCTGAGTTCGATCCCCAGGTCAGCCAAAAGAAACAAAAACAAAACAAAAAAATGACCCAAATATAATCAGAGGAATAAAATTTACTTTTTTGTTGTTGGATTTATTTATTTATTTATTTATTTATTTATTTTTTTTTTGTGGAACCGGGAATTGAACTCAGACCCTTGCACTTGCCAGGGAAGCGCTTATTCTGCTGAGCCATCTCCCTGGCCCTCTGTTGGATTTATTTGAGACAGGATCTTGCTGTATAGTCCAGGCTGGCCTTAAAGTCAGTATACAGCCAAGGCTGGCCTGAAACTCTAGGAGATTCTACTGTCTCAGCCTCCAAAGTGCAGAAATTATAAGTGTGTGCCACCATGCCTG
>NW_004524602.1:9813614-9831959 GCF_000260255.1 Octodon degus
GAGGCTGAGGCAGGAGGATCATTTTGAGTTTGAGGGCAGCCTGAACTACATAGTGAGACCTTGTCTTAAAAAAAAAAAAAAAAATTAAGAAAAAACTATGTTGGAAAATGTTGCATCCAGGGGCTGGGGAGATGGCTCAGTAGAATAAGCGCTTTCCTGGCAAACCCAAGGGTCTAAATTCAATCCCTGGTTCTGCCAAAAAAAAAAAAAAGTAAAAAGAAAAATTTTCAGCTGAATATTATGACTGTTAGCATTTTTCAGTTAAAATGAATTTAATCTTTTTATGAATGGATATTTTTTCATAGGAAAAGTTACATGAAGGTACAATTATTCCTTGGCATGGGGTCGGATGCCTGTAATCGCAGCCCACACTAGCCTCCCGATTACAGCAGGCACCACCACGCCTGGCCGGCCCATGTTTATTTTCAGACAGGGTCTCACTATGCAGTTCTGGCGGGCCTTGAGTTCACGTTGTAGCTCTGGCTGGTCTTTCTCACAAAGATCCTCCTGCCTCAGCCTGGGATTACAGGTGTGCACCACTGTGCCTGGCTTGCCCTTGAATTTTCAATCCTTCTGCCTCATAAGTGAGTAGCTGGGACTAGAGCAGTGTGCCCCCATGCCTGGTGGTGACACTTTGTATCTTAGTGGACCTTCTTCCGGCATACATATATCAAGCTGGGTTTAGAATGGAGTAATCCTAATTAGCCTGATCTGAGTGATCAGAAATCCCATTCCAACAAAGCCAAGCTCACGAAGCTGTCCTGTGGTGCTGCGAGTGTGCCCCTTGCTTGCACTGAGTAACACGAAGGTTTCTCTGGCAGGTGTGTCTGTGGACGCAGCGGGCACACAGGCGGTTGAGGTGCAGGCTGGAGAGGAGCAGTGACCAAGACGGGTCCACAGCCCACGTGGCCAGTCCTGTCGGCGCTCCACGTGGGAGGAAGGAAGTGAGAGGAGCCACCACTGGACCTGTCTTTCCAACGTACAACTCCAGGCTGGGCATGGTGGTGCTCATCTGTAACCCTGGCATTGGGGAGGCTGAGGCAGGAAGATCACTGTGAGTTTGAGGCCAGCCTGGGCTACATAGTGTGTTCAAGGCCAGCATGAACTCCATAGCAAGACCCTGTCTCAAAACACCAAAATAACAAAACGTAGAGCTCCGTGCTGCACGGTTGCTGAGGGCGTTAGGGCCTCCACCGAGCATCAACTCGACATTCTGCACGCTTGCCATTTGTATTTTGTTTACTCTGTAGGAAAATTCTTAGGTGGTAGAATACATGCAAAATCCTAATTAAAGTCGTGTTTATTTATGTTTGTCCCTTATTGACTTAGTTCAGCCTGTTTGTCATCTGGAGTGCTATTGTTATACAGCTGTGACCTCATGAATGATTAACAGTGAATAAGCTGCGCTCTTGCTGCTGTTGCCGCCGCCAGTGGACACTAAATGGCTGTGCTGACGAAATGGGGTCATGTTGAAGATGTAAATATGTTCTGACCATTAATGTCTTTTTAAAATAAAAATGATTTTTTTAAGCTGGTGGTGTTAAAGTCTTCCATCACTCCTTCAGTGAGTTACACTTTCACTACAGCATGAATTGGCATGTGTTTGGGGTGGTCGCCCTGACCCACAAGGGTAGGGCTGTGCTGAGGCCTGGCCATTGCTGGGACCAGCCGAGGGGACCCGCGGTGTGCCAGGGGACACAGCCACAGGCAGGGCTTCATTGGGTGGAGATGCGAGCCTTGGGGCGAATGGTGCAGGGACAGACATGAGCCAGGAGCGTGGGAGTGGGGACCGTAGGGCTGCTTGTAGCTCTTCCTGCCTGTGCCAGCGTAGGGTGCTCACGGGAGGTTGGTAGGAGCTTTGTCCTTGGCCCAGGGAGGGATCCATAGCAGAGAGGCCTGGACGGCCACCGGGGAGCCGGGGAGATGGACAACAAAGCCCTTGCCTCTCCCTGTAGGATGGTGGAGAATGGCGCGTAGAGTGGCTTCTGTCCAAAGCGGGGATAGCAGCTGTCGTGTGCTCTTCCAGGTCACTGACTGGGGCAGGGACAGTGCCAAGATGGCCTGGTTGCAAAGCCAAAAAGTGGAGCACGGGAAAACGGGGGGGTGTGGGGCTTGTGGGGGAAAGGGTTAGAAGACAGCATGGCCTCAAGGTGGCACTGAGCAGGGTGTGGGGGGCATACACCTGTGACACCATCACTTGGGAGACTGAGGCCAGAGGGTTACAAGTTTCTTGGTGTCCTGGTCAGATCTCTGTCCATACTCGGGGTCTGGTCTGGGGCAGTTCTTTTCCTGCCTGGTGCTTTTTCTTTGGGCATGGGGGTGGGGGCGGCACCAGGGATTGAATTTAGGCCTTTGCGCCTGGTGCTGGTTTTGCTGACAGACTTAACAAGCTCCCAGTGTGTGTGTGGGGGGGTCAGCTCATCTGAGGGGCACTCAACAGAAGGGTGCAGACAAGCCTCTCTGTGCACCCCACCTCCTCCTGTGTGCCCTGTCCTCTGGTGCCAGCACAACTGGGAATGTGTACAGCAAGTGGGAAACAGCTTTAAAGTGGGGAGGTGGACAGGACAGGTCTTACTGCAAGTAACTAAAAAAAAGCTCTCTGAGCCAGAGTGCCCTCAGACCCAAGCAGCCCATTGCAGGGCTTTTTCTTAAATGGTGCTGGGGTTGGAACCCAGAGCCTCACATGTTCGAGCCAAGTGCTATGTCCCCAGCCATTAAACTTTGAGAGAACTGAGACCAGACAACTTAAAATCCTGGGTTTATAAAAAAGAGGCCAGCAGGTGACCCTGGAAAGCACCGTTCCCTGTCCGCTCAGGACTAAAACTTGCGTGTTCAGTGACCTTGTGTATTTACAGCAATGCCAGCGAACCAGGAGAGAACACGACATGGAAGATATCTGCTTGGTCCTGGGCACCAAGAGATGGCACATCAAGTGGGTTTGGGAAGATGGTAAAACACCAACGAAGCTCTCTAAGGAAGCAGGACTCTCTCAGATGCTGTAGTCCCCTGACACATCCAAGAGTGCCAGGTCCCGGATCTCCTCCAGTAGCGCATACAGGCTTCGGCCCTTGGTCTGGCCATACTCCGGATATTCCTCCCGAGAGGTGTCCACTGCCACCTCCTGGGCCAGCTGGGCCTCCTCTGAGCACCTGGTGACTTCCCTCACTAAGTCACTCTTCAGCAGGAGTGGGCTCGGTGAGGAGAGCCCCGAGCTTGGGACCTCATATGGTTTGTTGCTGACGAGCTCCAGCCTGATTGTGTCCGAATGGCAGCGTGAGGCCTGCACGGATATCCTGACCTGTCACGGAGGAGAGGCACACGTCAGCAGGTCCCCCTCCTCGTCCCACCGAAGGCAGTGCCTCCACAGACGCACTCACCGTGACATGGTCGAACAGGTGGAGTGTGACCGAGTCCCCTCCCATCGTGGTGGAGATGATTTTATCTTGAAATCTCTGCAGAGAACCTGGTTTCCACTCCAAGTGGCCTTCCGGGCCACACGACATCACCAAACCATCTTTATTTTTTAGATAAGCAGCACCTTTAATCCCAAACCTGAGTCGTAGTTGAAATAAAGATCCAGAGTTAATGTCCTCTTACTATGCAGATCTTGCATGTTTATCTGGATGAAAACCAAGTCACTCTTCTTGTGCTTTGCCTCCAAATATTTACTCTTAACAGAGGGAACACAAAAGCCTTGTAAATAAGATGCTGGCCTAGACACGGACTTTCTCTGTGGCCTTCATTTCCCAATTATATGCCGAGCTATACATTACATCGTGTAATTAATTGATCATTTCATAAATAGTTGCTTAAATTTAAATAGTTGCTTAAATTTACTGGGCCAGGTATGCTAGTGCAGTCCTATAATCCCAGCACGTGGGAGCCTAAGGCCAGAAGATCACCGCAAGTGTGAGGCAGCCCGGGCTACGTAGTGATTTCAAGGCCAGTCTGAACTGCAGAGTGAAATTATTTTTTCTCTTTGGTGCTGTTGGGAATTGAGCCCAAAAAGCACTGTGCACTCCAGACAAGTACTCTGGCACTGACCTACACCCGCAGCCCAAAGAAGTACTTCTCATTTATTTAGTTTTTTGAAACAGGATCTTACTATGTACGTCAGGCAGTGTTTGAACTCATGGTGATGCTCCTGCCTCAGCCTCCTGGGTGCTGGGTATAGGTGTGCACCACTAAGAATGGCAACGCACACCTTAATAAATTCACATCTAATGTTATGTTTGCGTTCTACACGTTCAGGTTTACTGTGACTTTGTATTAGCTACTGCATCAGCTGTAACATACCTTGGTATAAATACTAGCACACCATTCGTTCTAATGGAGTAAATAACACCGTCGGCTGTGCAGCGCTCCTCAGTCCCAGGGTCTTTGTCTTTAAAGTACATGCACTGGAAGAGCTCGGTAGACTGCTTCTGAGAATGCTGTGCTGCCTGAGAAGCAGAACCCAGAGGATTAGAACTGCCCTGAGATTCCCACAAGAAATAGACGCATATCCTCACAGCCTCTTTAAAAGTTAGATGCAGCCAGGCCTGATGGTGCGCAGCAGTGAGCTCAGCACTCAGGAGGCTGAGGCAGGAGGATCCCAGGGAATTTGAGGCCAGCCTGAGCTACACAGTGGAGAGCCTGTCTTTAACAAAACCCCAAGGAACTGAATTTTTAGTGTTAGTTAATCTAGATATGAACATGGCTCGTGCTACAGTATTGTACAACAGAATTAGAATACTGGCTATAGAAAATATTGAACAATTACATGGCTTTTAGGGGTTTTTTTCTCACTAAGTAGATCAGCCTCCCAAGTGCTGGGATTACAGGCGCGGGCCACCAGGCCCGGTCTCAATCGCTGTCTCAGCACGTCCCATGGGCGGGGCCAGCATGGCAGGCCAGGTATCAAACCCTGGCCGCTGTGCTCTGCCCGGTTTCCAGTTTTCTGTGTCACCCAATGGTCCAGTTCTATGCTGTGCAGTCTTACAGCTGCTAGTGACAGTGTGCAATACAATGCAAAGTAGCTCGTACGATAAGGGTCCACGGCAGTCACTGACACGCTGTGCTATCAGTAAGTATGTGAAGTGAAAACCGATTTCACATAGGTGCATTTCTATAAATGAGGATGTAAGACTGTCTAGAATTGTTAGTAATGATTATCTCTGGGTGATGGGATGGATGAGTTTTCTGTTTTCATACCCTTTTACAAAATTTTTGAGAGGGTCTCATTGCGTAGTTTAGCCTAGTCTTAAATTCACTATCTAGCTCAAACAGACCTAGAACTCGTGATGATCCTCCTGCATCAGCCTCTTGAATGCTGAGATTACGGGTGTGTGCCTGGCTTCATATCTTTAGGTGTTGTTTGCACCTTTACCTATCCACCTTTTGGATAAACCAACGCATTGCCACACCTTCCAAATCCAAGTGAGGCTTGGTGGTGCGGCTTAGAAGGCTGAGGCTGATTATTTGAGCCTTATAAATTTGAGATTAGCTTGGGCAGCATGGTGAGACCTCATCTCAAAAACACAAACTGAAATCCTCAAATCCACGTAAGTTAATGTGTTTAGTTAACTTAGTTTTTTGAAACAGGATCTTACTATGTACGTCAGGCAGTGTTTGAACTCATGGTGATGCTCCTGCCTCAGCCTCCTGAGTGCTGGGTATAGGTGTGCACCACTAAGAACGGCAATGCACACCTTAATAAATTCACATCTAATGTTATGTTTGTGTTCTACATGTTCAGGTTTACTGTGACTTTGTATTAGCTACTGCATCAGCTGTAACATGCCTTGGTATAAATACAAGCACACCAGACAGCGCTGGCTCGAATAATTGCCGAATTTAGCTGGGCATCCCTATATCCCAGTACATGGGAGGCTGAAGCAGGAGGACTACTGTGAGTTCAAGGGCAGCCTGAGTTATATAGTATGACCCTCTCTTTTTTTGGTCTTTTCGAGATAGGGTCTCGCTATGCAGCTCAGGCTGGCCTTAAGCTCACTCTGTAGCGCAGGCTGGTCTCGAACTCAGTGATCTTCCAGAATGCTAGGACTACATGCAGGCACTACCAGGCCCACAGGTAAGGGAATTTTTAAACTTACTCGGTTTCGGGGGCCGGAGAGATGGCTCAGTGGAATAAGCACTTCCCTGGCGAGCGCAAAGGCCTGCGTTCAATCCCCGGTTCCACCAAAAAAAACAAAAAAAAAAACTTACTCGGTTTCTGTTGTTGATATGTCTGCACAGTTCCTCAAGATCTTTGTTGCTTAATAAATTTTCTTTAATTTCTGTTTTCTTATCTTTTGAAATGGCTGCCATCAATAGGCGGTGTACTACAATATCCGAGTATCTTCTTATTGGAGAGGTAAAGTGGGTGTATTTATCTAAGGCGAGACCTTCGGAAAAGAAACCACTGTCAGAATAGGAAGTGTATTCATACACCTACTAAACAGCCTGCTCAAGGTCCTGCCACAAGTGAGAGAAGAGGGTCATTCACCGTAGTGCTGGAATTCCTCCTCCGCACAGGAGCCGGTCGAGAAGTACAGCGCGTTGGACATGGCCTGCGTGGCCATGGAGCGCAGCAGCCGGTTCACCGTGGGGTCGCCGGGGTCCTCTGCCTTAGCCAGAGAGTCGGCCAGCGCCTTGTTGGACCTGACCAGGAAGAGAAAAAGCGGATGTAGCCCTGGAAGGTGCGTCACAAGCCCGCTCCCACGGGAAGCCTTGGCGTGCTGGGCTGAACTCCACCATCTGCCAGCCACGAAATGTGTCTTCAGCGTTTCACAAGCAACGCTTTTCACCACAGAGAGAGCACCAGTTTGGCGTTAAGGTTTAAACAAAGCAAAAAATGTCAGCATTTGAGTAGATTTTTGTTTCCCTTGCGACAGGGTCTTGCTTATATAGCCCAGGCTGTCTTCAGAGTTTTGGTGACCCTCCTGCTTCAGCGTTCTAGAGTACTGGGGCAAGATGTGTACTACCGCGCTTGGCTTGAATAAACTTCTTAAGGGAGAGAGGAATGTGCTGTTCAATGCTGGGGTGAATGATGCTTGGCGCTAAGATGCAGGCTAATTCCCACCGAACCAAATTCTTAACACATTTAACTTTATATATATTACACTGGCCACAAATGGGGCTTGGCTTGGCTTTTCTCTCTCTTTTTTTTTTTTAATTATTTATTTTTATTTATTACATTTATTTATTGTGTGTGTGTGTGTGGCCAGCTCAGCCCACGAGGGGGCGGGGTGGCTGGCATGTGGTGCTGGGGATCGAACCGTGGTCCCTGTGCTTTGCCAAGCTTGTTTCAAGTAGGTGCTTTAGACCACTGAGCCATCTCCCCGGCCCTTTCTCTCTTTTTTTTAAAGACAGGGTCTTACTATGTAGTTCGGACTGGCCTCGGTTCACTATGTAACCCAGGCTGGTGTCTCAACTCATGGCAACCCTCCTGCCTCAGCCATCCAAGTGCTGGGATCACAGACATACACCCATGCCCAACTGCTCTTCCTTTTAATTCTGTCAAGAACTAGTGGGCCACAGGGAATTTGAGAAAACAAAGCAGCTGGCCACAGTGACGTGTGTCAAACAGTCCCAGGATCCAGGAGGGTGAGGCAGGAGGATCACCTGAGGCCAGAAATCCAGGACCAGCACTGCAAGACCCTATCTCAACCAATAACTAAAGCAAAACAAAATGTAAGGTACATTAAAAATCCTTAAATAATAACAGCAATTATTTCATTCATTTTGTAGTCCTGGGGATCCAATCCCACTAATTTACCAATGACCTACATCCCCAGGCCTCTTTATTTTTTGAGACATGATCTTGTAAATTTGCGATCCTCCTGTTTCAGCCTCCTGAGTGGCTGGGATCATATGCTTACTCGTTCTGTTTTGGCAGAACCAGGGATTGAGCTCAGGCCCTTGAGCTTGCAGGCAAGCACTTATTCTACTGAGCTATCTCCCTGGCCCTGGGATTATATGCTTAAACTTCCTTTTTTTTTTTTTTTTTAAAGAGAGAGAGATATAGGAAGTATTCTATTTTTGTATTCTTAAAATAATGTTTAAGGCTGAGGAAATACAGAAGTATCAGAAATAAAACTAATAAAACAACATATAATTCAGTTCTATATTGTGGCTAAGAGTGAAAGGAGGGTTGGGGAGATAGCTCAGTGGAATAAGCATCTGCCTGGCAAGCTCAGGGTCCTGAGTTCAATCCCCTGTACCGTATAAAAAAAAAAAAAAAAAAGAGGAAAGCGAACACACAATGACACTGAATACAGAGGCAACGTGATCAAGTGGTCACTAAAGAGCGCATCATGGGCAATGCCTATAACCCCAGCACTCCGGGAGGCTGAGGCAGGAGCATCGCAAATTGGAGGTCACCATGGCCAACAGGGACTTAGGCCCCGTCTCAAAAATAAAACAAAACACACAGGTTAGGCTGCATTTTGAAAGTGTTAAAATAAGCTGGGCATGGTGGCACACACCTGTAACTTCAGCACGGGGGAGGCTGAGGCAGGAAGACCACCAGAAGTGCAAGGCAAGCCTGGGCTGCACAGCAAGCCCCTGTCTCAAAAACACCCAGAGACAATTTTGTACGTAACATTAAGGTAAATGACAGCCAAGTCTCCTAGTTTGGCTCACACGTCCTCCTGTGCCCGTCATAAACGACCACCAACTACGCGCCCACCCCACGCCCCCACCCCGCCGGATCGGATCGCTACCGAGTGTCGATGGCGAAGCCCTTGGCCGCAGCGCACTCGCGGAGCTCAGCGAAGAACTCCTGGTGGGGCGGCGGGTGCTGGCGCAGCAGGGCCTGGTGGGGGAAGCTCTCCCAGATCTTCCTGGCCACCCAGTGGTTGGCCAGGATCATGCATTCGGCCACCATCTCGTGCACCTCCAGGGGCTGCTTGGGGATGAGGTCGTCGATGTTCTTTTTCTCGTCCAGCTGGACGCGAACCTCCATGCCCTCCAGCTCCAGCGCCCCACAGCGGTCGCGCTTGGCCCGCACGTGCCGCGCGACGTCCGCCAGCCTCCCGACGGCCCACGCCAACTCCTCCAGCCTGGTTTGTCTGCTTTTCTCATCCAAGCTTTTGAATTCTGGGATCTCATCAGCGACGCCAAAGTTTCTAGCCAGGAGCTCCTGGGCCGCTTCATAGCACAGTTTGTAAGCGGACCGAATGATGGTTCTGCCGTACCACACCGCTTTGATTTCATACGAGGTTTTATCCAGTTGCCACATGACGCTCACAGCGTACCTACAAGACCGGTAACATTGACAATCACATGACTTACTTGTGCTATTGTTTTGTTCTTTTGAGACAGGGTCGAGGTATGTAGTTCATGCCATCATTGCATCTGCAGCAATCCTCCTGCCTCAGCCTCCTGAATGCTGGGTTTATGGAAGACTCAGGAAATTACAGTCAAGCTTTTTAAATCCCAAAGGCAGAACCATGCTGTTGCAACCTTGATATCTATAACCCTTGATGGCTGGTTAATTAGTGAAAATTCATTTTAGCAAATGAATTTTGCTGAATTTACCAAAACATTCTGTTTAGGAATATACATACTAATTACCCATATATCAAAAGGATTCCTTTTCCTGATATGTAAAAAGCTTTTACAAATTAGTAGTGAATCATAAACCCAATGAAAAGTGGGCAAAGAGTAGGAAATACATAATTTACAGAAGTATGTAAATGCCAGTTAAACTAGTTGGAAAACGTGGATTAAGACCACTCTGAGAGGGCTGGTGAGATGGCTCAGTGGTCTAAAGCACCTACTTAGAACAAGCTTAGCAAAGCACAGGGACCGCGGTTCAATCCCCCAGCACCACATGCCAGCCAGCCCCGCTCCCTGGTGGGCTGAGCAGGCCACACACACACATACACACACACACACACAAATAAATAAGTAAATTAAAAAAAAAAAAAAAAAAAAAAAAAAAAAAAAAAAAAAGACCACTCTGAGATACTTATTTTTTATGCTGAAGATTGAAGCCAGGGCCTCACGCATGCAGAGCACGCACTTCACTCCCCAGCAACAGCCCCGGCCGCTCTATTTTTCATCTATCCAACTGGCTAAGATAAAAGTCTATCACAAAAACAAAACAAAACAAAACAAAACAAAACAAAAACTCTACCACATACTGCACTGGTGAGGCTGTGGGGAAAAGAAACATCCCCACACACCGATGGTGGAAATATGATTACAGTAACCTCCTCGGAAGGAAACTGTGTTATGTTGATGTAAACACAAACGCATCTGCCTTGACACACAAATGGCACTTTAGGAATGTCTCCTTCAGCTGGGCTTACATGTGTGAGACGGGTTGAGAATTCAAGGTAGCTTTGTTTTGAACAGTGACAGACTGTGAATTATCCAAATTTGCACAGATAAGCCGCTATCACTCAATAAAATGATCCCAAGGCCCATGAAATCCAGAACAAAAAGATATTAGATATTGTGAACATGTGTGTGTAATGCTACCATTAAAAACAAGTATCCAGGGGCCGGGGAGATGGCTCAGTGGAATAAGCGCTTCCCTGGCAAGCGCAAGGGCCTGAGTTCAATCCCCGGTTCCACCAAAAAAAAAAAAAAAGTATCCAGGGCCCGGGGAGATGGCTCAGTAGAATAAGCACTTGCCTGGCAAGCACAAGGGCCTGAGTTCAATTCCCAGTTCTGCCAAAAAACAAAACACAACAAAACAAAAAGCAAGTATCCATATTTGTGTGTGTGTGTGTGTGTGTGTGTGTGTGTGTGAGTGTGTGATTATTTCTGTCTTTTGGGTTTTTGAGACAGCTTTGCTAGGCTATTCAGGCTGGCCTTAAACTCGCTTATGTAGCCCAAGCTGGCCTTGAATTCACAGCAGTCCTCCTGCCTCAGCTCCCAAGTGCTGGGATTATAGGCGTGCACCACCACTCCTGGCTTGTGTGTGTAACTAAATCTAGTGAACAAGAAACTGGCAGTTGAGCAGGTGCTCGGATGGAAGCTGTCTTTCAATTAACTCTTGGAACCTGCAGGTTGGGTCTTGGGAAACATAATTTTTATTACCTATTCAAAGGCAAGCTTTACAACGAAGGAAAACTCCTTAAGTGTGTCTTTGGCGCACCAAACAGCTCCCACAGGCCTGTGTGTGCTCAGAGCCACACACATTTGCTCCCAGACTTTCAAAAGCCAACAGCAGGGAGAAGAGGACTGCGAGGGAACTGCAGCGCAGAACATGGAGGAGCGCAGGGTGCGGCGGCCGGGCTGCGACAGGCCTTGAAGGTAACAAGGGTAACTCACCTGTCCACGCCTCCCAGGAGGGAGCACAGGTCGGCGCTGAGGGCAGAGGGCAGCATGTCATAGCGCCGATCCGCTAGGTAGTACGTGGTGGCCCTGCAGAGAATGACAGAGGCATGGCTGACCTTCAGCAGGGGAGGGGCAGCCGGGACCCCAACAGGCTCCCCAGGACAGGTGCCAGCTGTGTCACAAAATGACTCCCAGCTGCCCACTTGCCTACAGTTCAGCTTTGGGCTGAAAAATCTACTGATGGAATAAAGAAAAACTGCTCCAGAGATGGGGCGTGGTGGTACGCGCCTGTAACCCCAGCTCTTGGGAGGCTGTAAACAGGCGGATCACTACGAGTCCGATCTTGTAGTGAGACCCTGAACACCCTGTAGACATGTCCCTAAAATACAGAAAAGAAAAAAAAAGAAAAAAAAAAGAAAAAACTGCTCCATAGTTTGCCGCGTGTCTGCGATCCCAGCCCTTGCTCGGATCACTAGGAGCTCGAGGCCAGCATGTGCTACACTGTGAGACCCGGCTTTAAAAGACCAAAACAGCCGTCTCGCCGCTCCTCACCATGACCGTCCTTTCTCTGGGGTGCTCTTTTTCCTTTCACTTGGCCCCCTCAGAGAGGCCGGCCTCGCTCTGCAGAGCCTCTCACATAAACCTGGCTACTGCTTAAAGAACAAGACAATGACACACATCTTGGCTGTTTAAGAAAAACTACAATGTAGTAACACAGTCTTTATACAGTATGTTACTGCATGAAAATAGAACTCATTTCCATTTGGTAGGAAATAATGCATAGAAAAGTTAAGAGGAAAGGTAAGTTGATCAAAGTCCTATTTTATGCTGTTGCTTTTGGCTGGTGCTAGAGATCAAACCCAGGGCCTTTTGCATTTGAGGCCAGAGCTCCACCACTGAGCCACACCCCCAGCCTGTTTTTGTTTTTTGAGACAGGGCCTCACTCTGCAGTCCAGGCTGACCTCAACCTCATGGCGATCTTCCCGCGTCAGCTTTCCAAGTGCTGGGATTCCTGGTGTGCACCAGCACATCCGGCAAAAGGATGATTGTTCTTAAAAGAGCCAGGGAGGGGAGTGCTGCATTTTTTTTTTTCCATGAGGGATTCTCAGAATTCTGCACATTAGATCAGTGTCCAACGCCGGCCACGCACATGACCACAGCAATGTACAGCGATGATCGACACAACCCTACCTCGTTCTAGCTTCCACGTCAACGTAAGAATTGGGAGCCACGAAGTGGGTGACATCTGCGATGTGGACCCCGAGCTCCAGGTCGCCGTCACTCAGGGTCCTGATGGACAGCGCATCATCCACGTCCTCACAGCCCTTGGGGTCGATGCTGAACACCAGGTGGGTTCGCCGCAGGTCTCTCCTCTGGTGCTCCTCCTCGGCGCTCACCTGCCAGGGCTTCTCGGGGGTGTTCACCGGCATCTCGCACAGCTGTGGAGAGGCCACACCCTCAGCCACCTGAGCACCAGAGCGAGACGTCTGTGCTTGCAATCTTGATGTGAGTGTGGAGGGAAACGCTCACCCAGTCACCTTCTCTGCCAGCCCGGTTCAAGTCTTTGGGCAAGAATTATTCATTAGGTGCCTCAAGTATGTCAGGTTCTGGGCGCAGCTCAGGAAAGTCAGGGCTCCCCAGAAAACATACCCTCTCTCTCTCTCTTTTTTTTTTTTGTTTGCAGAACTGGGAAATGAACTCAGGCCCTTGAGATTGCCAGGCAAGCCCTTATTCTACTGATCTATTTCCCCAGCCCCAGAAAACATACTCGTTTTTTTTTTTTTTGTGGAACTGGGGAATTGAACTCAGGCCCTTGTGCTTGCCAGGGAAGTGCTTATTCTACTAAGCCATCTCCCCAACTCCAAAAACATACTCTTGAAGGCCTCTGAAACTGACTGGAAATGTCTCAGGAAGTCACTTCTGTCAGCCTCATCAATTATGGGGACTGGGCAAGAGTGGGTGGCTCAGGAGAGGGTAAAGTGTACCCCATTCCCAAGTGATCCATGTTTTTTTTTTATATTTATTTATTTATTTGTTTTTATTTAGTGTGTGTGTGGCCAGCTCAGCCCACCAGGGGGCGGGCCTGGCTAGCATGTGGTGCTGGGGATTGAACCGCGGTCCCTGTGTTTTGCTTAGCTTAGCTTGTTCTAAGTAGGTGCTTTAGACCACTGAGCCATCTCACC
The DNA here is from genome assembly GCF_000260255.1 of Octodon degus. Taxonomy (NCBI): domain Eukaryota; kingdom Metazoa; phylum Chordata; class Mammalia; order Rodentia; family Octodontidae; genus Octodon; species Octodon degus. The sequence continues at coordinate 9,827,069 of NW_004524602.1, forward strand.
AGCCCGTGATCCACGTTTGATTTGTCTTTCTTTTTCCTTTTTTTTTTCTTTTTGAGACAGGGTCTCACTATGCACTTGAGGCTGGCCTTGAAATCACTTTGTATGGGGCCAGTGAGATAGCTCAGTAGAATAAGCGCTTGCCTGGCAAGCGCAAGGGCCTGAGTTCAATCCCCGGCTCTGTCAAAAAAAAAAAAAAAAAGAAAGAAAAGAAAAGAAGTCACTTTGTAGCCCAGGCTGGCCTCAAACTTGGGGCAAGCCTCCTCCCTTAGCTTCCTAAGAGCTGGGATTATAGGTGCATGTAACTAAACTCAGCCCCATCCATTTGTTTGAATGTTGTTGAACGTTTAATTCAAGTCAAGCTCTGGAAAACAGTCAACATGTCCCAAGTTAAGAAAAGCTAAACTGCATGTGGGGGTGTGCACCTGTAACCCCAGCTCTTAGGAGGCAGAGGCAGGAGGATCGCTGAGACTTCAAGGTAAGTTTGGGCTACACAGTGATTTCAAGGTCAGCTTGGACTACACAGTGAGATCCTGTCTTTCATATTAATAATGACAACAATAAACAACCAAAAAAAGGGGGGGGGAGAAAAATTCCTTTAAGATAATTTAAATAGGACCAATCTAGGGCATTTTCTCTCCATTATTACCTAGATAAGCCATCAATTTGCAGTTAAGTAGGCTAAGAGGGGAGAGTGAATTCTAGTCCTGTAATTTTAATTCACACTTTATTTTATTCTAGTGTTTTCACTAAGAGCTACCAAGTAAGTCAACAAATCATTTCCAGAAATGAATGTTAAAACATAAAAGTTTAATATAAAATATTCCAAAGTATCTTCCTGTTATAGCTCCTACTCTGTCAAAAACTGTGAAGCTAATAAGAATATCCATCCACTCCTGGTGCTAATGGAGACGGGCCCAATTTTACAAGGAAACTGCCAGTACATAATGAAAGTTGTTCACATTTTGGTACCCTTTGGCTTGGTAATCTCACTTTCAGGGTCCCACTCCAAGGGAATAATCAAAAAAGGAAAAAAAATACAGGGGAGAGTATTCATAAAAAAAAATTTGAAAGCAGTTTTTTATAATATAGGACTGAGAAATTAAGCAGCCCCGATGCCTAATGATTGAGGAATGCTGAAGCAAAAGGCACAGCCATTTGTCCCGCGCACTGCTTATTTTATAAGTAGGCTGTGTCAATGCAGAGAAATAATTTTAAGTGAAAGAAGCAGAACAGAGAATAAGTGCACCCTCGGATACGGCGAGGCGAGGATAATAAACAAGATTGATGCGGATTCTGAAAGATCATAAAGTGACGGAAATAGCTGATGGTTAATGGTCATGGGAGTTTTGTCTTCTGTAAAGGTTAGCAGAAGAGCCTCCTAAGGAGCATGGTTTTCTGACCCGGGGCGGGAGGTGCATGGGTACAGGATGCTGTTCCCAGCAGCCTTCGCGGCTGGGGCTGAAGGGTTGTGACGTCTAAGGGACATCCTGGGTGCCTAAAAGAGTGTTCTTGAGGCACTGACCCTGAGACCCTGGCAAGCTGGTGTTGTCCCCCCGTCCCCTTTTTTTTGAGACAAGTTCTCGATACGTAGCTCAGGCTGGCCTCTGACACATGCGCTCCTCCTGCCTCGGCCTCCCAAGTGCCAGGATTCCAGGCGTGCACCACCACGCCTGGAGAGCTAAGCATAGTTGGAAAACGTGAACATTTGAGAGCTGGGAGACTGTAGGAAACAGCTGCATACCTGCAGCTGACTTTAGTGCGGTCCAGATACAGAATAAAACCAAGAGCCGGGGATTGAGCTCAGTGACACAGCTCCTGCCTGGAACGTGTGAGGTGATGAGTTCAATTTGCAGTGCCCAAAAACCCCCACAAAAAAAACAAAAAAGCCAGACCTGGTGCAGGATGCCTGTAACCCTGGGGCTTGGGGTGCTGAATCAAGACCCTCTCTCCAAAGAACAAAAGCAAAAACAAACAAACAAACCCTCAAGGCAAATACAGAATAAAGAGGAGGGAGAATGTTTTCATTATCCGGTGGCTTTAGATAGTAGACTGTTCCACAGAATAAAGATTTGTCTGCTTGCCTGCACCCCATCCCCACTTTCCTTTCCTCTCTCTCTTGCCTTCTTCCTTCCTGGTTTTCTTCCCTCGTCTTTTTGAGACAGGGTCTTGCGACACGGTTCTGGCTGGCCTTAAACTCACTATGCAGCCAGGCTGGCCTCTAACTAGCAGCAGTCATTCGGCCGCAGCCTCCCAGTGCTGGGATCACAGGTGTGCACCACCACACCTGGCTCCCAGGTGGGTCTTTAATGATGCAACTACAACAAAACCAAAAATGGAAGTGTCCCTGGCAAAGCCCAAGGCCCCGGGGAAGTCTGACCTGAGCCTCCGAGAAGGGCCCAACCAAGATGCTGTTTTCCACCAGGATGGTGGCGATCTCCCCTTCCAGGTCGCCGATTCTCCCTAACACGCGGACGAAGTGTCCGTTTGGGTACAGGGACGTGGACTCCCAGGAATCGATGCGCACGACCACCCTAAATTCCTGCATAGAGGGAAAATAAAAGTGAGGTGATAAATAGCACTGGGTTCCAGAGAGAGAGGTGATCTGCAGTTTACCTATTTTTTGTGGTACCGGGGATTGAACTTGGGACCTTGCATTGCCAGGCAGGCACTTATGCTGCCGAGCTATATCCCTGGCCAAGGTTGATACTTTGAAAGGAGGCATTACCTCAAGTTAATGGACTGGAAATTTCAGTCAGTTAAAGTTAGTTAACACTTGTAACACAAAGGGAAAAACCAATTATACGTGGTCCCTGTATAGCTCTTTTTTCTTTTTTTTGTTTGAGACAGGATCTTGCTCTACAGTTCAGGCTGGCCTCGAACTCATGATGATGCCCCTGCCTCAGCCTCCTGAGTGCTGGAATTATGGGTGAGGTCTAATTTTCTCGAAACTTTAAGATGCTCTTTAGGGGAAAAGAAGGTGTCAATGTAAGCTGGACTCCTACTGCCTGACAATTTGGGTAAACCCAAGAAACGGAAATAGTGGTGGCTGCAGCTAGTGGCCTCAGAGGGTCCGCAAAAGCCTCCAGAGGAAGAGGGACAACGACCAGGCGGGTCAGTGGCTGGGGACATTCAGCTTCGTTATCTCATTTGCACACTGCAGAGCTGGGCCAGGCCTGCATGCCGAGCCACCAGGTTAACTTCTAACTTTCCCGTTTCCGTCTTCTCTCCAGCGCTGTGAGCCGTTATGGAGAATCAATTCTGCGAAGTACCACTACATCATCCCTGCAGGCCCAAGCGATCGTATTTCTGCATCGCGGGCTGGAAGCAAGCTTGTTAGTGTTGGCAAGGCGAAGCTATTCAAAGTTTCTGGGTTGGACGGCAGGATAATGTATGTTCACTCTGCCTGTCCTACAGAGTTCTTTCTAGGACGATTCTGCTCCAGCCTTCATTTATTAACCATGGACTACTTAACAGATAGTTCTTATATATTTAGAATTTTTAAAAAACAGGATCTTAAAGTGCCAGAATCCATCAATAATTGATTTCCTCTTAGGCGGAGGAACTCACAGCGCTTCCTGCATCGGTTGGCAGAGATAGAAAGAGAACAGAGACTGCATGTCAGCTACCTGCAGGGCTTCGGCTTGCTGGGTGCTAATGCGAATCTTGGGGATTCTGTAATCCCACGGGGTGACCAGGATCTTCTGGGCATTTCTTCCCTGACACTGGACTTCCTCCCGGGATGGGAATGTCACCACATAATCACGCCAGTTCTTCTGAAGGACACCAACCACGCGGCCTTTGGGAAGAAGGAAGAGAAAGAACGAGGTGTGACCGGCTCGCATGTCACCTCCCCTGGCCGTGACCAGCTCTGTGGGATGGAAGCAGAGGAGAAGTGCAAAGAGCCAGTTTTCTCGGTCACAGGCACGTGGGTAAAGAGGTGTCAGAGATCTGCCTTCTTAGTGTGTTGAAGATGGGTTGTCTTTTAGGATAAGTGATTTAGTATAGGACCCACATGGCCTCTCTTCTGAGCCTGATGCAACACCCAGAACCCACTTGTCCCTGTGCTCTTTCACCTTTCTCTCTCAGACCAGTCCACTGGGAAAGGTCAATGATTTGCAAGGGCCTGAGTTGAATCCCAGGTTCCGCCAAAAAAAGAAAAGTCAATGATTTTATCTTTTTTTTTTTTTTTTTGTATTTTGATACAGGCTACCTGGTAGGCAGGGAAGTAGCAATTCCAGGGGCTACGTGGCTCACCTGTGGGCATGGGCTCACTGGGGGCCTCGCCCGAGACTTTGTCCTCACTGTCGTTGTCACACAGGGCGCCGGTCCTTCCCTTCCATTCACCCTTCGGGAGCAGCTCCACAACCACTACATCCCCATGAATGGCGCGGTTCCGGGCCTTCATGCCATGGATGAGGATGTCGCTAGCTAAACCTGTGGTGGGCAGCACAGAGACCCGTGAGGCCCCCAGAGCCACAGTACACTGGGAGACTCAGGCCCGTCAGATCTAAGCAGCTCTCCTGCAAATAACAGCTCCTGCCTTACCGAGGTCACATTTTCAAGGTCATGCTTCTGCTGCTTCTAAGTGGAGAAACTGTCACCAGGTCACGGCATTGGATGCGCTTTCACACAGGCCATTCCATTACTTTTTGTTTGGTTCTGAGAGAGGGTCTCACTCTATAGCCCAGGTTGGCCTCGAACTCCTGACAATCCTCCTGCCTCAGCCTATTAACTTCCTGGATGACAGGCGTGTACCACCATGCCTGGGTGCTAACTTATTTATATACTGTTTTCATTTAGTTAGCTCTTTGACATGATTTACTAAGGTAATATAACTCAGCAAGTGATTCATGCTTGCAACCCCAGCTATTCAGGAGGCTGAGGCAAGAAG
>NW_004524602.1:9833039-9840034 GCF_000260255.1 Octodon degus
AAAAAAAAAAAAATTAGAGACAAAAGCAAGGGGGTAAGAAAACCTAACATCCCACAAGCCCATGCATGCGGACGTGGGCCGAGTGACACGGGTGGCGACCTGGCTTTCCTCAGGACAGCACAGTGGAGCAGCGGGAGGGGCTGTGTGCCCGCTTCATACCGAACCTGAATCTTTGCTGCTGGTTCCCTGAAGTCGAACAAAAGCTTCTATCTGGGCTCTGTGTTTGTTCACATTCAGAGTGCCCTGAAATCATGACAAAAAATCAGCGTGAGAAAATGTCCCATCTGCCTGCTCTACCGCCAACAGGCCCAGCTTTTAAAAACTTACATAAGACCATCCCTACAACAGTCTTTAAAAGTTTCTGATCTTTATTTGGGGGGAGGGTGTTGTTTTGTCTTTTTGAGACAGGCTCTCGCTATGCAGCTCAGGCTGGCCTTCATCTTACTTTGTAGCCCAGGCTGGTCTCAAATGCACAAAGATCCTCCTGCCTCAGCCTCCAGAGTGCTGGGATTACAGGCATGTGGTATGCCTGGCTTGGGTTTGTTTTTTTGAGCCAGGGTCTCACTATGTAGTCCAGGCTGGCCTCAAGCTCTCAGGGACGCCCCTGCCTTAGCCTCCTGACTACTGCGATATAACCCTTTTCTAGAGGGATATTAATTTCTCTCCAGAGGACACAATCATTCTGAACCACTCCTGAGCAACACCACTTAAAATATTCCCGCTCTTGGCAGGGACTTCAGTGTGTTGCTCTCAAACATTGGCCACAACAAAAACCTCCCGAGTAGCTGGTCACAAATGTCAGTTCCAGGTCTGGAGTGGAGCTGAGGTACAGCATGTGCCAAGCATGTGTGAGGTCTCGCATAGGATCCACAGCACCACAAACATGAAGGAGTAAACAGATGAAAAACTAAATATAAAGAAAATAAAAATAAGATCTATGCCAGGACAGTTCTGGATCTCTGTGTGTTTCAGCCTATGGACACCAGCAGACATAAAACTGCTGAAACAGCAATCATAGGACCTCGTTTCCAGACCTGGGTTTGAGGGCTGGAGATCATGGGGCAGGGAAATGCCAGGGCGCGCAGAGGCTGAATGTCATGGATTTTCTCTCTCTCTCTTTCTTTCTTTCTTTCTTTTTTTTTTTTTTAAAAACTGGGGATTGAACGTAGGCCCTTGTGCTTGCCAGCGAAGTGCTTATTCTACCAAGCCATCTCGCCAGCCCTCCCTCATGTCATAGATTTCCTAATGTTGCCCAACCTCCACAGCCTGACTCAAATCAATGCATGCATTTCTTTCCTACTGACAGGCATCATTTCTAGGTAGCTCCTCGTGGACACGGTGATGCCCACCTAAGCAGATCCAGAGGCTGACACAGGAGGAGGTCTGCTGCGAGTTCGAGGCCATCTTAGGCTACACAGCGAGATTCTGTTTCAAGCAAAACAAAACATAAACACCACAAAAGCCAAGGCAGCCCCCGACTCTGCCTGTGTAATGCCCCACGCTGCAGGAATCAGACCCTCCCAGCGCAGCTCCCACCTGGACAGCAGGGCCATGAGAAGACTGGGGCCCACCTCCCTCACACCACCCCGGCTGACCCCATCCTGCGTGCTGCCGCCTGGCTGGGCCCTCACCTGCACGTAGCGCCCCGACTTGATGCCGGCCTCCAGCACCTCGGGGAGCAGGTGCTCCGCATACTCCCGCCCGTGGCCCTCCTGGTTCTCGCTCTCCCGCTCCCGGCGGGACTGCAGGATGGAGTCGCACAGCTCGTGGGCGGCCTTTAGGTCTGGCCAGAAATTGTCCAGGTAATCCTGGTTAGGGAGAGGGATGGAGAAGGTGCGGAAGGGGAGGACTCTGCACTGGGGTATGGACAGAACCAATACCAAGCATGCAAGAGGTGCAGGGCATGGTCCGTTCCTGGCCTCTTTTTTTTCCCTTGGCACTGACAATTGAGCCTAGACCCTTCACAGAGCTACATCCTCGGCCCTTTTAAAAAATATTTTAGGGAGTAGCTAGGGAGATGGCTCAGTGGAATAAGCGCTTCCCTGGCAAGGGCAAAGGCCTGAGTTCAATCTCTGGTTCTGCCAAACACACACACACACACACACACACACACACACACACACACACAGTATTTTAGGGAAGGGCCTACAGGGTGTTGAGGGTCTCACTACTAGATTGGACTCATAGTGATCTGCCTGTTTACAGCCTCCCAAGAGCTGGGATTACAGGCGCGGCCACCACGCCCAGTCCCAATTGCTGTCTCAGCGTGCCTTGGGGCGTGTGGCCAGCCAATGATCGAACCTTGGCCCCTTCGCCTACTTGCAAGCACTTTAATCCACTGAGCTATTTGGCCAGCCCTTTGGCCCATTTTCTTAGTATTTATTTTGAGATAAGTCTTCTTAAATTGCTAAATTGCCTGAGCTGGGCTCAAACTTGTGGTCCTCTTGCCTCAGCCTCCCAGAGTGTTAGGATTACAGCTGCTCATTTTCTTCCATCTTTTTAGACCCAGAAGCCTAACCTAGGGAACCCTGGGGAGGCCGGTCCACCATGGCCCACTTCTACCTGCCAGGCTTTCTACTTTCTTTCTTTCTTTTTTCTTTTTTTGTTACCAAGCATTAAACTAAGGACCTTGTGCTTGCCGGGTAGGCACTTAAGAAGCTGAGCTATCTCCCTGGCTCAAAAGGTCTAGAGGCTGTTTTTGTTTTTTCTAGTACTGGGGATTGAACTCAGGACCTTGTGCTTGCCAGGTAGGTGTTTATGCCACTTAGCTATATCCCCAGCCCAGTACTTTCAAACCTCTCTCTCTAAATGCAACCCACAGCCCACCCCCAAATCCAGGTGGCCTGTCTTTATAGCCAGCACACTGGTGCACGCAATGGCCTACAGAGAACGGACAGGCAAAGATCCCATGAGTCCAGCGTATTCTTACTTTTTTTGAGATAGTCTCACTAGATAGGTCAGGGTGGCCTTAATCTCATTAAGTGGCCCAGAGTGGTCTTAAACTTGTGGCAGTCCTCCTGCCTCAGCTTTCCTAGTGCTGAGATTACAGACATGCATCATTACACCTGGCTGTACTCTTATCTTTTAATATGTTTTCAAGTTAAAATTTAAACATAAGGCAGGCCAGGCATGGTGGTGCATGCCTGTAATCCCAGCACTCGGGAGGCTGAGGCAGGAGGATCACTGTGAGCTTGAGGTCAGCCTGGGCTACAAAGTGAATTCAAGGCCAGCCTCAACTGCATAATTAAACCCTGTCTCTGTCTCTGTCTGTCTGTCTCTCCCTCTCTCATGTAAGGTACCATCTAGCACATTGCCATTTCTCAAATTGAAAAAAACAAACAAACCCACAAACCACCCTTACTCTCAACTCCAGCATTTCTCTCATTAATTTTAGGGCCTTCGTCAAATGGCTTCCCTTTCCCTTCTTTTTCCAAAAGTTCTCTCTGTGTTAAAATCAGCACCCCCAACTCTATGGTCACACGTCACTCATCAACACCAAGCTTCAGTCAGCTTGAAGCACCAACCTGGGAACTACTGACAGCCTTGGCTCTGTTCCATCTCAATTCAAATCTTCAAGGATCATTCTGGGCTTCCTTCTCCTCTGAACATCACAATCTCACTGTCTCTGCCTCTCTGTCTCTGTCTGTCTCTCTGTCCTGCTAACGTTCAGCTGTTTGAGGCCCTCGGTCACACTGTCTGCTTAAGAAACGCTCTACAAAATAAAACTGTCCTATATGGCTGGACTACAAAGAAAAGTAATTTCCCCCAAAAGTAGAAAAATGTAATTTTAGTCAACTGTCCTCTGTAGGAACAAGACAAGATGTATTGGAGCCGAAAAAACAAGTGACACAGTCATTAATATCCAGCGCCCCTGGAATTCTCCGGCATGTCAAGGCACTTTTTACGGCAGGGCCGAGCAAATTCTATTGGTAAATCGTTAGCAATACCTGCACACTGGCACCTCAGAGAATCTACAACTCAAAGCGCAGCCAGGCCGGCTGTAAACCGATGGGTGAGGGCGGGCTGTGTTCTCCTTTGTGCGACCGAAAGATGACATCAGCCTGCAGAACCGGACGGGCCTACTGGGCCAAGAGCAGAGGCCAGGGTCTACTGAGAGGTTAGCAGCTACCCTGTCCTTGCCAACGGTTCTTAAGACACGGCAACTGCTGTGTTGCTAGGACAGCAGGAAGACATCCAGAGTGATAAGCCACTTCCACCTGCGACCTGCCCCTCGCCGCCGAGTGTCACATCCCAGGCCCTACACTTGTCTCTGCCATGAGGAGGGAGGGTGGAGGACAGCCGGAAAAACACGAGTGGCCTTAAAGCAGTTTAGAGCTCTGTGTGCGCTGTCAGAAGAACCAAGTGCGAAGCAGCTGGCCCTGGGGGTGAAGAGGCCTGGTGTCCGACTGCCTGGGGACTGGTCCCAGGGCTGCCATTTCCTAGTGTGTGACCTCAAACAAGGCTTGGCCTTTCTGTGCTTTTTTTTTTTTTTTGGTACCAGGGATCAAACTTGGGACTTCACACTTGCCACGGAGGCGCTTGTGCAGTGGAGCTATAAACTGGGCCCCTTTCTGTTCTTTAGTTCCCTTACCTATAAGGTGGGGCAATCACACTAACCTCATAGCGTCGTTCCTAGAATTAAGTGACACAATCCACTTATTTATGTCTATCACTACACTTCCAAAGTACACTCTACTCGGCATAGGTGCATATTATTACTAACAACCAGGGCCATGCAAAACTGCTATTTTTTTTGGCAGAACCGGGGATTGAACTCAGACCCTTGTGCTTGCCAGGGAAGCGCTTATTCTACTGAGCCAAAAACTGCTATTTTGGAGATCAAAAATAAGAATACCAGAAAATTTTTTACCCCTGCAGCCCTGGAGGTTAAGCCAAGCACCTTTAAGCTACATCCCTAGCCCATTTTTTAAGTCTTTGAGGCAGGGTTTGCTAAGTTGCTACACTGCCTGGGCTTGGTTCAGCTTTGTTACTCTCCTGCCTCAGCCTCCCTCAGTGCCGGTGGCAGGTGTGTGCTGCTACGCCCACCTAATCCTGCGCCCACCATCATCATTTATGGATCTTGGTATGCCATTAGCCTGGGTGCCAGGGGAGTGGTTCAGAGGTAGCGTGCACGCTGAGCACACAGAAGGGCCTGGGTTCAATTTCTGCACTAAACCAACAACCACGACAAAAATGGCTTTATCAGCAGCTTGGCTTGTGGCCAGTCATGGCTACGTTATGCCTCCCAGTCCCAGGAACTGGCTGACATCAACTTCATTATTTGAGGACTGCCACAAACATGTGGCAGCTTACTGCCCTTCCCTATCTCTCCTTTCTGTACTGAGACCCACGGGCGTGGGCTCCTCGGACAGGAACGCAAATGCATCTGTCCACCCACACCCCGCTTCCGCCCAATGACCGAATGCATCTGTCCACCCACACCCCGCTTCCGCCCAATGACCGAATGCATCTGTCCACCCACACCCCGCTTCCGCCCAATGACCGGGATACCTTGAAAGAAATCACAAACACTCCCTGGGTTTCACTCCCGTACTGCTGAACGGCCTCTGCATCTTCGGTCACCATCACAATGGGCATCTTGTCCCCACAGTGGTGATAGTACCAGACGGCTGCGTTGTAGATGCTCCTGCAGGACAGGGCAAAGCCTGAGCCCTCGCAAGCAGGCACACTGATTCCAGGTGGCTTCCAACACCTGGCGACCTTCCTGCCTCAGCCTCCTATACTCAGCTCTCACTCTCCTGTCACTGGGACCAAACACTCATTCATTTACTCAATGAACGCCTTCTGAGTCTCCATTATAGACAAGCCCTGGGCCGGATGCTCCAGGGGAACAGAGTCATCAGAAAGCACCCACCACCCCAGACATCCAAGGCCTACAGCAACTGCATTCACTGTCCACAAGGCCTCGATACCATGAGGCTCAGTCCATCCTCCCCCCCACAGGAGCACAACTTCTAGACCCCTGTGAGGATCCCGCTAGCCATTAGATTCTAGGGGAACTCACTCTGGTACCTATGTCTCCTTAGTTTTAAAAGCAGGTAATGATGATGTATTCAGCTCATCTATCTAAAATACACAGTACACATTTGAGGATCACAGCCCTATGTGACTGCGGTGGACTCCACACGAGGGCAGGGGATCTGGCCACACCTGGTCTGCCACTTCTCCAGGGCCTCACCCCGCTCCCGGGGGAGGTAGCAGTCCTCCTGGAACTCGTTGGCGAAGAGGATGCAGTCATGCCGCGTGTCCTTCAGCAGGCTCCGCAGTTTGTTATACATTCTGCAAGGCAGAGGGGGCAAGGTAGAGGGGGCGGATCAATCCGCGAGGCACGCTCCTGGGAGGAAGGGCTTAGAGCCAGATAGTTCGATTAAAAGAGGGTGGGGGTGGGGGTGGGAGTGGGAGTGGGGGTGGGGGTGGGGGTAGAGGTGGTGGGCGGCATTTATTCCTCTGGGCCACTTCCTCTCTGGGTTGGGCCTGCTGGGATGAGCCTGGTTAGTTTGCTGATTAATTAAACCCCTCGTCCTCCCTGTCGCCTCGAAGATTTATAGCTCATTGCCTATGGCATCATACTGTCCTATCCTTCCTCAAAGGCTTCGTACACATGGGCAAGCAGCCTCCTTACACAGTCCAGGCTGGCCTTGAACTTGCCCAAGTCCTCCTGCCCCAGCCTCCGGGGTGAGGGGATTACAGGCACGTGCCACCACACCCGGCTGGCACTTTATTTTTGACTCTCACTTTGTTCTAGAAATGGAATTAGCATTCCATAGATTTTTACTGCTTGCTGGCAGACCTAGCAAAGGACATGTAAGGTAAACAGGTTTAGGGCTTTGTCTATGAGCTTTATTTTTGCAGTTGGCCTGATTTACATAAAAGAGCACTAAACAGTTTACTGGCAGAAAGCTAAGAGAAAGCTGGAAGGTTTTGTCTGTCCAAAGACCTTGCAACAATGTCATAATCAAAAATTAAATCCAGGG
>NW_004524602.1:9840654-9841051 GCF_000260255.1 Octodon degus
CACACACACACACACACAAATAAATAAATAAAATCCAGTTGGGCAGGATGGGGCACGCCTGTAATCCCAGCTACTTGGGAAGCTGAGGCAGGAGGATGGTGAATTGGAGATCAGCTTGTGCTTCATAGCAAGACTGTCTCTCTCCTCTCTTCTCTGTCTCTTTGTCTGTCTCTGTCTCTATCTCTCTCTCTCGCGCACACACACACACAATCAAATCAACCCTAGGCAGGAATCCTACATCTACATGCCTATTAATTCAAACTGTGTGGAATTTCAGCTGTCCAGGAGGCTGAGGCAAAAGGATCTCAAGTTCAAAGCAAGGCTGGGCAACTTAGTGAGATTAAACCAAACACAGACCTCTCTAATTTATTCTGTCCAAATAAATCCCAATACCTTT
>NW_004524602.1:9841502-9852855 GCF_000260255.1 Octodon degus
AAAAAAAAAAAAAACATAACAGTTCAAAAACCTTAGACCAGACCAAACCAAATTATCAAGCAACTGCCAGGAAAAAAACACCACAATAAACAAAGGGATTCTGTTCCGTTTCTATGAATGGTAGCTTTTCAGAACAGAATTCCACTTATACAGACAAAAGTTACCCTGCTCCAAGGCTGGCAAAACATATTAAATTGGTGATTTTCCCATTTGTTTATTTTTATTTGAAACAGCATCTCACAATGTAGTCCAGGCTGGCTTTGAACTACCTATGCAGCCCAGGTTGGCCTGGAACTCATGGTGATCCTCCTGGCTCAGCCGCCCAAGTGCTGGAATTACAGGCATGAGCCACTACATCTGGCTATAAAATCTAGGGGTTCTCAGATTCAGTCCTTACCAAATAATGGTAAGATACAGCCACCCCCAGGAACTACCACCAAATCAAATTATGACCATTTTTCTTTTTTCTTTTTTTTAGAAAACTGCCTTTATTCTATTAGTTGGAAAAATTAACCGGTACAGAAAAAAAAAGTTTAGTCAGCTGGAGAGAAGAGAAAAACTGAGAACCATGCCTGAGAACTGATGGCTTCTCGGGGAGGGCACCTCAGTAGGGGAGGAGAAAAGAGCGCTGTGAATGAGAGCCAGGCCCTGCAGCCCAGCTGACAAAGGCTATGCCATCTTCAAACTAAATTCCTAGCTACTAACCCAGTTCTGGAGAAGGGAACTAGGATATGTGGGGCCCAAAAGGGGCAATAGCCTTCTTGTATCAGACAAAGTGAAAAAATGGGGATTTTAAAAAATGAATTTTCCATCTGATTTTATTTCCAAATATACCTTTTTTTGTGTGGAACTGGGGATTGAACTCAGGTCCTTTGCTTGCCAGGCAAGTACTTATTCTACTGAGCTATCTCCCCAGCCCAAATGATTGAAACTTTTTTTTGGCGGAACCGGGGATTGAACTCAGATCCTTGCATTTGCCAGTCAAGCGCTTATCTTACTGGTCCACCTCCCTGGCCCCCCAAATATACTTTCTTGTTAAAAAACAAAACAAAAACCCCACCAATACATTCTTTGTGGTAATGACAAGTATCAGTATTAGGAAATCCAATTATACAAAAAATACTATAGTCTGGGTAGATATATTTATTTTTGGTAACATACATTAAGTGGCACTAATTACATGGTTAACTATAAGGTAACTAACATGAAACCGCAGAACTCTAACTCTGCCACAGCGGCATGGACTTGGGGCTTCTGGCTGAGCATGTTTCCAAAAAAACTGTCTGCCCACCCCAGAGCGATGCCAATAACTCCATGAGGAGTAAGACTCTGAAGTGGGGACTCATCAGAATTCCCTGCAACTGACAGATTAGAGGCAGGACATGTTAGTTATAAAGTAGGTACAGCCTAATTCACAAAAGTTACTAACTGTCTCTTTCTAGAAAGAAGCAAGAAGTTAAGAAATTCTTTGAATTAGCGCCTGGTGTGTCAGGTGGAGTGCAGAAAGGGCTGATAGAGAAGCGTCGGAGGGTCCTGGCAGGTCAGACAGGTGGGACATCATCATTAATAATCACTGCTGGCTTCTAAATACCGGTAGCAAGATGACTTCTGATTTGTCATCAAATCAGAAGGTAAATTATAGATAAATGAAAAAGGCCAGTAATCATATGCTAAGATTAATAAACAGCACTTCAAAATTAACCGCGTGAGGGCTGTGCTTGCAGCAAGGTTTCACAGGACAAGGCACCCAGATGTTTTCTTCCCACGCCTGGCTTGCAGAGCAGCTCTCGTGGCCATTTCTAAAACCTCTCTCACTCCATCTTTGGTCTTTGCTGAACACTCCATGTGCCCAAAGGCGCCGATCCTGTTGGCCGTATCTCTGCCTTCTTCAGGTTTTACTGGCTCCTGCTTCATCTTGGCTAACTCCCGTCTTGTGTGCTCATCATTCCGAAGATCCTTCTTGTTTCCACCCAGGATAATGGGTACATTGGGATAAAAGTGCTTTACTTCTGGAGTCCATTTTTCTGGGATGTTTTCTAAACTATCAGGGCTGTCAATGGAGAAGCACACCAGTATAACATCGGTATCTGGACAGGAGAGAGGCCTCAGGCGATCATAATCTTCCTGTCCAGCTGTGTCCCACAAAGCCAACTCTACCTCCTTTCCATCCACTTCAATATCTGCCACATAGTTCTTAAACACTGTGGGAACATATACTTCTGGGAACTGGTCCTTGCTGAAGACTATGAGGAAGCATGTCTTACCACAAGCTCCATCACCAACAATCACGGGTTTCTTTCGGATGGCAGCCATTGCTTACAAATACACTGCAAATGCACAGCCTGTGTAGCAAACTTGTAAAAGTACCTCGAACTTCGCAGATGATGGCTCGGCGACGACCCCCGAGTCCGGCCTCTTCACGCCAACGACGCCTGTCCACGAGTCCCAAGCTCAGAGACTAGGGCGGATCTATGACCATTTTTCCTAATAAAAAATATCTAACTTGAAAAGAGTTTTCTACACTTCAACTTTCACTCCCACATAGTCTTCTTCAGGGCGCGAGCTCTCCACCAGGTGGATCCAATGAAGAGCAAGTGAATGCTAACAGGGAAAGCAGGAAGCCAACTGCGAGCTCTCTGCAGGCGACAGCAGGCTGTGGCTGGAATTTAATAGTGCACACGTGCGACACAGTCATATTTTCTGCGAGTCAGGGTGTGCAGCGCCGTGACAGAGTGAGACAGATGAGTTTCCTAGGTGGAGGCGGCGCTCATTGTCACGGCGCCTTGAACAAATGTGACCAAAATGACAGGACGGCAATGGCTTGGTCAGGCACAATGACATCTTAAGGTTCACAGATTCCAGTCTCGCAGAAAAATCCTACCATTCTTGCACAGGCTCGGATGTTTTCTAAACCTCCAGGATCTAAAGATTTCAAATTTCTAGGAGATAGCTAAACTTAATGATTTCAGATTGATTTTTCTTTTTTGGAGATGAGCTGAATTGTGGGGCTCCAGCAATCCTCCTGCCTCAGCCTCCCACATGGTAGGACTACAGGGTTAGCTGGCCCTCGTGGCTCAGGGGAAGATGTAGACACGTGACTTGGGCACTTAGTCTGTTCTTCAGATAGGTCTGGGAGGACGCTAGCCTCCTGACTTTCTTTTCCAGGTTCTTGGGCTTCACACCAGACGTTTCTGTGTCTCCTCACATTAGCTGCTACTCTCAAGGCATCTGTCTAGGGTCTGCTGCAGACCATCGGAACCCTCACCTTGCTGCGCTGTGGACCGTGACTGTCCCCAGAGGTTCGCTTCGCGTGTTGTAATGGCTTAGCAGCACCGTGTGTGTGTGTGGGGGGGGGGGGCTCTAAGAGGCTCGGCCTATGGACGGGTCTTGAGGTCTGGCCTTAAAGAAGACACTGGCCTCAGGCTTCTCTTCTTCCTCTCCTTGCTTCCTGGCTATGGAGCGGAACTTCCCTCACCACGTATCCTGCCAAGATACGCTGCCTGCTGTAGGCCCAGGAGCACTGGGCCACTTTGTGATGAAATGGACCCTTTAGACACTGGGAGCCAAGAGACATTTGCTATTTATAACTTAATCACCTGCAGTGACTGTCACAGAAGTGGGAAGCTCAGACACACACTGCTTGCACCAACAGTACCCTCCGTGAAGCCTCAGAGATACCGAGCTCCTGGCCTTGACCCTTCGCCTTACACTCCCTAGGGTCAACTTTCTGTCCAGTGATGTGAGCCAGAGCCCTTCGCGTTACCCTCGATGCTGCCTTCTCCCACTGTACACAGCCAAATCCATCACTACGTTCCACAGAAGTAGATTTTCCTATTTGTTTCTTGAGACACGGTCTCACTATGCAGCCCAGGCTGGCCTCACACTCAGTGATTCCCCTGGTTCAACTTCTCAAGTGCTGCACCACCCCACCCAGCTCATGCACTGAAATTTTTCTCTTTTACACTGGTGCTAGGATCATGTATTTCAATTTAATCCTCATGGTGAGATATTAAGAGGGCAGAAATTAGCCAGGCAGCTGGTGCATGCCTGTAATCCCAGCACTCTGGGAGGCTGGTACAGGAGGATCACCATTTAGAGCCTAGTCTGAGCGATTTAGCAAGATCCTGTCTCAAAATTAAAAAAAAAAAAAAAATTAGGCCAGGCGTGGTGGCACAAGCCTGTAACCCCAGTACTCGAAGGCTCTCGAGACCAGGTTACCAAATGAGCTCAAGGGCAGCCTGAACTGCACAGTGAGAATTTTTCTCCAAAAGACAAAAATAAAATAAATTAAATAAATAAATAAATAAATAAATAAATAAAAGGGTAGGGACGTGGCTCAGTGTGAAAGTTCTGGGTTCTATGCTCAGTATGAGGGGTTAAAATAAACACAGAGGAAACAAAACCTAACCTGACTATTATGTCTAGAAGTGGGACCTAAGGAGGTAGTCAAAATTGGGTAAGGTCATCAGGATGGTTAACCATGGCTGAATTACACACCTACACATGCTCCCTGTCCCTTGTTATGTGATGTGCTGTGGCCTCAAGGAAACCATCATGAGCTGTAGCATCCTCTAGAACATGAGCTAGGATAAACCTCTTTCCTTTATATAGTACTCTGCCCCAAGCATTTTGTTATAGTAGCACAAAGCAGACTAATATAGTTTGTTAGCTAAACGACAGTGACAGCTACCTCCTTTTTCTTTCCTCTGGGCCTCTTTACTATCTGGCCCAATAATCTTTTATTTTTTATGTTTTTGTATTTTACAGAAGGGTCTACAGGGTGTTCAAGGTGACTTGGAGTGATCCGCCTGTTTATATAGTCTCCCAAGAGCTGGGATTACAGAAAATGTCGTGTCCCCCCCACCCCCATAAAACCATCCCTCAAATCTCTGTGAGACTTTCGGGTGCCTGGTCCCTGTACTTCAGTGCATTTGTCACCACTGCAGATGACTATCTGCTTGGGATGCTACCCAGCTCCTGCCAGTGTCCCCGGGACTGGGCCTGCTTCTGCTCACCGCTTTCTCCTTAGTGCTAACAGTTTCTAGAACATACATGCTCTGGTAAACATTGGTAGAAGAAACAAACGCAGCCAGGAATGGCGATGCAGGCCCGTAACCCCAGCTCTCTGGCAGACTGAGACAGGAGGATCACAAGGTTGGGCGACTCAGTAAGATCCTGGCTCAAAATAAATAATTTTAAATGGGGGTCAGAGAGACAGTTCAGTAGAATAAGGGCTTGCCTGGCAAGCTCAAGATCCTGAGTTCAATCCCCAGTACCAAAAAAAAAAAAAAAACCCAAAAAAACAAACAAGAAAAAACAGTGCTGCGGATGTCGCTCCACACGAGAGCCCTGAATTTGATGTCCAGTCCCCTAAACACACACACATATACCCCCCCACACATAAATGTACATCTGAATTTGGGAATGTGGTGGCTAGAACAGCCTTACTAAGTCATAAAGTTATTTGGGACCTGGTTGGTTCTTTTTCCACTTGTGTATTTGGCACAGGGTCTCACTCTGCAGCTCGGACTCGTGATCCTCCTGTTTTCAGCCTCTCCAGCACTGGGCTTACAGGTGTGCGCCACCAAGCCTGGACTAGGTCGCCAGCGCCCCAGGGGCAGGGCTGGCACGGCATGTGGGACCCAGGACCGAACCCTGGTCCCTGCGCTCTCTCAAGTGCTTCCCTTATTCAATAAGCATTTGAAGTTGGGCAAGGTCACGCCTACCTAGAATCCCTGAATTCTCGCAGGCTGAGGCCGGGGAATCACAAACTCTGGCCTCCCGTTCAACTTAGCAAGATTCTGCCTCAAAGACGGAAAAAGCGCTAGACATGTAGCTCAGTGTGAAGGTCCTGGGTTCATCTCCCAGTACTAAAACCAAAACAGGGGCTGGTGAGATGGCTCAGTGGTCTAAAGCACCTACCTAGAACAAGCTAAGCAAAGCACAGGGACCGCGGTTCAATCCCCCAGCACCACATGCCAGCCAGCCCCGCCCCCTGGTGGGCTGAGCTGGCCACACACACACTAAATAAAGTTATATTTTAAAAAAATAAATAAATAAAAATAAAACCAAAACAAAACGACAGACCAAAAACAAAACCACACTGGAGAACTATCAGATGACCGGCGAGTGATTACGCTGAAGAGCCGAGGGCCCAACAACACCCACGCTGTTTCCTGCAATTCTCCTACCTGAACGGCAACTCTCCATCGCCATCACTGGTACAAGCATAAAGTCCCAGCACACGCAGCAGCAGAGGAGAGGTTCCGTCTCTCCCTTACTACACTCAACTCTGGTCTCATTCCAGTGAGACAGTATCATTGGTCACATTAAATTACAATTGGCCTTCCTCATCCCCACAGTCCACACCTGACAGGACCTTGTGCACAGAGAGAAAACACTGAAAACGTGGGGATTTTTCCAGTCTTTTGTCCCAACTGATGCAGCCTAACAGCTGTCACCTGGGGCTTCACAGGCACGTGGCTTGAGGCATGAAGAGTAGGGAGCGTGCAGAACACAGGTGCCTACTGCATCATTTGATGTTAAGGAACAGCAGTGCATGAAGCCAGGTGTGGTGGCACTTCTGTCACACCAGCACTCTGGGGACCTGAGGCAGGAGGGTGGCAAGTTCAGGCCCAGTTAGGCAATTTAGTGCTGGGGGATTGAACCGCGGTCCCTGTGCTTTGCTTAGCTTGTTCTAGGTAGGTGCTTTAGACCACTGAGCCATCTCCCCAGCCCCTCACTACCTAGTTTAAACTGGCCTTGAAGCGGAAGTCCACCTGCCTCAGCCTGCGAATGCACGGACCCTCTATCCACCATGTGTGTTTAAAAACAAAAAAAAATATCAATCCAACCACTTTATGTCCACGAGGTGACACACAGTTAATCTTCTGCATAATATGTACAGAAGCCAAAATGTCACGTTCTACATGCTAAGTATGTAGAATCTGCACTTGCAAATTTTAAGCCCTCCCTCCCCCCAAAAAAATTTTTTTAAAAAACCCAGACGACTTGCCCTTACCACATAGGAAGGCCAAGTCAAGAAGGTTCATCTGGGTTCAACCCCAACATCCATCTTAAAGTTAGCTTTCAATACGGACACTCTCTAGGGATTAGGCAATCAGGATTATTAAACTGCTAACCTAAGGGCACCTGCTGGTTGCTTAACAGGTAAATCAAATGCTAAGGGCCACGTGGGTTGACGCCCTTTGCTGCTTCTTTCTCGACAATTACGTTCATAATAGGCTTTTTAAGGCTAGGAGTGTGGTGCTGCACATTTGTAATCCCACTACCTGGGAAGCTGAGCCAGGAGGACTGCCGCAGGTGCGACTGTTTTAGTTCTCACAGACATTTAATAGCATAATTTGGCTCATTCTCCAAGCCTTTCTGAAGACTTGGAGATGCAGCTCAGTAAATTAACAGGGCAAGTTGTGGATGGTTCACCGCCTCCACAATCTTTTTTCTTTTTGGTAGTTGCCCCCACCAAGGCACTTAGGCTAGACTTGGGTACTTGCCTTTTTTTTTTTTTTTTTTTTCACTCTACTTCTTTCCCTCAGCTCTTAGCCCAGGGTGGTGAGCAGGACTCATGGGAAGGGAGCTCGGAGACCAAAGACACACCTCATCCTGACACACATCCGCCTCTCCCCCCCTCTTCTCCCCTCCCCTCCCCTTCATTTATACAGTAAGATTCTGTCTCAAAAACAAAACAAAACAACTCAAATCTATTCCTGAGACATTCTGGCTTAATCTTCACACCCCACACAGACTTCAGCTTGTTTGCTTTCTTGCTTGCTTTTCTTTTCAGGCTGGCCTTGAGCTAACAGAGATCCTCCTGCCTCAGCCTCCTCCTCCCACGCAGTCTGTGAAGAGCAGAGATTATAGGCGTGTGCCACCGCACCTGGCTTACTTCCGCATTTGGGATGGTTTAGATTTAACTGCACTTTCAGTGGCTCTTTTGCCTCATAATGACCCTTTTGTTTCCAGCTTCTAGCCCCAACAAGACAACAGGGCTGAGGTGAGAGGTACTAAGACTTTAGCAATTCCCATGCCTCAAAGCGGGACCTCCAAATGGGCTTAGCAAACAGAAATCCTTATCACGAGGACGCACTTCATAATTCTCATCTTTTGTATTCGCTTCTAGTACATTCAGAGCCACTGGAAAGTAGTAGAAAAGCCATAATTTCTCATCAACTTAACTACTTTTGAACCATGCAGGAGAAAAGACATTTAAATTCCAACTCTTTGCCTTCGAATGTCCCAGGAATTCGTTTTAAAGCAATCCTTAACATTAAAAATATTTTAGAAAACAGAAGTTGAAAAGGCCTGCACTGTGTTCACAATCCCGATGATAACAACAAATTGATTTTAGCAGCAGAAATTGAAATATGACACCTGGAGCAGCGTTTAAACTCAGATGTATGTAAACGTTTATATCTTTGTGTCTGAACAAAATCACCTTCAAGTCATTTTAAAATATTCTATCTGAAAAAAATCTGTACACAATCTAGCTAATGTGCATTTTTTTTGAACTGAGCATATCATAACAACAATTTGTCATTTTCGCATACAAATGAAACCACTTCATTTTTTACTTCCAAGGCCCGAAGAAACCAGAAGATTTTTTTTTAAAAAAAGAATAAAGACATCGCTTCTTCTTATTAAATAACCTGCGATGCTAAGAGGCTCGATATGAGTCCAATATGCTATATACATAGTCAAGCTCAAATCATAAAAACCTTTTCCAATGTTAATGAAGCAAACTAGCTTTTAGAAGATTTGTTTAAAATGTGGGCAACTATTCTTCATTTAGTACAATGCAAGTATTGTCTTTTATTTATTATATTTATTTATTTTTGTGGAACCCGGGATTGAACTCAGGCCCTCGCCCTTGCCAGGGAAGTGCTTATCCTACTGAGACATCTCCCCGGCCCCAATATAATTGAGGTTGGCTTTGAACTCACTACATTGCCCAAGGAAGCCTTTTTTTTTTTTTTTTTTTCCCGGTACTGGGGATTGAACTCAGGATCTTGCGCTTATTCTACTGAACTATCTCCCCAGCCCTTTTCTATTAATTAATTAGGCTTTTTGAGACACAGTGTTGTTGTATAGTTCAGGCTGCTCCTGAACTAACTAGATAGCCCAGGCTGGCCTCGAACTTGGGAAATCCTTCTGCCTCCGACTCCCAAGTGATAGGATTACAGGTGTTCATGCCTGGCTGAGGCAATTATTTTAGATGGGGTCAATTAGAAACTTTTTGGTTAGCAAATACAAGGGCCCACCAAATAGCAGATTAAAGTGCACGCAAGCAGGCACAGGGGCCGGGGGTTCGGATCTGCCATGCCAGCCCTGCCCCTGGCAATTGAGACTGGGCGTGGTGGTGAGCACCTCTAATCCCAGCTCTTGGGAGGCTGTAAAGAGTCAGATCACTATGAGTCCGATCTAGTAGCGAGACCCTGAACACCATGTAGACCCTTCCCTAAAATACAGAAAACAACAACAAAAAACCCCACCAGTTAAAATGGTTGTTAGTTACACTAGTAATCTAAAGTTGTTTTCAGTTTCTTGAATCATTATAAGTACAATTGAGCTGGGGAGATGGCTCAGTGGAATAAGCACTTCCCTGGCAAGCGCAAGAGCCTGAGTTCAATCCCCAATTCTGTCAAAAAACAAAAACAAAAAAACCCCACAATAATAATGGTTATAACTACAACTGACATTCACAGCATAAGAGCCTAAAATTTAAGTCCTCTTTTCCCCACGAAGAGAATATAGGCTGCTAAAAAAAAACAAACAAACAAACAAAAAAAACCACAAACACAATAAACAATTTATAAATAAGATTAAATAATGTTTGAAAAAAAATAGTGCTACTGTTATAAAAACGCAAAGCAACACCTGTAATCCCAGCACTAGGGAGGCTGAGGCAGGAGGATCACCCTTGAGTTCAAGGGCAGACTCAGCTACATAGTGAATTTAAGACCAACCTGAACTGCATTTACAGTCACCGACTCAAAAAAAGGCAAAGCTAAAGACAGTTCAGAATCTTAAGTACCTCTATACGATGGACCCTGAAGTTTATCGATCTGCATACAGTCAGATCTTTTGGCAGAGTGCTGAGGCAGAAATACAATACAATGTTACCGCATTCTTGGCTAGCAAAGAGAATATCAAATTAGTTTGAAAAGTCTTTTCTGAACAAAATAATGAATTCTACCCTTTCCCTTCTAAGCAGGGGCCTTTTCGGGAACTACAGGGAAAGCTGCGCTAGAAACGTGAGCGAGGGGTGAGGAGAGAGAACTGAAGCTAGCAAAGCAGGTACCTCCGGCCCCTCTGATGCTGTACCGACTGACAAGCCGTTTGCATGAAAATAATTCCCTTCAGTTCCGGAAACTCGAGGATCTCGAGGTAATCTTGAACAACCTTCCAGTCTGGGATCACGTAATGAGTAACGTCACTAGACAGGAGCTTCCCATCTGAAACATAACAAGGGTGTAAAAGATTCCATCGCCATTTTCAAACCCAGTCTACGACTATTTCAATGTCACGATGTGCTAGGTGTGCTAGGTAACTTCCGATCTGAATTCTACCATAAAATTTTTAAGACGGCACACCTAGGGTCGGGGACATGGCCCAGTAGAATAAGTGTTTGCTTGGCAAGCGCAAGGGCCTGAGTTCAATCCCCGGTTCCTCTAAAAAAAAAAAAAAAAAAAAAAAGACGGCACACATCTACATTGGTAAAGGGCTCAAGTCTGGAGAAATTCAGCTCTTTCTGATTTTTAAGCTGTGATACACAGAAGCTCAATGTGGTTTACGGCGTTGCCTTTGGCTCAGGAGGATGGTGACACACTTTAAAAACAAGTATTATTTACTTGCAGCATTAACTGAATAATCTGTGTAAACCCACATTCAAACAGAGCACTCCAAAAAACATGTGCGCCAAAAACACTCGCGTGTGGCTGGCAAGTTCAAGCCCGTTTGGCTTCAGGCCTCTGGGAAAGGCCAGCTGGACAGAACCGCGCGCGGGGACGCTGAGAGCTGCTACCGGCTGCCCCGGCAAGTTGGCGCTGAACTCGCCACCGGCCTGAGGCCCCTCCCCCGGGGGACAGGGGAAGGCCGGCCACCTGCGCAGGTGGGCGCAGGTGCAGCCCCGGGTGGGCACAGGTGCAGCCCCGCCCGCGCTCCAGACCTTCCGGGCAGCAGGGTCGAGCGCAGCGCCCGGCTCCGCCGCACAGGGCCGCAGGTATCGGGGCGCGCCCCCGGAATCTGCAGGCGCGGCCGGACCCGGGGCCTCAGAGCGGGGCGCACCGCTCTCCCCAGGGCCGGAAGGGGCCGCCGGGCGCCGGCCTCGGGTCCT
>NW_004524602.1:9853236-9858526 GCF_000260255.1 Octodon degus
CGGCCGCCCCAGCCGCGATCCGAGCCCGCCCTCCGCCCTCCGCCCCGCCCGCCCAGCCCCGGGGCTCGAGACGCCACGCGGAAGCTGGTTTCCAGGCCGGAGGGGAGGGCGGGCTGAGCACCCGGAAGACTGATCACATTTTGGGGTGTACCCCAGGGCCCTGTGGGAAGGGGCTGCTCTGTCAGTAGGGATCAGTGGTGGTTTTCCAATCGAGGCCAGGTTTATTTATTTATTTATTTTTTTGTCTTTACAACACATGTTGAAACCGGGCCTGGTGGCGCAGGCCCATAATCCCAGAGTTTGGGAAACTGAGGCTGGAGGATTGCTGCGATTTTGCAACCAGCCTAGGCTACACGGCGAGTTCAAGGCCAGCCTGAGGTGCGTGAGGAGACCCTGTCATAAACAAGCAAACATACTTGTTTTCCCTAGGATACATGTAATCACTATGTACTGCAAACATGTACTAATAAAAAAAAATAATAAACTTGGAGGGAGAAGGGAAAGATGGTGTGAAAACAGGATAAGAAATGCTGTGCGTGTACCAACTCCCCATGATGAATTTAATCATGTACTGCAAACAGACTGGTAAAAATGTAAGGTCGGGCCAGGGGTACAGCTCAGTGGCATGAGCGCCTGCCTGGCAAGCGCAAGGTCCTGAGTTTGATCTCTGGTACCGCAAAATAAAATAAAATAAAATAAAATAAAATAAAATAAAATAAAATGTAAGGTCCTTCAAAACTATAAAGAAAAAATATATTTAAAAATGTACTTGTCTTAAACTTACTTTAAATTTTAAGACATGTCAACATTCTGATGTTGAAGATGAAATAGAAAGTCCTTTTCCCCTGAGGTAGACACGGTGCAACTTTATAGCATTTGTGTTCTTGGTATGGGTGATTTAGCTAATGGTCTCAAAATAAAAGACAAAAAGAGCTAAAGACAAGTTCATCATGAAGGACCTGGATTCAATCCCACTGTCAAAAACAAAAAAAACAAGCCCAATGTGGTAGGTAGCGCATAGCCTGGACTACACAGTGACTTCAGGGTTCGATGAAGCCCAGTCTCAAGAAAATAAATAAAAGCAGATCTGGGCACGGTTGAGCACACCTGTAATCCTACCACTCCAGAGGCTGAGATGGGAGGGTCAAAGGCAAGCCTCAGTTACTCAGTGAGTTCAAAGTCAGCTTGAGCCGGGGAGATGGCTCAGTGGAATAAGCACTTCCCTGGCAAGTGCAAGGGCTTGAGTTCAATCCCCGGTTCTCAAAAAAAAAAAAAAAAAAAAAAAAAAAAGTACCTATGGGGCTGGTGAGATGGCTCAGTGGTCTAAAGCACCTACTAAGAACAAGCTTAGCAAAGCACAGGGACCACGGTTCAATCCCCCAGCACCACATGCCAGCCAGCCCCGCCCCCTGGTGGGCTGAGCTGGCCACACACACACACACACACACACAAATAAATAAATAAAATTAAAAAAAAAAAAACAAAAAAACAAAGTCAGCTTGAACTACATAATGAGACCCTGTCTTTAAAAAAAAAAAAAAGCCAGCCTGACAGCTCAGCAGACTAAGGCGCCTGCTTAGGCAGAGTGAAGCAGCCATGGTTCAATCCCTGGTGTGCAGTGCCGGCCCTGCGGGCAGGGTGCACTGAGACAGTCATTGAGACTGGGCATGGTGGCGCACTGTAATTCCAGCACTTGGGAAGCTGAAAACAGTAGAATCACTATGAGTCTGATCTACATAGTGAGACCCTGTAGACCCTGTCCTAAATACAGGGAAAAAAAAATTTAAAAAGCAAAGGAAAACCATATTGCCACTGGTATAATCAAAACATATTCTATCTTTGCCTTTTGACAAAGGGACTCATTCCTGATGTCACATGCCAAACACTCAGCAGCTTTGCACATCAGAGGTGTGGGGCGTTGAGATCCCCATTTTACAGACCCAGAGGCTGAGTGGCTGAGGCTACCAAGTTATTAAGTGTCAGAATCAATGCTTAAGCCGGAATCTGGCTGAGTCCTCAGCAGGTTGTTAAGTCATCACAGATGAATACAGGGTGGGTCCAGCATCTAAGGAGCTGACAGACTCTTGGCCAGCTCTAGTAAGGCAGCGCACCCAGCTGGCTGGAAGCCTGGGAACCTCCTGGCCTGCTGAAGTGAACCCACTTGGGCTGCTTTATCCTTTCATGCTCCAGAATGCATACGAGGAGGCCCCAGCCCTCCGAGGGTTTCCCGCTACGTCAAGCAGGCCTGCCGTGGGACAGCCAAGATGGAGCTGCACAAACAGGAAAAGCACATGGACCGGGGGCAAGAAAAGCGCATGAAGCACCCTCGGCTCTGGCCCTAGAGGTCAGTTTCTGAGAGCCCAGGGGACAATTAACCAAGTTTGTTCCCCACAAACAAGCGTCACAGAGCCACCCATGATGCACTTCAAAGCGCCCGTGTCCATCTTTCATGTTTGATTTTATGGGGCCAGCTTTGGTGAGCTAATCTCCCCTTAATCTCTCCCTCAGGAGGGCCTTGGTGGAGCACACCTATAAATCCAGCATTCAGGAGACCAAGGCAGGAGGATTGCTGAGAGTTTGAGGCCAGCCTGAGCTACAAAGTGAGGTCAAAGCCAGCTGAACCCATAGCGAGTGGTTTGTTTTTAGTTGTTTTCCTTTATTCATTTAAATTTAAAAAATACTTTATTTATTTGGTACAGTCTCACTACACAGCTCAGACTTGTAGTGATCCTCCTGTCTCAGCCTCCCCAGAGCTGGGATTACAGGCATGTGCCACCATGCCTGATTTTGGGGCTGGCACAGTTCCAAGGCCAGCATGGCATGTGGTACCAGGGATTGAACCTGAGGAGCTTGGCAGGCAGGTGCTATAGACTGCTGAGCTGTCTCTCCCGCCATCATTCACTTGAAGTCCAGGATGGCCTTGAACTTTCTGTGTATCCCAGGCTGGCCTCCAATTCCCTATTCTCCTGCCTCAGGCTCCCAAGTGCTGTGATTAAGATGGGGTTTTTTTTTGGCGGTACTGGGTATGGAACTCAGGGCCTTGTGCTTGTCAGACAGGCGCTTATGCCTGATGAGCTATCTCCCAGCCCTAAACTCTCAGTGCTTAAAGCATGTCTATGTGGGTGTCAAGAGGCTCTGCTCTGCCTTTTCCCCAGACCTGGGCTGGTGAAGAAGGCTCCCTGGAACTGTGATCATCAGGAAAGAAAAGAGCGCCTCTCGCCGGCAGTTACAAGTTCAGTTCGGAAGTCGTGTGTGTTACTTCCACCCTGGCCAGAATGAGTCACGTGGTCGCAGGCCACTCAGTGAGGGCGGGGCGGGACAGGAAGTGCATTCACACTTCCGGTCCTGCAGGCACAATGCTGAAGCCCTTTGAACAGGTTTAGTACACTTGAGGAATGACTGAGGTGAGACCCAGAGCCAAGTATAGCTTCTCTGATACCTGCAAAGGAGATGCTTAGAAAACAACTTAGTGAAGAGAAAAAGAAGTAGAGGTCCAGGAAACAAGAAAGAGTCCACAGGAAAAACTAGAGCTACATGGTAAGGCCCTATTTGGAAAAAAAAGAAGTGAAGATGGAAGGAAGGAAGGAAAGAAAGAAAAAGAAAGAAAGAAAGAAAGAAAGAAAGAAAGAAAGAAAGAAAGAAAGAAAAGAAAAGAAGCATCGTGGAAAGTAGTACAGTGCATTCAGGGGCTTACTGTCCTTTTATGTGTGTTTTTGTGTATTTGTGTCAAAGCTGAATAAGATTCACTTCATCAGACTTATGAATGAGTCCAATTTACAAATGTTCTCCTGGAATGGGAGTAGCTCAGGCATCAGGAAGTTGCTGTGCACTGAATTTTCCCTTGTTAATGCTGCCATGGTTGTTGTTCTGAATTGCTTTTTAATGTGTGCCAACATCTGGTCTTTGTATCACCCACAGTATTGTGGTTGGTTTTCTCTTCCCTGTGTGGTGCTGAAGTCAATCCCCCCAAATATTATGGTAAGAAAACTTAAAATAAAACACCAGAACCTAACCAAACACAAGGATACACTACAGGGAGGCCAAACCTAATTAACAAGGCCTCCATAGTAGTTGCAGAGTTTCTTTAACCCAACTGATCTTTAATTTACAGAGCAAAACCAATACAAACATAAGATGGCAAGGCAAGAAGATGTCCCCCAAGCCCCTTACTGCACAAAGCTGATCTTATGGACACTGAAGTAGGGGAAGTCAAGGCAAAGCACTCAAGGGCTGGCCAGATAGCTCAGCGGATTAAGACGCCTGCTTAGGTAGGTGCAGGGACTGGGAACCCATCCCAGGCTTGCCTTGCCGGCCCTGCCCCCGGGGTATGCTGAGCTGGTGACTGAGACTGGGCGTGGTGGTGTGCACCTGTAATCTCGGGAGGTGGAAAACAGGAGGATCACTACGAATCCAATGCGCGTAGTGAGACCCTGTAGACTCTGTACTAAATACGTAAGGTAAAAACAGGTAAAGGACTCAAACACCAAATGGTTAAAATATTTGAAGAGATAAAAGAAGAAACAGGATTTTACCAATAAAGTGTTAGAGGAAGCTAGGGAAGAAACGAACAATAAACCAACTGAATTGAGCAAGATAATGTGAAAAAAGAATGGCGATTTGGGAAAAGTTAGAAGGTATGCAGAGAAAGTGAGTGAGCAGAGGCTGATGACAGGAAAAATCTGATGGAAAGCATGGGGGTCAGACTTGACTGATTGTGAAGACAGTGTCAGATCCAAAAGACAAGGTGGATATAGTAGATCATATGCTTACTGGTACCCTAAAAGTGACAAGACACCAGGCAAGCGCGACCCAAAGGGGGGAACCCTCTAGAATTATAGGAATAAAGGAAAAATTAAAAAGATGACTCAGAAGGCATAAAAAAATTCATTCTCTAAAATCAGAGCTGAAAATTTCCAAGTCTAAGGAAAGAATTCAGTATTCAAGTAGAAGAGGCATATAGAACCCCAAATAAACATTGGCAGAGAAGAACCTCCATATAGCACCTAACCAAAATTTCAGAAATTCAGCAAAAGAAGTGAGTGCTAAAAGCTGTTAGAGAAAAACACCGAGTACCCAGGGAAGGCAAGCCCACCAGAGTAGCCGCAGAGTTCTTGGCCCAAACCTTAGTAAAGGCCAGGAGAGCTTTTAGCAAAGTTTTTTTGTACCCTAAAAGAAAATAGTTGTTACTGGGCACAGCAGCAGGCCTGTAATCCTAGCACTGGGAAGGCTGAAAACAGGAGGATCACTTCTAGTCTGAGCTGTATAGTGAGACCCTGTACCAGATACATGA
>NW_004524602.1:9859821-9861287 GCF_000260255.1 Octodon degus
TCATCTGACAACAGAATACACATTTTTCTCAGCAGCACATGGACCTTTTTACAAAATAGACCATATCTTACTCCATAAAGCACACTTAAGTGAATACTAAAGAATTGAAATAATCTAGTGCTTACTACGGGATCATAGTGGAATGAAGCTTGAAATCAACAGTAAAGGAAGCCATAGAAATTATGCAAACAGCATTTCATTTAAGTAATATGTTATTGAGGAATCAGTGGATGACAGAAGAAATCAAGGAAGAAATAAAATAGCTCCTAGAATCAAATGACAATGGAAGCACAACACAGGAAAACCTAGGAAAGCACTGGAATATGGTGACAGCATTCCAAGAGGGAGGACTGTAACCAGAAATGCACACATAAAAAGAACAGAGTGACACCGAACAAATAACCTGATGGTGCATCTCACAGACATAGGTAGATACGTCTGGGTGTGGTGGTGCACTCCTGTAATTCCAGCAATTGGGAGGCTGAGGCTGGAGGATCATTGCGAGCTTGTTTGTTTGTTTTAGGGGGTTACCAGGTATTGATCTCAGGACCCTGCACTTGCCAGGGAGGAGCTGCGTCACTGAGGTATATCTCGAACCTTGATTGTTGCAAGTTTGAGGCCAGCCTGGGCTACAAAGTGAGCTCAAGACCAGTCTGAACTGCATAGTGAGACTCTGTCTCAAAGAAAAGACCAAAAAAGAAAAAGAAACAAAAGACATAGAAAGATAAGAATGATAGAACAATCAGAATCTGAAACTAATAGAAGAAAAAATGATAATGATTAGAGCAAAATGAATGAAATTGAACTTAAAAGACAATACAAAAGATCAATGAACCTCAGTGCTGGTTCTTTGAAAGGATGGGAAGGGGACTGGGGGATAGGAGACATGGGAGGGAGGGACAGGGGAAGGAAAAGCATCAAGGAGCCATGCGGATGTCCCGGTTCCCCACAGTGGATGTCTGTTACGGGTCACAGTAATACACTGCTCAGACATGGAAAAGAAAGCCACACCCAAGACCACCAAGTAGCGTGCCTCTCCCCAGACCCCTTAGCTCTGAATAAATCAGTCTGTTCTGCCACCACCGTAACTTCTGGGGCTTGGGACGGTCCCACCTCTGCCCACAGCGTGGGCTCCTCAGGTGATTCTACCACTCACTGCAGCCTGATGAACCAACAAGCCAGCGCCCTTTGCTGTGTCACCTCTAACCCTTACCGCAGTGCTTCGTGATACAATTTCTTGCAGTGGAGATTGGTCCTCTCCAGCAACTTCTTTCTCTCTGGGTGAGCAGACGGCTCCCATTTCCTAGTGTCCCTCACGCCTGTGGCTTGGAGCTGGCAGACATTGATGGCACCGTTTGGAGCCTGGCCCACGAATCCGTGTGTGTGCTCCTCTCTCCTGTTCCGCAGGCCAGATCCTGATGCCCAGGGGAGCTTGGAAGCCAGCGCTGAAGATAGCAGGACCATGG
>NW_004524602.1:9866490-9868500 GCF_000260255.1 Octodon degus
GGGATTTCCAGTCCAACTTTTCTAAGGAGTCTCCATTGTGTTACAAACTTTACAAAAGTATAAATAAACACTCACTTTGTTGTGCATTGAGTTAGTCTTGCCCATCAGGTGGACTAGCGACCACCTAACCCAGCTTTTGTCTTCTTGTCTATCTTTCTCATTCCTGCCGCCATGTCTCCCCAAGTAGAACTGTTTGCAGTAAGACCAACAGATCCCTGCAGTGGTGCACACCTGTAAACAGGGAAGGCTGAGGCAGGAGGATCAGTATGAATTGGAGGCCAGCCCGGGATACTAAGGCATTAACATTATCCCTTAGTTATTTATTTATTTTTTTAAGTATTTAGTACGAGGTCTACAGGGTCTCATTACACAGCTTGGACTCAGTGATCCTCTTGTTTTCAGCCTCCCAAGCGCTGGGATTACAGGCGTGCGCCGTCACACCATCTCCATTGTCTCCGCATGCCCTGTGGGGAATCGAACCCTGGTCCCTGCGTCTGCCTAAGCAGGTGCTTTAATCCACTGAGCCCTATCCCTTAGTTATTGTAGACTGGCCTGAAAGTCGAGTGTACAGCAAAGGCTTAAATGAAAGACACAGGTGGTACAACTGTGTACCCTCTCACAGAATTCGAGACTCTGCGGGCTAAGACCAAGATCTCTGGGCAGCTCATAGTTGTTTAGTTATCAGACAGAGGAGAGGCACACTGAAGCAAGGCAGGAGCCACTCAAGGACTTCTCCAAATAAGAATTATGCTCACTTAGGAGATCGGTGTTATATCCAGGAAGGCCTTCACCTCAGGACTGAGATATGTGTAGCTACAACCTTTATCCAGTTAACTGAGCTTCAGGGCAGGTGTCCTTAGCTGTGGCCTTGTTTTGTCCTTTGAGCCTCGTGGCTTTACCCTGCATCGTAGGCCTCAGCTGGGGCCAGTGACTCGCACTGTGGTTCACTTGCTATGAGTCTGCCACCCGTCTAGACAAGGGGCGTAGGCCTCGGACAGACTCCAAGTAAACATGAAAAGCCAATTGGTGGGACCGGGGAGATGGCTCAGTGGAATAAGTGCTTCCCTGGCAAGCACAAGGGCCTGAGTTCAATCCTCGGTTCTGCCACAAAAAAAAAAAAAAAAAAAAAAGAAAGAAAGAAAAGCCAATTGGGTAATTAATTAATTGTCTTTTGGGGACAGAATCTGGCTATGCAGTTCCTACTGGCCTTGAGCTCACTTTGTAGCCAAAGCTGGTCTCAAAGTCACAATAATCCTTCTGCCTCAGCTTCCCAAGTGCTGGGATGATAGGCATGAACCACCACACCTGGCCCAATTGGTTAATTCAAATCCTGCTCAGAGCCTGTCTCAGTTACCTTTCTTTTGTTGCTGGGACAAAATACTCAACGTTCAAAATGAAGGAAGGAAAGGTTTATTTAGCTCACAGTTAGTGGAGGTTTCGGTCCATACTCAGCTGGATCCAAGGCCGAGCGGCATACGGGAGAGGGCAGCCGTTCATGATGTGGCAGTGGAAAACAGCAAAGAGCCAAGGGAGGGGCAGCAGCTGCAGCAGCGAGCCTCTCTCTGCTCATTATAGATCACCCACCCCAGGGCGGGTGCAGCCCTCACACCCACGACCCCAGCACTGGATCATGAATTAATCACAAACTCTAGAATCTGCCCCGTGACTGCATGAGCCTTCGGGGGCACAACTAGCCACAAACCCTAAGAGAACGGTCTCCATCAGGCTACATTGTGAGTTCAAGGTTAACCTGAATTACATAGCAAGACCCTGCATCAAGGATAAATAAATAGAGATCCTATCTCAAAAAAGAAAAGGAGGGGCTGGGGAGATGGCTCAGTAGAATGAACGCTTCCCTGGCAAGCACAAGGACCTGAGTTCAATTCCTGGTTCTGAAAAAAAAAAAAAAAAAAAAAGAAAAGGAATTCCAGGAGATGAGCTCCAAGCACTAGAGTGGGTTATAGAAGCAAGCTTGGAAATATTCTGTTTTAATATTTATTTAAATTTCTA
>NW_004524602.1:9868950-9870591 GCF_000260255.1 Octodon degus
AAAAAAAAAAAAAATTAAAGTTCTCGCTTCATTCACATCTGCTCCTCTCATGTGGTCGGTAGCTTATGTGCACCTTAATAGTCATTAAAAATAACCCAAGGTCTGCAGCTCTGTGCAGAGCCTGTCAGCGTCCCCCAGGCTTTGCCAGGCCCAGGTACTGACCTAAGCACTTTCTGTGTTTTCCCATCGAGTGCTCTCCCGCTGCCTTGGCTCGGCAGCAAGGACATTTTCCTGGCAAGGAAAGTGCGGCGGAGCAGGAATACAGCGAGTATCCCAGGCTCGCTTGAGAGCACGCAGCGGATGGCCAGCCTGCCTTTGGCCCCGGGGCTTTGGCTCCAGGGTCCGCAGCAGCGACGACGGTCGAGGTGGTAGGGTGGGGAACTGGAGTCAGCGGCATGCGACAATCGACCCCACACCAGCTTGCATCCTCCAAACCCGAGTGATTTTACCTGTAAAATACGGCCAGGGGGACAGATGTCGTTGGGGCTTGGTATTAATGAATTGATGATTCTAACGGGTTGCGTAAATAACCCCATTTATCTACGGAATCAGCTCGCTTTCATCAGTACTCCATGCTGGTAGAGAATAAATGGTTCCTGAGATTACTTTTCTACTTGTATTGGGGATAATTTAATTTCCTGTATGTTAAAGGCTGTTAATCTTTGATTTTCACTTTTCCCAGCAGATAAGATGGCTCTCTGGTGCTATTCTAAACACCCTGGGAATCTCCATAACCCGCTTTGCAATGATTACTGTAAAATTTCCTGCTTAACTCTTTTTTTTTTTTTTTTTAAGAGAAGAAGCATTTTGCATTTACGCTTGTATAGATCAGCAATATTTTTTTCGAGAATACAGCCACAGTTTTGCCTTCTGCCACTATGGGGCGCTGTTTCATTGATTTTTTTTTTTTTTTTTTTTTTTTTTTTTTTTTTTTTCCTATCTGAAGAGCCTCAACTAAAGTCCCCTGGGTGCAAATTTCTGAGCAGTGTAAACTTGACCTTTCCCATACCTTCACTAAAATACATCCATTTACTAGAGACAAAAGACAAACAAATAGAGTGATTAATACAGGAAACAAGAGGAGAAAATCCTTTAAGTGTTGAGGCAAACGGGAAGGAAATTCAGTTACATGGATTGCCATTTATCATGTGAAAATAGGAACATTACCGTGGTGGCTTTATAGTTTTGTATTGATATTATTTGATGAAATTAACTTTTCATTTACCTTGTAGGATTATTATCACCACCGCTGATAAATAGTTATTACATTGGATGGGTGCATTATGAGGCTGTTTGTTCTGCTATTGCATCTGTTGGAATTTGGGAGCAAGCCTCCCTTCCTATGGTCCTACGGAGAGACTGAGAGTTTTGACACCGTGTAATCACAGCTGAGAGGCTACGAAGAAACGGAGAAGAGAATACAGAGCGAAACTTAGCAGTCGTCCTACATTTCCAAATTTTGGATAAATGTGAGCAAGGTATTAGAATTTTCAACTTAATTTTATTTAGTGAATACAAATAGAAGACATGCTAAACTATGCCTAAGACTTTAGGTATAGAAGGAAGAAGAAATGAAGGCTAAAATTTAAAATGTTGCTTATTTTATATTTTATGTTGAAGTAGATGTACTAGATTCATATA
>NW_004524602.1:9871671-9872894 GCF_000260255.1 Octodon degus
CTGTTTTTTTTTTTTTTTTGGAACTGGGGATTGAACTCAGGCCCTTGCGCTTGCCAGGGAAGCGCTTATTCCACTGAGCCATCTCCCCGGCCCTCAGGCTGGCCTTGAACTTGCAGTGATCTTCCTGCCTCAGTGTCCAGAGTGCTGAGATTTACAGGTGTGCACCACCACACCTGACTTTAAATAGGGTCCTGCTAAGCTGCGCAGGCTGGCCTCAGACTTTCCATCCTGCTGCCTCAGTCTCCAGGGTGCAGCTGGGATGACAGACAGGCACCACTGGGCCAGGCTAGATCCTTCCTTCCTTCCTTCCTTCCTTCCTTCCTTCCTTCCTTCCTTCCTTCCTTTCTTTCTCTGTCTCTGTCTCTGTCTGTCTGTCTGTCTGTCTCTCTCTCTCTCTCTCTCTCTCTCTCTCTCTCTCTCTCTCTTTCATTGTTGGTCTCAGTATTTAGTTCAGGCTGGCCTTGAACCCATTATGTAGCCCAGACTGGCCTCTTACTTGAAGTTATCCTCCTGCCTCAGGGGGTGTCTCCCATGATTTTTCTAGAGATATCATCAGCTGGGCGTGGTGGCACAGGCTGGATCGCTGCAAGTTCGAGACCAGCCTGGGCTACAAAGGGAGCTCAAGGCCAGCCTGAGCTGCAGAGCAAAACCTTGTCTCAAAAAAAAAAAAAAAAGCAAGAGAGATACAAGGAGAGAGACAGATAGAAGAGAGAGAGAGAAAGAGAGAGAGAGAGAGAGAGAGAGAGAGAGAGAGATTATTTCCTCTGCTAGAGAGAGAAAGTGCTTGGCTCTTAGGTGGTTTCCACGGAGCGAGCGCATAAGGCTGCTCTTTACTTTTTAGCCCTCTGGCTCATCTTTCCTGACTCAGAGGACAGAAGCACTTTGATCCCTTTCCAGTCTGCAAACAGTGTCCTTTCATTAGCTTGAGGTGACGCTGATCAGAGCGCAGCCTCCCTAGTCAAGGCGCCTGCCAGCCCCTGCAGGAGCGGGAGTAAGAGACATTCTTCAGCTCCCCAGAGCACAGTTATTCCAGGTCCATGATTCCTGCACAGAGAGCAGCTAGCACTCGTGGCCTGCTTAGGAGACGCACGCATGGCGCTCTTCCCGAGACCTAAGAGCACTGCTGTAAAGTCGCCTGCGCACCAGACCTGTTACTGACAGCCATTTCTGGACTTGTGGCTGGTGCGACTGTCATGACATTGGAAACACAGTGCTTCTTTTCC
>NW_004524602.1:9874608-9887161 GCF_000260255.1 Octodon degus
TTCATTGTTTTGTTTGTTTGTTGAGGCAGGGTCT
This sequence comes from Octodon degus, assembly GCF_000260255.1. Classification (NCBI taxonomy): domain Eukaryota; kingdom Metazoa; phylum Chordata; class Mammalia; order Rodentia; family Octodontidae; genus Octodon; species Octodon degus. Next base: position 9,874,643 of record NW_004524602.1, read on the forward strand.
TGCTGTGTAGTTCAGGCTGGCCTTGAACTCACTATGTAGCCTGGCTTGTTGAGCTTGCGGCGATCTTCCTGCCTCGTCCTCCTCAGTGCATGTGCACCACCATGCTCACTCTGATCACTATTTAGTGAGATTCACTTTGCAAAGGGCAGTAGGCTGTGACTCATGGAAAAGAAAGGTCTGGCCGGGATGCAGAGAGGTGGTAGAGTGTGTCCTTAGCATGCGCGGGACCCTGGGGCCACCGCCCAGCACCACGAAGCCAATCCAAACCACACAGAGCTAGCAAACCCCAAAGGAGCCATGAATGGTGCCTGCTTCATGGAGCCTTACACCCGCTGTGCTGTGGACCCCAAGATGCGGCATTCAGCAGCAGTAGCAGCAGGAACAGCTTGGAGCTGTGGGGTAGATGCAGATTGGGGAAGGGACCAGCAGCCCCTGGGGCCCTGAGGAGAAACGGGAGGAACAGCCCTGGCGGTGAGGCTCCTGCAGAGAAGGGAAAGAGAAAGGGAAGGCAGAAGGTGGCCTTGAGGTGACAGAGAGTGGCTCTGGCATTGGAGGGGGGAACATAGGTGTGACAACTGTTGTGGGGTTTGCCCAACAGGATGTGGGGAGCCCTAGGGAGCTTCTGAGCTGAGGTGTGGTGCGCCCAGGGGTGTATTAGCAGGTGATGGGGCGGGGGAAGGAGAGCCTGCAGGGCTGAGCGGGCTGGGGGTGGTGGTCCCCAGATCTGCCAACTGCTTCCTGTGTCTGCCACCCTCATGGTCAGGAACCTTCCTTTCCCTTCCCATCGCTCCCATGGACCTCTCACCTCTGCAGTGAAATTCTTGTTTGTACCTCTTTTCAGTTGCCCCCTAACATCTCCTCTAAGTAGGTTTGTGTGCATATAAGGGGAATTAACTTTTATTGTATTTTATTTTTTTGTCCTTTTGAGACAGAGTCTCACTATGCAGGTCAGGTTGGCCTTGAGCTCACTTTGTAGCCCAGGTTGGTCTCAAAATCACAATGATCCTCCTGCCTCAGCCTCCCGAGTGCTGGCATTACAGGCATGTGCCACCATGCCCTGTTGATGAACTTTTTGAAAGGATACTGGCCAGGCCTGGTGGCACACATTTGCAGTCCCAGCTACTTGGGAACCGAGGTGGGAGGGCTGTGAGTTTGAGCCCAGTGTGGGCAGCTTAACAAGACCCTGCCAAGAAAGAAAGAAAGAAAGAAAGAAAGAAAGAAAGAAAGAAAGAAAGAAAGAAGACCTTGCCTTGAGATAAAATAAGATCTGGGGCTGTAGCTCAGTGATAGAGTGCTTGCCTAGCACACGTCAGGCCCTGGGTTTAATTCCCAGTACCACAAAAATAAACAAATGCTCGCGTGTGGCGCTGACGCTGCTCCTCGCCCGCTTCAGCTCCCCTGCCGAGCACGCAGTCCTTTTCTGCGTCCTGCCTTCTTCGCCCCACGCCGCTCTGCACCGGACGGATCCAGAGGAGCCAGCCCCCCCCTGCGTGGACAGCGCGGTGCCGCAACACGACTTCTGCAGGTAGCGTCTCCGAAGCCGGTCTCAGCAGCCTCATTTAAAAAAACTATTTATATGCACAAAAAGTCTGTAATAGCGTTTTTATTGTGTAAGCCTGTGATTTGGGCGCGTTTCCCCCATGCCTATTTCTTATTATCGTTCAACACTGACTGCAGCCTTCAATGATAATAAAAACAGAAGGACTCTGCAGAGGCGAGGGCTGCGGCCGGTGCTCTGGCAGATCCGTGCTCCCCCGGGGAGGGGACAGCCTCCGGAGGGCACAACGGCTGGCTGCCCCGAGCCCGAGTTCACATCCTTCCAGCATTGACTCAGCCTTTTATTCTTCTGCAGAGAGTAAATTGAAGAGCGGGCAGCTTAGCGCGTGGGTGTCTCTCGGTGAGACCTTCCACCGGACAGCCACTGGGGCTCCGGAGTTCTGCTCGAGCTGTCCCCGTCCCGGGTTCTGGAGCCTGGCCTGGCCCTAGAAGGCACACATTCATTTTGGAAGAGAGAGGTCCCCTGGCCTTTCTTCCCTGGCTCCTGCTGGTTCTGTGCTTCTACAAGTTGACTGGCGGGTTTCACCCCTTGGTTTTCGAGTGCATTTAAAAATCAAACAACAGAACAGCTTCCCTCATAGTCAAAGCGCTGCTGCAAACACAAGCTTGGTATCTGTCTTTCATTATTATGACTATGTTGCTCGCTGTTGTGATTGACTTGCAATTATGGAGCGGGCTGTGTAGACTCTGAACGCGGTTGCCCCTGGTGGGGCCTCGGGCTGAGCCTGGCACCTCCACTCAGAGGAGAGCGGGTGGTTTTTTATGAGCTCTACCCAGTTACTGCTGCACTTTTCTACGACCACCCCAAGCCTAGATGTTGGACCTGTAATTACAGATGCAGTAATAATACCTCACATTTCCTGTTTTATGCTTTTTCAACAATGTTTTCCATCTTGTGGTTGATTTTCCCCCAAATGCTTCTGGCATAGGCAGTGCCGTTAGCGCCGCTGCCTGATGGCGCAGATGGGGAAACAGGACATCCGGGGTTAAATGTCACCAGCGCTTACTCAGGGCCTTTGGTCACCATATCCTTGAGTCCTTTTGTCCCCCTTATCCCACATTGGGGCATCAGCAAATCTTACTGGGCCTGCTTTCAACAGAGACTCCCATCAGCCACTCCTGTGGCCTCGGGTGCCGTGTCCTGGTCTAGACTCCCATCAGCCACTCCTGTGGCCTCGGGTGCCATGTCCTGGTCTAAGCCCGGGATCTCTCCCCCAGCTTGCAGCGTTGGCCTCTGCCTGGGACCTGGCCTTGCTGAAGTTGAGTCTCGGTGTGCTCTCAGCCTCCCCGTGGTCTCATGTAACCTTGGAGGGGCAGACAGTGGGGCTAAGCGTTTCTGATCTTAGTATCAGGAATAGTTTTGTATTTCTCAGAACCCCAAGAAACCCTATGAGGTTTGTTTTTTTTTTTTTAATTGGAGACAGAGTCTTGCTAGGTAGTTTAGGATGGTCTTATACTTAGTAAGTAGCCCATGCTGGCCTCAGACTAGTGGAGATACTCCTGCCTCAGCCTCCCCAGTGCTGGATTTGCAGGTGTGCAACACCAACCCAGTTTGTGTTAGATTCTTAAATAGCAGCAGGTAAGTAGAACACTTGAGGGGACTCCCTGTTTCTAATCTTACTTGTGGTTGGACTAATTTTCCAAATACAATGCATGGTATTTTTGAAATTATGATAAAATATGCACAATTTTTATTTGTCTGAGACAGAGTCTCACTATGTTCAGGCTGGTCTTGAACTTACTTATGTAGCCCAGGCTGGCTTCAGACTCATGATGATCTTCCTGCCTCAGCCTCCTGAGTGCTGAGGTTACAGCCAAGCTCCACCATGCGCAGCAATATGCATTAATTTATCATTTTAAGTTTCTTCTTCTTCTTCTTTTTTTTTTTTTTTTCAGACTTAGGGGTCAAACTCAAGACCTTCACAATGAGCTACATTCTTGTCCCCTTTAAAGATTTTCTTTACTTTTAGGCAGGGTCTCTCCTAAATCTCTCAATTGGACGGACTGGCCTCAAATTTGCAACTTTCCTGCCTCAGCCTCCCGAGGACTGGGATTACAGGTTTGAGCTTCCACACCCAGTAGTCTTACTCACTTTTTATTTTTCTTTTTAACATGGTCTTGCTGTGCAGTTCAGGCTGGCCTTGAGCTCACTTTGTAGCACAGTCTGGTCTCAAACTCACAATGATCCTCCTGCCTCAGGCTCCCAAGTGCTGGGATTAAAGACATGTGCTACCATGCTGGGCTAATCTCCCTCATTTTTAGCTGTACAGTTCAGTCATGTTAAATGTACTCACACTGCTGTGAAACATCTCCAGCACTCTTTTTGTCTTACAAACCTGACACTCCATGCCAGTTGAACAGACGTTCCATATTTTTCCCTCTCCTTGGTTCCTGGCAAGCACCAGGCTACTGTCTGTTTCTGTGCCTTTGACTCTTCTAGATATCTTGTCCTAGTGAGTTCATGAAGCGCTAAGAAGTGGCCCTGGCCTTGGTGCGTGGTGCTGGGCTAAGTACAGCGCTGGTGCTGGACAAACGTTAGGGGCAGCAGCTCTCCTGGTCTACTTATGCCCTTGGTGTGGCCTCTGTATGGCTCCTCCACGCTGTAGCACATGTCACAACTTCCGTCCTGGGCAGGCGTGGTGGTGCACGCCTGTGATCCTAGCACTCAGGAGGCTGAGGCAGGAGCATTGTTGTGAATTTGAGGCCAGTTTCGGGTACATGGCAAGACCTTTTCTCCTTTTCTAAGGTTGAATATTATCGCATTGTCTATGTTTTGTTTATTCCTATCAATGAATGGACACTTGGCCTGTTCCTTCCTTTTCACTTTTATGATTAATGATGCTATGAATATGGGTATACAATCAATCTTTCTTTTTTTCTTTTTTTAAAATGTATTTAGGGGGCTGGTGAGATGGCTCAGTGGTCTAAAGCACCTACGTAGAACAAACTAAGCAAAAGCACAGGGACCACGGTTCAATCCCCCAGCACCACGTGCCAGCCAGCCCCGCCCCCTGGTGGGCTCAACTGGCCACACACACATTAAATAAATAAATATTTTTTTAAAAAAATAAATAAAATATATTTAGTCAGGGGCCGGGGAGATGGCTCAGTGGAATAAGCACTTCTCTGGCAAGCGCAAGGCCCTCAGTTCAATCCCCGGTTCTGCCAAAAAATAAAAAATAAAATAAATATTTAGTCCAGGGTCTACGGGGTCTCACTGCATAATAGGACTCTTAGTGATCCTCCTGTTTTCAGCCTCCCAAGCGCTGGGATTACAGGCACACATCACCACGCCAGTCATTTTAGTGTACCCTGAGGGCGGGGCCAGCACTGCACTCCGGGGATCAAACCCCTATCACTGCGGCTGCCTAAGCAGGTGCTTCAGTCTGCTGAGCTATCTGGCCGGCCTTTTTTTTGAGTCAGGGGCACTAATGTAGTTCATGGATTCTTTAAGGGAGCCAGTGAGAGTGACTTTTTTTTTTTTTTTTTTTTTCAGAAATTGCCCGGTTTTTTTTTAACTAATGTAGTTCAGACTAGCCTTGAACTCACTTTGTTTTTGTTTTTGTTATTGTTTTTTCTTTCCTTTTTTAACCTTTGTTTTTCTTTTTTCTCTTTGAGACAGGGTCTCACTGCAAAGCTCAGAATGGTCTTGAACTCACTCTGTAGCCCAGGCTGGTCTCAAACTTACAACGATCCTCCTGCCTCAGCCTCCTGAGTGCTGGGATTACAAGTGTGTGTCACCACATCTGGCCCAGAGTCTCAGTCTCTCCCCCAACCCAGGAATTGAACTCAGGACCTTGTTCTCACCAGGCAGGCACTATACGGCTGAGCCATACCCTTATCTTTCTCAGTCTTACCTTCGAAAATCATCATTTTCCATAGGGTTTCGTATCAGCTTGCGCAGTGTTCTAGAACATACCCACGGTTTCTCTCATCATTCTTATCCTTTGAAAGGGCTTCCCTTATGGGGGCGTGGTGGCACATACTAGTCTCTTCAACACTTGGAAGGCTGAGGCAGGAGGATCGCTGTGAGTTTGAGGCCACCTGGGCTACATAGTGAGCCTGAGGCCAGCCTGTACTACCTAGCGAGACCCTGTCTTTAAGAAAGCAAGCAAGCAAGCAAGAAACCCAGAGTTTAGAGGTTCTGAATTCTGGTCCATACACTGTGAAACCGCTTGGGAAACGAAGGCTGGATTTCTTGGGTTATTTAACAGCAGTTCTCCGGTGAGCTCAGGTCTGTGGCTGTGTAGTTGCCTAGTTAGGCTCCAGCCTGGGTTCCACGTGGTCCTTTTTCTCTCTGGTGTCAGACTGGGACCAGAAAGACTTCTCAGCTCTTTCCCATCACGCTGTCATCGAAATGCGGGTCAGCTGGAAGGAAGACTGCTGCCTATTGAAGAGCGGCACCGACGCATTAAGAGGTACCTCGGTGCCCTTAAAGACTTACTACAGCTTTTTAAAATGGCTAATTTATACCCTGGGCCACTCGGCTGCTCCTGACGCACTGGATCACATCATGCAGGAAAGTAGACGGAACACACACATAATAGGTGGCGGCTGGGCTTCCTTCCGACCTTATTTTCACTGATAAAGACAAGTCTCATAATTCACTGCAGCAATGTCAGTCTTTTATCTTCCCCTGGACTCATGAGGATACAAGTCACATCTGGTGGGGCTGCTCAGTATGTGACAGGGAAACTTGGACCGCCAATCAGCCGAGCGTCACAGAGGTGAGTCGTACATTTGCATGCAGAAATCCTCTTGGTTAAAAACCAATAAACACCCTTGGTTTATTTTTTCCCCCACTACTTTAAAAAAAGTGGCTCACGCTGGTGTGTTAGACGCCTTCATGCCTCTCACAGAACTGTAAAAAAATAACATTTGGCAGTGGGAAGTGGGACTTCTGCCGGGGGAACTGACGTGTGTATATAATATTTGTACATTTCTTAGATGGCAGTGGACGCTCATCAGGGCTTCTGTGTGCCAAAGTCGTGTGTGGGTAACATTTACTACAGTGTGGTTCTTGATTTTTGAAAGTGTAGGTGAGAGTCTAAGCGCCACACTGCAAAATAAGGCAGCCAAGGGTGGTGGTAGGTGACCCACTGGGCTTTCCTCCTGCATAGGCCCTGAAAAGCCACCGCCGTGTCCCTGCCCACTGCACGCCACTGTAGACTGGCTGCCCACCCACTTCTGTTCTCCAAAGTATTCTCTGAGCTCTTGGTTGAGGGTCTGGCCACTCCAGCAGGAATTGGGACCGAGAGCCCGAGATGGGAAGTTGCTGGAGAGATTGGCCACATGGTGGGCGCAGGGCCGGGATTGTCCCCTCCTGCTGCAGGCTGGTGCCACCTGCCCAGATGCGCACCACGAGGGGAGCCTGAATATTTATTTTCAAAGCAGGAGTGGCACCGGCCTTGATGCGTGGTGCTGGGCTAAGTACAGTGTTGGCGCTGGATAAATGTTGGCGGCGGCAGCTCTAATAGATTGGTGACAGTCATTGTGGAGTTAGCCTACCTCCCTCAGGCCACCGCAGCTGGGGCTTAACTGTTTCTGTGACGTGATGTTAAGGCATGTAGGGACAGGGTTGCCCCTATTTCCATCTGAAGACCGGCAGGTAATGGTGGGTTCCCTCATACCTGGGGTGCTGCTTCTGCACCTTTAGAACAGTGGGTGTCTCAATGAGATCTTAATTTTTAATGCTTTCTTTCTTTTTTGGCAGTACCAGGGATTGAACTTGGGAACCTTGCGCTTGACAGGCACATGCTTATGCCACTGAGACATCTCTCTGGCCTGATGCTTCCATATTTTCTCTTCCTGTCCCCCTCTGGGCTCACTTTAGGGTCAGATCTTTTAAATAAGCTACACTGCTTTCCTCTCTCATCATGCTTATAATTAAGGATGATGGGGGGTCTCCTTGGGTGCTATTTTCTTATAATTTTAATTACATTGGTTTTTATCTGCAAGCAGGGCACACTTATCTGCAGAGGAGATGTATACCCGCCCCCCCATGGGGATTGAATCCAGGACCTTCACACTGAGCTACACCTCCAGTACTTTTTATTTTTTTATTTAGAGACAGGGTCTTGCTAACTAAGTCACCAAATTGCTGAGGTCAGCCTTGAACTTGTTTTTTTTTTTTTTTTTTTTTTTTTTTTTTTTTTTTTTTTTTTTTTTTTGCGGAACCACCAGCCTTGGACTTGTGATCCTCCTGCCTCAGTCTCCAGGAGTGCTGGGATTACAGGTGTGTGCCGCTGTGCCTAGCAGGGGGAGATTTTCCCTCCTACACTTTGGAAGGGGACGGAACTGTGAGATTACCCAGCTCTTGGCCCCACACCTAATGAAGCTTGTCTGGCGCTGGCCAGGACAGAGCTGGGTGCAGGTTTGGCTGTCATGGGAAAGAGAGCCAGGACGGGCCCTGCAGATTGAGCTGCCAAAGGAACAGCCATCAGGGTGGGAAACCAGAGTGGGGGGTCAGCTCTGGAAATGTCCCAAGGGAGTGCAGGGGGCTGACTCTATTTATTTATTTGTTTTTATGTATTTGGTATAGAGTCTCACTAAGCAGCTCTGACTCTAGTGAGCCTCCTGGTTTTAGCCTCCCCTGTGTTGGGATGACAGGTGTGTGCCACCACACCTGGACTCACTGTGGCCTGTGGTGCTGGGGATCAAACCCCGGTCCCAGGAGCCATCTCATTGGCCCAGGGGGCTGACTCTAATGGTGACACTTCCCTGATCCCGTTGTGCCTGGCCTGCTCATGCTTAGGACAGACACCCTGGTACTCACCCCTTCTTCCTCTTCCTGCTCAATCCCAGGTGACACTGTCTTGGGGCATTGCCCTTTCTGCTTCTCAGAGTCCTCAGGACTCGGTGGTACTGGGGTATGCCCAGTGGAGGCCATGGTCTGGGTTTGAATCCTCATGTGGCTGATTACAGGTAACACAGGCTTGGCCTTTGAGCTCTGGAGTCCTTGTCTCCAAGAGCAGATGCTGATGTCCGCCTGGCAGAGTGGCTGTGGTGGTCATACAAAGCGACAAACTCCAAGTACAGAAAGCTTCCTTCACGAGGCGGGTGCTCCGTGTGTGTTAGCTGTGTCCTTTCTTTTGTAGCAAAGTGGGACAGAAGAAGTGAGCGGTAGGAAGGAGACAAGGACGCTCAATATTTTCATCTCCCTCGTTACCTGAAGCTCTGGGTCAGATCCCTGCGTGCCTCTGCGCATGGTGTGTGGATTATTTAGCAAAGGATGACAAAACAAGACTGAGTGGCCCTGAACTGACTTGCTCTTGCTGCAACCCCCATCAAGAATGAGGAGAGATAGCCCAGTGGACAAAGTGCCTGCTTAGACAAGTGCAAGGAGCCAGGTTCAATCCCTGGCACCACCTGCCACACCGGCCAGCCCCAGGTGCCCCGAGCTGGCCACTGAGTCTGGGTGTGGTGATGCAGCCTGTGATCCCAGTGCTGGGGAGGCTGAAAACAGGAGGATCTCTATGAGTCTGAGCTCCGTAGGGAGACCCTGTCCCAAATACATTTTGAAAGAAAGAAAGGAAAGAAAGAAAGAAAGAAAGAAAGAAAGAAAGAAAGAAAGAACAAGAGAAGGGTCCCTGGTTTCAAGATTTGTGGGGGCAGCTGGTCATGGGCTTTTACAATGTCACTTCCAGGCCCCTTGGGCCACAGTCACTGATGTATCTCCAAGCGTTGAGGGCTGCCTCCCCAGCTGCCATGGAAGTCTGGAGAACAAAACCAGCCCTTGAGCCATAAGGATCCCTCCGCAACTATGGAAACCAGAGCTGAGAAAGGGATGGAGGGGACCCTAGTCTGCCTCCGCTAAGCCTTCTGGGAGCTGCCAGCCCGAACCCCTGCAACACGGCAAAGCCCTTGGGCTACTCTAGCTGTATCTGTTTCCTGTTCTCCCTTATTTTTTAGCTCTGCCTAAGACATCCTGAATTTCTTTTCCTGGGACATGAGTCAAGAACAAGAAGATTGTCCCTGTGCCCTCTTTGGGCCCCAGAAGCTTTTCCCTGGTGGCTTCCAGCCCGCACTGGGCTTTCTTTCTCAGGCCTTTTACCCATTGCCTCCCCTGCAGTAAGGGCCCTCATGAACCATCCTGGCTGGCTATGGCGAGCTCCTCTTTCCCCCAAGGAAGTTCCCTCAGAAGGGATGGCCCCATTGTGTTCCCGAGATTCTTTGTGTCACTGGGCACAGTGCCAGGCATGCATCACAGCTGAAGCACAGGGCTGCTGCTTGTCCTACAAGAGGGCAGACAGTGTTCTAGATGGCTTTGTGTCCCCGCAGCAGCTAGCCTAGTGCCAGGCATTGGGCACACAAACTTCCATCAGGTAGAAATGGCTTTCATTTGGGGGATGGGCATGGGGGGGGGAGCCACTGTCATTCACATGAAAAGTATACAGGAGAGCTGGGCAGTGAAGGCTGAGCCTGCAGGAGGTGCAGCCACATCTGGGGTCAGAGAAGGCGTATCTTTTCCAGTGATGGTTTGCATATTACATGCTGGTGATGTCTGCAAACTCTGTCCCCAGTAGGGACGCTTCATCTGACATTGCCTGGTAGCCCAGGTCTGGAGCCAGATGGTCCTCCGGCATCGGCTCAGAAATGCCACTTCCATCATGACCCAGGAGCCCTTTGGAAACTTGCCACCTCTCTGTGATCCTATTGACAGCTCCTAGTTTCCTCTGATAGGTTCCATCTTGGCGCATAATCCTTAAATAGACAAAACTTCCGAGGGAGCTGATTTCCATTGGACTGAAAGTCAATCAGGGCTCTGCATGAATATGAAGTTAGGCCTCAGGGGAAGGAAAAGTGGTTCATTTTCAATTATCCAAGGGTCAGGGGCAGCAAGGGCTGCTTGTCCTCGAGTCACAGCGAGAGGGTGATACCCATGTTGCCAAAGGACGACCAGGACACAGCTGGGTGCCACACAAGGCTGTTCCTTTCTTTTCCTTTTTTCTTTGGTGGAAGTTGAGTCAGGGTCCCACTATGTGGTCCAGGCTGGTCTTGAACTTGTAGCAATCCTCTCGCCTCAGCCCCCTGAGAGCTGGGATTGTAGGTGTGCACTGCTATGCCCAGCTGCTAAGACTGCTTTTTGTCCACTTCCCTGGCTTGTCACGAACTCTCTGTCCTCCTGCATATATACATGGTCCACCCCTTTTCTAGCCCCTAGCTGGGAGGGCTTCCATGATTGGTGACCAACATGTTCTCTGGTCTCAGAGCTTAGGTCTATAGATTTTTTCAGGAGTGGGTACCAGTAATCAAACTCAGGACCTTGCACTTACCAGGCAGGTGCTTGTGCCACAGGGCTACATCCCCAGCCCAGTGCTATAGGTTTTATGCCTCTAATTGCTGCCTAACACAGCAGATGAAATGAGAGCCGTGAGGTGTACCCTCGGAGGCTGAGTTAACAAAAATCAGCTCATGACAGCGCATAATCTGAGCACTGTCAGAGGCTGAGGCAGGAGGACTGCAAGCCCTAGTACAGCCCAGGTACCCTAGAGAGACCTTGTATCAAAAAACCCCAAAACCAACGGAACAAACAAAAAGAACAGAATAACCAAAAAGAAAAAAACAAAACCTAAACCGGAACAAAACAAAACGCCAAACAGAATGTCCCAAACCATCGAAGGCCCAACCCCAAATTCTGGCCCCGAGCTTCCCGCAGGTCAGGCAGCGCGGGGCACACAGAAGCCGGATCCAGAGAATCTAGCTTAGCTATATGCGCCAGCCTGCTTTCTCCTGGCCGCAGCCTGACTTCCCTGGGTTTCCGGGGTGCTTTCAGGGCAGTGCAGGGCGGACTCCTGCTCTGCCAGCCAGGAAGAGTCCGGGCAGCCGTGCCACCGGCCCACGGGAGCTCCCCGAGTGTGCAGCCTGCGCGTTCATTAATTCACCAAGTGCTCTCCTCCCAGGAGCCAGACAGGCCGCGTTATTGTGATCATCAATCACCCCAGTGAAGAAACTGAGGCAGCGGAGTGGAGGAGGCTGCTGAGCTGGCTTCTCCAGCGGCGGCAGGAGGAGGAGCAGGAGGCAGAAGCGCTGCGAGGCTGGAGATGCCAACGCAGCCGCCGCATCTCCACCACGCATCCCGCCCCACCACAATCTTTTTCTTTCTGGTCCCCTAAATTGAATATATTTTGATTTGATTTAAAATGTTCTGGATTAGTGGAAGGAAACGAGGTTTAAAAGAGGTCAGCTCCATTACTCAGTGTTATTAATGATGTTGTCGGCCGTTAAAATCTCCAAAAACTAGGAAACTAATAAATTTTACATATTGAAAAATCACAGATGGATCAGGCAAATGGATAAATTCTTAAAAGTATTTAATATCTGTTAAGAGGACAGAATGATAAATTCAATATTGAAAACCAATATCAGATCCACAATTACAGGCCATTTATCATAACCAAGTGCTAGACAGCATCTTATCGCGGGGAGCGAAACGTGATTCATACGCAGAGACCCGGAACAAGTCCATAGGAGACGAGAATAAATCTGCTCTCCATATTAGAAACTTATTTCCACTTCCTATCTTTATTGCCAACAATAATGTTAGCTTTCAAGAACAAATTGTTATACATTAAATTCGTGCATAATGAACCCAATTGAGGCAAAAAAAAAAAAAAAGAAAAACTCCCTTAAAAAAGCTTTAAATTATTTCAAATTGGGTTATTAGCTTTAACTCTAATTCCTCAGAGAAGGGCAAGAAATCTTACAGTAAGTTTCAGCGCTTAAACCCGCACGCAGTTGGTTCCCTAAATTGGGTCCTGAAGTACTAGATCTGATTTGTCTTTTCCTGCCTCTTCTAAAGAACTTAGGAAGCTGTGGTAATATTTAACAAATGTGTTAGTTTCATTTTATTTTATTTTTTATGTATTTAGTACAGGGCTTACGGGATCTCACTATGTAGATCTGACTCGTAGTAATCCTCCTGTTTTCAGTCTCCCAAGTGCTGGGATTGCAGGCACACAA
>NW_004524602.1:9887476-9913689 GCF_000260255.1 Octodon degus
CCCGGCAAATGTGTTAATTTTAAAAATTGCGAGAGCTGCTGGTTGTGTTGGCTGGTGCAGGCCTGCAGTCCTACGACTTGGGATAAGGTTTTTTTTTTTTTTTGTTTGTTTTAAGGTTTTTTTTTTGTTTGTTTGTTTTGTTTTTGCTCCGAATGCCCTCGGGGGTGGTTTGGCTGGCCGGGGTGTTGTGGGGATGGAACTACAGCAACTTGAGGCTGACAGCTTTGTGGAAGCAGGCACTTGAAGAACTGAGCTATGGCCAGGCGCCCCAGTCCTATGACTTGGGAGGCTGAGGCAGGTGGACCACTACAAGTGTGAGGCCAGCCTGGACTACATAGCGAGACCCTGACTCAAGAACAAAGAAAAGCAAAAAAGCAAGGATATAACAAAGTTTGATCTTAAGATGGCTTGTTTTGCTTTCTTTGGATATATGAGTTTTGGTTTAAATGGAATGATTTGAACTTGCTTCCTGAGGTCGCTGCCTGAACGCTACCTTAAGTGGCCAGGAGGTGACCGGCCAGCAGGGTGCCATCTCATCCCTGCAACTGCCCAGGCTGACCGAGCTGAAATGACCGTTACCAGGCTGCAGGACAGATATGTTTTTTACCATATCACTTATGGTGTTCAGAATGGGGTGCTCAAATGTAGAAAATTTTGGATGTGTAGGGGGGAAAGATCACCCCTAATCCTGGGGGCTGCTGCTAGTCACGTTTTAACATTTTTTATTCTTTTCTTTTTTTTTTTTTTTGTAGTTTTGTTACACAGTTGTGGTGATTATAGATTTATGTTAACTTCTATCTTGTAAAATTACAATTTTAATGATTATATAATATGCTATCTTTTTTTTTTTTTTTAAACCTTGTGTTTTATTTTTTTTTTTAACATTTATTTATTGTGTGTGGCCAGCTCAGCCCACCAGGGGACGCGGCTGGCTGGCATGTGGTGCTGGAGGATCGAACCGCGGTCCCTGTGCTTTGCTGAGCTTGTTCCAAGTAGGCGCTGTAGACCACTGAGCCATCTCTCCAGCCCCAAAGAACTGAGCTAGAGCCAGGCCCCCTATCTTTTTTTTTTTTTTTAATAAAGAATGCTTTCTTAATATTGAGCATTTTGGTTGTCTGCAAGTTTCTTAGTTATAAATAGCTCAGTGGTAATCTTCTTTGTGCACTTATCTTTGGTAAATTTCTGATTACTTCTCTCCGAGTTGATCCAGGCAAGGTGGTACACGTCTGTAATACTAGCACCCTGGGAGGCTGAGGCAGGAGGATCACAAACTCGGGTAACTTAGTGAGACCCTGTCTCAAAATTTAAAAAAAAACTAGGGGCATAATTCCATGTTGAGTTCAATCTCCAATACTGCAAAAATTCCCAAAAATTCCAAAAAATCAAGAATTGTTCCCAGAAAATCTCACCCTGGGTTAGAGTATAAACATTTAAAGATTAACATATGCTAAATCATATATATGTATATATATTATATATGATATAATATATATTATATATATCATATATATATATATATATATATATATATATATATATGATATATATTATTTGGCATAGGGTCCACTATGCAGCTCGGACTCATAGTGAACCTCCTGTTTTCAGCCTTCCCAGCACTGGGATTACAGGTGTGCACCACCGCGCCCAGACTTGGTTGCCCAGGCTCAGTCGCTGACTCAGCTCAGTGTGCCTAGGGGCGGCGCCGGCATGGTCTGTGGTGTCAGGGATCAAACCCAAGTCCTCGTGCTTGCCTAAGCAGGTGCTTAGTCCACTGTGCTATCTCACCAGCTCTAGATTTTTTAAAATGTAAACTCCTAAATTTAGGAATTTGCCCACACTTGTGCAAGCCGCAGCCGCAGCCTACAGGTTACAGTTGTGGGCTTTGGCATCAGATCCATCCGGATCCACGCTGCAGGTCTGCTGCAGACACCCTGACGGCCTTGAGCGTCCCTGGGCCCATCCATAGCATGGGAATCACCAGACCTGCCTCTCAGGGTTGCCATGGGGATAAGATGCACCATTGCCTAGAATGCTTACCGTGGTGCCTACCAGCGACAGGATGAGTGCTTCGTCACAGGCAGACAACATTGGCCTTCATCCATTTTTTTGTGACAGTATAATAACGCATGTCCTTATGTATAATATACTCACAAAGACATCGTAAATTTTGAAAGCTTTAAGCTTTAATTACATCCTGCATTATGTCCAGAATGAAATCCTGTTATAATAGTTGGGTGGTGCATACCTGTAATCTCAGCACTCGAGAGGCTGAGGCAGGAGGATCCTTGTGATTTTGAGACCAGCCTGGGCTACCAAGTGAGGGCAAGGCCAGCCTGAATTGCATAAGCATACCCATGCTAAAAAAAAAAAAAAAAAAAAAAATTCCTGCCCGTTATCACCCTGTCCCCTTCACATGGGAACCTCCACACCTTCCCAGCTTCCTCTCTCCTTCAGTGTCACTCTGCCCATAATGGTTCCCTTCAGGACAGTGTGTCCTGACCCCGGATCCTGTCCCCTTACACTGGCCTCTCGGCACCCTGCCCTTTCCATTCTTCTTTTTTTTTTTTTTTAGTTTGTTTTATTTTTTAAATTTATTTATTTATTTATTTTTTCCGGAACTGGGGATTGAACTCAGGCCCTTGCGCTTGCCAGGGAAGCGCTTATTCCACTGAGCCATCTCCTCGGCCCCCCTTTCCATTCTTGTCACTGTTCACCACACTGGACTCATCCACTTGTGCTTAGCTCAGGGGGCATGACTCATCAAATCTTCCCTGGCCTCTGCAGATAACGTGCAGGTGTCCTCCTGCCTGTGGGGACCTCATGTACACACCTGGGTCACCACAGTGGCCGAGGTCCTGCATGTCGCACCACGTCAGCTGTGCCACAGACCTCTGCCATGCCTGGAGCTCCTTAGCCGTCGCCACCGCATCTCGCGCATCTTTGTTTCTTCTGCGACTACCCCAGCCCAGGGCACAATGGAGGGGCGCCATAAAGTTCATTTAATGGAACGTGGGGGCGGGCGTGAGCAAAGCCGTCTGTAAATGGCATTTCAACTAAACTCAACTGAATTTCAGCTGAATTGAAAGTTGATTGGACTTCAATTTTTTTTATTTATCGTGGGATCTTAAATACAAATGCATTTGGTGCAATTGTGAAGGGCTTTCTAAGCCTTGAAATACTTAATGCTATTTGCAGAGTGTTTCTAGGCAAATTACTGAGATTTTAAAATGTACGAGGAATCTCAGAGGCTGCCGCATACAGACATGCAGAATATCTTGTGGGAAACTAGGATGCGTCTGCTGCGTAGGTTGAGACCCTGGAGCCCAGGGAAGAGAGACCCTTAGCTATTGGGACCCTAAGTCTCCTGCCCTAACTTCAGCTGCATTATGTCAAAGCCGAGGTTCAAAGCAGTCTTGACACTGGCCCGATTCTCTCCCCACTGCCCTGCTAGCTTGGTCAAACATCTGGGCTGTGTCCACTTTGTCATCGTTTCTGTTTGGCTCAGTGTGAGTCCCCAGCACCTAAGACAGCACTTGGCATGTGCGGGCACTTGGTCACTGTTTGCCAACTGACCAAATGAATCTGCAGCCACAGTTGGTAGAACCAGACCTTTGGTTATGTGGAGCTGTTCGGTCCAACCTGACAAATCTTTTTTTTTTTTTTTTTTTTTGTGGAACAGGGGATTGAACTCAGGCCCTTGTGCTTGCCAGGGAAGCACCTCTTCTACTGAGCCATCTCCTCGGCCCTTGACAAATTTTTGTAGAGTGCTTTCAGCGCTCCAGATGCCCCACAAGCTGCTAGGGGCATGCAGAATAGCACGTGGTTCCACTCTTTGTGGTGGTTAGGTGTGGTCCCACCAAGAAAGGCAGGGTCCTGTGGCTGGCGATGAGACAGGTCTATGTATGCGTGAGGCGCCAGGGAAACCAGAGAGAGGGTAGCGGGGGAGCCCAGCTCCAGGCTTCAAGGAAGATGTCCCTGGAGAGGACACACCTGAGCTTCACCTGACTTGAATGAAATGGGGCTGGGGAAAGATGGGAAGCCAGCTGGGTGTGGTGGCGCACATCTGTAACCCCGGTGCGTGGGGAGGCTGAGGCAGGAAGAATGCAAGTTCGAGGCCCACCTGGAAATTTGGGAGACCTTGTCTCAAATAAAACGTAAAAAGGGCGGGGGGGGGGGGTTGTAGCCCAGTGGGAGGTCCTAAGCTCCATCCTCAGTTTCTGAAAAAACAAAACAGTGCTGGACTCCTCCAGAGGAGAAAGGCTGCTTCCCCCGAGTCTCTTTTGGCTGCAGAGAAACCACTGGCCCAGCAGAGAGGAGGCTGCGGCTAGAAATCTCCTGCACAGCTGGTGAGGGAGTTGTGGTTCAGGGCAGGGTGGGAAGTGCCCAGAAGCCAGCCAGAGCCTGGTAAGTGTTTGTAAGTGAAAAAATATTGTTTGGTAACCATGAAGATTGTAATTTTATCTGTAAAACAGGAGTGGCAAATCTCTTTGAAATTTGATTTTAAATGAAGAATGAATGGCATTTTGAGCTAGGAAATAAAACAGCCTGGACTTGAGCCTCTTTTTCAACTCAAGTCAAAAGACAGGAGATGAGTCTGTATTTCCAAGTCTGTCTGTCCTTCTGTCTATCCATCCATTTGTCCAACATTAGACCTGGGAACCATCCAAGATGCTGGAAGATTGAAATGACTTTACAGAATTCACAACCTAGTGGGGGCACGTGGGCCCATGAAAAGGTAATGACAGAAGCCAGGTGTGGCGGCACAGGCCTGTAACCCCAGCACTCAGGAAGCAGAGGCGAGAGGATTACTATGAGTTTGAGGAAAATCTGGGTTACCTAAGGGTTCTAGGACCCTGACTCTCATTTGAGATCCTGTTTCAAAAAACCAAACTAAACCAAGAAAATTTATTTATTTATTATATTTTAGGGAAGCATCTATAAGGTGTTCCGTTTTTAAACCGGGGACTGAACTCAGGCCCTTGCACTTGCCAGGCAAGCACTTTTCCTACTGAGCCATCTCCCCAGCCCCAGTTTTAATTAACTTTGGTACTGGTGATTGAACCCATGGCCTTCCTAGTAAGCTACTTCCCCACATCTTTTTAAAATTTTTGCGGGGCCGGGGAGATGGCTCAGTAGAATAAGCACTTGCCTGGAAAGCAAAAGGGCCTGAGTTCAATCCCTGGTTCTGCCGAAAAAATAAAAATAAAATAAAATGTTTGAGACAGGTCTCGCTAACTTGCTAAATTATGTGGGCTGGCTTGAATTGGGGCTCTTCCCTCTTCGGCCTCCAGGAGTGCTGGGATTCCAGGCCTGCGCCGTCACACCCAGCTTTTATTTTATGTTTTCGCTGGGCTGAGCGTGGCACATGTCAGGCCTGCGCTCTACCGCTGAGCTCCATCCTGGCTCATAGGCAGGATGTAATGCTTGGGACATTATTGAAGAGGAGATGTGTGTCATCTAGATGTCCTAGCATCCTTGCTCCTCAGCGGGAAAGTACTCAGAGGTATCATTTTTCCAAGTTTTGGCTGTAAATAAAATAGAAAGAGTATCTAGAAACCTGATGGTGTTGCCCTCCTGCCAGAGGGCCTCTCTGTCACGGTGGGCTCCCAACAGCTCTGCTCACACGTGGCCTGGACCCCAGAGCCACGCAGGCGGGAGCTCCGCAAAGGTGTGTCAGGGGAGGAAGGGCCAGTCCTGCTGTCTTGTGAGTAAGCACTTTGTGTCCTGCTGGCTGCAGCCTGCTGTA
Organism: Octodon degus; assembly: GCF_000260255.1. Taxonomy (NCBI): domain Eukaryota; kingdom Metazoa; phylum Chordata; class Mammalia; order Rodentia; family Octodontidae; genus Octodon; species Octodon degus. Next base: position 9,893,223 of record NW_004524602.1, read on the forward strand.
GCCTAGGGACTATTTCCAGCCATCCAGCCCTGCCTCTTAGAGACCGCATTTCATCATTGCTTATTAGCCAAAGAGCATTGTTAATATGTAAGTGTAACTCCTGTAAAACCCACACTTACGGGTTATGTTAAACCCATTCCCTTCCGGAACCTCACCTCCTCCGAGGGCCAGTGAGGCCTCCCAAAGCTGCCTTCTGCAGCCCACTGTCATTTCTGTAAAGAAGATTCATGGTTTTGCCTCCAGTGTGTAAAGCAGCGCTCCTGCCCTGGGACGAATTATAGCGCATGAGTTGTGTCCAGGCCATCTTATGTCTGTGGGAAACCTAAAGATTTCAGACAGAATGCAAGCTGGGTGTGCTGGTTTGTGCTTGCGACCCTAGCACTCTTGGAGGCTGAGGCAGGAGGATCACAAGTTCAAACTCAGGCTAGGCAACTTCATGATGTAGTGGGACTTTATCTTGAAGCAAACACTAGAGAAGGGGCTGAGGATGTAGCTTAGTGTGAAGGCCCGAGGTTCAATCTTTGATACTTAAAAAAGAGAAAGAGAGAGAGAGAGAGAATAAATTTCTAGTATGATATTTGGCCCCTTTTCCTGGTAAACATGAAGGAAGGAGGTGGAGAACCAGTCCAAGTTTCCCTAGATGCAAAGAAATTCAGTGTCTAGACACTACATTTCTCAGACCGCGTAATAACACATGTTACAACAGCAGCGCACCATAATAAATAGTATCTAATAATGTCATAATGATAACCCATCGTTGAAACAATCTCAGGAAAATGTAGAGTGGAGATCTCACAAACTCAACTCTCAATTCCAAGCAATCGCTACTCCTGACGTTTATACACAACTAAGCTCTACCGATTGTATTACATATTCAATCCATATTCAAAGTTATTAAATATTGAACACCATTTAATACATACAGCCAAGTTAATCAAGACTTCGATTGGTGGTTGTGGCTTCATAAAGCTCTTGTGGAAAGAATCTTCCTCCTGGGCTGCATTCTGGCTCTGTTTTAAAGGGAGGTAGAAGGGGCAGTGCGTGGGTGTGGGAATTGTGGGCCGCTGGTGTGTACGCAGGTGTGTCAGGCAGGCCTGTTAAGCAGGACTGTGCATGGGTCACCTGCAGATGTGTCAGTGTGTCACGTGAGCTACCTTAGACAGGTGACCATGAGCCTTTTCGAGCTTTCAGTGATGCAGACAGTACACTGCGGCAGGCCTTACCACCACTGCCTCAGATCCTGGGCGCTGGGGGTTTCCCAGGAGCAGAGATCCTTTGGTGCCCCTGCTGAGACAGTTTCAAAGTCACCTCTCTGAAGACTGTGGTGGAGCAGGGACAGCCAGGGTGAGGCCTCCTTGGTTTTGGGCCCTGGTCCCAGCTAAGCAGCGCAAGACGCTGCAGCATCCAGGAAAGAGCTTTGGACAAGCTTGAGTTCAAGTTCAAGTTCAGTTTCAAGTTGTTCTACTTACTGGTTACGTGACTTTACGTGTGAATTACCATTCATTCATTTATTGATTGGTGCTAGGGATTGAACCCAGGGCCTCTGCACTGAGCTATGTCTCTGACTGATACCTCTTTCATTTATTTATTTTTTGAGACAGGGTCCCACTAAGTTGCCCATGTTGGGATCCAACTTGAAATTCTCCTGCTTCAGCCTCCCAGGTGCTGGGAATACAACCATGTCCCACTGTGGCTGACTTCCTTTGTATACAAGGCAAAGCCTTACTGTGGGCTTTGTAGTAGATTTGAACGTTAGCAGGACAGGGCTGTAAAGGCCTTAGGTGCTGGCCAGAGACAGACCCTTCACCCAAGCTCTCTGATGCATCCTGCACTGCTTAAAGTTTAGAACACCTCATGAGTTCGGGGCCTTTCCTGCACTCAATAAGCCCCAGTCTTCCCTGGGAGTCCTCTGTGGCTTTGAGCATAGCTCAGCAGAAGAAGGAGAAGAGGGGGTTCCCAGCAAGAAAAGGTCAGGAGGGCAGGAGAGAGAGGGAACACCCTTCCTCTCAGCTGAGGGAATGAGTATGGCTTCCTGGGTCCCTGGAGTGAGGCCTTCCGCCCTACCACTATCCTGGCAGAAGTGTGCCCAGGGTGGGAAGAGCCTCGCTGGTGGCCACAGAGCCAACAGGTGGGGAGGCACCAGTTTGGACTGGGACAGCCACTCCTGGGCCCATCATGGTCACCTCTCTGTGCTCTTCTTTCTGTTGTGAATCTAATTGTCCCTTCTGAGCTCAGATTCATTCTTGCTTGTTTTATTTCTGCCTTGTTTCTGCTGTGGGGCCCAGGCTGGCCTTGAACTCATGATCCTCCTGCCTCAGCCTCCTGAGTGCTGGGCGTACAGGTGTGTACCACCATACTTGGCTGGAGTGGAAACATTTTCAAAGCAGGATTCATAACTTTGTGTGTGTGTGTGTGTGTGTGTGTGTGTGTGTGTATGTGTGTGTGTGTTTTACTGGGAATTGAACCCAAGTCAAGGTAGTTGTTCTCTCAGATTATGTTTAGGTGAGTAGCACGGATTAAGATAACAAACTTCCAAAAAAAAGATGGGTGACACGGCACAAGCTGTAATCCCAGCACTTTGGGAGGTTGAGGCAGGATTGTTGAAAACTCAAGCACATCCTGGGCAATTTAGTGAGACTCTGTTTCAAAATAAAAAACAGAAAAATTGGGGGCTGGTGAGATGGCTCAGTGGTCTAAAGCACCTACTAAGAACAAGCTTAGCAAAGCACAGGGACCGCGGTTCAATCCCCCAGCACCACATGCCAGCCAGCCCCGCCCCCTGGTGGGCTGAGCTGGCCACACACACACACATACACACACACACACAAATAAATAAATAAATTAAAATAAATAAATTTTAAAAGAAAAATAAAAAACAGAAGGGGCTGAAGGATGTAGCTCAGTGATAGTGCCTTGCTGGGTTTCATCCGCAGTACCAAAATGAAACATGTGGTGCAGCTGGATGGGACAAGGACAAGGCAAAATGGTATCCCCCCAATGCAGGCTCTGGGGCTGGCGTGTGAGTGACAGAGCAAGGCTCCAGCGTGACCCTGCGCTGACTCTCAGAGACTGGCTAAAAGTGTTCCTGGCTCTGTCGGGACATGTGTCCTTGGAGGCTTGCCATCTGAATGTGGAAGGTGCAGCTTTATAGATCCATGTGGCTTTTTAGAGTATGGCAGGCGACCAGGCAATCCCCAGGATGGGAGCGACATGGGTAGGGGCGGGAGACGGCTGTTCTGAGGATGGCGTTGAGGGAGTTGGAACTTCTAACCCAAAGGGAAATGTCAGGGTGAAGATATGCAAACTCTACCTGTATAATATTAATCGGTGACAGTCGCCAGGTGCCACTATGCGCCTAGAGCTGACCTTCAGTGCATTATTGGGTTTAATTCCCATAGGGCTCACAGTACAATTACTGTTCCCATTTTACAGGTAAGGAAACTGAGGCTAGAGGTTGGCAAGTGGTAGAACCTGGCATCTGTAATATCTTTGCCATGGAGAAGCCCTGAAGAATATCTAATTAGCCCCTTTCTGACTGCCCTGAAAGTGAAAGACTGCAGGAAGGTTTGCCTGGAGCCAAGGTTAGGCTGGGGCAAGGAGGCCCCTAGGTGCTGAATTTAAGGGGGCACTCACTTTCAGGTGTGGAAGCTGCCCTTGCATGGCCTTGACAGTGAGTGCCTCCTTAAATTCTGAGCTCTAGGAGCCCCCTGCCTTGTGTGGGTAGGCGGGAGCAAAAGCACTTCACCTTACTAGGAGAGGTGCAGGGCCCATACAGAGAAGATGGCCAGGCATTCTGGGACCTAAGGTGCCCTGCAGCAGGCGGTGGGAGGGCCAGGCTCTGGATCCTCCATGCCCCTTCTAGGGGTCTCAGCAGCCACAGCTTGGGCCCAGCCTACGGAGAGGCCGGGGCAAGGCAAGCTCCTTGCTCTCTGGGCCTCAGTTTCCTCCTCCCACCAGGTGTCACTCAGCACAGCCTGATCTTGACGTCCGAGTTCTTTGCTTAGCGCCTCGAACCCGACTCAGATGTTTCCGGAGGCCCACTGTCCAGCCCTGGCCTGACCCTCTCTGTCACGGGCCTGTTAAAAGGCCGTGGTCTCTCTGGACCCTCGTGGGACCCCACCCCACTCTGCATGGAGATGGGGTGAGTGGGCACGCAGGAGGAGCAGCGCTGCGCGAAGGTGAAAAGGAGAGGGAGACGGCAAAGAGAAAAGGGAGCAGACAGGACGAACGGGGGCGGGGAGAAGGGGCGCTGGAAAGCGGGAGATCCGAGCCAGAGGACTCCAAAGGGGAGCTAGAGGGAGAGACGCAAAAAAGAGCGCGCGCGGAGCAGGGTCTGAAAGGACCAAAGAGCAAGGCAAGCAGGGTGGGGGCGGCGCGCGGGAGGCGGCGGCTGGCGGAGGGCGGGGCCGAGCCCGGGTGGGGGTGGCTGGCGGCGGCGCCGGCTCCGGCAGTCCCGGCTCCAGCACTCGCCCGCTGCCCACAGCCCCGCTCCGGCTGCTCGTGGCTCCCGCGCCCGGCCCGGCGATCGCGGCGGCTGGGGTTCCGGAGGACCGGACCACGCGACCGGCTGGCGAGCCCTGGGCGGGCCGCGGAAGCAGGTAGGTGGCTGGGTGGGGTCCGCGAGGACGCGGGAGACCACGGTGTGGTCCGCGGCTGGGGAGGGGGCTCTGCTTCCTGAGACCAACTTTCCCCCTGCTCCGGGGGTCCCGGGCGGCACAGCCGGCGGGGCTCCGGGCTCCGGAAGCCGAGTTTGGCGCAGGGCGGCGTTGCAGGCTGGGGGTCCGACAGCATGCGGAGCGCCCCGGCGTGGGCAGGCGCGCTCCCTCGGCCGCAGTCAGGACGCAGGGTCGGACGCGCCTCCACGTGCGGGGGTTACCCGGGAACAGAACCAGAGCCCGGGAAGCCGGGGACTGCTGGTCCCGAGCCGCTGGGGTGCCCGAGGACGCGTGCGAGTCTGAGCCGCGGCTGAGTGCGTCTCGCCCCGCCGATCCCAGCCAGTTCACGCGCGCTTGGCTTTGGGGAGTTGCGCAGCCGAGCGCATTTTATTTGGGGAAATCTGGGACTCGGGGCATCCCCTCGCTCACGGCCCCTGCTCCTACCGGCACCCCCAGTTCCCAAAGTTAAAAGAGAAACGAGTCACTCCCTGTGCGCGCCGGGATCGTGGGCTCGAAGTTCCCAACTTGCCGCCCTGCCACCGTGGGCGGCCGTGGTGTAGGTGGAAGATGAGTGGTCTCCGGGGCCCCGTGGAGCTGGCTGGCGCCGTCGCCCTCCTCCGGGACTTGGCTGATTTTTCTACTTTGTTAGAAATCTACGACTTAAAACTAGGAGAATCGTGCCTCGTGGGCGGGACAGAACCACCGCTGTTGCGACCCGAGCGCGCGAAGCCTCCGCGTGGCGGGCTTCTCCCGGCCTGGGCTCCTGGGCTCCATCCCGTGGCGGCCACGTCTCGGTCCAGCCTTCTGGCCCACTCCGCGAGGCTGGCAGACTGTCCCTGGCGGTCAGGTTCTCGAGAAAAATCTGTCAGAGTGACTCGGTTTCAGGCCCTCTCTGGGAGCGGACTGAGCAGGACTACCCTGCTTTGGGGTGCTTGGGATCCGGGGAACGGGACTCTGGTCCAGCCGTCAGCGCCCTGCCAGCGCTGTGCCGGGGAAACAAGGGTTAAGGTACCGGCCAGGTGGCGGCGCGCGACAGCCGGCTGGGCTCCCCGAGCTTCCCCGGGCACCTTTCCCAGCTCACCGAATCCAGAAACGCTGGAAACCCGAGCGATCGAGAAGGAACCCCCACCCCCACGCCTGCCTTCTAGCCCTCTGGATGTAGTACTGTCCTGGAGATTCTCTTGCCTGGTTTGGAGCAGGTTTAGTGGGGCCAAAAGCTGAGGGCTTTGCGCAGAGGGTCACTGCGACCTCGCCCCTGCAGCTTGGGCAGGGTGCCCAGGGCACTGAACCTGCCACCCGCTGCGCCGCTTTGGCAAATTTTCCCTGGTGGGCACAGCGCACCAGCGCTCTCTGTTGCTCGCCTGCTGTTTAAACCGCTAGAAACGTGAAGTCTACAACTGCGGTACCGGCTTCTCTTCCCATTCCACGGATCCGCAGACGGAGGCTCCAGGGAGGCGGGAGAACCCGCTGAGAGTTAGCAGGGGAAGAAGGGACAGTGACCCAGGGCTCAGGGCTCCCAGATCGGGGTCCTTTGCAGCACTCCACACTGACTTTACCACTTTCCCCACACCTGGTGGCTATGCCGTGTCAGGCCACTGGCACCAGAGCCAGGCTGGAGGGCTGTGACGGTATGGGGACGAGGCACTGCTTCCTGGCTCTTCTGTCCATGTCCTGGCATTCCCCAGGATGACTCCTTCCTGTGACCCTTGTACACCTAGCCTGGACCTGTGCTGGGAGGTGCATAGCTGGGTTCACCCAGAAGTGCAGACTCCTACAGGCCCCTCCTGTAGCCAGTCAGGGAGCAAGAGCTGAGCCTTGGATGGCTGTGGTCCCAGGGTTTGAGTGCTAGGGCAGGCAGGAAGGCTAGAGGACTGCTAGGCAGCTGGATAAAGGCGTCTGGATCGAGGCCAAGGAGAACTTAGCTCAAATCCCGGGCCCATGGCCCTCTGGTTCTAGGTGAGGGTGGGCAGTTGCCCCAGAAGTTGGCACCCCGTGAGCCTGAGAGTTGTGGTCCCAGCTGAGGATGGGCTTTTGCTTCTTTTTCTGTTTCTCCCTGACTCCCAAGGTTTCATTCATTGCTGTGCTTCTTCCGAGCCATAGCTTAGGACCTGGGTATTGATGGTGTTTGGATTTCCTATGAGCAGGGCATAGACTGGGAGGATTTAGTCTCCATGTTGTGTTGGAGCTGCTGTTCTGCAGTGGCACCTATGTGGCCCCTGGGGACACAACCATGAATGAGACCTCAAAAGCCCCTAGCCTTGTGGTGGTCATTCAAGGATCTGTTCCTTGAGAGTTTACTGTGTAGCTGTAGGGTAGAGGCAAATGCAATAGGGTGTCTGCAGAGCTGCCCAAGTGGGACAATGTAGCAAAGACAGTGACAGTGCCCAGCTTCTTTCGAGTGGCTCAGTGCTCCAAGGTGAAAGATGGAAAGCTGTTGGTGATGAGCTTTGGATATTCTGTGGGCTTCCAGCTCCACCTCCCAGCTCTTGCCTGGTTGCCAGGGGTGACCTGGGGCGTCTGCATTGATGACCTTAGCTGTGACATTGGAGAATTGCTCTGCGGAGCTTCTGTCCGTTAGTGTGAGTGTTGGCAACGGTGATCTTGCGAGGTATCCATAGAGACAGGTGCCAGGTAACCATGTACTTCTTAAATTCCAGCATCCGCAGCTGCTCGGTAGCCCTGGAGCCCCATTGTACAGACCGATAAATGGAGCCCTGAACTGCAGCAAGAGGGTCCCAGCCCTTATAGGTTCCTGGTGTCTGTGATACCTCGTTCAAGTTAAAGTGATGCTCTCGCTATTTTGTAGGAGCAGATGTCGGTGTGCAGGGCCTGTGAAGGCAGATTGCTGAACCTACCCTCGGAGCTTCTGATCCAAGGGGTCTAAAGTGAGCCTAATAATCTGCATTTCTCAGGAATTCTCATATGCTACTGCTGCTTCTCCTGGTCTGGGACCACACTCTGAGGACCAGGGTAAAATGTGTTATTTTTTTTTTGAAGTCCCTTGCAGAGGGGAGAGGCGTGGAACAAAGGCTGCAATTTAGCTGCAGGGATTCTAGGACTTGCCTGCCTGCGATCCCCTCCCCCTCCCCCCAGGTGGCCATAGAATTAAAAGAATATTTTATCTTCATCAGCACACACACAGAGAGAATATATTGCAACATAATTAGGGAATAATAGGTGTTGTGCGTTGGATGTAGTCTTCTTGCCCCGAGGCTCGGTGGGGGGTTTGCTACAACAGTCACATAATTGAAAAGGTGTCATCCCTTCTGAGGACCCCTCATGAAGTTTTTATGGTGTGGATGGTCATTGTCCAAACAGCTGTGTCTTCTTTCTTAAAACTAAGAAAGTCCTAGTGATGGCTTCTTCCACCTCTGAGGCCAGCTGGGTCACGTCGGTCAAAAACCAGGCAGTGTGTTCTGGGGAGAGAGGAGAAGAAAACTGAACAGCCGGTGTGAACAGAGAGGCCACAGGAATCCTGCGTCACAAGTTTGCAGATGTGTTTGGGGTGCATTTCAAAATGTTTTGAAACCGTCTGCCTGTCTGCCTGCCTGCCTGCCTGTCTATCTGTCTGTCTGTCTCTGACACCAAGTTTTGTCACAGCAGGAGCAAGAGAGAGTTGATTTCGACTTAGCTGAGCAGATTAAACTAACAGTACACTTTATCCCCAATGTGTTAATTAGCCCCTAAAGAAAAGAAGCATAAAAGGGTTGTTCTCCTAAATGCTGGCATTTTTCATCAGGATTCTATTTATTGATTATTTTACAGTTGAGAAGAAGCAAAAAAAAAAAAAAAAAAATCCATGTTTTTATAGCAAATAAAGCTGGCTGGCCTAATTATGCAGGCACAACCTGTCTGTTCTGGAGCAGGAAGTTGGAATTCAGCCTGACTCTCAAACATTTGGGTGAGATCTAATTGAGAAAGACATTTCAAAGAACAAATATTTAGGAATGCTGAGTTGCGCCGATGGTCCCTCCGGCCACACGTAGGTACCTTGCTTTTAGCTTGATCCTTAGGGGAGGTGGGGACAGATGATGGAAGAGGACTTCGTCAGCAACTTTGAGGTCACAGTCAGAGTGTGAGGGAATAGATCCCAAGGAACTGGTGTGTGTGTGAGAGAGAGGAGAATCCATTAATGTAGACTGAACAGCGACTGCAGGCCCAACCTTGAGGGAGGCATCATGAGGGCAGGTAGGACTTGTTACACATGGTCCATAATGGTTAGCTCAGGTATCTGTAGTGAGCCCTTGACTGGAGTATGAAGGCTGCAAGCATCAGAAAAGCTGAAATCTACTGGCTGAAACAATGAAGAAGTTAGTGTCTCTCTGACGAAGAGGTTGGGTTATTTCTGCTTCAAGGTTCTTTCAGTGGTTTCCACAGTCAGGTTCTTTTCATCTTTCCTCAAGGTCACAAGATGGCTGCCACAGTTCCGGTTGTTTCATTCTCAGTATCTTGCGTGCAGGTAGAAAAGGCAGGAGAAGAGCCTCTTCTGAGCAGACTCTTCCTCGTCTTCTTGGCTGGAAGTGTGAATCACATGTCATCCTTACGTTAATCACAGGCAAGAGAGGAGGTTATCGTGATGGGCCTAGAGTCATCTGGGTTGGACAGAGAGGAACTCCAAGAAGTGTGCTCTTAGAAAGGAGGAAAGAACAATGAATAATGTTGGTTGTAGATCTCAAGACCTTGCTTGGAATTCCCCATTCCTTGTCAGCCGTGTGACCCTAGGCAAAGCAATTCACCTTTTGAGCCTCAGGATTTATTGGGAAGATGAATCTGAATGAGTTCAAGCATTATATTTGATTGCTACAAGAGAAGTAGGAGATTACTTGAGGATTTTGACAGTGGACATCCGAGAATTTATAACCTCATGAAGGAGGTGTGTGTTTTAGTTACTTTTTCTTGTTACTGAGACAAAATACTTGATACCCACAGTTAAAGGGGAAAAGGTTTATTTAACTCACAGTTTGTAGAGGTGTTTGTAGAGGTTTCAGTTCATAGCTGGCTGGCTCCAAGGCAGGGTGGCATGGCAGAGGGGCGTCACAGAGGAGAAACAGCTCATTCCAGGCAGGAGATGGCAAGAGCGAGCAAGCAAGGGACCTTAACGCCATCTTTCTGCCCCCTTTATCTTATCCAGGCTACTTGGGGTGGGCAGCACTCACACCCTTGATCCTAGCACCCTTGATCCTAGTATCACACCATGAATCAATCCCAGCCTCACATACTCTAAATCCAGCCTCCTCTGAAAAAGCCCCACCTATGACTGCCTGAGGCTTTGGGGGACATTTAGACACAAGCTCTAACAATGTGTGACTGTCAAATAGCAAAAACAAAGTAAATAATTAGAATCCCCAGACCAGCCATTGTAGGAGGAGTAGGGTCTATAGGAGTGGCAGTAGGCAGGGAAGTGGTTTGTACTTCCTGGTGGAAGTAATTCATACTTCCTGGCGGAAGTGGTTTGTACTTCCTGGCGGAAGTGGTTCATACTTCCTGGCGGAAGTGGTTTCCTGGTCCGTGTTGATCTCCAGCAAGGAAGGAAGTGTGGGTAGGTTCTCAGCTCCTTCTGCCCACCATACTGTATTTCCTCTTGCTCTTTTTTTTTTCCCCCTTAGTGCAACTTTTTGGCCCAAACAAGATGTCTCTGCAATGATTGCAGCTTCCCTGTATAAATATGGTCAACCCTGACTGGCGTGGTTCTGGAGGGCATCAGTGGTGGTCCCCACTGTCCCAGACCCCTGGATTCTGGTTCCTGGTGACCTACTGGTTTTGCAAATGGGTTGTGGCTGCTGGGCAGATGCTGCCGTGACCAGTGTGGTCCTTTGCTGTCTGGCTTTTGTCATGAAGTCTGCACTCCATTGAGATCTACTGTCTTTCAGGATCTCAAGCTTTTTCTCCTGGATTTTCATGGTCAGCTGTGCCATCTTCCCAGTGCTTGGGCTCCAAAGCTTAGCAGCCCCCCAGCCCTACTTGCAGCATTGGAGGGCCAGCGTTCCTTTTGTCTTCATCGTGCTTTTGGCAGTGTCCCTTGTCTGCCATGAAAATTCCCCTTGGTCAGGTAACTTCCACCTGGCCAGCCTCTTTCCTTGCTGGCCTCCGGTGCAGCGCATGGCCGCGCATATGACGTTTGTCTCGCGAGCGGCCTGTGGGCCACTGTAAGTGGAGCAGGCTGTGGAAATTCTAGTGCAAAGGTGGCCGTGGGCCCGGAATCCTGAAGCTCCTCAGATGCCAGTGTCAAGGTGGCCGTGGGCCCGGAATCCTGATGCCACCTCCTCAGATGCCAGTGTCAAGGTGGCCGTGGGCCCGGAATCCTGATGCCACCTCCTCAGATGCCAGTGTCAAGCCCCCGGGGCACCGGCCCATCTCCTGCGCTAAGAGCGCTGTGTCTGCTCACTGCCTTAATTTTTTTTTTCTTCATAGAACTAACCGGGTGCAGCCCAAATTCAGTCATTTGTTGGCTCCTCAGTCTGCTCGCGTCCCGTGTCTCCACCCTCCCCGCCGGACTCCCTGCCGTGCCCATCTGCTTCAGGTCCTGCCCCACTCTGGGCTGAGCTGGAGACCAGCATTAGAGCTGCATCCGCAGGAATCCCCCCCACCCCAGCCCCTACTTCTCGGCAGGTGTTACCGCAAGCTGCCTCCTTCTGATTGCGTGGAGGACCACTGAGGCAGAAGGCGGGCTTGGGTGAATCCTTGCGCCATGCGTGAGCACGTGCGTTGTGTGTATCGCTGGGATGAACCTGGGGTATCCTGCTTGCTAGGGGATTCAGTGTGCACCTATGGATTTCATAAACCTCAAAAATGGAATATTGCCTGAAAAATCATCCTTTCCTCTTAACTTTAACTGGGGGAAGGGACTAAACAGCGAATGTCTCCTCTGCGTTGGTCACTCCTTTAGGTGATTTTTAGGGGCTGTTTGATCTCGCCTGGTTACAGACCTGCAGAGTCAAAGCAGCGCTCGCGCGGCGTGGGAAGCGCTCTCGGCCAGCAGGGGGCGGTAGGGGACGGGCCTGCTCCGCGTTTATCGCAGGCGTGTTCCTCTAATCGCTTTTCCTTGTGTACCACTGTTGTGCTGTGTCCCCAGGCCTGACCTTGGGATATTAGGATAGTTTAGGAAGCTCTAGATTCTCACGATGGCCTCTGAACTTTCTGGGGGAAGCTAAGTCCTGATTCTTGGAGCAGGAGAGGGGTGACTGGAGAGTCTGAGGCGGCAGCAGGCTTTGGATGACAGCGGGCAGGTGACTCCGTTCCTTCCTGCAGGGGTCTGGGGCCGGAGCTGCTCATCTTGGGACTTCATACTTTCGGATGACCTTTTGGGGTGCATTTTCTTTCTGGCTTGTACCTTACAACTTTGTAAAGTAGCTTGTCACCCTCTGAAACAGGTTGCAGATGCTTCAGGTGCTTTTGGCCAACTCACCCCGACTCTGGTGCCTGAGGGAAGCTGGCTCTGGCGGGGAGGAGTCACAGAGGAGGTACTGGGCTGGTGCCTCAGGTCCATCTGGACTCCTCGCAGACATTGTTTGGGCCTTATCCTGCCCCAGTTCCTGCCCTCCACTGCCTGACCGGCCTGCTGTGTCATCCAAACTTAAAATAATACAATAAATAAAAACACCCTGCAGAGGGTGAGCAGTAATCTACATATGCAAATAAATGGCATGTCAGTCCCTATGAATATTAATTTGGAAAGGGAGTCTGAGGCCCTAAAATACAACGATTTGGCATTTTGCAGCTCCTCTGGCTCAGCTAATCATGGCCTTTATTTTAAGGCTGCCCCGCGCCCAGCTGTCTCCTTGCAGAGGCTCTTGGAGCCCCCAGGTGCATGAAGAGTATCCCAGATTGGTGGCCCAGAGGTGCCCCAGGGTGTGGTGACCCCTTCCCTGTGGCTGTCCTCATCCTGCCCCCCCACCCCCACCTGGCTGAACACAGGCCTCAGTCTCTCTCAGATCCAGGTTCTTGTGTTGTCCCGGAACTGGGCAGGAGGGAGAGCGACACAGCCCCAGGGCCCACTTCAGGGGCACAGGGACTAGGAGACGGTGGACGACCTGCCCCGCATGGCACTGTGAGCTACTTGCAGGGTGTGAGAACGCTTATTCATTCTTTGCTCTGAAAAGCATATTTCTTTTTGTGCGTGTGTGTGTGTAGGAGCCAGTGGGCAGGGTGGCATTTCAAGTTTGTATACTTTTGGGGAAAGAGTCATTCTTCTATCTTGAACAGTCACCCAGAGACAGGTGGCAACTGAAAAATCTAGCCTTGGGTCTCCTTGGGGTTGAAATGAGAGATCTGCTTCCTCCCTCAGGTTTCCAAATTAGATTCTGCATAGAGCAGAGGTACTTTGGGGTTGCATCCTGGAGCACCCCTAGCCAGAGCTGCAGCACTGTGGGATGGAAGGGCCAGGGGGCGCTGAGGAAGCCAAAGGAGGTTAAAGACTTGAGAGGTTGCCAAGTGGGGAGCAAGGAAGCGACGGTCATTTCTTGGTTGCACCTTGTATGACCAATGCTTTGCTGGAATGAGACAGAGGGAACTCTTGTTTCACTTTTTGTTTTTTGAAACAGAATCTGGGTATATGGCTCAAGCTGGTCTTGGACTCATTATGTAGCTCAGGCTGGCTTGGAACTCTCGGTGATCCTCCTGCCTCGGCCTCCTGAGTGCGGGGGTTATGTGTGTCACCAGCTAGAGCTAGGTCTTGGGCTGGGGCGTGGCTCAGCGAGGGAGCATTGCCTAGTGCTGCCAAGAAAAAAGCAAACAAAAACGCTCAGTTAGGTCTTTAGGTGTTCCTTCTCTTTGCTGCTGTGTTTGGGTCACCTTTGGGCTGCTAGGGTCAGGTCAGGGACTGTTGGATAATGAGCCCATTCCTCACTGCTGCCTCAGGAAGGTGGAAACGGGGTTCCCAGTTGCTGTGGTGCTGGTTTTGGGTGCACACAATTCTCCTCCCAGACAGAGTGCCCTGTGTGTTTCTGTGCCTGCATGCCTGCTCTGTGTGTGTGCATGCGTGTGTGTGCATGTGCGTGTGTGCATACATGTGTGCAGCGCAGACCCACAGTGGCCAGAGGATCTCAGCAGGGTGAGAAAGCCTCACAGTGCAGAACTCACTCAAGACCTGGTCTCCACTTCACCTCCTGTCACCTCTGACCCAACATCGGGCGTCCCCTGAGCCCTCCCTAGTTACCCTCTGCCTCCTTTCCTGGACCTCCCTCTGGAGGCACTGGAGTGGAGGCTTCCAAGTGGCAGCCCCGGCCCATTTGCATTTATGTTTGCATATCATTTGCATCATCTGTACAGACCCAGCTTTCAGTTCTGCAGTTTTCAAGGTAAAATGTAGTTGCTCTTCTTGAAGGTCATTATACTGAGGATTTTTTTTTTTTTTTTTTTTTTTGCTGTTGCTTTTATTCTTTCTAGTGCAGACATCTCTCCAACAATTGGGCTGCTGGGGCAGGGTAGAAGCCCTGGAAACCTCTGATTCCCCTGAAGCCCTCCTGCTGGTCCATTTCACCTCCCTGGACCTCCAGTGTCAGGGACATGGTGACAGTCACTGAGCGAGGGCCTGGCTTATGGGAGGACAGAGGGGAGATCTTCCCAGCTATAGTTATGGCTCCACTCAGGCTCCTGGCCAAGGACATCCAGCCTGGGTCTGTTGCTTGCTTCTGCCACCTCTGACTTTCTTCCATCCAGGGAAAAGGAAGGACACTTGGGGCCTTCAGCCCCTTCGCCTGTCCTTGGCGAGGCATTGGTGCTAGAAGCACCAGGTGCCCGGCTAGCAATGTTTCTGAAGCCACACCTGTGTCTTCCTCCTGGCCACCCCTGGATTCTATGTCCCCTCTTTAGATTGCATTAGTGTCCTGGCACTGCAGCTTATTAGCTGCATGGTGTTTGACAAGTGATTTTGCCTATGCATACCCTTTTCCTTGCCTGTCAAAAGCAAATGCTAATAACCTCATATTAATAAAAATACCTGAAGTTGTGAGAATCAAGTGAACCATGCAGGTAAAGGACTTAGCTTGGTGCCTGGAATACAGAAAAAGACTTGGTGGGTGTTAGTACTGCCAGTCTCTGCTGGGCTTGTCTTTTACACTGTAGTGTAAGTTGTGCCTCAACCTCCCCTCAAATTAATAGCTGGGGGGCTCAAATTCCTCCCCTGCTTTTCAGGAAGTCCGTTTCAGGGGAACCTGAGCTGCTATCATGGACCACTGAGTGGAAGCAGTGGCAGAGACAACCCAGACAACTGGGGAACCCTTGTCTGTGTCTTCAAGGATCCAGGTCCCCTCTGTCCTCTGGTGGGAAGGTCAGCAGGGCTTGTTTCCTTCTCAAGGTCAAGCATCTGTCTTCTCGTGCATTTTCAGGGTGGACCTGGGGATGGAGCCCAGGGCCTGCAACCCCAGCACTTTTTTTATCCTTTATTTTGAGGGGACAGAGTCTCACTAAGTTGCAGGTTCCCAGGCTGGACTCAGACTTGATGTGCTTCTGTCTCAGCCTCCTGTTTGTAGTGCTGGGATTACCCGTGTGCATCACCACGCCCAGTTTCCCTTGTGCTTTATTACTGTGAGCCAGGCCCTGCTAGGCACCCGGGGTCACCCCTGGCCAAGGAGCTCATGGGTTCCCCTGAAAACAGAGGCTAAGATAAGACTTCACACTGATGCTTTGTTGGGCTGGGGTGTGGACACTGGGCAAAGAGGGAGTGGGCAAGGTAGAGGAGACAGGAAGGAGGAGAAGCCACCCCAGCCAGGCAGAGGCCAGGGCCTCCATCCAGAGAGTGGGGGACAGTGTAGAAAGCGGGTAGGCTGAGCGACCCAGTAGAGTCTTTAAACCTGGAGCTGATAAACTGCTGTTCATCAGTGAGTTTTTGCTCAGAGCTGAGCACAGGAGCTTGGCTTCCCTGAGGGAAGCAGGGGCCTGGCAGCAGGTTCTGAGACTGCCCTGTGCTCGGTGAGGGCTGGATTGTTGGGAAAGGACCTTTACTTTTTCTGTGTATTTTATTTTTTTGAGATAGGGTTTTGATATGCAGATCAGGCTGGCCTTGAACTCACTTTGTAGCCCATGTGACAAAGGAATTCCCATCGATCCTCCTGCCTCAGCCTCCTGAGTGCTGGGATTGTAGTCTGAGCTACCATGTTGGGTTGAAAGGACCTTTTCTTCAGTGTGATGCCTTTAGACACGAGGAATCTGATGACAGCGCTTCTGGAAGTCCTCTTGTTCCCAGTGGGGTGCAGCCCATACACAGGGCTTCTAGGTGAGACCCGAGGGAGCCTCCCTCAGCAGCCTTGGGGAGGGGACTGTGTCCCTTCACAGCCTCTGGCTGTCTGGTGGGAGCCAGAGGCCGAGCACTTGGCTTGGAGCCCAGCTCTGCCATTGAAAAGCCGGAGGACCTCAGGCAAGCGACTTTACCCCAGTCATTCAAGTATTTACTGGGCACCTGCTATGTACCCGGTGCAGCTGGCAGCGATGCAGCCGTGGCCACTAAGGGGCTGGACCTCTTCCCAGTGGCGCTTGTGTTCTCCGGGGGTAGGGGGGTGTCAGGCTAGAAAGAAAACATGTAAATGGGTGCCGCAGACTTTGAAGGTTGTGCAGATGAGAAAAGCAGGAAGTGGGGAGGCCAGGCAGGGCCTGGCCAGGCTGCAGGGCTTAAATAGTGCTTAGGGGAGGACTTGGACAAAGACTGTGGTCGCAGTGGGAAGGTAAGGGCGGAGGCCAGCACTGTTGCTTTCTATCAACACTGCTCTGAGCCTACACTGGAGGGTTTTGGTGGCAGCTTTCACACTGGGCTGCGGGGTTGAATTGACCCTTGCCTGGCATGCAAGGATGTGACTGTCACTGCCACTCTGGTGGCAGCCTTGTCCCTGTGGTCCTAGGGTGGCTGCTCAGGCCCTAGCTTGCAGGGTTTTGGCAGCGTTGGTCTCCCCAGGAGTGGGAACCGCTTTTTGCGGTCCTCCTGGCTCCTCATTAAAGGGGAACACACAACCTGTGCGCCAGCAGCAATTGACACCCCAGGGAATTGCAGAAGCGCCTTCAGCGAAATCCACGTTTGGGAAGCGGCTTGCAGAGGGTGGGCAGGGGCTTTCGGGGGAGGGCTTTCACACCCGGAAATCTGGGCCTCTGGTGGAAAGGATGAGGCGCTGGGCTGCTAACCCCAGTCTTAGCTGGTGGCCACCTGGCTGTCATCAGCAGACACCAAGAGTCCTTCGGCAATTGGCACATCATGATTTACTGTCTTTGAGATTTTGGTGGCTGTGGTTTACAGCTCCCGCAGGGCCCTGGACCTGAATCCGCACAGCTTCAGATAGAGATCGCATCTAATCAATCCTTTATTACTATGCAAATGTATCCTATAGGCTACTGATGTCATTTTGTTTCAAACACTTGCTACATAATTAATGATTCTCCTAATGCCAAGGAACACACCAACCCAGGAAGCTTCTCCCTGCAATGTATACCCTCCCTTTTCTCAGGGGCCACAAAGGCGAGAAACGGCCTCCACTTAGGGCTGGGCCTGGTGGCTGATGGCTTCATGGGGAGGGTGCAGTGCCGGCCTCTGCATGGCTTGCTCTGAGAGAGGGAACATCCTCTTCTTGTTCCACTCTGCAGACTAGGGAGAGGACCACCTTACCCAAGTCACCCTTAGGCCTCTTTGTAGGCCAGTAGGTGGAAAAGCAGAAAGTGGAGGTTTTTTTTTTTTTATTAAATGAATTTAGGACAGGGTCTGCAGGGTCAGATCAGACTCATGGTGATTCTCCTGTTTTTAGCCTCCCAAGCGCTAGGATTACAGGCGCGTGCTACCACGCCCTGTCTCAATCACCATCTCACTGTGCCCCAGAAGCGGGGCCGGCATAGCACTCCAGGGATCAAACCCTGGCCACTGCGCAATGCCTAAGCAGGTGCTTTAGTCTGCTGAGCTATCTAGCTGGCCCTAGGGTCTTGTTTTGTAGTCCACTGTGAACTCTGTGTGGCCCACGCCGGACCTCAACTCACAGCGATCCTCCTGCCTCAGTCTCCCAAGTGCTGGGGTCACAGGAGTGTACCACCATGCCTGGCATGGGCTCAGAGTTTCTTAACCAGTTCAGTGGCAGCCACCGTCACTGCATGGCAGGATGACTTGGAGGTCAGGGCGATGTCAGGTCCTAAGAACCTGGTGGCCAGGTTTCTTATTTGCAGTGAAATGGTGACAACAGGGGTTGTTTGTTCAGCCCGGAAGCCTTTGCTGGGGACAGTAATTTGGAAGGAGATGAGCTGTGCCACCCAATGTTGTCAGGGCCACAGGTGCTGGGGCAGACAGCACCCCAGGAGATTCCTCAAGCCTCTCAGAGCCCCTGTACAAATCAGGAGTAGCACTGGCCTCAGGCATTGGTGCTGTCTGCAGGGAACACATCTAAGGGGTGTGTGTGTGTGTGTACAGATATTAACCAATGTGTCCTGGTGTACCAGAGCCTATGGACAGTAGAAAGGGGCCAGTGTGGCCTGGGCTGGGGATCCAGGGGCACTCTGGAGTGAAGCTGCAGGTAAACACCAGGTATAAGATGACTGGGACACCTGTCCTCCCAAGGTGCTCAGGTGTCCCCCTTTTCTCCCTGAGGAGTTGGACCAAGTACTGGCAGAGGCTTCTCCCCAGCCCAGCCAGGAAGAGGAGCTGGAGGCCGGGCTGAAGCAGGAGGGTGCATTCAGTACTTGGGGGGGGGGTCGGGGGAGCTGCCTGCCAACAGCCACTGCTGGTGTGTGTGTGTGTGTGTGTGTGTGTGTGTGTGTGTGTGTAGAAGAGGCTCCACTCTTGGGCCAGAAGACTGGAGTTTGTCTTCCCTGGCACAGCCCTTCCAGGTTCCGCAGGCCTCCTGCCTCTTCCGGGTCTCCTCCCGCTGCATCCGGATCCTGGCTCCGAGCCCTACCTCCGTGCAGCCCTGATCCACCTGTGTCGGAGACCCCTGCCCCCAGCCCTGCTCCCGGCAGGCAGATGGATCTTTCTAAAGTACAAATAGGACCATGTCTCTGCCTGTCGGAAACCCTTTAATGGTTCCCCGTTGCCCTCCGGATAAAGTCAGAATTCGTTAGCACAGCAGTCCAGGCCCAGCTGCTGCGCCCCTAATCGGCCTCCCCCTTGGGCTTCGGGAACACCGAGCTGCTGCCGCCGTCCCCCTTGCGCCGCCCAGTGCTCAGCGATGCTGCGCAGCTCGGGGCTCCTGTGCTGTCACACCGCAGGGCTCCTCCTCCACCACACACCACCTCCACCGGGAAGTCTTTCCTGAATGCCCTCCCTCCTGAGGCTCGGGGACCCAACTTTGTGTTCCCTGGATTTGCAGCCTTACAACCAGTGAGACCCTTAGGAGTAGAGACTTGGTCGGACAGGGACTCTTACCCAGCGCTGTCCCAGGCTTGTGAGCTAAAAGCACATTGTCCTCCTGGGCAGGGGCAGTTTTGCTGTGGGAATGGGGTCTGCTGTCTGTTGTGGCTGTCCCTCGTCTGAGGGACTTGGCAACCAACCTGGGATGGAGTGTGAGACGCAGCAGCTCAGCCACCTCGAGACCCTCCTGGACAGTGGCAGGAGGACCTTAGAGGCCATCAGCGGCCCCCGCAGTTGGGGACCCTGGAAGTGTTGCTCAGATTTGGGAACTGAGGATCCTGAGACCCTGGGGTAGATGAAGTCACTTTAAAAGTTTCCTTTCTGCTTCAGCTCCTGCGTCAGGATTCAGCACATATTTTGACATTTGAATCACTTTAATCAGCTCCCTAATTTTTGTCCCCAACTTGATTTTTCTTCCCAAAGGGATGTAGGATGAGGAAAATCTTCTGAAAATGGGTCTCAGGGGAGCCCATCTGTGTGGTGCCTCCCATCCTGCCTTGCACAGAGTGGGGTGAAGAGGTGTGGGGTGGGAGGGCTCCCTTACTTCTCA
The DNA here is from genome assembly GCF_000260255.1 of Octodon degus. Taxonomy (NCBI): domain Eukaryota; kingdom Metazoa; phylum Chordata; class Mammalia; order Rodentia; family Octodontidae; genus Octodon; species Octodon degus. The sequence goes on from NW_004524602.1 coordinate 9,912,736, forward strand.
GTTGTGGGGTACTGACAGTGAGATGACATCACTGGATCAGGGGCCCCTCCCAAGGCCGGAAGGGCGGGGAGGACCTGGTTCAGGGCCAGGAGTTGCTCTGGGGCTCCCCAGCGAGGCTTGGTGTCCTTGTGGGTAATTTCCATCTTTAATTTCTCAGCGTTTTATGAACAGGGAGTAAATCAGGAGCCCGCGCCGACTGCTTCATGTAAGGGATTAATAAACTGGAGATTTATGGGGCAGTGGCAGAGGAAGGCGGTGGAAATGCAGAATGGACCGAGGCCTGGTTCCCAAGGGGAGGGGCTGGCTCCGGGGCCCCCTCCTGTCAGGGCATCTCCTGCAGGACTGCGGTGGGATTTCCAGGGCCTGACCGCAGGGATGGGTGCCAGGCTGAGTCTGGGCCCTGACCTGTGTTTTCTAACCTAGCAAACAGGGCCAACTCAAGTTCAAGATTCATCCCTGGGTCTGTGTAGTTTGGCGGCTTGTCAGTCTTTACGGTAATGTATGGATTCAAACTCTGGCCCCGGATTCAATTTAATTTGGAGCCCAAGAGATTGAAGTCCACTTTTTTTTTTTTTTGGCATGGGAGCTAGGCGGCAAGTAATGGAAAAGCATGACGTCAGAGGCTTAAATAAGAGGAGTCCAGGTCCCTTCCCACCTATCGGGCTGTTCTCCTCAGCACACTGGCCTACTCTCATGATAGCATCTCATGGTGGTGAGGTGGCTGCGGTAACTCCAGTCGTCTCATTCAGAAACGCCCAGTGGAAGAAAGAGGGTCCCATCTTTTAATGGAAATCTGTTTTTAAGAGCAAATAGTGAGGTCTGGGGATATAGTTCAGTGGTGAAGCGCTTGCCTAACATGTGCAAGTCCCTCAGTTTGATTCCGGGCAGTGCAAAACTAAAATAAAAGTGAATATGATTTCAGTGTGGCTAGTGAGGCCTAACTAGCCCAGGAGG